>NC_046674.1:15409375-16010416 GCF_003369915.1 Drosophila miranda
GCAAAGGGCGTAGGTCTGTATTTATTGATGGCTGATGCATTCATTGGGTTGCGATCATCTGCATGCTAATTTAATGATCCGTTTCCGTTTGCCAGGAGGTAGTGCGAGAGGCACGCCCAAAGTGCTAAGTAACTCATTAGGCTTTTGTGACGATGATAATTATGTTGCTTTTCACAATGACAATCTCAAAATTTTCCTGATTGAAGGTCGATCGAAAGCGTGGGCAATCCTTAACCTTGCGGTGGGGAAATCAGTGTTTGCCCAATAAGGATTTCCTGCCCGCCTGCCTGGGTATTCCCCCGATTGCATTGCCAACCTTCGCCTCCGGATTGACCCACTCCCAACTACAGCAAGTCCACATTTTATACATACTTTAGCAACCATAATACCCGGTACTCGCTTTACCATGTGCTCTGTGCTGGGGGTAATGGGATAATGGTAATGTGCTCACTCATCGTTGGCACGTTTTTAATTTTTTACTTTTGTACAATTATATTTTGTTGGGCTTTTTCTCCGGCTCTTGGCTTGCCGCATAACGAGTTTTTCAACAGAGATGCCCCAACAGACAGTCTCTCAAATTGCTCCACATCAGCTGGTGGCCCATAAAGATGCCGCCACAGCCACAGCCACAGCCATAGCCACAGCCGCCTGCTGCCTGCTGCCTGCCGCCCGCCGCCCGCCACCTCTCAATGTGAACAATAATAATTTTTAATAAACACATTACATGGCGCGAAGCAGCCGCCGCAGAAAACAATTGGCAACAATATCTGTGTGTGGAGGGGTTGAGGATTGGAATGGAAGCGGAGGGGCTGGAACCTGAGGTTGAGTAAATCTGACGGGGGAAACCTTTTTCGAAATGCCATTACAAACGAAATGCCCATACCATGACTGACTGACTGACTGTCTGCCCACGAGATTTCTGTTTCGTTTCTGTTTCTGTTTGTTTCGTGATTTTGGTCTTAGCCATAATTAACGACAAAGAAATTCAGCGTCGGAGCTTAATTATCATTTCGAAAATGACCCGAACATATTTTTTTTATGGTTCGTTGATGATTCTTGGCCGTTGCTTCTGGCCATGCGAAATCTCTTAGCTTGGCCCGCCGTTTGATCATAAATAATTTGCATATATTTTTTTGGTGATTTACGTAGAACATAATTTATCATTTCCATCACCATTTAGGGGCATCGATGTGGGGGATGTAAACTTGTACAAACATGTAGATCTCGGAGTATTTGCCAAAGACGTAGTAACAACGCGGCTAAGACGCACTTCTGTGTGGCACAGAGCAATCATTGTCTTGGCTAATTTTCGATTTGGGTTTTGGTTTACAGTTTTTAGTTTGTTTTACTGTTGCCAAAGTTTCGTCACTAGTTAATTAAAATTGCACAATATAATGTCGCTGCTCTTGAGGCTGCACTCGGTCGGACGACCATTGTCATAAATTCCAGTTAATATAATTGCAAGGTGCCCGACTGGTTAACTGGAGCTGGTTTGTACCTACCTCGGCTCTGATTTTCCTCCAAATACTGTGTTTCCGTTGACGAAAAACTCGCGAAACTGCTTTGAAAACGTCTGAAACGCGCAAAGGTTCAACGCAGAATCAAACAAGACGCACAACTTGCGGCCAGAGGTACAAAAAAAACCTGGTTTGAAAGAGCTTTGACTGCGCACGAAACTGTTTGAGCATTTATAATGGCTGCATTTTTATCGTGAACAATAATGTTTATGTTTAAATGTTTATTTAGGCGTTTCAGACTTTAATTGATTTTTCCTTGTTTTATTTAAGTCTGTTGTTAATTTGAATTTAAAAAGCGATAGCACTAAAGTTGTTTTAATCGATATTCCATGTCATAGCTAGTGTGACCATTCATGTGATCGATATTTCTATCGATCGCTGTTAGAATTGTTCAACACTACTCCGCAGCAAGAACAGTTACACGCACGGTTTATTGTTTTCTATCAATTTTATTACACAAAATACATACAAATACAATACAATTAGTAATTCCAAAAAAAAAATTACTATCTACCCAAGTGGTTATTAATACACCAACAGTAAGTGCTGGCAGTGCGTCTGCATTCTTTGTACCCAGTCCCGCATTCAAAACATTCGCGGGCTACTACGCAGTACGACGACCCCGGCAGGCCCTAGCGCCCTCCCCTTACTTCTTCCACTAGTACATATTAATATTTAATCCGCTGCTGGCCCATTCCGAATGTCTGTCTGCTGCACCTGCCACTCCGCCAAAAAACCAAATGAAAACGTGCAATATAATAATCACTGGCATGTTCTGTTTGCGTATACATACATATTGCATATTTTTTGCATTTTTTTAATCAGTTTCATAAAAGTGATTTGAGCACATTCTTTTTTGTGTGTGTGCGCTTACATGAGTACCCCCATCCCATACCATCTCATCCCTATTCACCCATCTGCCCAACCGTGACCACAGTCTCCACCCCAGCTCAGTGGCTGATTTTATTATCAATTTTCATAACATTTTTTGCAAATTTTTGTAGCACCTGGTGGACAGATGGATCGGCATCGGCCCCGGCCCATTCATTGGTAGCCACGTCAACCGTCAGCACAGCCAATTACGCAAATTAAACAGATTGTTATCCTGTCCAGACAGGACCCCATTCCGTCCCGTCCCGTCAGTCCCGTCCGTCCCGTCGCATCCATCCCACGTCTACATCTCGTCCCCCGCGCGACCCCGGACAATATGACAAGCCAGGTGGCTTAATTGAATCAACGTGACATAATTACTTAATTAATTAAGTGCGCCCAACGGTCACACATTCAAATCGGCCATCATGTTGCGAAAATCATTCAGCGAGCCGTACATTTCAAAGTCCCCGCCCCCGCCGCCGCTGCCACTCCCGTAGACCTGTGCCTGGGCGTGGGAGCGCACGTGCGCCGGCCTGGGCAGCGTCAGCGGCACGGGCAGCAGCTCCGGCATCACCGAGTGATGGGTGATCAAGGCCTTCAGCGAACTAAACTCCTTGGTGAAGCCCTGCAAAGTAAGCGGATGGGTAATAATAAGTAATAACTCCATTACAAACGAATTTCATACGCACCTTGATTTTGTAGCCCCGCTGTGTCCTGAGGATCAGATAGTGGGCCACACGCGGTGATGGCGGCGGCACACGCAGCGACAAGGCAAAGCAGCCTGGCTTGGTGCTGCTCTGACGCACCAGGAAGGCGCCGGGACTCTGACGGGAGAGCACCTCCAGTGAGATCTCGCGCGGAATGCCCGCCTGGAACCAGGCGGCCCCCTTAAGCTCCTGCTGCTCGGCCAAGCTAAGGTTATCCAGACGCAGCGATCCATTGCCGGCGAACAGTTTTGGACTGGAATTAGCTGCAGATGTGTACGTGTGGGTGTGTGTGAGGAGAAGGGGTAAGTGAAACTTTCGGTTACTATTTCCTTTCCGACTAGGCCCCGGGCGGGCGGGCGGCCATGCTCCCTCACTTACCGCTGCATGTCTCCCGCAAATACTTCTTGTTGCCGGGCAGCTCCACCTGCAGGCGCTGTGTGGCCGTTTCCAGGGCGGTGAGCGATTGGCGACACGAGTCACCAAATTTACTGGCCACATACTTGTCCGGCTCGCAGATGGCCTCGTTCACATAGCCATCCGAAATGGTCTGCGATGAGCCCGAGTTCAACGAGGAGCCGCATGTGTTGTGCACCAGTGGGCGGCTGTCCTCGGTGCCCCGGAGCAGGCCAATGCCCATGGTGAGGCGCTTCACCTGCATAGAGGACAGAGCACGGAGGAGGATCAAATGAAAGGATTGGTTAGTTGGTTTGTTGGCCAAATGCTTCATTTTGCATGTTGCATGTTGTCTGACAATTTGGTAAAAGTTTTCGCATTGCTATAATGGCAATTTGGGATTGTTGTCTGACCAATATCAGAGCAGGTGCAGCGCCATTTGGGGATTGTTTAGTTGTTGTAGTTTCAGCTGTGCTTTTCCCCTGAAAACTAGCATTCTCCTAAGCCCCCGTCCCGTCCCCCTATAACTCCTTCTGCATCCCCCACACAAAGCCAGGAAACATCAAACACACTTTGGCTCTCACAAACCAGAACCGCAACATGGTACCGCCATCCCCTACCCCCCCCTTCTAATGTCCCAGATTGATGTGTAAAATTTTTGGTTACCAATAAAATGCTAACCAGTGTTTGCCACGCCCACGCCCCTCCCCCCCCCCACACTCACCCACTTTCGCCCACTCTCCAACCCCATTTAGTTGGCTTCTGCGGAAAATTACTTTGAAATGAGTTTGGTGCCTGAATTGAAAGTTTTCTGCCATTGGCGTTGGCTTCCTCTCTTCCTGCCTTCTGTGGGATTCCGTTTAAATTGTTTCCCATTGCGTTTTGTAATTAGCCGCCGAATCCAAAATGTGGGGCAAGTTATCAGCCATCTACCCCTCTCTAATTTGTGATAATTATGTTGATTTTATAGAGATGAAAGCGCGAGAGAAGTTTACTTAATAATGTGGCCAGCAGCCAGCGGATAGCGGCCAGCGGACAGCGGCTTAAATGTTATCTGCATTTAATTCTGGAGAACTTCTACTACGCGCAGTAGAAGGAATGATTAAGCTGCCCGTTGGAGCATTGTCTTTGCAATTGCATTGGCTAATTAAATTGGCACATTGGCGGCGACGGCGACGGCGACGGCACTTGGCTCTATCATTAAGTATGCAATCAGGACCGGGCCTCCTTTCTGAACAGAACGTCCTAATGCCCCCATTATGCTAATGACATTGGAAAGGACTCACGCATTATGCAAATCCAGTTGGGGCAGGGCAAGACAATGCAAGAAGTGCCACTTGCCAGACGCTCGAAGGCGCTTCAAGCTCCGAGAACTCGATGCTCGACAAATCCCCAACTATAAAGAATGCAACGGATGGGTGGGTGGTGCAGGCAAGGTATGCCTAGACAATGGGACAATAGACGTGTCTAAGTTGAGAGCAGAACATTCAGAACATTCAGAGCACTCTGGCATTTGATTTTCCCTATTCCCCATTCTCCTTGCTCTCCTTTCTCTCCTTTCTCTTATTTCTTTTTTGCTCCCTGGTGCTTCGTTATCTGTTGAAAACTTTCCACGTTGCCTACTTTCAGGCGCCGCCAGACAAAAGTTTCCCATTGTCCGTCCGTCCCTTCTATCTCTCTCTCTCTCTCTCTCTCCCTCTGTCTCTGTCTCTTAGGCCTATATACGGACCAGTGTACACGGTACAGGAGGGGAAAAACACGTGACAGCAATGGGACTGTCGGATGCATTTGCTGTTGCTGGTGTTGCTGCGATTTATGTGTCATAAAGTCAGTAAGTTAACGGCATTTGGCTGCCATTTGCCAGACATCTAGCATTGTTCTCTCACTACCTTTATGTCTCTCTCTTTCTCTATCGCTCTTTCGCTGCTAGGAGTGCACTGAGCGAAAAATTGAATATATTTTTTAACTTAAACTCTGTTAAATTTTATGAATATTTTTGCAATGAATGTACGAGTATACTCGCTCCCTAAGGGTTCATGGAAGGGAAAGACTTTGACTATTTACCCTCTACCATCTCTCTTGGGCCATATCTATAGGCAGAAATAAGAAGCTTTCTCTAGCTCTCAGTTTCTCTCATTTCTCTCAGTGTGCCTCTCAGTAAGCGCTGCTGCAGCTCCTCCTCCTCTGCTAACGGCGCGTGCCAAAGTGCCGTTAGTTGGAAAATTTGCATTTGTGCAAATTAATTTAATGAACTCTTTTTCGGGGCAGCTTGTTTAGTGGCAAACACTCTTTGGTCTTCCCTCTCCACTTTCCACTTTCCGCTCTCCGCTCTGCGCTCTGCGCTCTTCACTCTCCGCTCTTCACTCAGCAGCCTCGAGTGCGTCCACTACACGGAAAACTGTTGAGGGAAAATTGCATTTGATTGCGATTCAAGCAGTGCAATTTCCCCAAGTGCCTCAAATGTTACGGTAAAAGAGAGAGAGCCAGTCAACAGAACAGTGAATTCCTATGGAACCCAAGAATCCCAAAGGATTTTCCACCCATTATTTTTTCCAATTTTTACTCATTTCTCATTCCTGAAATGCTGTTGATGTTGTCTCAATTTGAAGGCTCCTCTCCTTTCCTCTCCTCATTTTGTTGTTTCCACTTAGCCATTTGCATTGCTTTGCCGGCATTTTCCGGCATTAAGTGCATCCCTAGCTAATGCTTCAATGGATTTCCGGATCCCCTTTCCCCATCTCAGCCCTCCCTGGCAAATCCACCAGCGTAAGCAGATTTATGCGCTCTGTGCAAAGTAATTTGCAAGCCATGAAAAAAATCATGCACAAAGAAACCTGGCAACAATACGAACAAGAAGGAATGCTCCCAAAGGCAGGTCCTGCTGCCTCATCCGGCTACTACTACCTCTACTAGGCTAATAGTTAATATTAACAAAAAAAAAAAATATACAAAAATAAAAGATTGATAAAGGAGCAGGAGTGGAGAATGGAGAACGGGGAATGGGGAATGGGGACTGTGGCACTGTGGACTTACCAGCGGCGGTTTATCAACCAAACGACGGCAATTATTCATTTCTGTGGGTGAATTATCCTCCTCGGAGCTGGGGGAGCGCGGCAGTTGCAGCTGATGCTGGTGCTCCTGCTCGGGCAGCTCCTGGGCATTGTGGTGGCTGTGCACCAGCTGCAGCTGCTCCACGTGGCGTCTGGGATGGTGCGGATGCGGATGCGAGTGCGTGTGCGACTGCGACTGCGACTGCGGACGCTGTGGATGCTGGTGCGGATGATGATGATGATGATGGAAGTAATGCTGCGGAGATGAATTCGTTGTCCCTGCTCCAGCAGCTGCCTCACTGTGGCAGTAAGCAAATGATTTCCACGAATTAAGTGAAGGCAAGGAAAGCTAGGGAAAATTACTTTTGCCTACCTGAAGATCTGCTCTGTGGCAACGGGCGACTTCTGGGCCGTCTCAATCAGCGTGGTCTCAGCCGTGTTCGATGACGACGATGACGCGGAGGAGGAGGAGGCTGAGGCTGAGGAGGAGGACGAGGACGATGTGAATGTGGCTGTGACTGTACTAAGCTGCGGTTCCAGGCGTAGCCGTATATCCTGCATGGCCATGAATATCGAAGGGCTCTTCAAATATATGTATATATATGTATATCCGTAGGACGCTGTTGTGGCTAGTAACCCTTTAGCGCATCTGTGGGGCAAGAGAGGTGTGTGCGTGAGTGGCTTGTTAAAAGTTCGTGCCACACTTGAGAACCCTTTCACCAAAAATATGAAACTTTTCGAAGCTCTTAAGGGGGCGAGAAACTTTACCCAACCTCTCGGTCACTTCTGGACCTTATGGTAATGCTCTGCTCCCTTCGTTTCTTTCCCTTCTTTTGCTGCTGATGATGATTTCTTGACTTATTTTTTCACAACAGCATTTTTCCTTCTTAAAAACTGAAAACTGTAAACTTTTGCCTTAAGCAGCATCCACTTTTGCTCAGGCCCTGGCCCTGGTCCTGGTCCTGGTCGTGGTCCTGGCCCTGTTCCCTGTTTAAGGCTTTAAGCCTTTACGAACTGCAAACTTTTTCAACCCACAAGTCTCCTTGCTTATTGAATCTCTCTGTTTCTCTACGAGATACTCGGATCCGTGCATGTAGTGTAGTGTTTGTCTGTGTGTGTGTGTGCTGTGTGTGTGTGTGCTGTGTGTGCTGGGTGTGTGTGTGCTGTGTGGTACTTGGGAGGAAACTTTTAATGCGATTTTAAGCCTTTTGCTATTAGTTTGCAAATTGTTTCCAGATTTTCAGCATATTAATTTTTAAAGCTTTTCCTTCAATGGTTTTTTGGGTCTTCTGGCTTGCGGGTTTCCAGCCAAGTGTCTCTTAATTGAAAGCCGAATGTGGGTTAAGGTTGAAAAAGACGAAGAGGAAGGAGAAGTCTGAAAAGGAGGCCTTAACTTTGCCCGAAGGTTTCCCACTTTTGTTCTGTTCTGTTGGCGCATCACTTTACCTACATTTAACGCTTCGCGAACAATGCAAACGAACGAAAGATCCTCCAGCAGACAAAAGAGATTGCTGCTGTTGCATGCAACAAAAGAACTGCCTGCCAACATTGAAGAAAGGAAAGACGAGTGCAAAAGGCAAGGGAAATCATTGTGCAGAAGTGTAAGAAAAGCAAACTGCAACACCCAGCGACAGTTGTGATGTTCTGTTCTGTTCTGTTCTGTTCTCCATCTGCATTTAACAAGTATACGCCATGCTGGCCGGGCATTAATTTGGCAAAGCGAAGAAGCGAAGTAACGACGAAACGAAGACTGGGGGAAGTCACAAATGTGCTGACATTTGCTGGCACTCCATGTAAAGTTCTGTAAAGTGTCAAAATAGCAACAAGAACTTTGTGTCTCTGCTTTCGGGGGGTGTGGTGTGGGCATGGCATGTCTCACATGTTAATTTAGCTTGTCATACACACAATGCATCACCATGTTGCAAAACTGTTGTACGTACAGCTCTAATAAGCTGCAAATACTCGTACGAGCAGACATAACCATAGCATACTCTTCTGGGTGTTTCCTCTGAAAGATGGAACTTTTGCAGGAGATGGAAATTTGTACATAGTTCCTTAACCTTTACAGATAGAGAGAGAGAGATAAAAGTAGGTTCCAGAACTACTTTCTTACCCCTTTCAGGCGAGACAGAGAAGACTTAGTTCTGTTTTTTTTGGCTCAAATCAAGTTAAAGTTTAGTTCAATAAATTTGAAAGCAAAAAAGTTTCCATTTTATTGCTATTTGTTTGGTGGTAAGCAAAAGTTCTTTTTATCTTCTCAAGGAAACAGAAAAGACATTGAAAATTACACAAGAAACAAGAACAAGTCGAAGGGTAAAGGAAATGCTAAGGAAACCCTTGCCCTAACTTAAGGTTGAACTTTTCTTCTGGCCCAATAGTTTCTGCGCTGACTCGCACTTTAATCCCCCAACTCCAACTCTCTCTCTCTCTAGATGGAATTGAAATTTACCTTTATGGAGTGTCTGTCTGTCGCCGTCTCGCCTTCTGTTATTTTGTCTGTCTGGCACCACCATATGACAACCTTCATATCCGCCATATCCCTCCACTTCCATTCCTCCACTATGTGTGCTTGTATTAGTTCTTATGAACTCTACTCCTCTTCCGCTGGCACATTTGCTTGTTAGTTTATTGAAATTGATATTATGGTTGTTCCCGTGGCCAACTCGTGTCTGGTCTGTCTGTCTGTCTGTCTGTCTCTCCCTTTGCTGTGTGCCGGCCCCGTTTATTTCTATTTTCGTACGAGATTTTGTTACCAAATTCATTGTTAAATCGTTTGGAATTGTTTTCCTTTTCGGCTGCAACTCTTAGAACTCTCAGACAGAGGACTCGCCCGACTGGATTGTCATATATGAAGTGTTTCTGTTTCTGTTTTTGTTTCTCATGTTTGCCGCTGTTACATGTTCCCACAGCGCTCTCTAGTGGTTCTGGTTCATATTTTTCGGTCTTTATGTCTTTAATGCGAAACCCCAATCGTTGGGGGCTCGTCGTGGCTTATGGGCTCGCTGACAAAGTCTTTAAAGCGCTTATGTCAATCAATGAGCGGCGACGCTGCAACAGTGCAACAGTGCAACAGTGCAACATGCGGCCAAAACGGATGTGGTTGCAGAAAACAACAATAGCAATCACAAACGAATGTCACAGCAGTCTTTGAACCTGGGTGGGCTCTGGCTCTGGCTCTTGGCCAACATGTGAATTGTGGTAATATGAATACCCCGTCAGACAGAAGACAGCAGACAGCAGACAGAACACAGCAGAAGGAGGCAGCGTGTGGTGGTGCCTCTGAAGAGCGAGAAGTAACGGTGCAACAACTTCAAATGTTGTAGGTGCGCCCAGGGGCAACAATGAGGCAACAATATTTAAAAGACACTCGACAATGGCAACAAGCCATCCGAGCCAGCAATGAGGCTCAAACGAAGTCTCAGAGAGGGCAGGGCGGGGCAGGACAGAGCAGAGCAGGGCAGGGCACAAAGGTGCAGAGAGGCACGACAAAACAATACCCGTATACCGGAGTATCTATCCCCATGTTGGAGCGCCACAAAAACAAACCTATCAGAAAATGTATGTAGCCATCAAAGCGAATGGAGATGGGAAATGGGTATTCGGAGCTGGGTGCTGGGTGCTCGGTGCTGTGGTTTCTGCTGCAGCGTGTGGCAGCCACGAATGCCGTTCAATTATGAATTATGCCAACAATTTCATTTGACATGTTTGCTGTCGGACCTCATCCTGCCAGAGCCCCTGCCCCACCCTGCCCTGCCCTGCCCTTCTGCTCCTCCTTCTTTCTGTTCCTCGTTCTGTCTGCTCCTCTTCGACTAATTAAATGCAGCTCTGTGGGGTCGATTTGTTGCGCTAATGCGCCTCTCGTAATTACACAAGAAATGGCGACAACGGCGACAACAGCAACAACAGCAACCACAGCAACAACGGTCGCAACGGCGGCAACATTCCAAGGCATTTAACTCATGCGCGAGAGAACGTTGCGTGTGTCAATAGAACAGTGAGAAATGCTTTGTAACCGTGCTGGAGTAGGAGTCGGAGATGGAGTCGGAGCTGGAGTCGCAGTCGCAGAAAGAGAACCTAGCCATTGGAGACCATGGTGGTGTCCAAGAACGCTCTAGAGGCACAGGCACAGGCACAGGGGTACAGGCATAGGCTCCTTGGCGTCGTGTCTATGTCCACATTTGGCATGTGCAACAGCTACAGCAACAACAATGGCTTCTTTGTTGTGACAGAGCTCCTTGTTGGCGTCGGCATTGCCTGCAATTGTACATTGACACCTTCTTGGCTTGGCTGTTGCTCTTCTGTTGGTCTTCTTTTTGTATATACCCTTTCTAAGGATATCATAACTATATATATTTGAAGCCACATATAACTAATGCTAACTATTATCATATTTTCGTAGATCCCCCCACATGTCTTTACAAAAGATATGCAACTTTCAAGGCTTTGTAGTATTATTAAAATCATCTGCTATAGGGAAAATAGTTCCTAAAAGAATTATCATATTTGTTGCTACACAACAGAGGAATCTAAAACGAAGATCTATCCCAAATGAATTCTAAGAAAATAATACCACAAATAATAGAACAATAGTTACTAAAATATGTTACGATAGTCCTCTCCGAGGAACCACCGAGGAGATCTACGTGAGGGTATTTACACCTCCGACTCCCCAAGAGGACCTACGTTTCTGTTCCTTTTTTGTGGGCATTTCTCTGGCGATGTACATGAAATTTATGTCGCCTAAAGTGCAACTCTGACAATGTGAGCTTGTAATTTGTTGTAGTTGTTGTTTCTGTTTCTGTTGCTGTTGCCTCTGCTGTGGCTGTTTTTTTTTGTTGTTTTTTGTGGCTTTGGTTGTCAGCACTTGGCCATGGCTATTTAATGATTGTGTCGTGCAAATACCAAAAGCAAAAATGACAAAAAGAAAACCATCGCGACTGCACAGAGAGAGAGAGAGAGAGAGAGAAAGAAACCCCACTCGGAATAAGCCAAAGTCAGCTGTTCCACAGCTACAGCGTGTAGTAGAGGTGGGAAAGGGGTACGTGGCGCGGGGCGGTGGACAGGTGAAAGGCGACACGGGGTGTGGCAACATCATGCAAATGTCACATGCAATCATAAATGCATATCGACATGCACAGGACTGTAATAATTTATACAAATATCTGCGGCTTTTGACTCCGCACTTGTCACCTTTTTGGCAGAGATGTCCCCAAGACCTTTTCCAGGAAGAGAGAGAGAGAGCAGAGGCCCCACTTGGCATCTGCATGCCAGGCGACAGTTCAATAAAAGTTATGCCATGCCACGAGATGATGACACAGTTTCCAAACACCTGGAAGGTGTCGTGGTTGCAGCTGCAGTTTGCGGAACTGGGGGAAGGACGGAACTTCACGGTGATGTGGAGATTGAAAAACTTTTACCTCGTTGACTGGGAAAATGAAATATGTTTTCGGAGACATTTTGAGGCATCATTCTTCATCTTCATCTTCATCCTTCGTTCGTTGGTTTTCTTTTTTTTTTCGGGTGCAGTATCAATAGGCAAACCGCTTTCCGCTTTCCTTTCCTAGCTGACTTTTCCAATTGCTTTGGGGATTTTCCGCAGTAAGTTTTGCCGTCATCCGAGCAGACAGGATAAAGTAAATGAAGATATCTGGATATAAGAATCTGGGGAATGACTTGCGGCGGCAACCGTTTCAATCGGCGGCAATCATCGGAATGCCAGTGGCAGGCAGGCACCAGGGCATGCCCCGGGGCACGCCTGCATTCCATTAATTAACAATTAGTGCCGTCAAACAGGGTCTGCCACAGAATGGGAAGAGTTGGAGTTCTTTTTTGATGTGCTGCGTCGTCGCTTTCCGGTGCACAAAATTGGATCCGAATAGCCCCATACGGTAGCTGCTGAGAGATCCGAGATCCGAGATCCGAGATCTGAGGAAGGGAAGAGCCAAAGCGAGGAGCATGGGCATCAATGCACACAATCAGTTGATAATGATGCGGCAACGCCTTCTGCAATTTCGAGCGTTAAGAGCAGAAAGTGGATAGCGGAAAGAGGGTTATAGCCAGAGATCAGAGCTAATGTCAAAGATGACAGCCACAAAGATGAAGAGGATGATGAAGAGCATGATGATTATGAGGCGGATGACGACTGACGACTGATGACTTGTGTAATAAGTGGAAAGAATCTTGTCTAGAAACAATAACTCGTTCCCGTCCCCGTCACCGTCCCCGTTCCCGTACCCATGCCCGAACCCGCACCCGAACCCGGCCTGGCTTTGAACTTGAACTTCAGTAGTTGTTGTTGCATGTTGCATGCCACAAAACACAACTTAATGATGGTTTCTCTGTCTCTCTCTCTCTCTCTCTCGCTAATCTTTCTCTCCTGTCTCTCTTGTGTCTCTCACCGATGGCTAGATCGCTTGGCTGAACTGCAATTGCGGCTCACTTGGCCGCTCTCTCGGTGGCTGCCTGGCTGCCCGCCTGCTCTGTGGCTCTGTGCGCCTGTTAACTTGGCCATGAAACATTCGCAGCTCGGCAGAAATTTCACAACCGGCATTGGGAAATCGCTGGAAGACGAACTGCAGCGCTGCAGCGCGGAAAAAAGTGAGTTGAAGCTGCATCGTAGGAGCTGCAGCAACAGCAGCAGCAGCAACAGCAGCTACGTGTTTTTCTTGTTTTCTTTTTGCTTTTCTGCTGTCGTTTTTTGTTTCCTTTTTCGGTTTGGATGTTGCATCTACGCGATCTCCGTTCTCGGTTCTCGGTTCTCGGTTCCCGGCTCTCGGATGTGGCTCTGTGGACTCTGTGGACTCCACTCCGTGGAAACTCGTTTCGCAACCATATTTGTGCGTGGCGGCGTCTTAACCGCAAATCCTTTTAGATATGAATTGAATTCATATATTATTTATGATCTGTTTATTTTTATTGTGCATGCCAGATGAACATCATAATGATGATTGGATTGAAGATTGTTTGGGATTGGAGTGGCCCCTGAATGCTATGCCTGTCTGTCTGAATGTCTGAATGTCTGAATGTCCGGCTGTCTGTCTCTCTGTCTGTCGGTCTGTCGGTCTGTCTGTCTGTCTGTCAGAAATGAGAAAACTTCTAATTGGAATTGCTAATCAAGTTGGGCAATTTTCGATCGGTTGTCTGGATTTCGCCTGTCTCTGGGAAGTGTTTTCTTGTAACTCTCGTACCCTCCCCTCCCCAATTCCGAGCTGCCTGTTTTGCCCTTAAAGTGGGTTAAGTGGAAGCAAATTCCACGATCAATGGATCATTGATTGCAAATTGAAAAGACTACTGGCTACTGGTTGATGGGTTAATGTTCCCCTTAATGGGATCGAACATTTATGTACTAAAAAGTTCTTTAATTTGGCTCTAGTTTAAGTGCATCTTCCAGGGAAAATTCAAATAAATGCTGTACCTATTAGGTATGTACATAGATCGCCACATTCCTAGAGTTTCGTAACTTCTCTACTCTTTGTTTTCGAGTCTGGCAACCTTGGTCTCCATTTAAGGCCCTACTTTCAGGTCTGCTCCTTCGCCTCGTGCCACCAAAAATATCTCCCCACTTTTAGGCGCTATTCTTAGCGGACAATATCCAGTTCAGCGGCGCCCCACACGATGATGCTGGAAAGTAAATCTTCTGTGCTGCCTTGATTGTGCCCCAGCTCTTCCTCCAGCGCGCTGCCCGCTGCCCGCTGCCCGCTGCCTGCTGCCTGCTGCCTGTCAGGCTGTTGCCAGCAGAACATGGCCTTAATAGTTAGCCATGTACATACGTGAATATATGGCTCATGCGAGTGGCTCATACTCGTAGTCTCGTCGCTCTTCGCTGGTTATTACAATTATTATTGTAGTTGACATGCGGCTCGACGGTGACAGCGAGCAATTTAGGCGGCGGCGCTTCGCAGGGAGACGGAGAGAGAACGTTTGCCTGGGAACGTGCTCCTGTACCTGTACGTACGAGTATTCCCCAAAGTGGCAACACAGCAACAGCAACAGCAACAAGAGAGTCGAAAAAATATTTTCAAAGCAATTAGACCGACAATTGAGTGGAAAAGTGATCGAACGCAGCATCGAAACTATCCCGGTAACGGAACGGAACGGAACGGAACGGAGGCAGATACTTCAGTGCACTTCAGTTTGAAGTTACTTTGGATTGGAGATTGGAGATGCTTTCTAAATGGATGGATGGGATGGAATGGGATGGAATGGGGAAGCCGCCACTTGAAAGTTAAGAGCCTTCCGGCTCAATTTTTTTGAACAGTGTGAAATGCCACTTTGAGTGACGGCTTCAAATGTATCCCCCTCATGCTCCATGCCCCATGCCTCATGTCCCTCTTTAAACGCACTTTTCTCACTCTCTTTGCTCTCTTGTCCCTATTTTTCCCACTCTCTCTCATTCACTAATATATTTCATTAAAAAAGTAAGGGAAAATGAAGCCCGTACAAAGTTTTCAACGTAAGTGTGGAATGCAATTAAAATGCAACTACCAAAACGGATTATAGCAAACATACGAGTGCTACGAGTATATGCATATGTATGTGTAGTATATTCAGGATCTGTTCCGACCAAGTACTTAGCATACAGAGAGGGAAATTCCAAGGAGAAAGGGAGTCAGAGGGAGCGGATAAAAAGCAAAAGCGGAAGCTTCGAACAAAAAAAGGGATGGAAAAAAGAAACGTTAAACAGTTTAGCGGCGCTTTCCTGTGCTCTGCTTTAATGATAATGAAGATTATGCTGCTGCTTGTGGCATGTGGCAGGAGGCAGAAGGCAGATTGCAGAGAGAGAGAGATGATGTGCATGTGGATGCAGATGATGTGTTGGCGCTAAAGTTGCATGATAATGCTGATGCTGATGCTGCTGCTGGCGCTATAATGAAATTGTTGCTGAAGCGTTGGTTTGGAAAAGTGCAAAAGCTGTAGCCAAAGCAGCAGCAGCACCAGCAGAAGCTGCTTGTGGGTCTTTATATGTGTGTACATTTATTTGTGCCTGCTGTCCACACATCTGCACTTGTATCTGCGTATCTGCGTATCTGTGTGTGCTTATATCTGCGAGAACGTGTGTGTCTGCATGACTTCAAGTGGCTCTTAACGGGAACCGCTTTGCATTGCATGCTACAGATGGAATTTTTAAGCTCTTTCCCTAGCTTGGGGTACAATAAATGTCAGCTGAAATTTGTGGCAAAGTGGCAGAAAGCAAAGCGTCTGAGTGGCCAGAGGGTGGCTATAGTTTCCAAGGGCCTGGGGGACAATATACAATATTTGTAATTTAATTTAAAAGGGAACCGCTTTAAAGAAACTTCAGGAAAGGGTATCCATAGATCGTTGCAATCTTCCACTTATTTATCTTCCTACTCGTTTTTTGCAACCTTCGTAATTTGTTGTTGTTATTTTTTTTTTGCAGAGATTCGCGAGAGGAACTGAAGGAATGATGTAAACAAATTTCAAAGAAAACAATTTGGATAATTACATTATTTTGATGAAGAGTTACAGTTATTACAGTGGCTACAGGATGATGGCCAAGAGAGTAGCAGGGATGCGGAGGGTATGGGATTTGAGCTGAATGATGGGCTAAGACATGAGGAATGGCATAGGCAAAGGGGGATCTCGACGAGCGTGGACGACGATGATACTGATGAACTGATTTACATCGTTGTGTGGTCGTTTGTTTCGTGAGTTACGAACGATACAAGCACCAGGTATATCCCGAGTTACGATGGGATAATTGTAGGATGCAACATCAGCAGCAGCAGCAGCAGCATGCCATGCAAATGAGAACGTGCACGAGAGCGAGAGAGCGAGAGGACGAGGCAACGAGGGAACGAGGACGAGTGCTTAACCCCATTTTCGGGGTCCAATCATAAAACATATTTGGTTTAATTATACATTCCAACTGGTTTCGCATCAGCATCTCTCTGTAGCCATCTTCGATCTTTGGCTTTTGGCTCAAAGCAAACGCAATTGCATTTCAGCCTGGCCAAAAGGCATTGACTCACAATAATAGTCAGGCAATAACCGCAGGCTTTTGCCAATAACTGCAGCAGCACCAGCAACAGCAACAGCAGCAGCAGCAACAACAGCAAAATAGTAGCATTTTCATGATGGAGGCCAAAGCGTTTCCATTTGGCCGACTTACACCTGCCTCTCGACTGCTGTTGCTGCTCTCCCCTGAGGGGGGGCTCTCCCCCTGCCACATCTCTCTGCCACATTCAATGTATTCAATTATTATTATAAGCCATGGTCCCGGCCCCGGACCCTGCCCCGCCCAATGGCTGAACCTCCCTCGGGCTGATGGAGCCCGAATCCCAATTGAAATTGATTTGCCGAAAATGCTCGGTGAAAATTGCCGGGTTGCCGAGGTAGAGGCGGAGCGATAGCTAGGAAAACGGTCGAAACAATTTCCCAGCATTTACATAATTTTCTTTTGTTGCAACATTTTGTAATGTAAACTCTGGTGCCGCTGCTGCGGCTGCTGCTGTGGCTGTGGCTGCGGCTTCTTCTGGCCAGGGTCTATCACATTTTGGCCGGCTGATGCTGAGGCTGTGGCCTGCCTGTGTTGGCATCTCTGCGGTTTTCACTTGGCTCGTTACGCTTTTGATTTTTCCAATGAATATCGTTAGCATTTCATTAAGAGGCGGCGATATTGCGGTTGCCCCACTGTGACTCCTGGCTCCTGCCTCCGCCTCCGCCCGCCGCCGCCCGCCTCCTGCTTCTTTGTGCTTCCCTTCCTAATCGTAAATATTTCGTGTAAATATTTATACATTTGTTGGACTTCTTGTTCTGGATACTCGGGGGCATACGAAGCCCATAAACATGTCGATAAAGAATCCCGAAGCAGGTTTTTGTGTGGTGTCCCAGGTTCAGTTCGAGAGTTCCAGTTCCCTCTTGAAGTCTCTGTAGCTGGGATTCTCTGCTCTGGATTCCCATGATGAACTCTTGGCATCTCTCTACTCTTCGGTAGGATTCTCCATCTCCATCTCCATTCCCCCGCCTTTGTTCCTGTTTTCTGGGGATCCAGCTGCCCCATCGGCTTCAGCTTTTGATTGTCTTTTAATTAAACGACAGACGGAATACAATAAAAAAAGAATGCTCGAAACGGGTTTCATTAATTTTCATTGCCCTCCGACTCCGATTCCCCGATTCCCCGATTCCGACTGCGGAGAGACTCCAACTCCTGCTCCTGCTTTGGAGTAATTTCAGTTCCCACTCCCATATATCTTCTACCTGTCCGTCAGTTTGTTGTTTGCTTTATGGCTGTCAAATTTGCTGCTTATCAGCGCTTTATCTACATCTCTGGCTGTCGTCTCTCTGTCAACATCTACGACTTTATAGCAGGGGCTTAGGGCTGCGGTCTTTCGCTCTGGGGTCTTCGGTCTCTTGGTCTCTGCAGCTCTAACTGCGAATGCATTTCCATTTCCACTTCCCCTGCCCCTTGACAGACTTATCTTATTAGAGCAAACGAAAATGCAACCCACAAAATACTTACTCGGAAAATACCTTTAATTGGATGCAATTCCTCTGATAAAGTTGAGGTTTTCTTCGAGTGGGTAAGCAAGCAAGTGATAAAATTGGAATTTAGTTGGAAGTTTTATTGCTCGAAACTTTTGTATTTCTTTTTTCACAGGGATGGAGAGGCAAAGGCATTCATTCTTTTTATTGGTTCACAGAAAACGAAGTCTTTGTGATTCCTTGGAGTGGCACAAATGGGAAGTTTTTCGGATTAGAAAGGAGTTCTGTTTTTCAAAGAAATCTTAGAATAAATAGCTTAATAATTAAAATTCATAAAACGAAGAAGATTAATTTTCAACTATTTCTGACAGCTGTCTATATTTTTTTTTTCTCTTTTTCCATTTCTCTCTTTATTCTATTTCTTGAGGGTGTTTTCTTTAGAGTATTATTTATTTTTTGGAGTATTCCTCAAAGGTTTTTGAGATCATCTCTAGAGGAATTCGAACATCATTTGAACTCCTTCCCCTGCTTCCTCTGTTTAATTTGTTCGAAATTAAAGTCACGCCGTTGATATAATGCCACTCTATTATGTGACAGACACACTGAACGATCTCCGTATTTTGTAGTTCTTCGCTGTGGCAGGAGTACGAGTCGCTAGTATTTGTGAGATTTGTAGTTCCCGCAGTCGTTTACCTTAATTCCCCTGTCCAAATTGCTATTTATATGCAGCGCCCTCGCTTTTAATTTGCACTGCAAATCACGAGTCGCGGGACCCCAGGCCCAGAAGTAGAGCCACCAGCCACCAGCCACCAGCCAACAGCCAACAGCCACCAGCAGCTCCTACGATGGAGTGGAGTGGAGTGGAGTAGTGCTAGTACTCCTCCTGCAGTTCAATCTACCCCGCGGCCCCCGAGTGCTGAGAGCCTTGTGGCAATCGCCAAACAAAATCAACAGGTGGCGCGCATATTTCAACATGCGGCTGCCAGGCAAACCGAGCGAAATATCAATAAAAATGCCATTTGTTGCGATTGTGCCATGCCACGGAATAACCAACAGCCAGAGAGACCTACGACTGGCGACAGCAGAGTGGGGCCGGGGGGAGACTCGAGACTCCTTTCGAGGCTGAGCTGAGAACCTGGCAGCCGCCACACATAGATAATTTCCTTCTGCGGACCACTGACTCGCAAACACCAGCCAACAGGCACTTGCTCTTTTGATGATATTTCTGGCCGAGTCAGTGTCTCTTTTTTTAAGTTTTTTTTAAGTTGGTTTTTTGTTGTTGTTTCTGTTTTTGGCTTGCTTTAATTTATTGGCCACACTTTGCCCGGCTGTTGATGTTGCTGTTGCTGATGCTGTTCCTGCTGCTGCTGCTGCTGGTGCTGGTGCTGCCTCTGTTGCTGCTGCATTTAAACGACAAGTGTTGCAAATAAAAAGGCAAAAATTAAAGCGGTGCAAATTAGAGACAGCGAAGAGGGGGTAGGGCAGGGGAGGGGAGGGGCAAGCGAATGAGCAGCAAAACCAAATCGACAACAAGCGGGGACGTCAACACCAGAGGGTCCCCGAGACCCAAGTTTCCAGCTAAAAAACTTGTTTCCAGCTAAAAAAAATAACTATTAAAGAAGAAATGAAGGATGACTTTGGGGTGGCCGGCACTGTGGATACTCTTACGCGGATTGCCATTGCCACTACCATGACGTACATAGAAAATAGTGCTACGATTTTTATATAACATGCAAAAGCTATGAACAAAAGTTTCGCTTGGGCTACATTTGAGGCTAAAGAGATGCACTTTTAGGAACACAGATTTTTCTTACGATATGATATAGTGGTGAGGCTGTCTGCAGCAATATAAAATATCCTTTGAAGTGTCTTTCAGATGAAAAACCGGGAATATTTCTCTTTGAAATGTGAATTCATCATATTTTCTGGAATCGATTGACTTCCTCTTCGTTGGAGTTTTCATTGTTTTCAGTCTACCTACCGTTAATCCTTGTATTCTCTTCAGAATTCTCTACAGAATGCTGTATGAAACTCTTTATTGCCCTCAATGCAAGCATCTTTTCAAGATCGTAATACTCCATTAAAAGGGTACACAAATCCCCCCGATTTGTGTTGTTGCTGCTTTTAAGGGGGGTGGCGTGGGGTGGGGAGTTTCTGTTTCTTTTAGTAATGTTGCTATTGCTGTTGGTGTCGTTGTTGGTGTTGTTTCTGTTGCTTTTGGTGTTGCAGCAAGTGAATCGCTGCGGTTGCTTAATAAAGGCAACAAGGGCGGGTGGGCCCGTGGTGCCACAGTGGGGTTAACATCAGCGCCAAAGGCCAAAAGTGTTGGCAATGCAAACAAACAAACAAACAAACAAAAGCGTTTCTCTCTTTCTCCTGTTTGTTTGTTGCTTTTTCTCCTTGCAACATGTGTAGTTTTTGTTGCTGCTGTCGCTTCTGCTGCTCGTGCAAAAAGACTGCTCAAAAATGAAGACATGAGCAAAGGCCGAGAGGCAGAGCCAAAACCAGTGCCAGTGCTACTACCAGTGCAACAACAGCACTGCCGACCTTCTTTTGTACTGCTATGGGGCTGCCACACACATAATTGCTATGGCAACAGAGTCGGCTAACGAGTTGGGTCTGATGGGGGGGGGAGAAGGGAGGGATGTGCTCCGGGCGGGGCTGCCGAGGAGGAGGAGGAGGTCGCATCTCTCGGCTGACAGTTGAGAAATTAGAACGGTTTTTGTCTCTCAAATCACATGCACGTGTTGCTCCAGAGAGTCTTCTCCTCCTCCTCAGCGAGAGATCTTCTCTCCGTTCAAGTCTCTGTCTCTGTCTCTGTTGCTGCTGCTGTAGCTGAATGATTGGCGGCTGTTGCAGGTGCGTGGCTGCAGCTGAAGCTGCCCCTGCGTCGGCCCCTGCCTTGTCTACTCTTGTCATTTCGGATGCTGCTGATGGGCCTCTGTCTCCCACTGCTGCTACTGGTGCTGCCCCCAGTAGAGCTACTGCTGCTGTTGTGTAAGGTCAGGCCTCTTCCAAACCCCCTCCTACCCCTCCCTTTCAAGGCTGGTTTAATCAACGCAGTAATTTCGGTTTTTTCTATACCCTTTACGCAAAAGGGCTAGATGATTTTGGCTAGATGTTTGCGAGGCAAGAGGTTCCCTCTTTGCTCTTGCGACCGTATAAAGTATATAGAATGGATCTAGCCATGCCTGAAGACAGTATCTTAGACTTGTTTTCATCTGAATTACCATTACCATATAGAATCTCCCAGATAAAAGACCTTCTTAGGATCCCACGATCTGCAGACTACACCCGCATCTACACTTTCTTTCTTGATTTGGCTGAGCATCATCTTCCCTCTCTGCCAACTAAATGATTTTAATGTCTGTCTGTTTGCACAAATCTTCATCGTCTGCGTTACTGTTGTTGCTTTTCCTGCTGTTGTTGTTGCCGCGGCTGTGGCTGTGGCTGATGTTGCAGTTGTCATGTTTTGTTTTAAAGTTTCCCTCATGAGTTGCATATTCGATTACACCCAGACACTGGCACTGGCACTGGCACAGACGCAGGCGGAGCCTGGGCCAGAGGCTGCCCTCGCGGGGCCCCTCATTGAAGGTTTGTTTAACCAATCTGCGTAGGTGGACATTGGCGCATGTTGTTGTTGCAGGTTTGTTGCTGGTTTTGTAGCACTACGTGATTGCTGGTTGTTGCCGTTGATTATTGCCTTTCGCGGCACGCATATAAATCTCAGTGTTTAAATCTCCAGTTAAACTTGTAAATTAAAACCTTAATGAGTCTGGTATGGGGTTTGGCTCGGGCCTGGGCCTCGGCCTCGGCCTCGGCCTGGTCTCTCTGCGGCTCTGCGGCTCTCTGGCTCTGTACCATGCTGTGCAACATGGTTACTCGGACTGGGGTGTGATTTATGCTGTTCACGAGCACTTTAAGACATCGAAGCATTTGCGGAGAGGGGGCTGGGGGATAATCTCTAGCCAGAGATTTGAGCATACATATTTCTGGTAATTCCATTCCTTCAATTGTTTTGCACTCCTCCACAGACGGCAGACAGCAGCCAGCAGCCAACAGCCGGTGGAATGGCGTGTTCGTTTCTTATAAGATCTCCAGCAATTAGTTGGGAGTCCGAGTCCCACCACACACCACACACCACACACCACATATGCCTCACTACCAGCGGAACCCGCACTCTTGTCGATGGCTCTCAAATGATTTCTTTTGGCTAATTAATGGCCAGTGAATATTCTCACGCTTCTCGAGAGAAGAAAGAGACAGACAGACAGACAGACTGGGACGTGAATGAAGGATGGGGGGGGAGATGGAAGGAGAGAACAAGTTCTCTTTGCTGCTGGCCAACAAAGTGTAACAATCAGCGACTTCCTCAATTTAATTTGCATATTTTGTGCCTACCCAGCGCGGCTTGATTAATTTCCACTGTCTCGGGCGCTTAGATTTAAACAGATTTCATAATTATTTAATGATGTTTAAACATACATACATACATAGTAGATAACATGCTCGTACTCGTACCTTATTTAAATGGGGGGAATGGGATTGTGCAATGGGAGCGACTTCCATCCGATTGGAAAAGTGTCCACAAATGCCAGCAACAGTAACAGCAACAGCAACAGCAACAGGTTGCACAGTTCAAAGCTTCGAATGGAAAGGTCACTCGGCCAGGCCCAAAACGAATGTGTATGAATCTTTGAGTCTTTGTTCAATGATCTTTGCAGGAAGATTGATTTTTGGGAATATTGGGTAACATTTAAATCCACAATCCACCTATGCGTTTTTCGGTTGCTTTAAATTACACAATTTTTATTCGAAACTACAAAGAAAAGATAAACAAAAAACGTCACTTTTTGTTGAGGATCTTTGTTTAAATACTTATTTTTGTAAATATACTGGAAGATTTTTGATTAAATTAAATGATTTGATTATTTTTTGAATTGTCTATAATTATTATAAAAATTTGAAAAGTATTTTGATCTGCAGAAATACAAAATGCTATCATTTATGGTGCGACTATTTCCTATTGAATGCACACACTTTTTGGACTATTACGAAATCATCGCTGGCTTCTCTGGCACTCTCTATAGATCTGACGCTCCGCTCCGCTCAAACTCGAACTCGTACTCGTACTCGCACTCGCACTCGTACTCGTATGGCAGTGCAATTGAGCACTGTGGTACAAAAAATATCCCACTATCCACTCGAATCACGACGGCAACACACGACGCGCGATGTGAGGCTGTTGCTCCGACGACGACGTTCGCTTCCGCTGGCTCAACGCAAACGACTAAAAAAGGCCACATAAATTTTGATGCACATTCAATAGGCCAGGCCAGGCCGGGCCGGGCCAGGCCAGGCCAGGCCGTGCCGGAGCTCAGAGGCAGACACACAAGCAGAGGCAGTGGTAGTGGCAGAGGCAGAGGCAGAGGCAGAGGTAGTGGATGTGGATGTGGCAGTGGCAGCGGCACAGAGCAGCTGTAGCGGCGGCAGCAACAACCAGTTTCCTTCCATTCACACGGACATTGTTTGTGGAACTCAAGTGTGCGGAACTACATACGTTCCTCACTCGGCATTCCAGCATCCACATGGCTCGTTTACGACCTGCCTCGCTTTCTTATCTTTTATGATAACAGTCTCGCTTTTTATGGCATAGGGGAGTCGTGGTTCCTGGTTACTGGTAGTACTGCTCGTAGTTTTGGTTGGAGTTGGAGTCCAAGTCGGTTCAGGGAGTTTCATAATTTTTAATGCCCACTTCTTGGGGCATGTAATTGATAATTTCTACTATTTCTTGGTGCTTCGTTTGGCTTAATTAATTGATGGCTCTATCAGGGTTAGTGCTCTAGACAGAGGATGATGGTATTCATGCTCGTAAAGAGGTGTGTTTAACTCCCAACTTTGCTACTCTACTGCTCTGCTGTTCTGCTGTTCTGCTGATGAGGAGGCAGATATGTACACAGCTCCGGCTCTCTCTCTGTTAACGTAAATGTGGGGCTGGTGGGTTGATTTTTACTATTGTTGGGCACGGATCTTTGGTCCTAATTGAGCGGAGGAAATTATAGTTCAAGTTAAGATGCAATTGAATGGGCATTCGGATGAGTGGTGTTTCAATAATTGATGGTAAAACATGCCGATGCCGGGTATCGTTAGCCTTTCAGTTTTAGATGTGGATGTGGGTGTTTAATCACAGGTTTCCTGTGTGGAATCTATGCCACTTTGGTCCAATACGGAATCAGTTTAAGAACTGTCTGAATCCTCCTGTCGAACCATAAAAAAAGGTACCTCTGCCTGAGAATTGGATAGTTCTCCCTCTGAATCTCTATACCATTCCCATTCAGACACAACTTACATTTTTCGCATTGTTTTACAATTTCCTTCTTGTTTTATTTAATGTCTCCGCAATCCTTTTAATGGCAAAAGACTCTTTGGAAAAGTTCCGGCTCTACCAATTCCCCGACAAGAACAGTTAACAGTTAACATCCGTGGCAACTTTGTCTTCTTCCGTTGGCAGCTGCCCCTGCCCCTGCCCCTGCCACTGGCCCTGCGCCCCACCACCCAACCATTCAGGCAGCAAAAAATTAATTAAAAATGCATTAAAAATGTTTGCTTCACTCATTTCCGACTCGGTTACAGGGCCCGCCAGTGCCTCCTCCTCCGCCACCATTTCCATCCACTGTTCCACTGCTGGAGGAATGCCAATCGCAGCGCGCAAAAGACGCGTACAGCAAATACTCTGCTGGGCCAGAAGCAACAACAACGGCAACAGCGAGTACAGTAAATGCCTCAAACTGCGACGGCAGCAAATCTTTTTCCACTTTTGCGAAAACTCCAAAGTATTTACAAGCTTCAGTTCGCAGTCGCATCTAAAAATGTTTGGCATTTGCCAACACACGCACCAATGAATAAGTGAGGAGTGCCACACAGAGGGTGCGAGAGGGGAAGGGGGGGGGGGGGGGGGGAGGCGACCCCGAAAGGGTGCTGAGTAGAGGTAGAGCTGGAGGTGGAGGTGGAGGTGGAGTGCGGCAAGGAGGCGACTAAAATGTTTGAATTTCAAACGAGAGCTCATTTCTTGCGTGCGTCGCTGCATTTCAAAACTGATTTGCAATGCGGCGATGGTGCTGGTGGGTGGAGGGAGGGGCATGCCACAGGGATTGGCAGGAAATGCTAGGCGGTTTTTAGACCATCTCTTCCCGCTGTTAGATGAACTCTCCCTCTGATGGCGAAAGCGGAACATGTCGGGGACCGCAGCGGCAGGGCAGCGGCAGCAGCAGCGTCAGACGGCGTGACTTGGATGAGTTATCGCGGCGACCACGCGTGAGTCTTCCCTCTGCGAGTGTGTGAGCGTGTGCGCACTGTATGCATATGTGTGAGTGGCTGTGGGTGTGGGTGTGCCACTCAGGGGTTCCTGCTGTTCAAACAAAAGGCGGCCATAAAACTGCAACAGTTCCCATAATTTATGACAAGCGGCGGAAAAACTGAGTTGACTGATAAGCAACTGGACATGTTGGCACTTTAACGAGAGCAGCCAGGGAAGGGGATGAGACGGGACGGGATAGGGATCGTGGAAAGCCTAAACCATTTCCCTATGCCACATGCCACAGCAACACTCAGAGCCCCCAATGGCAACGACAACGGCCACATCTTCAACTCAAATCCCACGAACAGCAGCAGCAGCAGCAGCAGCAGCCGAAACCTCTCTCGCACACGAAGCCAAAGCTGTTCTTGTTGCTGCCACGCGGTTTTAGCCTGCCACACGTTGCCAGATCCGAGCTCCCAGCTGCCAGTAGCTGCGGCCGCTGCTACTAGTTCTACTTCTTCTACTTCTACTACTACTACTACTACTACTGTTGCTGCTGGTTCTTCTGTTGTGCCACTGTGCAACATCCACGTGCAGCCTGCTGCTGGGCGCCGCATCACTTGGCAGCGTGTTTTTTGTCTCCGCGTCGACGTCAGCAGCAATTGCTGTTGCTGCTGGGCGACATTTTGGTGCTGCAGCAACATATATGGCAGTGTGGCAACTGCAACTGCCGTTGAATTCCATGTTGCCAAGAGGTATGTGGGTTGAGGAAGCGAACCAGTTCAAGCCCAATGAAGGGTGGGGAGGCCGCATAGTATTCACTTCAAGAATGGAAAGACGTTCTTCAAGAGAATTAAGCAGTTTTCCTCGGTCAGAAATGTTGTTCATTTCTCCGTGGACTTTCTTTTCGGTCTCTAAACTAATTGATATTTTGACTAAACAGCTGAATGATCTTTGATTTCTATGTCTTTCTATGTGCCCCCCCCCCCCCCCCCCCTGCCATTTGACTGCAGTTGGAAATTTCCTTCGACAAACAGGGGGCTCCTACTGACGTCTGATTTATGATCTTCTCTTGGCTCCAGTCTGAGGTTTGTGGCAAGCCATTTGCATGTGTAATTGCCTTGGCTTGCCACACTTCACTCCACTCAGCTGCACTCCATCTGTTCTGCAGCTCCATCTCCTGCTTCATCCTATCCTATTCCACAATCCCATTTCCATTTCCATTCCAATTCCAATTCCAATTCCAGTTTCTGGTCCAATCGCACTGTCATTAGTTCGGAGCAGTTTTTGACAGCTCCTGAGAGTGGTGTGGTGGTGCAGTGGTGCGGTGGAGCAGTGGTTCATTTATGACATTCGCCGAGCTAATTGCTGGAAACGGCAAAAGGTTTCATACGCCCCGTGGGCGTGGTTTGTGCACTTTAAAAACGCATTAAACAGCGGACAACAAATGCAGGCAATAGCAGGGCGACAGCAAGGGAGGAAGGCAGGAAGGCAGGAAGGGAAGCAGCAGCAAAGGAGAACAACCCAAAAGTGGCACTTGCAACATGTCTGGGGCGTGCCCCACATTATGCTGAATGCAGGGAGAGGGCGAGGGAGCAAGGCGATTAATGAAGACTGCGAAGAGCTTGAAAAATGTGAAATTTCAATTAATCAGCAGGCAAAAAGAAGGCAATCCCAGCGGGAGAGAAGAAGGGAGAGAGTGAGGAGGAAACAGCAGAAAGAGAGGGCCATGCACAGAAAGAAGGAAAGAAAGAAAGAGATGGCGCAAAGATGCAACTGATTTATAACACTTTTACCTCTTGCTGCTGCTGCTGCTGCTGCCCCAAGATAAGATCAAAGATCATTTGAAGGCAAGGTTAACGTTTCGGATTGCCATTGTTGTTGCTGTGCTGCATGTTGCTGCGGTGCATGTTGCTGGTGGCACGCGCGTTGCAGGTCAAAAGCGTGCAGCGCCAAAAAAACGGTAGCCATGATAAATGTGCCCCATAGAAGAATCTGTGACTGCTTTTTGGGGAGCTCCTCTAGTTGTTCTTGTGGCTTACTTTGTGCTGCTGCTGCTGTGTCAAGTGTTGCTGTTGCAAGTTCTGCTGCGGTTTCTGGTTGCAAATGTAGCTGTTGTTCCTCCAGCTGCTGCTGCTCCTGCTGCTGCTGCCGGGGCTTCTCTTTGTGCCTCTCCTTCTGGTAATGTTGACAATTTAGCACAAAATTTGTGTGCCATGTTATTAAAAATTTGCAACGCTTTCATGCAACATTTGGCGGGGCAATTAGTTGTGTTTATAATTGGGGACGTGATCGCTGTTCCAGCTCCAGCTACAGCTCCAGGTCTGTCCCCCCATCCCCCCGTTTCTGTTTTTTTTTCGGGGGAAACATGTTTGAACGCTATAAATCAATTTGGCGCAGGGCCCCGCCGGAGGATGCATGCAAAAATGCCCCGCAGATTGAGCTGCAACGAATGGGGAATGCCCTGCTGGAGACTCCAGAATTCCCATGCCCATGCCCATACCCATGACCATGCCCCCATCGCAATACGCAGAAAAACTACTTCAATTCATTAACTCTTTCCCCGCTCCACTGACTCTTTGGCTTTTTTTTTGGTTGTGCCGCAAATTGAAATCGAAGGAACCGTAAAAAATGTAAGCCAAAGCGAATTAAAATTTTATCGACAACAAAGTTGCGGTCCGAACAGCAATAAAAATTGTTACGCTGATGAACGACATGACACCAGGAGCAGCAGCTCCAGCAGCAACAACAATGCTACACCAACAACATGCAACGGCAACAGCAACAACATTCTCTTCGATCGACCGCAGGAACATCCAACAACAACAGCAACAAGCGGCAGTGGCAGCGACAGCGGCAGCCAGTAGACCGCATCGCGAAATTTTTCCCTCTTTTTGTGGAGTACTTTTATTTGTTGTACCCTGGAAGAGGATATTATGCCTTTCGGAACTTGTTTGAAAAACAGAAAGAAGATTATTCAATTTCATAGAGATTTATTTAACTCCGATCAAAGGGATAATAGTTACAATACTCAAAGGTTATATCTTAATATCTTAGGAGGATCTTACATCTATTAGCCGTAACATCAATGGGGGACTTGATCAGCGCTCGATGATGGATTCCATTCATCATGTTTTGAACGCTGCTGAACGCGTATGATGGTGATACATTCCTTACTGTCGCACCGTCAGAACCTATCGATATTGGTTGCAAAGCTTAGCGACTCGCACCAAAAGACAGTCACGTGAAATTTAATTTTTCTTGTTTAAGCCAAACGCAATCCATCAAGTATTAAGACAATGGATTATCAGACAATTCATCCATCAGTACGGATGAATTTATGCAACACTAAAATCACGAATCATGTGCGTTTACCAGCACTGTGAAATCGATCACTGAGCGCTGAACGAGTTGTGTATCTGCAAGGGTATTTGAGGCTTCGATCCATCAGTCTCTTTCTTCGTTCTCATTTTGTGTGGAGTACTTTTATGTTATTTATTTTTTGTTTTTTTTTTTTTTTTTGGTTTCGGCTAAACTCAAAATGAGAAATTGCTGCCGCTGGTGCAATTTTCATGGTTGACCTCATTTCGCTGTTTGCCGCTGTTGACTTTGTGGAATATTTTGTGGCAGCAGCAACGCATCATGTCCGTCTGTCAGTCAGTCCGTCCGTCCGTCCGTCTGTCAGTCAGTCCGTCCGTCTATCAGAGCCTGAGCTTCGACTGAGAGACTGGGTCCGGGGGCTCTCTTGTCAGCGCCTGTGACAATTTGTCGCTAAACAATTTTTGGCCTGGCAAAAGTTGACGTTGTTTATGGGGCCCTGTCGCTGGGCCCCTTCTTCCTGTTTTTGATATTGCAGCAGTTTTCGGGGCGAAAATTCAATAAATAACAATGTAATTATGTGGAGAGCCAGACCACTGGCTAACTTGATTTTCGAGGGCTGAAGTGTACCCAACTTGAAGATCCATATCCCTATTCTGAATGGAACAAAACGAAGAACAAATATCTCTTCTTGCCTGCCTGCGTGCCTGCCTTCCTTCCTGTCTGTGAAGCCTGAGGGTCCATTTGAATTGGCGTTAATATTCCGGGTCAATATTTGCCCAACGCTTCGACATCAAAGCAAAGCGAGTAACAGAAACAGAAACAGAAACAGCTTCAAGCCAGGACGTGAACATGAATATCCTTCCATTAGGCACCTGGCCACCTGTCCTGGGTCAACAAGAGGCACGCAAAGTGCGTGCCTCAAAGTGGCATCCGAGGCATCCTCCTACAAGTATACATTTCCCTCTTTTACACCTTTTCCTCCTGCTGCTGCTGCTCCTTCCACACTCGGACATCGTTCACACTCTTCGACGTCATAAAAATCAGGTGCGGCATATTAGAGACAGCTCTGCGGACAAGGACACGGGCACGGACAGAAAGTAGCCGGGGCTCACGTCAATGGGAATTTGAAAATGGTAAAATCCAGAGCGGAGAGAGAGAGAGAGAGCGAGAGGAGGGGGGAAAGGGAAATGTTGTGTGTTCTCGTACTGTCCTGTAAATGCTTTGTTTACAACGATACCCATGATTTCTCTCTGCAGTGAGAGAACTTTCGGGATGAAAAACAAGGAATTTATGCATGTAGATGGCTCAAAACTTAGGATATTATTATGTAGATCTGAGTCAATACCTTTGATCTTACATTACAAAATACCCAAAGACATATCTTAATAATTGTAGATCCCAAATCATGGAAAGAGTAATAGTTACCTCTAAAGATTACCTCTAAATAATGTCAGCACTCATTGCTCATTCGAATTTCCAGTCACTTCCTTCCAAATGGATTCTTTTTTGTTTTGTAATTTCTCTAAGTGTAGTAGGAAATGGTGGCCCAGAGTCATGCCCCGTCATTCATCTACGGCTGTCCATGGCTGGGGCCATGCATCTGTAAGATAGATTTGACGACGTGTTTTCCATGGAACATTTGTGCAGCATGCTTACCGATGCGATCTTTGTTTGTGCCTCGTGCGCTCCGCTCTCCATCAGGAGCCATTCGACTGAATGAGCGGGAAGGGTTGGGGGGGGTGGTGGTGGCAATGGGAACAGCAAAGCGTCGATGACAACAGCAGCAGCAGCAGCAATAATAGCAGCAACATGGCCATTTCACTCCCCCTCCGTTTCCATCTCCGTCACCGTCTCCCTCTTTCTACTTGTGTCCATCCCGCTTCCTCTTCTCTTTGGAAAATGCTTGGAAAATGTGCACAATTTTCACATCCGGTGTCACATTCGATTCAATTGAGATTTACCTGAACGTGACTAAAATACGCAAATTAAAAACGCTCGAATGTTCCTCTATCCTGTGTGTATCCCAGTGTGTGAGTGCTGTATCTAGGAGGTGCTGCTTGCGTGTGTGTGTGTGTGTGTGTGCGTGTGCTCTGTATCTATGAGTGTGCGTGTGTGTGTTCATTCTCCCGTTACCATGTTAACAACATTTACGAAGCTCAGGTCGAGATTTTTTCCCCCAGTTTCCCCCTTTGCTATTTTGTTTTTTCGGGTCTAGTGGAAGGAAATCTTGTTTTGGGTTTAGTTTTTTTTATGGGTCGTCTGGCTGGGGTGCTTATCGTTGGAATAAATTGCCGCTAGATGGAGCATATGATGGGATAATGCTTATACGATTACCCAATGAATTAATCAATTTCAATATTCCATTTCCAATTGGATTTCCGATGTTTATTTGCTTTTGATTTGCCACATCCCACAGGAGTCGCTTAGTAGTTTTATTGGCTTTTCCCTGGCGCCCTACCGCTCCACCACCCCCCCTCAGTTATCTGGCCTGGCTACAACTTAATTAAATAACTAATTGAAATTTTTGCGCATAAAATGCAATTAACTATCGCTAACAATTCTCAATGATTGGCCGTGCCCGTGCTCTCCGTGCTGTCCGTCCTGCCCGCGAAAACTAACCCACGAATAATGCAAATTATTTGCACAATTTCGAGCAAGGCTCAATGAACCGTTATGCTGTTGTGGGACGCGGAAAGTCAACGCCAGGGGGCGCCATAAATCGATTAATGCCAAAGTGTTATGTAAATAAAATGACCAAATAGATACACTATCGTACCAGTACAGTACTCCACTCCACTCCACTCCACTCCACTGGCCTCCACTCCCCGCCGCGTACAATGCGGGAGAACACAATTGAACCCGAGGGGGGGAGGGGTTTAACCCCACTGACCCCTCTGCTGTTTAACCATATTTGTTGCTACATTAAAGCCAGAATTTAAACTGCATTTTGTTGGGGTTTTGAATTGTGGGATCGCTTTGTGTTCTGGGTGAAAGATCACGCCTCAGTGACCTTTGTTTGTGGTCCGTCCGTTGGGGAATTAGCGACGCATCGCCAGTTCAACAATTGCATTCATATAGGAATCACTTTTATTTTTGAGGGCGCTCGCTGAATTAATGTTGAATTGAATGTTATTTCGGCTGTTAAATTACTGATTGCGGCTTGAGTCCTGATCTTCAATGGCGCCAACTTCAAAGTGACAATAATTTGGCCATTGAGCTAAGGGCCAATGGACATCCCAGCCAGAGCCATCCAGCATCTTGGCTGGGATCTGGTCTGGTCTGCTCATTAAATTCGCTTGTCATTTAATTGCTCTCCTCGATGGCTTCATGGCCACGCATCAGCAGAAACTTGGCCCGCTCTTTGCTTAATTCTTTTTTGGTGCATTGCCAATTGTCATAATGGCCGAGACGGCGCTGGCCATGCTGGCAATTATGAGTTAAGAGGAATCACTCTGCCAGACCCCAGGCCCATTAAAAAAAGTGGAGACGCGCACACAAAGTTTGTGCTTCAGTCCGGGATCCGAGATGGAGACGGTATGGATATGGGGACAGGACTGGGGGGCCCATAAAATTAGTCGTGGCCAGAAAAGTGCATTTGCTTGTGGGCCAACAGTCGTGGATGGTGGATGGTGGATGGAGGAGGGAAAGGGATGTGCTGGCAGGTCGGGAGGGGAGCTTGGTTTCGGGGCAGAAGGAAACCACAGACATTGCTGCACATCGTCCACATCTCGTAAACGTTCAAATGGAATGGAATGGAATGGACAATTTAAATGCAGCATTGGGCTATTGACACGCCCACTCAATGGGCTGCCAACGGAGTCTCTCTGCGAAAGAGGGGCAGGGGAAGAGTCGGGGACTGTGCGTGATTTGAAATGGTTTTTAAGAGCAGCTCTTAAATGGCTTCACCAGAGGAGATACATACTCGTATATGTGCTAAATGATGACGGTCATATGTCAAGCAGTTAACTGGACTGGATGGCAAAGTGAATAACTCTAAAGCTCTAAAGCAGGAATACTCGTGGAGCGGAAGAAACCGAAGGAAGAACCCCGATAAAGATAAAGAGAGAGAGGAATACTCATAAAGAAAGGAATGCAGTAGAGCATGCAAATGGGAGAGGCAGAGAATTGTGGCCACGCAACCTAGGGAAAAACCTTCCAGAATACATATGTATATCAAAATATTAGCCCACATTCCTTGCCTTTCTTTCCACCTTTCCTGACGGCCTGACGACATCTGCCCCGCCGTCACATGCAACTTTTGAAATCTGTCAACATCTAAGCCAAAACTTCAATCAACTCGTCGGACAAGTTAATTGAATTTTACCCCTAAACCGAAACGAACGAAATGAAACGCTAAAACTATAGAGCAGCAGGTTCCCGGAACCGCACTTGCAACACCGCCCCGCCCCGCCCCGCACCGCACCGCACCACACCACACAGATGCAATTTACATGTTCACTTTATTTTGAATTTTAATTTGAATTTGAATTTATTTCAAGTGCTGGCTTCGTTTTCGAAAAACGTCTCTCCCTAAACAGACCCGAGCGATTGGCTGACTTGGATATTTTGCATAGCCCAAAAGCAGGTCCATTATTTTGCATATTGGTCGAAGGCCACAAAACTTTCTGACTTTCCACAAGGACTGCCACAGAGATAGAGATAGAGGGGGAGACATTCAAGTGACACTTTTTGGACAGTTTTGCATGGTGCATATGAATAAAGTCAAAGGGGGAGTGGCAGTGGCAGTGCCAATTGATGTGTGTGTGTGTGTGTGTGTGTGTGTGTGTGTGTGTGTGTGTGTGTGTGGGGACGAGGACGTGTCATGAATTCATTTTGCATATATTTTCAGTCAGAGATCAAATTTGCTTTTGCATCCTTTGGCTCCTACTCTGCTTTGCTTGTTTGTCTGGCTGGTAAATCAGAAAATCATATTTCAATTATTGTTGGAAAACAGCAACCGTACACCCGTAATAAACGAAATGATTATAGGGCCCACACACATTGAAATAACACTGGGACTGAGACACGGACTGGGACTAGAACTGGGACTGGGACCACTCAGTAGACCCTCTGTGGACCTGTTTCTGGCCAAATTTGTTGGGGCAAAAACTACAAATTTGTGCAGGCCAGACAACGGCAGTAAACAATTTGCAATTGAATCGTATGCCGAATGGATTGGCTGCACATTTGAGAGCGAGAAAGAGGGAGGGACATAGAGGGACAGAGAGAGAGAGAGAGAGCTCCGTCTGTGCTGTTGCCACCTATCAATTTCACATTTCCAATCTATTAACGAACGAACGGACTGTCTATCAATGGCAAACAGACATGGGAAAAAGCCTGTCAGAGAGAGAGAGAGTTTGATTAAAAAATGCTGCTGTCCATGGTACTCCTTCCACTTGCTGGCTCCATATGTATATCGCTGATATTCCACCTACCTCCAATATCGTGGATATAACGTGTGAAAAAGTTGTTTGTAAAGGTGCCGCCACCTACCGCCCGTCGCCTACCGCCTGCCGCCCCTCGCCCCTTGCCTACCGACTGCCGCCCGTCGCCTGTCACGGGTTAATTTCGCATGCAAATAATGTCACGTGCTGTGTCACGTTGTGTCGCCGTTTCTGTTGAATGAACTTGATTAAAATTCAATGCGACGTTAATTAAATTCAACCCAATGCAATTTACATTCAGTTCTTTTTTCTGCCCTTCGGTTTGAGGTTTTATCTTTAAAGCCGTTCGTTCCTTATGCCGCTTCCGCTTCCGGCTGCTCGTCAATAGTATTGAGTATATGTCCAGCCTCTCAAAACACTCCTTCCGGGGGAAGGAGACATGGAGTGATGACCTATTTAAAATCGTGGCACGGGAAAACCAAATTTAACGAGTGGATAAACAATAAGGAATGCACTTTCTGGCCGATTTAAGTGCCCGAAATTGTGGCCAAGTGGACTTTAAGCCAGTTTCAGTTGTGGCTGCTGCTGCCTCTCACCTTTTGCTTGGTTGCACGTGGCGTATGAGCAATCGGCACATAAATTACCCGCATAAACATTGTAAGGACTCCCGACTTGGAGCCGGAATTCCGGTGCATTGTGTGGCTTCGTCGCCGTCGCCGCCGCCGCCGCCGCCGCCACGTCTAGACAAAGCAATCATAAATAATTTCTGCATAAAGACGTCATAATTTGCCTCAACTCTTTTCCACCTCCTCCCCATATGCACCCCACATACTCTCCCCCCTCCGATTCGACCTTTGACTGTGCGATCTCCCCTCTTAGACAGACAATTCGAGCTGTCCAAATATTTTGTTATTAAATGAAATTGCAATGTTTGCTGCTGACCAATTTGACCACCACTTTTGCCGATGCTGGAGGTGGTGGTGGTTCCTCCTGTGGCGGTGGTGGCTTGGAATGGCTGCTCATTATGATTGCAGCGCAGAAAAATGTTTGCCAGGGCAACCAGTCCCCTTCTGTTCGGTCCATTCCCTTCCGGCGTCCGTTCCGTTCTTTCCCGTCCAGATCCTGCTGCTTGCTTGTCTGGGAATTTCATTTCAGGGTTTGGTCAGTGTACGGTTGTTTGTGTGTCCGTGATGGGGAGAGAGTGGAGAGGAGCATTTCACTTTTGCGTTTTGTTAAACGTTTTTATGAATTGTTTGCTGCTCTGCCCGACTATTGTTGTTGTTGCTGCTATTGTTATGATGCGGTTTGGGGCAGCAACTAGCTGTGGGGCAAGCGAAGCCCCAGAAGAGGGCTGAAAGCGCTGTAGTGCGTAGCTGGTTGGATGTACTCTAAGATCGGCTGAGGTTCGCCTGAATGAGAGATCGAACAGGGTTGCAGCCGCTGTGATAGATCACGAAACCTAACGATGATCCAAAGACACTCAAAGATCAGCTATGTCCCATTGTGAAGTAATTTGGGCACCTTGTTAAGCATTCTTTGAAGAGTATCCAAGCTTCTCCTTGCTTAAGAAACACCTGACTTGTTCCTTGTTATCCCGGCCAGGCCTTGGGGGACTGTGCTGGGGACCATGTTTGTTTTGAGCTGGACAACAGAGCCATTTAATGAAATTTTAAACATTTTTGTGTTCTAATAATGAAATGCTTATGGTTGGTTTCTGTGGCCACGGACATGGGACTCGACTCGACTCGAGTCCACATTTCCCCCCGCTCTCTAGGGCTACCTGCCAGGAAGCCAGGAGGCCAGGACTTAAAGTTATTGGTTGTGAAGATACTGCGAAAAACTTTTGCACTGCATTCGATGTACTGCAGGTGAGAAAATTGCAGGTGGTGGAGGCACAACTCGAGTGAACTGCGAGAACTCGTTAAAAGTTACACTCAAGAACACCGCTGTCTCACCTTGCTGTTGCCCCTGCTCCGAGCTCCGTGCTCCGAGCTCCGTGCTCCGAGCTCCGTGCTCTACCCCCTTTCTCGCCATCTCAATTGAAAGTGTTTTGGTGGAAAGTTTGCCATAAATAATGCGCTGCTCAATATTAACAAGTCGAGACGTAAACGTCGACGGCGACTAAAAAGTTTAGCGCACTTCAATAAACAAAGTGCCAGAAGCAGGAGCCCCTGCCCCTGCCCCTGTCTCTGTCCCTGTCCCGACCAACCCCTTTCTTTCCTCTCAGCCGACAGTTCTTTCGCTGTTATTTCCAAGTTGTCAACAGTTTATTGATGTTGGCTTTTTGGCCGCCTGCCCCTTGCCGCCTGCCTGATGCGACATGAATAATCAAAGGAGAAAAGCCAGAAATAAAACGCATTTACAGGCAAATGGTAAATGGAAAATGGAAAATGGCAAAATAATCTCAACACTAAAAGCCTCTTCCACTTGTTGTTGTTCTTTGGTGCTTGTTCTTTTTGTGGCTGCCACCACCTCCCCCTTTGGGTCTGTCTCCTTTTTTGGGCCTGGTGACGCCCCCATGCGATTGTCGCCCGCGGGCATTCGTCTTTCATATCCGGCCTCACACAGCTTCCGCTGCTGTTTGCCAGGGCCCAAAAGGGAAATTGATTTTGGCCTGCCCGTTGGTGGGGCGGGGACTAGGCGAGGCGTGTGTGAAGGCTGAGGGCTTTCCATTCCGAATGTTAATTAAGTGTCTAGTTTAAAAGCCAAGCCAAAGTCAGCCATGAAATATTAAGCGGCTGTGCTGTGCCGACTTGTGGCCGGGGCTCATCAAAAATTTCTCAGCTCAAGGACAGGCCCGGTCGGAGGCTCAGGCAACGGCCCAGGCCCGGGCACAGTCACAGGCACAGGCCCAGTAACCTGAATAGAGCCTGCTCTGACATATGTACATACATATTTGCGCGAAGGGAGTTAATTAACTGGTGTGCTAACTAGGCAAACACATACACATACACATACACATACACATACACATACACATACACATACGTATCTACCATCTACATCCCGAGATAGCATCCCCAGGCCCATCCTTCCCCCTTGATGATAACGCTTGAAAAATGTGACTTAATGAAGTGCGAAATATGAGGAGATTTCTATGGGGTAATGAGGCAGCATCTACCATATCTGATGGCTCTGTGTGTGTGTGTGTGTGAGTGCGGTCTGTTTGAATATACACCACATGTGTGTGTGTGTGATGACATAATATCCTTATATCATACACAGCCTGGGCTTATATTCTGTGGCTGCTTTAAGGCTCTTTAAGTGCTTTGAGCTACAAATGGTGGTCGCTTTTAGAGGAATTCCATATTGTTGGAAAACGATACCCAGGCGGAAAGGAAGGGAACCAGAATTGGAACTACTGTATTCTACAATTCATGAACTATTTACCAACGTTTGTATTTATGTGTCCCCTTAAACTATAAATAAACTTTAACATACCTTCTGGTACTGTTTACTTCCAGGGTATCCCTGCCGTTGAGCTTCTTTTTTCCCCGCACTTCTTATTTTAAGTTGTCATGTTTCTGTTGTTGTTGTTACTGTTTTTCCGTAGTGCTGCTGCTGCTGCTGCTGCTGCTTGCTCCTCCACTTGCCCCAAATCGAAGCTATAAAAGTAATTAAGATAACGACTTTTGTGCTGTTCACATTTTTGGGGTCTCCCACACTCTCTCTCCTGCTCTGTCTCTGTGGCAACCGCTCCCGATGGATGATATGTATCGTGTATTTGCTTTATAGCCAGAGTTTTACAATATTTCCTTTTTGGCTCGATGCCCTCGAAGCCTCTCCCCACACCATACCACACCGCACCACAGCACTCCCGCCCTTTGCCCGGCTTCCTGTTGTTTGTGCAATTTTCTTGAAATTTCATTTCTTAACTTTTGCCGCCGGCTTTTGAGACTGTAAATCATATGAGAAGTAAAGTGGGGGAGTGGTGGTGGTGGTGCAGGGGGCGACTAAGAGTCGATGCCATGTGTTATTGTTGCCACAAAACGGGGCACAAAATGGGGCTGGGGCCATAGACTGTTGCTTGCCACTGTTGCCTTTTGCGCTTTGCCAGCTGGATGTTCCTTTTCGTTTTCTTCTAATTGTTTGCTTGGCCACAGGGGACACAGACAAACAGAGAAAGAGAGAGAGAGAGAGGGAGAACATATCGATTAATTAACAAAATTAAAAGATAAAAGTTTAGAGAGAGAGAGAGAGACGAAGTGGAGATACAAAGACACACATCATATGTACGAGAATGTGTCTGTGCAACGACCAGATGGAGTTTTTGATTTATAATCTTTTGCCTTTCAGCTGGAAACTGGAAGCGGGAAGCGGATGATTATAACGATAGGGGATGCAAACCATAAGCGGGATCATTATAAGCACATATGCACATACATTCGCAATTTTAATGAGTGACTTATGAGTAATTTATTTCAGTATAGACGAGACTTTAAATCCGATTTCCATCCGCCCTTTAAATGCCATTCTTTTCTCCCTATCATTGGGTGCATTGACTGCGTTTAATATGCACTTGGCCAAATGCCAAGTGATTTTCTGTTTTATATGGATTGTGTGTGCCACAAAGGAGACTCTGCAACCCCAACCCCCACCACCCTACCACCCGCAGGCAGCTAAACAGTCGAGTGCACTTTACGCTGCTTGTTGCATACTGTCAGGCGCTGCTGTTGTCGTCGACGGCTCACGTAGCTTATCCAAAGTGATAAGGATAAGGCAAAGTCAGTCAGTTGGTCGGTCCTGTGCGTGCCAGTGCCACTGCTGACACAATTTTGCCTCCTTCTCTCTGTCTTGCATCATACTTGGGGTCACGGCTCGTTGGACACTCGAGTGGCACATCATTTCCGCTGGGCTGCCGCTGCCGCTGCCACAAGCTTGCGGCAAGCATTGCTGGGTTTTTCTCAGTCAGAGTCTTCCTTCGCCTTGTCCTGATTGCATTACTGGAGTCGACCCGAAGTTCGAAGCTGTCGCTGATTGAATTTTGCACCCAACCATCGTCATTTCCTTCATCATCGCCATCGCCATCGTCAGGGCCTACTGCGGATCAGCTTTAAGCGCATTAAAAGGGCAGCCAGTGGAGTAGCAGGAGCAGTAGCAGGAGCATCCTGGTTCAGCATCGGCATCGGAGGCCATCGGAGAATGTCGAATGTGAAATGCGTGCTAATTAAAAGGCAAAACATTTATGCAATGCCAGACAAGGCACACAAAAGCCACGTCGGCCGTCATGGCAACACACATTCACCCCAGCTCCTCGCAGCTCCTGCAACTCTTTTGCTGATTTTCCTGCACCCACTCTGGCTCCACCACTGGCAAATAAATCCCATATAAACAGGAGATAATCCAGCCAACAGCATTGCAAATGCCATTCATCGCAGGGGCTCCTCCGCTCCCGCTCTCGCTCCTGTTTCTGTAACAGCTACTGACTACCGCTGCTCATGTTCCATCTCCTGCTCCTTTGGCAGTGCGCTGCAGCTACAAGTGAATGAATGAGAATGCCTGCTGGCCTCTGCTGAATGATTGGCCATCCATGGATGCACTCGTTGGGATTTATTGATTTTCCCAGGGAAAGGCAGTGCCGATTGAGAATTGGGTGGAGATTGAAATAGAAAAAGAACTGTGTTTTGTAATTAGCAGAATTGGCAGCCTGTTAAGTGAGGAAGGCTTTGAGCCATAGCAGAAATTGAGCTGGAAAGGTGAAAGGTGGCAGATGAACGGCTCACAGCCAATGAAGAGAATGAGATCCATAATCCAATCATAAATGAAAATCCACACTAATTCCAGCTTGGATTTGATTTTTTTATATTTTTTGAGTGCCGTCTAATTTCATTAAAGTTGATTTCCATTTAATTTAATTTGAATCACAGCTTCTGCTGGCGAATGTTTACCCCGAAAGAGGGGCGAGGGGAGTTCTATATCACATTATGGCAACATTTGCGTAATAATTAGTGAGGCATAGACAAATGAAAATGAAATTTCCAGGGCGACACTGGGATGGCTGTCAGCGTTGAAAAGCTAAACAAACTGCTGCACACATTGTGCAAACAGTTCAAGTGAAAGGCCTGGGGCAAAAGTGAAATGCAAGTATAAAAAAACTTAGCATACATTGCAGATGAAAGCACTTCATTAGCGAGAATCCTGAATGTTTATTTTCACATATGCATGGGTCCACGAAGAGAGAGACGATGCGGATGCTCAACTCCCTTTTGAATTTCATTATGGCCAACGATAAAAACCGAATGGAGGTATTGTAACTGGAGACGGACTTCTTCTGGCTGGGGTCCAGCAGCCGGAAGAACAGTATATATCTCGCTACACATTCTCCTTGGGGATGATATGTACAGGCTTTAGGAGCCCTACTCCTGGCTCAACCTGAGGCCCAATCGAAATGTAGTTTCAACGAAAGATTATAAGGAGGACAGCTTCGATTGTATAATTTACCCACAATTCAGATAGTTAGCAGTGGAATACCATAAATGTAGGCTACTCGCGCTGAAACTTCTTCATTTTGCGGTCGAAATTATTGAAGTATTGACAGGCAATTAGGGATTGGGTGATTCGGATTTAAATGGAAACCCAAATCGAATATCGACAGCAACCATATAAATGAATAAATAAGCAAACTAAAGGGCAACCTCATGCTGATTTATATATTTTGCACTTAATTTATTGTCATAATTGTTGAATTTGCCATTCTCATTCCATTCTTTGTTATTGTATTCATTAATGATGTAATGTAACTTTATTAATGCTGTCAGCGTTTCCATTTATTTATAATTTATTTGCCAATGTTTTTTCGAGCCTCGTTATGGTTAATGGCCTTTTGTTTTACCGCCTCTGGTCTCGGGTCGCTCTCTCGGTCCGGCGCCTGTCAATGCGAATATTTGTAGTTTATTCTGTTTTTTTCAGTAGTTTTTCACTTGTCTGCCAATTGTTGGCCTGTGTAAATTATTGCGCTTATTTTGTATGGGAAAATAATACCAAATATCAATCATTGGCCATGAAAATACATTTTCCCGAATAATGAAACCTGAAACGGGTATCCAAAAAGTCCCTAGCGATGATCATTAAATTGTAATCTCTGTTCTTCTCGTTTAAGGTTCTAAATCCATCTGGAACTTAGCATGAAACGTATTTAAGTCTTCATCTACACGAGAACTCGGCCAGGAACGTGGGGCAGTCCCTCTGAGCTAGAGGATAATCTTCAATAAATCTTGGCATACTTTTGGGCTGGCGGTTTAACAGAGCGGGGCTCTGTTAAGTTAAACCAAGGTGAATCTTTTGGGGGCACTAGAAAGCAATGTTAAATGTTGGAATCAGAGATGTTGATGCCGATCGATAGTCTGGATTCTCACGATCCTGGGAAAGTAGATCTTTTGCCCATCTGTCCCTTTTGTATTCACCTCGGAATACTTATCCATTAGCATATAATATATACATTTACTGTTTTTTTTTTTATGTGGAAAATTTGTATTTTATTGTAAACAAGTTTACTGCTACCTTTCGTGGCAACTTAATCTAGTTTTACATTTAAGGGGAAAAACAATTGATCACAGGAGATACATACATAAAATGAATGTAACATATATGGAAAAGGTACATACATTATTTACAATATTTACAAAAAGTTAATGAAATGTTATAGGAGGGATCTAGTTGGGAGATCCAGTGGATAAGGTGTCATGAGTCTTCTTTTCCTTGGTGGGTTAATTAGACGTCTGGCTAGTACATAAGGGTGACCACCAAGTCGTTGCAAGTACCTCGCTGCATGTAGTTGTATAACATCGCCCACTTTATTAACCTTTAGGTCCCTGTCGATGTCGCTGTTTCGTATGTACCATGGAGCATTGCATATTCGCCGTAGAATTTTTGACTGAGCAACTCTAATTTTATTTAAGTTGGTTTTTGCCGCGATACCGTAAACTTGAAGTGCGTATTTGCATATGGGGCTGAGGATGGACTTGTATATCGTGACTTTGCTGTACAGTGACAGCCATATTTCCCGCTTTCGCCATCACCGACTGTCGAACCATTGTAGTATGGGTTTTGAAATTCAGTGTCCTGTCGAGTACAAGAAAGTGTCCTTGTAGCAAAAGTAACATTGCCTATGTTCCATTTCTGAGCCCAGACCTCAAAGCTGTTCACATATTGTTGCAGAGCTTCCGTCGCTAGATTTGTGCTTGGACTTCTGGTCAGCACTGCAGTGTCATCCGCGTAGGTTGCTATCAACACATCGTACTCGTCCAACCCAGTTATTACCCATGAGGAAGGCATATCGGCTGTATATAGGGTATATAACGTTGGTACAAGAACGCTGCCTTGTGGGACGCCTGCACATATTGGGCGCTTCGATGATTTTTATTGTATAATTATTATTCTTGATTTTTATTGAATAATTATTATCATAATTGTTATTCTTGATTTTTATTGAATAATTATTATTATAATTGTTATTCTTGATTTTTATCGTCAAACTATTATTATAATTGTTATTCCTGATTTTTATTGAATAACTATTATTATAATTGTTATTCTTGATTTTTATCGTATAACTATTATTATAATTGTTATTCTCGATTTTTATTGAATAACTGTTATTATAATTGTTATTCTTGATTTTTATTGAATAATTATTATTATAATTGTTATTCTTGATTTTTATCGTATAACTATTATTATAATTGTTATTCTCGATTTTTATTGAATAACTGTTATTATAATTGTTATTCTCGATTTTTATTGAATAACTATTACTATAATTGTTATTCTTGATTTTTATTGAACAACTATTATTATAACTGTTATTATAATTGTTATTCTTGATTTTTATTGAATAACTATTATTATAATTGTTATTTTTGATAATTGTTATTCTTGATTTTTATTGAAAACCTATTATTATAATTGTTATTCTTGATTTTTATTGAATAACTATTATTATAATTGTTATTGAATAACTATTATTATAATTGTTATTCTTGATTTTTTATTGAATAACTATTATTATAATTGTTATTCTTGATAATTGTTATTCTTGATTTTTATTGAATAACTATTATTATAATTGTTATTCTTGATTTTTATCGTATAACTATTATTATAATTGTTATTCTCGATTTTTATTGAATAACTGTTATTATAATTGTTATTCTTGATTTTTATTGAATAACTATTATTATAACTGTTATTATAATTGTTATTCTTGATTTTTATTGAATAACTATTATTATAATTGTTATTCTTGATTTTTATTGAATAACTATTATTATAATTGTTATTCTTGATAATTGTTATTCTTGATTTTTATTGAATAACTATTATTATAATTGTTATTCTTGATTTTTATTGAATAACTATTATTATAATTGTTATTCTTGATTTTTATTGAATAACTATTATTATAATTGTTATTCTTGATTTTTATTGAATAACTATTATTATAATTGTTATTCTTGATTTTTATTGAATAACTATTATTATAATTGTTATTCTTGATTTTTATTGAATAACTATTATAATAATTGTTATTCTTGATTTTTATGGAATAACTATTATTATAATTGTTATTCTTGATTTTTATTGAATAACTATTATTATAATTGTTATTCTTGATTTTTATGGAATAACTATTATTATAATTGTTATTCTTGATTTTTATTGAATAACTATTATTATAATTGTTATTCTTGATTTTTATGGAATAACTATTATTATAATTGTTATTCTTGATTTTTATTGAATAACTATTATTATAATTGTTATTCTTGATTTTTATTAAATAACTATTATTATAATTGTTATTGAATAACTATTATTATAATTGTTATTCTTGATTTTTATGGAATAACTATTATAATAATTGTTATTCTTGATTTTTATTGAATAACTATTATTATAATTGTTATTCTTGATTTTTATGGAATAACTATTATAATAATTGTTATTCTTGATTTTTTTTGAATAACTATTATAATAATTGTTATTCTTGATTTTTATTGAATAAGAAGAGCCATGCCACGCTCCGATCGGCTGCCGTATAGCTGAGATATAGCGTTCAGAAAAAACAAATATTCGAATGATTTGCACATCCAACCATTCGGAAGGCTATATCTCAAATATATGGCGCCAGATCGGAGCAGGACCCACTTTCCCAGGATCGTAAGGATCCAGACTGTCGTTCGGCACCAAAATCTCGACTTCTTATATGAGGCCGATTTTTTGCAAATTTAATGATGTAACCATCATGATTTTTTGCGAAAATCGTGAGAGAATGGATGTCCTTTTTTCCGATGGCAGTCGGTTGGCAGGACTCTCCCGATCACGAAGAGCCATGCCACGCTCCGATCGGCTGCCGTATAGCTGAGATCTAGCGTTCAGAAAAAACAAATATTCGAATGATTTGCACATCCAACCATTCGGAAGGCTATATCTCAGATATATGGCGCCAGATCGGAGCAGGACCCACTTTCCCAGGATCGTGGGGACCCAGACTGTCGTTCGGCACCAAAATCTCGACTACGAAAATGAGGCCGATTTTTTGCAAATTTAATGATGTAACCATCATGATTTTTTGCGAAAATCGTGAGAGAATGGATGTCCTTTTTTCCGATGGCAGTCGGTTGGCAGGACTCTCCCGATCACGAAGAGCCATGCCACGCTCCGATCGGCTGCCGTATAGCTGAGATCTAGCGTTCAGAAAAAACAAATATTCGAATGATTTGCACATCCAACCATTCGGAAGGCTATATCTCAGATATATGGCGCCAGATCGGAGCAGGACCCACTTTCCCAGGATCGTGGGGACCCAGACTGTCGTTCGGCACCAAAATCTCGACTTCTTATATGAGGCCGATTTTTTGCAAATTTAATGATGTAACCATCATGATTTTTTGCGAAAATCGTGAGGAAATTGATGTCCTTTTTTCCGATGGCAGTCGATTGGCAGGACTCTCCCGATCACGCAGAGCCATGCCACGCTCCGATCGGCTGCCGTATAGCTGAGATATAGCGTTCAGAAAAAACAAATATTCGAATGATTTGCACATCCAACCATTCGGAAGGCTATATCTCAGATATATGGCGCCAGTTCGGAGCAGGACCCACTTTCCCAGGATCGTGGGGACCCAGACTGTCGATCGGCACCAAAATCTCGACTACGAAAATGAGGCCGATTTTTTGCAAATTTAATGATGATTTTTTGCGAAAATCGTGAGAGAATGGATGTCCTTTTTTCCGATGGCAGTCGGTTCGCAGGACTCTCCCGATCACGCAGAGCCATGCCACGCTCCGATCGGCGGCCGTATAGCTGAGATATAGCGTTCAGAAAAAACAAATATTCGAATGATTTGCACATCCAACCATTCGGAAGGCTATATCTCAGATATATGGCGCCAGATCGGAGCAGGACCCACTTTCCCAGGATCGTGGGGACCCAGACTGTCGATCGGCACCAAAATCTCGACTTCTTATATGAGGCAGATTTTTTGCAAATTTAATGATGTAACCATCATGATTTTTTGCGAAAATCGTGAGAGAATGGATGTCCTTTTTTCCGATGGCAGTCGGTTGGCAGGACTCTCCCGATCACGAAGAGCCATGCCACGCTCCGATCGGCTGCCGTATAGCTGAGATCTAGCGTTCAGAAAAAACAAATATTCGAATGATTTGCACATCCAACCATTCGGAAGGCTATATCTCAGATATATGGCGCCAGATCGGAGCAGGACCCACTTTCCCAGGATCGTGGGGACCCAGACTGTCGTTCGGCACCAAAATCTCGACTTCTTATATGAGGCCGATTTTTTGCAAATTTAATGATGTAACCATCATGATTTTTTGCGAAAATCGTGAGGAAATTGATGTCCTTTTTTCCGATGGCAGTCGGTTGGCAGGACTCTCCCGATCACGCAGAGCCATGCCACGCTCCGATCGGCTCCCGTATAGCTGAGATATAGCGTTCAGAAAAAACAAATATTCGAATGATTTGCACATCCAACCATTCGGAAGGCTATATCTCAGATATATGGCGCCAGATCGGAGCAGGACCCACTTTCCCAGGATCGTGGGGACCCAGACTGTCGTTCGGCACCAAAATCTCGACTACGAAAATGAGGCCGATTTTTTGCAAATTTAATGATGTAACCATCATGATTTTTTGCGAAAATCGTGAGAGAATGGATGTCCTTTTTTCCGATGGCAGTCGGTTGGCAGGGCTCTCCCGATAACGAAGAGCCATGCCACGCTTCGATCGGCCTATAAATAGCCTAGATATAGCCAAAGTAAAAATGCAAATTAAATCCGTAGCTAAATGGCCGTAAATGAGAAATTTCGAATTTCAATACCAGGCGAACAGAAATTAGCAGAAGGCAACTTCACTTTTGGTCAGCCCAAAAGTATGCAACAAAAATTTAATTTGGATGAGTTTCCTTCTAGGGATTTCTGTTCGCCCGGTACCTCGGTCTGTGATCCGATCTTGGCGTGCGATTCCAGTGATCGGAAGAATGTCCCTGCTTTGATAGAGTTCTTATTAAGGATAAAGGATATATTACCCGCTTAAACACTTACTTTCCTCAGCCATTTCATTTCCGGTTAGGGCGTGCCACGCACCCTGGAGTCCTTGTCAGTGATCAAGGATATTATATCAAATATTTGCATTCTCCCTGCTATTTATTTGTCGAGCAATCTGTACCACGCCTCTTTTGATGAGGTCTACAAGTCTATAGGTCGGTGGCTGAACGCCCGGACACTCCCTGCAACCACTAAAACGTTTGTCGTTGCTGCTAATTATTTATGCCACCGAAATGTTGCCGCCAACATGTTGCCAAGCGCATTGCGTCGAGAGCTCCACGAGCCGCACTTAAAAAATTAATGAGAGCCACTTGAATCGCTAATCACATGTAAGTGAAGCGTTCCCTGGCCAACCCTCCCCCAGAACTCATCTCACTCACTCAGCGGTTGGAGAGGGAGGGGTATGAGGGGGTGACAGGAAATCGTGTGGATTGCTGGGGCGTGGACACAGATTGAACCCTCTGGAGGGTTGCATTTGCGGATTGCATTGTTCGATCTTTATTTACGTATAATTTACTTTCACAATAGAAAACTTATCAATACGAATAGAAATATTTCAATTAATTGGTAAATGGTGGACCCTTAATGTACAACTAAAGCCGGGGTTACTTGCCCCCCAGATCCCGATTTAGATCCATAAACTATATCACAAAGCCTCCTTAGTGGACTAATACGCATAGAAAAAAAAAACAATTCCTATATAATATTTCTTTCACCTATCGTTCCCTTTGCAGTTCGATATTAATAACCCCCTTAAATTACCCCATTTCCACCCTCTTATTCTATATTTCAATGCTCTTGGCCTGCAGACTCTTGAGGATGCCCAGGAGCTGCAGAGACTCCAGCGGTTCGAAATCGTCCGCATAGCGGACCGCCGACGGCTTGACCACATGTCGCTCCCTGGGCATGTCCAGTGTGAGGGGAAGCTGCTCGGCCATCACCGAGTGGTGGGTGATCAAGGCCTTGAGAGTGCTGAACTGTTTCTTGGCCCCCTTCAGGCGATACATCTGGGTGCGGGTGGACTGCACCGGGTACGTCTTCACCTTCCGTTCGAGGCGCAGACAGAGCTCGAAGTGGCGGGGAGTGCTACGGCGGAGCAGGAAGCTGCCCGGGGTCGACTGCTGCAGATGCTCTTGGGCGGCCTTCGCACTGATGCGGGGCTGGTACCAGGCGCAGGCCAACAGTTCCGGCTCCTCATCATCATCATCGTCCTCGGTGCTGTTGCTGCTGTTGTAGCGGGGCAGGGATGTCCGCTTTTTGGGCGAGCTGCGTCGCTGTTTTTTGCTCGATGTGTTCTCCACCAGTAGTTGGCAGCAGTCGGAGATTCCGGCATCGGAGTCATCCTCCTCCTTGTTGGAGTCGCTTGGCTGACTGCTCTGCCAGCAGTTGAGCGACAGTAGCGACTTCTGGGGCGAGCGTTTGGGCGTGTCCGCATGGCTACTGCTGGATATGGAGCTGGTGTTGGAGTTGGAGTTGGAGCTGCAGCTGCAATCGGCATCTCTTTCTTCCTCCTCTTCTTCCGCATCGGCCTGGTACGAGGAGTCGAGAAGGTCCTGCTGAAGAGAGAAACCATCTGGTTAGTCTTCCATTTTAAATGGAACTTTCTTCGGGGGTCTACTAACCTCATCATAATCACTGGTAGGGTCCTCATTCAGTGTTCGCTCCTTGTGCGAGGGTTGGGCAAATAGTTTGCGCTGCAGAAAGTTCTTCATGCTATCGTAGACCTTATGGGTGCGACTCTGGCTGGGCTCCTCGGCTGGCACTGTCACTGCTGCTGCCGCTGCCACTGCCGTTGGGAACTGCAGTTTGTTGCTCCATTGTTGGCATTTCTCGAAGGACGAGTCATTGTACTGCCCATAGATGTCCGAATAGGCCGGACACTTGATGGCATTGCGTAGCTGTCGGAACGAGAACAAACAAGGTGAAATTGTTGGTTAGTTTTAGCCGAAAGAATTTGTACCAAATGTCACATAAATCTTGTATCCCCGAATATAACAAATCCTGAGCCCCAGCCCCAGCTCCATGCTCACATTTTTTCCGTCGAAGAGTGCTCTTATGTAACGAGAACCATTCAGATAACACACCATTATCCCTGTTTTTGTTTCACAGTCTCCTAGTGCGCTTTGTTCAGCTCTTGCCATTGTCATACTCGTACCAATCCCATTCCCATTCCCATTTTCAGGGACCTTTCCCTTTCTCAAATCTCTCTCGACTATCGCCCGACTCTCATCCGACTCCGACTCCGACTCCTGCTAATGCTTTTGGGTCAGTGCCTCCTGCTGCTGTGATATCCTTGTAATGCGCTTGCTCTACTTGTTCATTGTTGTATAATTTGCCAGCCTGTTGTTTTCACTTCTCGTATTTGCCTTTCATTTCGCCCATAAAATATTCATAAGGCAGGCAGGCAGCACATGAGTACCAGAGTACCAGAGTACCAGGGGTTCCAAGGGCTCGAAGGGATGCGGATCCTAGCTAGCTTTCCCTCACTGTCACATGAAAATATTTGAATAATGCTCGCTTTTGACTTTAAACTTGTAGCAGTTCCACTGCTGCAACTGCTGTTCCTGCTGCTGCTGACGCTGTTCCTTGTGGCAAGATAAGGGGTTTCCTTCTACTGATCTTTAATAACTTTCGCCACTTCTAGAACTCAGCGACTGCCAGGGAAGTGTACATGTATGTGGATATGTCGGGTAAACCATGGGAATTCGAGTTCAAAGGCTTCTATAACAACACCTTGCGGAGACGTGTAACGCAAGTTGTCTACAATGGTCTCTGGACGGATCCCATGGTAAGGGGCAGGGATCCGGACTCGGCAGATCCTGCCGCTTGCCCAGGTCCCTGGAATCCGCTCATCGCTCTGGCTGTTGCTGCTGCTGCTGCATCCTTTGTTCTAGTCTAGTGGAAGAGGGAGAACAGATCTCATTCCGCTGCTGGCACACCCCTTTTTGGCACGAATCGAAATGCTTAAATCCATTGCGTGTGCGACACTTCAGCACGCACACACTCGCAACACTCGTGCAACACTCCAAAAAATGGCAAAATAATGAGCATTCAATTGAATGGCAGTCCGGGACAATGGCCTTCCAGGTAGTGGCTCTCTCTCTCTCTCTCTCTCTCTATACGTGGGATAATGAATCTGGATTCAATGGATAAAGAGTAAGGGGAGCGGGAGCGGGAAGAGGGGAGTGGCTCGCCTCTCTCATAATTCAACACATTCAATAAATTCCAAATGCAAACCAAACAAAGGAAGTGTAGACACAGAACTTCCGTTGCACCATTGATTTGCATTTCCAATTGAAAATCTTGCTTATATGTGAATGTGAACGGACAAACCGACCCGACGAAAATTGTTTCTACATCTTGTCCAATGCCCATTAATTCGGAGCCAACGAGCCATGGCCAAAAGAGTTTCTTTGATGTGGCCACGCAGCGCATAAATCTGCTGGAGATTGACCAACAGAACATAACAACAGAACAGTGAGCAGGGGGCAGGGGAGCAAAGATGGGCTGGGGGGCGGGGGGCGGGGGGGAAAGCGGCGTGAAAATGCCTCAAAGTGTACCTTTTATCGGCTTAAATCAAACACACAATGGGCCAACAAGCGTTTAATGGCTACGATTCTTGCCAGTTACATGAGTTTTAATTTATGCAAGCCAAGGCCCAACCGAACCGAACCAAACCCCAAAAAAGGAACCGAGGAACAGTAATTTCAATGATAATAGACCCCAAAGAAGATTCCAAAATGAAATCAAGAGAAAGAAACAGAAACAGAAAGAGGAAAACTTGAGCCTCTCCATACAGTAGTGACCAAAATATCAAAAGGTGTTGGCGTTGCCCTCGTTTGATTGTGTGCGTGCTAATGCAATAATCATAGGTCTGGGAGACCTCTTCTCTGCATCAATCCCTCTGTCTGTCTGTCCCTGATCCTGCCCTGCGGAAAGGTAACTCTAATTGATGATGAAGCATAGCCCCGAGCCCACTGGCACGGCACTCTGTTCGGGCTTCTATCTATCGTATCTCTTTGTTTGGCCTGCGAGGTGTTAGCATATTTTCGTAATCAAAATGTGTTACAATAAAAACTCGAGGAAAACTCAGGTAAGAGAGAAGAGAAGAGCAGAGTAGAGAAGAGCAGCCAACGCATCGGAGCACCTTCGACAGCTGACGGACAACAAAAGAAGATAGAGGGAACCCTTCGGTCTTTCGGTCGCCCTTTTCCTCATTCCTCCATGCCTTTTTTGGTCTTATAAAAACAGTTGTTAAATTTTCATTTATTGTGAATTTAGAGTGAGTCGGAACGGGGAGGGGAGGGGAGATCGGGAGGGAAAAGAAAAATTAGTTGAAGTGGCAGGGCAAGATGAGTTGATGAATTTATTGAAATGTTTCCTTTTTGTCTATCCACATGAGTACCACCGAACTCCGAGCAGCGCCACTTGAGGTCCCACACAGAGGACTCATGGACATATGCCTGAATTTTCAGCCATGAAAAATCAAGCAGCTGTTGAAGGACCCAGGACCCACCCTTCCTGGGCGGCCCAAACCACAACCTGCAGCTTTTCAGTGGTTCTTCCTGGTGGCTATTAAATTGCAACCGCAATAACGCTAACCACTCGCTTATCCTCACAAATTGGGCAATTGCCAAAGCAGCTGTGCGGCCAAAACAAAACTCCTCCACCTTCTGTTTTCCAGAAGCCCTCCTCCCCCTTCCTGCACCTCCTCCTCTAGCAACCCACCACCCATTCCACCCTCAGTTCCGTCCTCTGTTCCACTGTTCCATGGCAATATCAATGAAATTTTGAAGATTCCTTTAGACATTTTCAAATGGAAATTAGTAATATTTCAGATGGTCGCGAGCATTAGGGAAACATTTTTGAATATTTTGTAGACATTTCGCTTTTAGTTCCAGCTAATTTGACAGTTTAATGCCACACGAACGAGCGGAGCGGAGCAGCGTTCAAAGTGATCTCCGGCACACACGTGTCGTGTCTGTTCGGGGCTTTCAAAATGTCAGAGATACATGGACTCGCGAGTAGTTTATGACATTTTTTAAAAACATGTCTTTCGCTGGCACACACATCTTTCGCTCACCCTCCCCTCTCCTCCCTCGCCATCCTCCAAAAAAGACACACTTTTCAGGGAACCAGCGGAAAAGTTTTTGTTAAACGAGTTCGTTTTTTGGGGATCGTAAAATGATTTTCCCACTAATTTAGTTTTATATGCAGGGAAAATGTTTATGGTTTCGTTTCTTGTGTTTGATATTTTTTTTTATAGCAATTAGCTTTGCCTTTTGCTAGAAAATCCTTTGTTTAGACACGTGTGGCGTGTGGCATTGGCTTCTTTTTATGGCGTTCCGTTCCGAGGCTTTTCTGTGGCATTTTTATAGGTGTAAAAAAATGGGTCATATAAAAAATTATTGAAATGTGAAACGAATTGAGTTGTTTCTTTTCTGTTACTCTGGCTGTATATTCTGTGTGCGTTTTATGTGAGTTTAAAAAACCATTTTGATGGGTTTATTAAATGCAAATTAAAAAATTGTTGAAATTTTAATTTTATTTTATGGGCGCAGGTCGTTTTCTTTGTATTTTCTTGTGTGTGGGTAGAGAATTCTCAAGAGGGTATCTTTTGAGGAGGGTCTCCTATGCAGATGAAGTGGAACAACGGCGGGGGATAGGGGTATCCCCTCCATTCGTACAAGTGGCATGGTATGGTCAAGGCAATGAACTTTTCGAATTTATCATTTTGAGGGTTAGCGAACAATTTAATTAGAGAGACTCTCTCTCGCCCTCTCTCTCACTCTCAGGAAACTAGGCAACTTTGTCCGCAACTAGGGAAAAACTACGAGTACTGGTTGGTATTATGTGCTCTTGGTCTAGTCACTCCAGTCAACTTATGCTGTCTGTACTCGTAGTTTTCGCATGCAAATAGTTTGCCCGAGAGTCGGCTCTAGAGTCGTTTCGTCGTCTAATGCACACACAAATCCTTGGCGGGAAGCCATATGAAACTCAAACAGCTCGACGTGGAACCGGGACACGGGACACGGGACACGGGACACCGGAGCGGTTACGGGAATGGACAACGTGCCGGTGATAACGATGATGTTGGCCGCCTGGTTTGCTGGCCGCCGGACTGTTGGGCAGTGACGGGCAGACGCTAAACCAAACCCAAAACTATTTGTAGCCAGGCCCTACACGTACGTAGATACAGAGAGAGAGAGAGGGAGAGAGAGAGATATATAGACGGGTTGGATATACCGTTGAAAGCTTTTTTGCATATTTGCATTACATTTTCATGGCGTGGCATGTGGCAAACAAAACGAGGAACAGGACAGTGCAGCGGGGGGCACGGGGCGAAACACGAGCACACTGCGAAAATTTATATTGAGTCGAGCGTAAAAATAACAATGCAGACAGATGATGGTCGACGAAGGAAGGCAGACAGTAGACGGCGGACGGCGGACGACGGACGACGGACGGCAGACGGCAGACAGCATGAAAATAAGTGAAATTGTTGTTTACTCAAAACGACGGGGCTAGTCCGGAGTCACACTCAGATACAGATCGTCAGATACAGATACAGCAACAGCAACAGCTACAGCTACATTCGTGAGCAGTGAGCAGTAGTTTGGCAAAATATGGAGCATAAATTACAACAATGCATGCAATGCAATGCAATGAAAGGCAATGCAATCCGAGTCTTGCCAGTCGCCGGCTATTTAATTATGCTCATCAATTGTGCAGCTTTCTGTTGCAGTCGCAATTGCAGTGCCCCCCGCCCCCGCCCCCCCATCAACATGCCACTAATAAATCTTTCGGTTTAGTCAACAAGGCAGCGGCGTCGTCTGCTGGTTGGAAATTTCAAATTAAATGCACTTAAAAGCATCGCAATTAATTTCTATCCTTAGAATTTCCACTTACCGATGCGCCGAGCCGAGCCCCAAAATCAAAGCCCCATCCATCCCCCTTCACATGCCCTCGAAAATACATTTTACATGTGTAGAACACGACCATGGGATATAAGCATTAATCATTGGCCTTGAGGGGGCGACGGAGCGACGGAGCGAGAGTTCTTATGGGGAAAGTGCATTAAAATGCCTTAGAATTTAAATGCCTCAGCTCATTGCTGCTAATCGTCGCCAGAAGTTGATTTAATTTTAGCTGCATCTCATCGAGAATTATGAGGCCTATCATGCGCCAGACCAGAGAAGTCGATCCCAGCCAAGATCTCCGCAATCCAGCCGGAGCGGCAGGAAGGGCACGATAGACAGAGCAGACCAGAAGCCACTTAGGCAGGGCGATGATGGCGTCGGAGCATGGCACCATAAAGTACCCCGAGAGGAAGATGCCCCAAAACGGATTCCTCCAACAGAAGATACGCATATTTGTGTGTGTGCCTCGGCTCCATTGTGAGTCTAGGCGCATGTTTATGCAGGAGAGAGTATCATGAAACTATAAATCATAACTACATTCTTCCTGCAGAAGATGCTACGCTTAGGCGGAGAACATTCATGGAACTATAACTCAAATGTACACATAAGAATTCCGTGTAATTTCGATCGTCGTAGAGGGAGAAAGAGAGGACGATTGATCCACTCCTTTGCCAATGCTGATCTCCGTACTATAGTAACTCCAAGGCACAAACATATCAACTCAATTCCGCTTTCAGGGTATCTTTTGCTTTCTTAATTGTTTTAGATTTTAATCTAGGCAATATGGTTGCAGTTCCCCTCCTTTGCCATCCTCCCCAACTGCACGAACATATGGTCATCTCAGAAACGACAGACCGCGTCCAGCTGACATCCCAAGCCAACAGTTGGGTGACAATTTTATTAGTTCTGGTCTTTTGCAGCTTGTCTCGATTCCATTTTGAACGAGTGCCGCCTCGTATCTTTGACCCGCGACAGGCAATGCGATGCGATGCGATGCGATGCGATGCGCTGCGATGCCTTTTATCTCGTATCGTGAGTCGGCTAATTGAAATCGTTTGTCAGCACACAGCCCCATCCCAGCCCAGGCCAGTCCGTTCTGTAAACAGACAGGCAATTCTCTCGGGCAATAGATTTTGATAACGGATGCGGATTCTCGGTTCTGTATTGGGGAGGTGTCGAACGATTTACGCTGCCTGAGATATGCTCAGAGTTCTGGGGAAGCATCTGAGAGATGGAATTCCAGACTCTGCATTCTTGCACTTTTCAGTTTGAAGAACTCTTTTGTGCGGTTCAAGTCTTCTAGGTAAATCAACTCCCGTTGCGGCCACACCCGTCACAGCGTCAAGCGTCAAGCGACAACAACTTCCTATTTCAAAAGACAATCCTTTAGGGAGCCCAAACACGGCTACACCCACAACAAAAAATTGAATAAAAGGAAGGAAAACAAGACAGATTTCCATAGATCAAAACAAAAAGAATCCGAGTCGAGATAAAGTGGCAGGGCCATAGTACTATGGTATGGTATGGTGTGGTATGGCAACGGTGTGGGATGGGATGGGATGGAATGGAATGGACTGGCCATGGCCATGGCCCTGTCTCGGGCTCTGGCTCTGGGATGGGTGTCAATTCCCGTGAAAAATGACAGGCGCAGAAGGAACAATGATGGAAAATGCACAGAGCACAGAGCACGGAAGATAAAAGAGGAGTAGCCGGGGCAGAAGGCAAAACGCAAACTGTCATTCAGTTTGAAATTACAAACTTTTTTCCCCAGATTTTGTCGCTCTTTTAAATAAATATTTTGATAAATGGTGAGGCGGATGGTGTGGTGGTACGGTACGAGTGGCTGGACTGGATGCTGTTGCCTGAGCGCATTGTCACTCTATGTATCTGCAGCATCGGAGAGCGGGGAAGTCAAAGCAGGAGATTAGTAAAGCAAAGTAGCTACCTAAGAAGATTTGTACCCAGATCTGGAGAAAATGAGACACCAGAAAGAGAGAGAGTTGACTTTTTGTATTCAGGTAGCTTCTCAGGTAGTTTGTCTTAATTAAGATATTTGACTAATCTGCTTTTGGGAATCATCATCATCATCATCAGAGCCAGAGACAGAGACAGAGCCAGAGCCAGAGACAGACGTCGCCATTGCCATTCCACACAGTCGACTTATAGCGACGATAAAGCCTAGTTAGCGCTTATCGCTAATCAAATACAAATACTCAAATAGAAATCCATTTAGTCGAATCAATCATTATCTTTATGGGCGAGGAGCAACATATGTTTCCATTTCCCCGATCCCATTCCCCAGGTTCAGTGCGTATTCCGTTTGTTTGCTCTACTTATCGCCAGAAATCGCTGCATTTACAATTTGATTTATTTGATTTATTTTCCTGATTTCTGTTTGTTGGCTTAACGCCCGGCTTAGGTCTCCTCTTCTCCCCCTCCCCCTCTGTCCCAATCTCTCTGTCTCTGTCTGTGTCTGTGTTTGTTTTATATACTTTGATTTGGTTTTTATGCAAATCATATTTATTTGATTCTATGTGATTTAGTGTTCCACTGATTTACGCCGACAGTCGAGTTTATTATGCTTCAGTGTCCGCTCTTGCTGTGTTGTTGTGGGATCTCCTATCTGTGACACTAAATCATTTTAATTGTTGTCGTTTCGTGTTTTGAATTTCGTTATGCACCCCAGAACCCAACTCCCCAACTTCCCAGCCACCGCTCCCCCGCTCCACCGCTCTCCACAGATGGTCAACATGGAACGGAGTTTACTGTTGATAGTATAGTGCTAAGAGTGCGTGGGTTGTCATGGGCGATACTACTAGATCGAACTCTGCGTCTCCCTGTGGGAGTGTGTGGGGGAGTGTGAAATCTGAATGGATTATTGGGGGGGTATCTGTGTAATGTGTGTGATATTCTATAAACTATGATAGCAGATCTCTTGAATGGTCTCAAGGATATTCACTTAACTGAGATTTTCCAGTGCGTAAATACCACACAATGTGTGTTCTTTTAAAGGATCGATCGTACTCTAGAAGAGCCACGTTTAATTCCCCTTTTGAGCCTTTCATATCACTAAAAGTCCTTAGAGTAGTTATTATTACAAATCTCCCTGCCTTACCTAACTGTCCTGCACCCCTTTCCTGAGATAGTCCGAAACTATTCCCCCGTTTGAATATTCTTCAAGACTCACCATCTTGTTCTTGGTCTGCGTATCCTTCTTGTTGCGTTTGTTGATGTTATCCGTGGCGCCAAAGCGATTGTATTGGAACAGGCGACCCATTTTGAGCAGTTTTTTGTTTCGGTTTTCCGCTATGTATGTTTACACTTCACTCAGAAAAAAAAACAAAATACCGCGTATGCCGCAAGTATGCAAAAGTCGTAATCTTGGGAAACTTATGAGGTTCTTTCCGTCGAAATGTGTTCAATAATTTAGCGCGTAATCGAATCAAAGTCGAAGTCGAAGTCCGAAGTGAAGGAAGCGAGCGAGTGCGGAGTCCAGAGTCCGGGGAGCAATGCGAGCGATCAGTTCGAAGTGCGCAGAGGGAATGAAATGAAACGCCACCGAATGCATTCGAAAAAGTACAACGGAAAATGAGCACGAGACGAAAGCAAAGAAGAAGCATGGCAGGCAGTCAGCAGGCAGCAGGCAGCAGGCGGCAGCGCCCATGGCTAGGGTGAGGGTGACTGAGGCGAGAGAGAGAGAGAGATAGAGAGACAGAGTGAGAGAGAGTGAAGAGAGAGGAACGAGGGCAGCGGCAGAGATACAAATTTCATGACAGGCAGACGACGTCAGCGTCGACGTCGACCGGCGCTGTTCATGCATTTACCGCTAGTTCTATGCCTCTGTGTGCCTGTGTGTGGCTATGTGTGTGAGTGAAGAAAAACCAACACAGGCACACAAAGAGAGACCGACACACACAAACACGCAGAGGAACAAACACACACACACAAGCAAAGTCACAACGGCAGTCACACACAGAGGAACGAACACTCAAAACAGCAGCAGAGGCAAAATAGACGAAGAAAAAACCACTCCAACAAAAAGCGAAATGAGAAAAATTTACTACAACTACACTGAGAGAAAAAAATCGAGGCAAAACAAAAAGGACAGTACAAAAGTACAAAATGAGAGGAACTTCTGTTTTGGGCATGGTAGGGCTGGCGGCAAGGGCTTTTGGGGCGGCGACGGAAGAGAGTGAATGAAATGCGAGGGCTGTAATACAGCCCGGAGTTTGAGTTTGAGTCGGACGGACGATTGCCGGCTGACTGCTGACCCAGGGGTAGGTGAGCGAGTGGTTCGGTGAGTCCTCAACAAGTTGAGTCAAGAGTGGGTGGTTGCAAGGGGCAGGGGCAGGGGCAGGCTGGGCCGCTGGCGAGCGAGTCATTCATTTTGGACAGCAGAAGGAAAAGCGTCCAAGCCAAGTTTTTGACTTTTCATTTCTGTACGTCCGTACGAGTATTGAAGGCTTTGGCGCCCTGTGCGAGTGCTTCACTGTATGCGTGAGTGTTTCCCCCCCGTACGAGTGGGCGAGTGTGCGAGTGTGCGAGTGTGTCATTGATGCACGCTCTACATTTGGCTTCTTCATTTGCCTCTGGGTGCCTTTTGCTTATTTGTTTAACGTACACTCGTAATCGTACCACCCACTCGGATGCACTGCCTCCTGGGCGCCATTCCCCATTCCCCAGCCCCCAGCATCTCGACTACATTGAAACTTTCAGCTTCTTCTTGTTCGTTCGCCTTTTTGCCCGAGCCGAGCATAAAATAAACACAAAAAACTTTTGCAGTCTCATTCAGCAGTGGGATCCAAAGGTCCCCACCCCACAGCATGCCGTAATTATCATTATCCTTTGCCTCTCGCTTTCCCGCTCCTCCTCTCTCACTCGGTCGCTCCCATTTTGCGCTTTTCATTTTCGCTTTTTTCCCGTGCTGTTTATACAGGCAACTATGGCACTTTAATTGAAGTCAATTTTTTATACTCTGTGGTAACTTTTACTGCTGCTGCTTCCCCCCAGCCACCCCAGCCACCCTACCCCACTACCCCAGCTGCCTTTTGGAGCCATTTTCATTGAAAATAATTTTGCAACTTATTAGCACCTCCGGAAATTATGAGTTCAAGCTTTTTTGTGGCTTGTTTACGAGGCTGCGCTTGGCTCGTTCCATTTTCTCATTTCCCATTTTCCCTATTTTCACCATTTTCCCCATTTTATTATTAATTGAGCTGCTCCGCTTTTGGCTTCTGGCGCTCCCCCTTTGTTCCCCACTTAATTAGTGCGACGCCTCGGAAGGATGCTAGTTCCATCAGGAGTGCAGTGCAGCGGATAGTTTGAGGCATAAACCATCAAAGGATCGGGTTAATTGAAACCGTTTGCGGGGAGGAATATACTATACTATACTTTTTACTGGAGTTTCAGAACAGCTGCAGCTAATACCTGATCAAACCCCTAAGAAACCTAATATATCATACTAAAATCCCCTTTTCTCCCTCTGCCTTATAGTAATCCCATATTTTTGCTACTCTTTCAGGCCTGCCCCCGATAAAGAATTGAATCCTGACAAAAATATTACCCACATTTTGCACCCCTCTGGACAAAATAATTTTTTATGGCAGGAAATCAGAGCCAAAGGACTGCTGATTATAATTAGATTATAACATTAATAAGTCGCTTTAACAAATGTTCAAATTTTCCGCTTTGTAGCCAGCATATATCGCATCATCCCACAGTGCGACAGTGCCACAGTGCCACCCTCTTCCCCTTGGGTGGCGGTGGCATGACGGTGACCCTCCTTTGGCTTAGCTGATATTTTGGCAACAGTTGCGAAAATTGAATTCGGTTGCAGCGTTTAATAAAATATCCCATTTTCCATTGTATCGCATCGCATCGCATCGCATCGATGAGAAAGCACTTTCGGGACACTTAAGGAGCGCAACGAGAGAATACTCTCGTACATAAATCAAGTGCAACCCCCTGAGAGCCCGACTGAAGAGAGCTGCTGCTCATCGCTCGCTTGTGTGAATTGCAGTTTCATTAGATAGAAAGCTTTTCACTCCCACTCTGAGGTTGATTTGTCATCACAATAACATCAATTTTCTTGGAGATTTTCGTTTTTGATTTTTCCAATTGAATGTTGTGTAAATTTTGGCAGCTGTTCCCAGAACCCCATCCCCCGTTCCCATCCTCCGAAAGGGCAGGGCAGCACTTAATGTTCGTCAATTATTTGCAGTAATTTGCAATATTTTCCTAAATGCCTCGCCACTCAATGGTGATCCTCCCCTTAAATTGTTTTTAATGGCCATTTGCACTTACAGAGCAGCCATTGACTGCAGGCTACACCCCCGCACTCCCCGGACCCCGCACCCCCGCGTAATGGCTTCATCAGGCTCTCCATCGACAGCGATAAATGGCCTATAAGGAACTCTCGGATTTCTGTTCTGTTTGTTATTGTTGTTCAGGTCGTTTGGTTTTACTTTTCGGCATTTAATTTACGAGTATAGTCGCATCGCATCGCATCGCGTAAGAAAAATAAATGTTAATTTATTGACAGAGACAATGGCAGCAAAATAAGGCTCTTTCGAATTTCGATTTCGGTTTCACATCACACACCACACCAGGAGGCCGACAGCAAGTGTTAAAAATGTAGTTAACAGATAGGCTTTAACAACAATTTGTTTCTGAAAGAAACCAAAGAACGAATGCAACCAGCACCAGCACCATCGCCCAGACACAGCTCCAGGGCTTCAAGATTGCGTCTGGCTCTGAGTCTGAGTCTGAGTCTAGGGGTCTGGGGGCTTTCCCATTGAAGAATATATGGCCTGCGGTGTCTTTGTGTGGCTTGGAGTTCTTTCTTTAAATTCCACATTTTTTTCTTTCATCTTTAACCCGATTCTCAAGTGTCTCTAGCAATTATGTATCTTTATAAATGATTTGTTAGGGGTGGTCTGCTGCTCTATCTCAAGTGGTTCGGGTCTCTGGGTAATCCTTTATTTTATACGCATACTTATGTATTATCCATCCCAAAAATTATGTGTGAAAACCATTAAATCTAACTTTAATTGTTTTCTGCTTGTTGCACTGTTGTCAAAGCCTCTGGGGCACTGGCTGTTCGTTTTCCATTTTTCCCATTTCCCCATTTTCCCATTTGGATTTTAAATTTTGGTTTACGACTGCGCGCCGGCAAGTTCTACAGATATTTTTTAATTGCTGCGCTTTGCGTTTTTCAATGTTCTCATTTTATATGTTTTGTGTTTTGTGCTGTGTGTTGTGTGTTGTGTGTCTGTTTTCCCCCCTAAACAGAGCCCCGCCCAGCTCCAGAATCATAAATCATTTTGGGGTTTCTTTGGGGGAGGGCAAACATCGCCCTTTTTGAATAATTTTTGTTGTTTAATTTTGATTTAGCTTTGAAGAAGCGGGCAACAGTTTTTCTTATTCATATTTTATAGGACATTAACTTGTCCCAAAAGATAATTTTATTTGACATGGCCTTAGTGGAGAGGCAGTGCAGCAGTAGTCGCTGTAGAGAGGAGACTTTCCATAGTTAGCATTTCTCGATCGATCAGTCATTTATCAAATGTCAGCAAAAGTTTCTTTCACTTTACCTTTTCTTTTCCCATCAATCGGACGAGCACCGCCCTTTCCCATATTTCTTCTGATAAAAAAAGCGCCCGCTGCATTTTGGAATTTCTCACACGTTTCGTTATATATCAAATTTATGTATGTTGTAGTCGGAGGGCTCTTGTTTATTTTCCCTTGCATTCTCCGTAATGGTTTCGATAACGCCCACATTAACGAGAACTTTCCGTTCGCTTCGGTTGAACAATGAAAACGATTTTCCAGCAGCACAAACAATTATAGCGATGCATAAATTAGGCACAACCCAACTTGAATAACTAATTTCCTGTACGGCAATTACTAAAAAAAAAAAACAGAGAAAGAGAAGCAGGCACAATCTACATATGTACATATGTACATGCGAGTAAGGGAACAAAACGTTTGTTCCCTTACAATTCCAATTCCAGTTCCAATTCCAAGACCTATTCCGATTCCAAGACCAAGTGCACGCTTAATGAGCATATTTGGATGCATGATACATTTAATCGCTGGAAAAATGCACACAAAACGTATCCCGTACCCCGTACCCCAAATGGACCCGGACCCGGGAGTCAAAGAGGAATTTCGAACCAATAAAAAAACGTGACAAAATGCAAGTTTGTGATAGCAAAGTGTGACCCTATTTCCGAGCCAGAACGAATGGTAGTTTTTTATGCGCACACAGAACCGCAGAACCACAGAACAACCACAAAAAGAGCAGAACAGAGCAGAACAGAGCAGAACAGAGCAGAACAGAGCAGAGCAGAGCAGAGAGTGCTCGGCTCGATAAGGTGGAACACGACAGAACAGAATAGATCGCTGCATTTAATGCAGAACATTTTGATAGAGGTGGAGGTAGGGGTAGGGGTAGGGCATCGGGAATCGGGGATCAGGGTTACGGGTTACGGGTTACGGGGGGTTTTTTATTTACGTTCCTACTTCAGAACAGACAAATAAATCGTAATTGGCGTACGAGGGTTTTTTTTTTTATTATACGATAGGATCGTCTCGTATCGAGTGGTTCGGGGTCTTTTTTTTCATGCTCATTAAAATGGATAAAATGGAAAACTCGTAGCGTAGCGTGAAAAACTGCCGAAACGGGCCAGGAACAATTTCCAAGTGGCGTTTTGCGGTTGCGGCCTTTGTTTTCTAGGGCCCTTTTCCTCTCCGTGGCGGAAGTAGTGAAGTGTTATCGCCACTGGAAAATCTGTAGAACGATGGCGGAGTAATGATAGATGCCGTAGTGCTGCTGAAGGTGCCGTTTTCCTTTGTTCGGTCGGCGTCGAGGAGATATGGCAAAAGATACGACAGAGTGAGAGTGCGAACAGCTGCCCAGAGGTTTGTTTAGGTTTTCGTTTCGTTCGGAATTTTGCTGCATTTTTTGGCGATTATTTGGCAGCGATAACCGAGGCAAACAGATTTGAAATTGGATGATAGCACGCATAAAGGTTATGCTTCATTATTTGAATGTCAAAGCAGCTACGGGTTCGAGAATCGAGAGTCGGGCGGGACTCAATGTTTAAGATATGTAGTTTTCCAGTCCCCCAGGGTGTAGTAAAACTCCAACCCAACTAATGACTGCCACTGCCATCTAACGACTGCCTTAGTGACCCAATTTTCCACCACATGGAGAACTACTACCAGCGTAAGAAATTCCATTTTGCGGGTAAAAACCCCTCAAGATTAATGAACTACAAAAGATGGGAACACAAATCATATGAAATTGGAGAGAGTGTGCTGCCACAGTCGTGGGGGGAGGCACAGACACACACATGTTTCCCGAGAAGAACAAATGTGTGACAATTTCTCAAGAGAAAAGGATACAACTGCTCCACTAGCAGGGGACCTGGCCAAGGCCCTGGCAAAGGCCCTGGCACACGCACACGAACACGCACAGTAGGTGTCATGGCCAAGTGAGAATGTCACACTTGCAGCTTACGAGTAGACATAAAAAATATGCCCGAATCTGAACATGAACCTGAACCTGAAACTGAACCCAAGCTGTAGACTTCAGACTCCTTCCATTTACATCTTCCCCTCCTGTCGCGACATTTGGGCCGCGACCCTTAAAGGTGCAGCAAGCGAGAGGAGGACTGCCAGACGGACGGACTCTGCGGCGTGGTACGTGTGCGTTTGGTGCCGCCAGGATGTGCCATAATCAAGATGAAGACATGTGCAGTCGTTAGGCTTGTTATCCTTTACTTAGCCGTCGGTTTTCCTCTCCGAATTAATGGCCCAGCCCTTGGCGGACCTTAGCAGCTGCCGGCAGACGCTGCTTTTCCTCTGCATCCTTCATCCGCCATCCTCCATCCATTTGAATATTGGTGTTGGATGAAATTTGATATTTTTCCCAGGCAGGCAGACAGTCCCGTTCCTTCGGCAGGAAGTGCGACTTGTAATTTTCGATATGGGCGCCTCCTCTCCAACGTACTCGTATTTGTTTGGAATTAATGAAATTTAGACATAAAAATATATTTCCGATGGAGAAAGGCACACAAACAAAAAAGGAAAAAAGGAGGATGAGAGACAGAGAGACAGTGAGAGTGGTCCTTATCCTCCTGTTTGATGTGACTCATGAGGGTAATCAGTGGAAATTGAGTTATCTTTAAGGACATTACAGCATATGCTGATGCGAGGCGGGATGGGATCCAGTATGTGTGTGTGGGGTCCTTTTAGTGAAACGAACTTGGACTTAGTTTTGTCCGACTGCGACTTTGATTTGTTTGCCCGGCAAGGGAAAAGTTTTACATAAAGAACCAAAATTGAAAGGAAAAAAGTTCTAAAGGTTCTTCTGGCTTTTGTTGTCCCATCCCAAGATGAGAGGTACTCTTACTTCAGTAGCATCCCGCCACACACGCCTCTTGTTATCGCATCAGCATCACCTATGACCTAATCCCCAGCAAAATGTCACCATTGCACACTTTCATCACCCATTTTCGCTTCGTTGGCAACAAAGATCCTCTCTAATCCCGGCTCCTACTCCTCCTCGTTTCCCTTTTCCCCCCAAAGAAGGAAAATCTGATGAGTGAAAGATGCGGCTAGACAACAGCGCGAAACGAAATCCGCTTAATGCGATTTTCAAGTGGAAAGCAATACGAATGTCCTTGTCGGCTTTGGTTCTGGTTCTGGTTCTGGCTCTGGCTGTAACTCAGGCTCTGGCTCAGACTCCTCGTCCATTAGATTCCCTTTTCCAACATTTTTCAAGGCTGAAGCACCTCGAAGGGAACAAATCGTAGACAATGCCAAAAACTGGAACAAAGCATTGCAAAAAATAAAACTAGAAAATAGAAAAAGAATTTCAGTAGAACAAAAAGAAGTGCCTGACTGTCTGGACAGCTTGAGAGCGCCGCCGACAGGCACACCGGAGCAGGAGGCCATTGTCGGGCTGAAGTACGAGTATGAGTATCCTTGCCACAGAGGGACCTGGAACCTAGGCCTAGACCTAGACACGTCGGCGTTTCGCTTCAAGGGTAAATGAAATTTTGGCACAGCCCGAGGAGAATTTATAGTGCAGCAGCGGCAGGAACATCAGTTAATGACGTTGCAATGGAAAACAAAGCGGGAAATAATGAGTTTTCCTTTTTTGTGTCCCTGTGTCCTTGTGTCCTCCCAGTGGACGTAGTCTATCCGTCGCCGTCTATCAACCGCAATATGCAACACACACAATCAGAGTCAGTAAAGTCAATTTCAGTGCCTCGGGGCAGCTGCACAGGAAAATTCAATTGTAATTGCATCTACCTGTACCTGTACCCCGTACCCCATATATATATCCTTTCGCACAATGGCCAATTTAAATGGTGCTGTCAGCAGGCAGTCCCCGTCCTCGTACCCAGAGCACATCCTTTGCCCAACAATGGGGCAAGTAAATTAAAAGAAAATACGAAAACGCTTGTTTAATGAACCGCTCCCCAATCATAATTTTCGACAGAGATACCTTTCGTACCGTACAAAGAGAACTCGTGCAGGAGAAAAGGAGAAAGGGAGAACGAACTTTTAGCCACTCATTGAGACAGCAGTCGGACAGCTGTCATAAGCAGAGCGATCCCTCGGGGGGTGAGAGGTCTTGTCAGTCAGTATCTTTCAGATACACGCTACACAGAAAACGGTCCAATTAACCCTTTAGTCGAACGCCTGCGATATCGTTCTCCTTCCCTCTCCCCGCCGCCCTTTCTCCTTTCCCCCTCTCACCTTACACACGACCGACTAAAAAGTATTTTCGTATTTCGTGTTTATTTTGGTAATTCAAATGCATCGTTTTAACCCTTTTCGTGTTGATGTCTTTTAAATGCGAGCTGACTGTGTAAATATTTTCCTTACTTTACTCCTCTGTCAGTCAGTGACTGGAAGCACCAGAACCAGCACCAGAACGAGCTCCAGCTAGGGATGGGCGCGTGTTGGCTCATTATAGAGTCAATTCTCATCGTGAGGTAGAGTCATAGATGAATTTGATTATAACTTTACCTTCTTGTATCTCATTCGAATGGGTATCGTAGCCTCAATCTGTAGCCTCATTTGATTTGTCGTTATAGAGTGGCTCTGCATCTAGAACGAAAGTTAACAGTTTGAGAATCCTGTTTAGTCTTTTGTATATTATTTCTGGCACTATCCTCCCATTTCCTACCCGCTTTTGGTGCATAAGATCTCTGTATGGACACTAGATTTATTCAACTGTTTCTTCTCTCTATCTCTATTGAAAAGATCATCATTGCAATACTACCATCTCTAACCACATTGTAGCGTGTTAGACAAAAGATATTGTAAAAAAAAGATCGTCGATAAGTCTTGGGTGCCGACTGACTATCCTTCTGTTATCCTTGTTGCTGCACTCCCATCTCTAGTCTGATCTCCTACCCTCTGTTCAAACCGGGTAACTGTATCTTCTCATCGAGAGTCCTGCCCTATATCATTTGCATAAATGCAGAGGGGCCCGGCCCGCATCCATTTGCAACCCCTTCGGGCCATTCTGACGTCTCTCGGTTTTCTGTTTGTTTATCCGCCTCGGCGCCAGTCTCAATTACTTTATTGACCCGGACAGAGCATCCCCAGTCGCTGCATAACGATGGCAGTCGCAGTCGCAGTCGCAGTCGCTGTACCCTCTCCCATCATCGATTGACGATTGCAGATTGCATTTCAATTGCGAAAACTACGAGTATTCCTCGTATTCCGAGTGCATTTTGTAGCTGATTTATGTGCCCCCATTGTTTTCTGGGCCAAGACGGAATAGTTCTGATTGATTGGCTTGCCATTCAATTGTCAACGGAGCGTAATCAAATTGGCTTATGTAAACAATGCTGCTGCATCTCGGGCTCGAGAGATATTTCCAATTGAAACCGAGTTGAAATGTCAAGAGAAATATGATTTACGACCCCTGATGCCGGATGGCGGATGGCGGATGGCGATGGCGATGGCGAGAAGAAAACCAAGAAAAACGTCAACCGATTCTTTGTCTGCAATTGAAGACGAGTGTCATCCTATCAATCACTCCTCAATGCAGTACTCCCGGGGGTCTAAATCAAAGTCTATTTCGGGGAGAAACTTTGCGATCATTAGGGACTCAATAGGCGAAGGAGAGTTCAATGCAACAACAAGAACAACTACGACTACATTAAAATCGAATCAGATGAGCGCAAAGGTAATCACATAAATCAAATGCCACAAATACGATATCAAGTGTAAGCAAAAATGTATATAAATTATGATTAGGACCCAGGGACTGCGGGCTGTGGACTCTTCTCTGGACTATTATCCTGGCATTAGGGAAGTCCGTACACAAAAGCAAATGACATGAAAAATTGTCATTAGGCCAATGCCAGCGCCAGCTCCAGAGTCAGTGCCAGTGCCAAAGCCACAGCCAGAGCCAGAAAAAGTTCAAGCCGGAAAAGAAGCAGCCGACAATAAGCCAAGTTAGCTGCGGCTTTTCTGTGGTTTCCCGAAAAAGGACCCAAAAAAAAATACGAATACAGCACGAAAACTACACATATGCGGGTGCCTCGAAAGGGAGGACATAAATCATATCCTGGATGGTGCTGCCGCTGGTGCTGCTCCTGCGGCTTCTGTTGGCTCTTGTTGCCTGCTGGCTACGCACTCGGCATAAGGACAAATGTTGATGATGACAAAGCGCCATTAAAGGCACATTTACACCCATACACGGCTGGGCCTGCGGTCCTGGCCCTGGCCCTGGTCCTGGTCCTGGTCCTGGTCCTGGTCGGGGCAGGCAAGGCACCTACTCTCCGAGAGCGCCAAACAACAAATCACATAAATCAAGCGCGACACTTCGCTTATTATTTGCTGATTTTCCTCTTTTTTTGTGCGCTCGATGGGTTTCCCCGCAAAAGTTTTCTTTTTTTGGGTTTCCGGGACAGGCGTGGCGTGTGGCATTATATCAAGATTTGGGTGTTACAAAATTGACAGGCTCAATTGGAAAATGTATTCGAGGAAAGCACATCTAGGAAATGTGAATATAAGTTGGGGGAAATTTGAGATTATAATATTTGCAAAGTGCATGGAAATAATTTGATTTATGGGATACTTTTCTATAGGCAGAACCTAAGCCTTTTGGGGAAGAGTTTTTCCAACATATATTTGCTGAAGATGTGCCGGAATAGAAGTCACATTGTTGACATCATTCAAAGATGTTTATAGGCCTAGTTTTAATGAGAAATTGAGTATTTATATAGCAATTTTTTCGACCTAAATTTGATCAGGGATAGCATTTACCGGCACCACTGATCGTGTGTGTCCCCACATCAAAGAGTCCCACCGCAGCGCCGTTTGTAGTACCAGGAAAAACAGCCGCCTGCCCACCAATTAGGAATGCTATTAACGGCCAACGCCTCCATAAAGATGTTCTCTGTTTTTTTTTGCCGGCCAGGTAAATCGTTACATAAAGAAGGACCCCTCGCCCACATCGAGGCAGGTCGCTCTTTCCCCGTTTCAATTAGGATTTTCATAATTTCCCACATCGTGAAATTTATTGGTTTCGATTTCCGCTCCATTGCCTCATCTGCTGGCTGACCACACCCTCAAAATACTCATGAAAATGATGATGATGATGGTGTCCTGCTGGCTTACGGCCATGTCTGGATGTCCTGAAGGCATCAGCAGCTTAGGCTGCGGTCTCCTGACTGTTCCATTAATTGAAAAAGTCTTTAGCTTAAATTATTAAATTGATTTTTATTCATTTTTAATGGCAGGACCTGCAGGACATCCTGCCTGGAGCTGGAGCTGGAGCTGGATCTGACAGCTATGCCTTAATGGCAGCTTATGTGGCATTAGAGTTTCTATTTTTTTTTTTAAGTTTAAAGCTTTGCCTCCCCTGGGGATTTATGTTGCTTTTAGCAGCTGCTCTTGGGTTTGCCTTGCCACAAAATTTTGACGGCCAGAACATATGCCACTCTGCCACTGAGTCATCAATCAGGTCTATTAGAAACCACCAAAACTTGACACAAGACTGTCTCATTCAACCCTATGTTGGCTCGGGTGGGGAATGGACTGGCACGGGAACAGGAACAGGAACGGGGGCATTAGTCTGCAATTTCATGCCTGACATCCGCCCAAGCCAAATAATGACACTAAAAGCCTTCGACTTTGGGCTCAGAGCCGAGCTCTTGTTGCATTTGATATTCTTTTGGGTGTTTCTTTTTATTTTTGCATGTCAGGGCCACATTTGGCCTTCACCCTCGCAACATTCACAGCGCTCGGCCGTCGTCCGTCGTCCGTCGTCTCAGCTGCAAACTGCAAATTAAACTAAACACAAACATAATTTCTCAGCACTTAGGAGCGAAATGAAATTATGATTATGCAAACGCCGCTGGCGAGTTTCACACCGAACAAACTTTTACCAACCCTCGAGCGGAGTGAATGAATGAATGAAGGAAGGAAGTTTTTTCTTTCTCTGGCTCGGACGCGTGCCGAAATGAAAACGTCATGTTTTCGAATGAATTTTTTGAATTATGATGTTGAATGTTGACGCTGGGAAGCGACATGGTCATGGACGCTGACGCTGACGCTAACGCAGACGGGGCCATCATCTGGGACCTCGAGCACAAGGCATTAAATTAATTCAAAACGCTCTCAGGACACGCGCTTCTAAGGCTTTTGTCTGATTGCTAAAATATGGAATCCAAAAGCCCGAAAAGGACGTAAAATTGATGAAAGCCCCGATAAAAGGTGAGCACGAGACAGGGCAAAGTATCTATTGTGGCCGCCACACAGTAACCAAAGTCCCCTGGGATTCCGGCAGCTTATGCGTCTCCCATTCTCCCATAAGCGAAAGTTGAGGGAGGGTTCAGGTTCATGTTTATGCCTCCAACTCCCTGAAGAGTTATCTGTTTGCACTTTCGATTTTGAGTTTATTATTATTGGCGTTACTTTGAATGCACTTCTGTTTGCTTGCCACATTAGTGGCGGACACACCGTGACTTTCCCCTGTCCCTGCCGCTCCTGAAGTTCGTAGTTCTGGCTGTCTGCATTTGTCGTTTACAAATTGGTTTTCGTGTTCCACTCGCATCTATTTTGCCTGTCTGCATAATCAGGGGTTGGGCTGTGACATTAGGGGGGTACGTGCTGGTGATCTCTTCTCTCTCTGGCGGGGTCTATTTTTATATGTCCTGCGTCCGCTGCTTGTTAAGGGAACGGCTGATAAGGCACGTGGCCTCATTTATCAACTGCGTTGCGAGCAGGAGACTAGACTTGCAACAAGCGAGCGGAACATGCAACTACTACGCGTACTGTATGGATTCCTATTCTTCGATTCTTTTGCCAAATTGTTGGGGGTAGTTTCTAGTATGTCTGGGCCGCCACTTCCTGTTGCTGTTGCTTTATTGTTGTGGGGGGGAGTGGGAGTGGAAGTGGGAGTAGGAGTACTGCTGTTGTCCTGCACTTGAGTTGTAAATTTGATTGTAGGAAACACGTAAGTTTTCCCTTCGATTTCCCCCCTTTATGGAGTGTCTAGTGGAGTTCTGTTCGCGTTAGGGGTTCCCTGATGGTCTGTTGGTTTTCTGGTAATTACTGTTATTATAATTTCTGTTGACTGCTGCACTGGAGAGACCTTCAGAGCGGGAGGGGGAGAGACAGAGGCAGAGGAAGGTCTCCCTGGCGTGTGCCTCTGTCCACGTGTACTTTGCTTGTTTTTCACTTGGCTAACTTGCAACCCTCCGCTGCTTTCAGTCCCTGTTGCCCTGCTGCCATGCTGCCCTGCTGTAACCATAGCTGAAAGTCCTTGTAATGATACTCGGTCGTACCTTTGCGATGTCTATCTCACGGTCACTATAAAGAGACAAGATTATGTCATCGCTGCTGTTAGAGGTAACCATGTTGCAGATCTACAATTTGTACGGGGCTTATTCCGCTCCAGTTACCGTTGCCGGCCTATGCGCAATCGGATATGATATGATATGATATCATATAGCAGACAAGAGCAGAACAGAGCAGAGCAGCTCTCACTCTATAGAGCTCTACATAGGGCTGCTGCTGTTGCTGCTGGGGTGGCTGTGGGGGGTGACCTCACCGTTGGCCTGTGTCTTTTTTTGTTGCCGTCACTTGAGTGGAGCGTAATTAATCTTCATCTAGAATCTGGAATCAAACGCCTACGCGACAGCTCCTCCATCTGTAACCTCCCCAAAGCAACGTCTTCTGTTGCTGCTGCTAATAAAACATTTTCCATAACACGCACAGCACAAAATGCCTAACAAAACAAATTTGTGTTAAGCGCACTTCACGATGATTCTTAAACAAATTCACAATTTGTCTCAAGTGAGGTTTTTTGTCAATTTTCATAGCATCCAATTGAACCTCAGCCGCATAGCAGACGAGCGGCAACGCCGGAGGCAGTCAACGAATGAAACGCAGCATTTATCAACAATAAGATCAGTCGGCAATGATTGAGGCTGTGGCAGTGCGGCAGTGCGGCAGGGACTGTGGCACATAGATTGGCGGAGGCGGGGGAGACCTGAGCGCTCTCTTTACTTCCTCGCTTAATGCAGCTTCAAGTGTGGTCGTCATCGTCGTTGTCGTCTCTAGTGGGAGGTCGTTCGGTCAGCAATGCACGCATGATTTATTCCGCAGGCCACTTGAAAACCGTGTACCCCCTGCCCAAGACCAAGCCCAGGCGCAAGACCAAGCCCCCCACACCCACATACACGATGGAGCCCCCTACTTCACCTCCACCTCCACCTCCACCTCCATCTCCGGCTTCAGCTCCAGCTCCATCAGTGCCCACATTATGCACTTTTCGTCATTCTCAACAAGGGGCGCTGATTGACAGCCGCATTGCGTCCGAGGGTGCACGAAATGGAGACACTGCCACACATACCTTATAGCTGCAGTCGGAGAAATGTTACCACAGATAAAGAATATCACACTGCATCGTATTTCAGTTGATAATATTCTGAAGTATCTTGTAGTTACGTCTTTCTGGCATCAGTTTCATTATACCTACATCAATTTAGGAAACCTCTTTGGCTATAATAATATGAGAACGACTCTAAATCTAATTTTGCTATATGTAATGATGATATAATATGGTATTAGTACTTTATACTGAAACTATTATTATTCACATCTATGTACATTCTAATTATTTCCAATACCAGAGACACTGCGAATCCAGCCCAAGTATCTGGAAACATCAGAAAATCCCACCGGATCCCCAACTTCGCATCCCAGATAAGACAAAAATGCGAAGACTCCGATCAGTTTGTTTTCCCCATTGAGTACCAGCGGTCCACCAGAGTCCCCGTAGCAGGTGGACTGTGCATCGCCAGATTGAGCGCACAATAGCCCTACTAATTTATTTCCGTATCGTCTTCTGCACACGGATTCATCCAAGACCTTTAGTGTAGCCCAAAACAAGCGAACGGATCCACTTCCACGGTCATGTAGTTGACCCCATCCGGCGACAGTAGCCCATTGACCCACATAATTATTATAGCCATATTTGGGTTCTGTTGGCAGTGCAATGCTTTGGATGCGATCACTGAACTTCACCCACTCAGTGCGAATCAGTGCAATATCGTTGATAATATCTCCGCTGACACTTCTGAACTGAGGATGTGGGAACACGTGAGTTTTGGCCTCTAGCGTCATAAGTGGATGATGTTTGGTCCATACAGAGCCATAATAGAGGGTCACCCACGTGGCATCCTCAGTACAATGACCAGCCGTGAGTACCCAGTCGTTGGCTATAATGCTGCCACCGCACAGAACGGTTCTGTTGTTTCCGGCTTCGATCTTAACTTGAACCACGTATGGGAATTGTCTTTGATCGGCCAGTTTTCCATTGACGATACGCGGCAACACATTCGCCTCGCCAACAATAAAGTCTTGAGCCAACAGAAGACACAAAACTATCAACATTTTGGGATCGAGACTGACTTAGACCTAAGTTCCATTGCTACTGCCTTATATGCGGTTCTTTCTTATCAACATTCAACCATTATTGTATTAAAAGAACGACATTCCTTAGTTTAGGTTTCAATAATTAAGTTTCCCCATAAAGAAGGGCGACACAAGATACGTCTATTGATTGATGATGGTAAAATATTGGTGTACTATTCTAAAAATAATATTCCTAGCAATTACTTATGGTTTTCTATGGCTCGTGGTCTTTGGAATGGACTCTCATTTCCCGTTCATAAATTTCGAAGCCCCTCCCGCTTATTGAAGCGTAGTATATGATAATTTCTTTCAGTGCAGCATATTTGAGCTATGCGCATTTTGCATAACTCTGCACCCTTGCCGGGGGTTAAAACAGTTCCGAATGGGTAACCCGCTAATCCTCTGCGCCTGTCATAAACATTGACATTGATGTTGATGCCTGATGCTGATGACGACGATGACGCGGGGCGATGTTCGTAGCTGCTTTTGTGCCACTGACAACTGACAAGTGGGCGTGGCGGCAGTGGCGGCAGTGGTGCTACTGTTCCTCCTCTTCTACTGCTGGGCGACCAACTACCCAAGTATCTGCGTATCCGCGTATCCGAGTATCCGAGTACCCGACTAACCCCCTGCCACGTTTCGCTACGCTCCACAAATTGTGGAATAGTCGGACTTATTCCGGCGTATGCCCTTTAACGATTGTATTCGTCATTCGAGCAGACAGACAGGACGGTTGACATTCATTTGAAACGTTTCATGAACCCAGAACGCAGCGGCGGCACCAACAGCAGTAGCAGGGAAAAAAAAGGGATATACCCCCCAAAACGGGGTTCAGTATACAGTGATCTACCAGTGGCAACCACAGTGCGGCACAGCGGCAACAGAGGGAACAGAGGCGGCATCAACTCGGGCGCATGTCAATCATTAAACTGTCATTTTCAGTCGATTTAACTAGCATTAAAAATCGTCCACAATTGCCAGGATTTATGCATTGTGCGTAAACTGTCATAAATTTCCACCGAGTGCCAGAGTGGCAGTGCCGGAGCGGCAGTGCCCTCTGAGAGCCCACAGATCCCATGTTAAGCTGCCCTAATTTTTTATGGTCTGCAAACTAATTTTTATTCATTTTCCTCGCCACCAAAACTAAGCGCGCAAATTTATTTTCATACGCCCCAGAACCACAGAACGAAAAGCACTTGGAACCCAAAGAAACCTAAAAGAAGATGAAGATGGAAATGTTGTACGAATTTGGCTGAAAAATCTTTAATTTTCATCTGGGGCCAATCTCGGCAGCCATTAACCAAGGGAACGACGGCAAATGGAAAAGGAAAACTGCTGACAGACAGGACATTCGTCCCCGAGCAGTTCCGTTTCCGTTGCTTTATTTTCCATTCGTTGGGCCAAAAAAGGAAGAAGGAAAGAAAAAAATCGTTGTATCCGAAAATTATGGAAATTTATTAATCACATAAATTTAAAGCATAATGTGCGTGAGTGGGCCGACTCTGGTCCCCATCGCGGCTCGTTAATGGGTCCCAAAACGACGAAAGCGAAAGACGTCGAAGGACGGGGCATAAAAAATGCGTTAGGGCCAGAAGTGAAACTTCTAGGAGATGTCTCTGCATCTTCATGGAGGCTTAAACAAACTTTGTGCTGTGGTCGCGGCCCCAAAATAGGGCTGGGAGAAAGCCGTGGGGTGGGGTGGGGTGCTGTGGGTGTGGGGCAGCCAAATCTGTTGATGTGTAAGCAAATATTTTGCTCAAATTGTGGGAAAGTGATTTATCCAGCAGGGGGATTCAATCAGCAAAGGTGGAGTGAGGCAATTCCTGGTGTGAGTTAATTTAAGAAAGTTATGGAATTTATGCTCGTAGAATACTGTTTTATCTGCTGGAAGTCCTCCATTCTCCCCAAGGATATCCAGGAAGCAGTAGAAGCCATATGGATTATGTGCAACACTTCCTTTATAAAATTATCGGAATGGTTAAAACAAGCTCCAAAGCAAATCCCCCAAAAACAAAGTGCCAACATGTGTTGCACTTAACCCCACCGGGGAAAGTCCCCTCTCTTACTTCTATCCCCCACCCCCCCTCCACCAACACATGCAGCACACGCGCCCCTCTAAGCCTTTTGACAGCTCTCCTCCTGCACTGCTCCTCCCTCCGTGCCTCCACCCGCCGTTGGATAGGGAAAATTCGCCAAACAGCACGTGTACGTAAACGGATGAGGGAGTGCGAGTACGGAGGGTGGGATTGGGACTGTGGAGGGGTCTACTGGGGTGAGAGGGGTGCTTCTGTGGTGCTGACATTTAAAGTAGCTGCCAGCCATTGAAGTGACAAAACTAAAGATAAGACTCAATCACGTGTAGTCTGACACTGACAATCGCTGCAGACGGAAAAACGAAAGGAAAACTCACCAGCAACAAAATAGAAAATCAATTTCCACGTTTTAGCTGAACGTTGGGATGGGGCTGGTGGTGGGGAAAGGAGAGTATGAGGGAGAGGGGGAGGCATGCCATGCCATGCAAGCAGTTGCTTTGAATTTTCATATGGCGACAACATTAGTGGCACGCAGACGGGGGCGAATGAAGGCGAATGAAGAGTGACATGCAGACAAGCTGTGTGGCACGGGGAACAAGGGGCACTGGGGGCCAGGACAAAGAAGGTGTCACTAACAGGAACAGGATAAATGTGCAAAACAGCAACAGACAGGAAAAAGAGCTGTCAGGCCAAGGAGGAACAAGAAACGAACGTAAAAGAATCCTGAGCCGAAGCTATAGATACCCTTGTAAATAATATTTCATATGAAAACTATTAGCTATAATCTATATCTTGGCTATGCCGAAAGTGCAATAGAGTCTGTTCAAGAGCCAGAGGACTAAAAATGTATTCATTCGGAAGTACTGCCTCTTGTCGTGGAAAACATCAGCTCAAAGCCGTCATAGCCCCTGCAAGGGTACTAAAAACCAGGACGAGTGGAAGCTGGAGTAGTACCAGTAACCGGGACAGCTTTTGGGTTGTGTTTAGCTTGTTTATCATGTCAGTTGTACGCTCCCAGAATTGGCAGCATTAAGCAGCGACATCACTTTGTATGCAGGAAAAGCGAGGGAGAGAGCCGGCGGGAGGGAGTAGAACTCAGCCGTCGCTATCAAGATAATACAACATGCTCCATGGTGACTGCAGCTTGCATCTTCCTCTGACCAGATACAGCTACAGCTACAGCTAAGGCTGCAGCTACTGTGGCATCTCCATCTCCAGCTCTCCTTCCGCTTAACGATTTTATTTGCCCAACTTGTGTAAACGTTAACGCAGCAGCAGCAGCAGCAGCAGCAGCAGCAGCATCAGGAAAAGTAGCAGCCACCGCAGCCGCTTGAAACTACGGCTACGGTTCTGACTACGTCTCCGTATCCGTATCCGATGCAAGCAAATAAACAAGCCCAGCAGAACGAAACGAAACCAAACAGAAACCAAACAGAAACCAAACCAAACCAAACTCAGGAGTAGCCAAACCACAAATAGATCTTACAGTTGGCCCGCTAAGCTTCAGATACCTTAAAGACAGTGGTTCGATTCTCTTGGAGAGAGTGCAGCAAATATATATTTATATATGATAATGAATCATTAGACATTATGGCGTTACACCAGAGAGATGGCGAATCCAGCCCAAGTATCTGGAAACATCAGTAAATACCAACGGCTCGCCATCTTCACATCCTGAATCAGATCCAAATGACAAGACTCCGATCAATTTGTACTCCCCATTGGGTACCAGCGGTCCACCAGAGTCCCCGCGGCAGGCGGACTGTTCATCGTCAGATTGAGCACACAATACCCCTTTGAAGTAGTTTCCGTATCGATTTCTGCATTCGGATTCATCGATGACCTGCAGCGTTGCATAAAACAAGCGATCGGATCCGTTGTGATTGTTATATAGATAACCCCATCCGGCGGTAGTAGCGCAATAGCCCACATAGTCACTAGGCCCATTATAGCCATATTTGGGTTCTGTTGCCAGTGGGATGCTTTGAATGCGAGCACTGAACTTGACCCACTCCGTGCGAATTAGTGCAATATCGTGGACAGCACCTCCTCCGATTCTTTTGTACTGAGGATGTGGGAATACGTGATCTTTCACCAATAGCTTCATGGATGAATTATATTGTATATGTATTGAGCCATAATAGAGGGTCACCCACGTGGCATTATCAGTGCAATGGGCAGCCGTGAGTACCCAGTCGTTGGCTATAATGCTGCCACCGCACAGCAAGGTTCTGTTGTTTCCGGATTCGATCTCAATTTGAACCACGTATGGGAATTGTCTTTGCTTGGCCAGTTTTCCATTGACGATACGCGGCAGCACCTTCGCCTCTCCAACAATAAAGTCTTGAACCAACAGAAGACACAAAAATATTAACATTTTGAGATCGAGACTGACTTAGCCCTAAGTTCCAGTGCGACTGCCTTATATACTTATATTCTTTCTTATCGACACTCAACTATTTTTCTATTAAAAGAAACGACATTCCTTAGCTCCAGTTTCAATAATTAGGTTTCTGATAGGGAAGAGAGCTGTAAAGCCCCTCAGGACACCTGTGTTGATTGATGTTGGCAGAATACATATTCGAGAATATAATTTGCAAGAGTGTAATATTCTTGGGGGTGGGTATTTTTAAGCTCTTGATCAGCACCGATTTGATTAAAAATTAAACCCAATATCAAGCAGTCTTATTTCGGGTTGGATTTAGCTGGACTTCGGACACTGTGCCTCACAGAGATACGAGTGTGTACTTCCTTAAGACGCAGGCAGCTCAGAAGCATCTCAGCTTACATTTTGTTGCAGTGGCAGTGGCAGTGGCAGTGGCAGGCAAACATCACGTGTGCGTCTCTCTCTATCTGTCTGTCTGTTTGTTTGTGTGTGCAGGTGTAACTGTATCTCTTTGGGCATGTGTGTTTGTGTGTGTGTGTCTATCTGTGTGTTTTCGCTGCCAAAACAATGCACTCGACGAGGACGAGGACGACAACGACGACAGCATCAACATGCATAAAATACATTTTCATTCGCATTTTATTTGTTTTAAGCTGCGACTTTACACAAAGCCAACAAAGTGGCAGCCGCCCTGCCATCTGTGTTTGTCGGTGCATGTGTCTGTGTGGTGTTTGTGTGTGAGCCGGATATAGCGACGGATATCGACAAGTTTTTCCTGGTAATCCCCTTCTCTTCTCCAACGTACGAAAAAGTCATAAAAGTGTACATATATGGTTTTTTAAAATGACAGCAGCTGGAAATTAAGTTCTTGACTTTTATGTTAGCCGCAAGTTCCGAATTATTGATATGGCAGAGCACTGGATCAGTACCAGAGAGAGTGGGACTCCTTCCTGGCTGAGATTTCTCCGTCTAGGCATTAAGGAAAGTTAAGGTGTGTTTTACGATGTGCGAGAGAGAGAGAGTGAGCGGAAAAGGGAAAGCATTTGTCGTAAATGGATACCCTACTCCTTTGGGGCGGGGGCCAAAGTGAGAGTTCTCCCCTCACACACATTGTAATTCCATCATCGAATGGTGGGATAGTAGGGGACGGACCGTTTGTAATTGGCTTTCGGTGCATGCGGCAGGCAGCACATCATCATTCTGGCACCGTTTCTGTATAATCTCATCAGCATTCGAAATGAGTTTTGACTCGAGTCGAACAGAACAGCTCGTAATCACATTAAAAGTATGTCACACTTCAATTACTGTCAGCGACAAGTCCAAGTATTTTGTTATTAATTTTAAACCATTTGTTGCGCTCTCGAATGGGAAATTCTGAGACTGTTCTGTTTCGGTTTCGGGATGAGGTCTGGTCGGTTCGGTGTGGTACACAGACACAGCTGCCTAACACATGCGAACGTGTGCAAGTGTCGCTTGCCACACGTTTTGCATTAGGAATGCCTTCCCTTCCCTTCCCTTCCCTTTGCCTTGTTCTTTTTTTTTGGGAGGGGTGGGGAGGCGGCGCAACGTGAAAATTGTGAAAAGTCAGCATGTGGTTTGCGTCAGAGTGTCTGGCATGAAGTTTTCCATTCACTTTACGGTTATGCCTTGGAGACCTCAAGCTGTGCGCCTGCGCCCAGACCCACTGACGATGGCGATGGTCGACGGTCGACGGTCGACGGACGGGGCTAATTCATTTGTAAATGTCTTTGTGCTATGCGACACACATGTATGCTTAAGGATTAGTGATGGTAGCGTGAAACGTATGGATCATCTATAGATTAATGTTAATAGGAAATACTACGAGTAAACGCAACTTGGAGTGAGGTTTCCGATTCAAGTTTAAAGAATTTCGCCATCTTTAAAGAATTATGAATGAAAAATTAAAAGAAACTGAGTGTTTGGAACTTAAAAGAGGCCCTTATTTCATACTTCAAGCTTTAAGCTACACATTTAAGACGAAAGATTCTGTCTGTTCTGTTTATTTGTTGGTTTACAGATCTAACTGTCTTCTAACTATTGCTTCTCATGCAGCAATCACTCAGACATTCTATCTTTAGTCCTCACTTTACCATCTCTAGTCACGAATCAACATCATAAAGCCACAGGCGGTGGTACCTGGTGCCAGCAGGCAGCAGGAAAGGCGACGGAATCCCAAGGCAGAGCAGAGCAGAGCAGAGCAGAGTGTCGCTGCATACGCCCCATATCTGACACTTCTTTTCGAGAGTCGCGTGAATTCTGGGTAATTACAATTTATGGTGACGCAGTTTCTCAAGCGATTCCCTCGCCGTTCTCCTTCTGCTGTCGATCCAATTCCATTTTCATTTCGAGTCCCATTTCCATTTGTATGGGTGAAGTGGCACCCGCAGTGCGTGTTTGTATTGCTTTTGAATTGAAACTCGATTGCGAAACAAAGGTCGAGCTGTGGAGAGGCCCTTCAGCATACCCCTCCCTCCCCTGCTCCGTTCTATTCTCTGTTCCAGTTGCCTTCCACGAAGCAATAAGCAATAGTTTTGTTCTGTTCTTGCCTCAAAGGCAACAATGGAACTCGAGTGCACCTTGCCATTAGCCATGGGGTAGCGCACGTAGCCTTTGAAGGAAACTCTCTTAGACTCGGTGTCTGCGAGGCCGGCTAATGCTTCCAGAGACATCATTAAACCTACTCGTACTCCTACTTCACAGCACTGCAGTCCTCCCCTCCACATTCTTCATTGCGTTCGTATGGTTACATCATCATGCGGGCAGTTGTCTAGTATTCCCAGGGCCATAAGCCGCACAAATAATTACAAAAAGAAATGAAAAACTTGGCGCAATGTTCCCAAAAATTTGCTATGCATTCTGTGGCGGGTGTTACGCTTCAGTAGATTGAATTATTCACCCCTCTCTCTCTCTTTCGCTCTCGAGCGCCCCCCCGCGCCGGACCGCGATGGTAATGCATTTCATATACGGATAACACACAACTCAATTAAGTTTGCTGTCGTTCGCCGCTTCCAAGCGAAAAACTTAATTTAATGCTTAATTGCAGGGGGCCCTACAAATATGCGGGGTATAGGGGGTGCCTGGGTGACTGGGAAATTCAATTTGAGCCTCCGTTTGATCCTTGGAGCATATGCTGCCCTGCCCCCCCGCCGCGCATCAATTGATAAGCAATTTTCCAATTCGCCTACAATTTTCATTTCCATTTAAATAGAAAAATCCCACGCAACACAAAAGAAGAAAGAAGAATTTCGCACAAATGCCAAAATATGATGAAAGTCCGCTCTTAGGCGGGGGTCAGGCGGGGACAGGCGTTAGCTGCAAAGTGGGCGTGTTCAGCTATGTGTGACGGTGTCGATGGCGGTGGGCCATGGTGAGGGGTAGTGGTAGGGGTGGGGGGACTGTAGCATAAAGCCAAATTCAATATAAAAATTCAAATCATTCAATTATCTGTGGCTCAACGCGGCGGCAGCAGCAGGAGGGGCAGGACGATAAGAGGATGGGACGGGGAAAAGGCACAAAAAGTTGAATCAATTTGGCAATTGAATTTCATGGACAAGTCAGGAAAGTGGGCAGAGCGGAAGAAGGGAGCATATTCGACTTAAACAAGTAAAATAAATGGCATTTATCAGAAACAAATCAAATTTCCGCTTGTAATGTAAGCAAAACGAAGGAAAGATACAAAATCCGAGGTACAGATAAAAAGGAAGAAGCGCCACAACGAAAACTGTGTACTCTTAACGAGTTAGGGTAAGGAAATGAACCGAATTTTAAAGAAAGAACCGCCCTGGAATGCCAAATATTAAATTAATGGTTTTTCAGAGGAAGAAATGTCTAAAAATTAATAGTACAAGCCACTTCTTCTTTCAAAATTCAACACAATTTCCGGGTACCCAAAATGGAATCGAATACATAAAGAATGATATCAAATTGATGACGTAAGCTGGCTGGATTTTCAGCCTACAAATCCATGAAATCCCTTGTTCACTTTTCGCAAAGTCTAAATTCTTTTTCTTTTTTTTTTTTTTGGCAACTTTTTCAATAAATATTTGTTGTAGATAGATGTACTCGTATCTTTTTTCGCAAATCAACATCTCTCAGCTATTCCAACATTTTTTCCATTTTCCCATCCTTGAAATTTCCCATTTCAATTTACAGCCATTAAATCACTGCAGCAGCATCACGAATATACAGGTTTATATACTATACATATACATATATGTATACGTATACTGCTAAACAATGCTCTAAATAAACAATAAAATGGATGGCATATAAAAAGAGAAAATTGCATGCCATATCCCCATGGAGAGTGCGGAAAATCACGAAAAATCAACGCGAGTTTCAATTTCTTTCTGCTGGTTTTTCCTGCTTTTATTAGCCCTTTTGATACGTGTGCACGTATTGGCGTGTATCCATGAGATACGCGATACCCATTCCGGTGGCTGGGGCATTGAATTACACGACAATGCTCGGCGATGTTCGACTCCTTCTTTCTTTCTTTCATCCTCTCGCTTCAGAGTTAATGAGTTCAATTCGCTTCGCTGACTTTTCCGTGTCGGAGTTTTGAGTTTCAACTGTTGCAGCAGCTCTCGTTGTGGCAGCTGCTTCAAGAAGGGCCTAACGAGGCCCTGGCACGCCCACTGCGATGCGGTTTTGGCCATTTGTTTATGCACTGAAGGAGGCACCGGAGGGCAGGTCAATATTCTTCAGAAAAACCGCAACGTGTTCTCCCTCTTCTGTTGCCATCGTGGGTGTGATGAAGGTGCGTGCGGCTGCTACTGTAGCTGCTGCTCTGTGTATCTCAATCTGTGTACAATGTATCTGTATCTGCATATGCCCATCTGCATGTGTAGTTGCCGTATCTGGGGTCGCATCAGTGCCAGGGCTGAGCCTCAGCTTAATGCGCTTGCATAAACAATGTGCGACAGTGGGTTCTGTATCTTTAGCCGCATTCGCATTCGCATCTGAAGCTGTATCTGTATCTGTATCCGTATCTTTTAGTTACGAGGATGCTGTGTCTGTAAGCGGATTTGCTGTAATGTCATTCAGTTTTCTCCTTTTCAGATGTTTACCGACCCTTCCTTCGCAAATCCCTGTTGAGCGCTGAAAAGTATGCACTGGCTAAACGCTCTCATAATTAGATGAGGAAAATATCCCCGGAGTTGGATTTCAAACTAATGGACAGACAGACTGACTGACGGACACACACACACAGAACGAGCACACAACACAGTTCAAAGGTTGCCCCTGGCAGTGGAGTGTAGTCAGAAATCAAAATACAATTTCATTAACTTTAAAGCAATGCGAAATGTGAAACCTCATGGGGGATTGGTGGATTGGGGGTTTGGTGGATGGGAGATGGGGGATGGGTTCCAGTGATGAAATTACAAGGAAAATCAAGTTGTCACGACAACCACCAACGAGCGAACCAGCGAACAAGTCACATATGGATGCCCGTTGAGGATTGGCAAGTCAACCACCAGTTGAATGTCGAGTAAACAAGTCCTCACTGGAAGTGGATCCACTCCCCTCTCCCGCTCCCCATGCCCATTCCCATGAATGGAATCCAACGCCTGCGCCCTGGTGGATGCCAAGTTTCCTGTGCGAGGACGGCACACACATAAATGCCAGAACATGGGGCCAGAACCAACAGTTCCTTGCGCGCTTTCAACTGAAAAGGTTGGCCCAAAAAGGCGCCTCAGAGCCCAGAAAAGTTTGTCGTTGGGAAACACAATCGACGAGAAATCTGACGAGAAATCCAAGCCCAAACACAACGGCAAAGAGCCATAAAAACTTAACAAATCTGCCAGTTTAGCACGAAAAAGGGCGACGCTTAACTTTTAATGCCACGACGGGGTAATTTTTTTTATTGCCACACTGCTGCTGCTTCTGCTGCTGTTGCGGACCGCGGACTGATAACAGTGATAACAAAGTAGCCAAAGAGCAGTTAGCCAAAGTTTCACACTTTTTTTTCGTGTTAGTCCAGGACCCGGACCAGAACCCCCCAAACTCAAATCAAAAGGCGTAATCGTAAAACGCGGCCAAGTGTTGAAATTTATGAGTTCACAATCGTAATTGAATTTTATGCGAAAACTTGGCAGGGGATTGTCCTCGTCTCCGTCGCGCAATAAAAGAAAACACGCCACGCAAAAGCAGCAAACTTTGCCGCCAAAAAATTGATCCAACGGTGAGTTAAACGAGCAACAAATTTCATTGTTCACATTGTCGTATTTATGGGTGTATTTTCGGTCATAATATACCATCTTTTTTTGGTCAATTTGGGTATGATTTTGTAGCTCTTGGGATACATCAAAGTATCCTCCTGGCGCTGTGTGTGTGTGTGTGTGTGTGTGGGCTCCCTTTGAGTCGTTAACAAACAGCGTTAAAAAGGTCACTGGCCTTGACTTGAATGGGCTGGGGATTATGGGGGATAGGCCTCTGCTCCCGCTGTCTCACAGCCCCACTCCGCTGCCTCGGGGGCTCCTTTCATCTATATAATTATTCAAACAGCGGATGCATTCCCCTGTAACGAGTACCATCCACCTTTTGCCCCCAAAGGTTGACATTTTGTGCGAGGCGCATCAAAATGCACTGCAAACTTTTGCCACGAAACTGCAGTTGCAGTTTTTGGCTCGGTTAAAGTTGCCAGCGGGAGGAATCAACCTATTTTTTGTGCAGGAGCAGTTGTTGAGGGAGACTTCCTGCTAAGCTGTCAACATGTTTGGAGTGAAGTGTTACAGTTTTCTCAAGAGGAAGTTTAAATACTTGGCAGGGGGGAGGAAGTGTTAAAAAGAGCAAGGAATTCCCAAGGATCCCAATTAGGGTGTTCAAGTTTGAAGAGAAAGCATTGCCTACTCTTGGGCGGAGACAATTTCGATTGAAAACTCATTCCAAAGAATGGTTTCCCCCACATTTCGTACTGCACCGCAAAACAGATTTTTAATCCGTTTCACTCCATTGTGGGTTTGGGTTTTACTGCTGCTTTTGGTCCCGCGTCTTAAATGGTATTAATAAAACCTCAACTAAAATTAATGAAACTAAACCTTTAAATAAACTTTGACAAACGCTGGCTTAAGCGTAAATCTCTTCCATAAAAACACTGCACTTAAATGCAGTCCTAAAATAAGATACACAACCGCAGGGGTTCCAGCCCCATCACCGCTCCTGCTCCTGCTCCTGCTTCCGCCTCAGCCCTCGCTTATCCTTGAAAGCCAACCGTCGCCAAGGAAATGTCAAGCGTGGTTTGCGTTTGCTGCCTGCCCTCGCAGGAGCTGCTGCAGTCGCCACTTCCGCAGCGGCGACAGGTGCTGCCTGTCAGCTGCATTCAAACGGCGAATTCCATTCCCCCACCCGCACCCCCACCCGCTCCCCCCAGCCCACAGCTTTCACCCCCTCGTTGGCCGTGTCAAGTTAATCAGCAAGCCAGGGTTTCCGAGCTTTTTTTTTCCGTGGTTTTCCAGCTTTTAGTCGTACCCTTGAAGAGGATAGTCTGGTTTACGGAAAATAGAAAGGGAATAATTTTTGATCCCAGAAAGGTATAAATATTCGTCATTGCAGCTCAGTTGGAATATTAATAAACGTCTGTGTGTTCCTCAGAAGAAAGCAAAACCCTTTCAGACCTTTCCCTGCTCACGCAGAGTAAGTCATATCACATAGTCATCGTACGATCGAATCGCATTCCAGGATATCAAAGCCCTCGACCACCAAGGCGAGCCTTCTCTCTCCTCTTTTTTTTGTTTGTTTGCTTGCGCGGCCAATGGCAAAAAATTTCACGCCCGCCACGAAAACTTTTCATTTTCAACGAGCAGCCCGCATAGAAAACGGGAGCGTTAATAAGGTATAAAAAAAAGGGGGAAACCGGAACAGCACCTCGAAAAAACGAGAGAAAGGAGCGTCATAAAACTGAAGCTTGTTTGTTTTAGATTCTGCTGTGTTTTTGTACTCCATTCCACTACACTCCACTCTCTGGTCTCTCCTTCCGCAGTGTTAACACTTTTATTTGGCCAAGTTTGCTGCTGCTGCTGCTGCTGCTTTCGCTCTTGGCAATGACTTTGGGCCTGGCTTCTCGAGTGGCTAAAGACAACACTAGCACAGCAGTCGAGTCGCTTTTAAACGAGTTTCTTGACGGCAGCTCCCAGGAGCTACCGAGTAAGCGGCTTCCCGTCTTTTATTCAACTTCACCCACACACATGAGGGCCTCCTCCTACGGCTCCTACGGCTGGCTGCATGTGCTATAATTCACACTCCCACAAGCGGCGACAAGCGGTACAGCGAAAGGCTTTTAGGAAAACAGTCTCTAGCTATTTTTTCTCTCTCTGTCCTTTCGCTGGCCCACCTGCTGTTTGGTTGTAGCCACCAGCGTTGTTGCCCCAGCATCGCGTTGACATTTTCATTCATCGTCTTGGCAACCGTAATTAAAATCGTTTTAATTTACTTTTGCCTCGCACACACACGCACGCACACACATACATATGGGAGGAGGGACTCACACACTCACTTGAGGCTGGGAGGAGACGAAAGGAAAGTGTAGCATACTTATCAGCGCTCTCTTCAGCGCTGGGTCCTGGTTTATGTTTATCGACTTTTGTTTAGTCGCTGTTGTTTCTGTTGCTGCTGGTGATACTGCTGCTGCTGCTGCCGCTGTTATTATTTCAGTCTCTGCCCGGCGGCAGTGGTTCCCCTGCCATCATCTGCCTCTCCGTCCGCCTACTCCTTTGCTCATTATGTGGGCGTGCAAATTGCTGCATATTCATTTACCGTTATCTCTTTCTTGTCAAGTAAAACACACATTTTAGTACAACAACAGCTGCTTCCACTGCTGGGGCCTAGCCACGCCTCCTGCCAAATGCTTCGAGGGAGTGGAGAGTGCTTACCATTTTCATCATGCCCCTGCCAACATTTCCGACTCCACTCCACTCCCCTACCATTCCCTTCCTTTCCACCAAGCGTCACTGTGTTCTTAATAACATAAACTTCTTTTCTCTGAGCGCCCAAGTTGAGTTAATGAAGAATTTCCATGACGATGTCGTTGCCCGCCCAGGAGAGAGAGAGAGAGAGAGACAGAAAGAGTCTTATATCCCTTTTGATATCACTCCCAGGCAGTCAGGGGGACAAGCAGCAGCCACCACCACCGCCACCTGCCTTGGCTCATTATATTGCGCTTGTTGCCAGGAGCAACAGCCAAGAACAAATTTTCCAGTCTCTCATCGCTTGAGTTGACTTGAAGCGTATTAATTTTGCTCATAAAATGATTCCCGATAAGATTTGATCTGTGTTTGCCCGCCCCGCCTCGACCGAGAGTGGCTCTATAGAAATCTGTCTGCCTTTTGAAGTACCAAAAGACTGTGCACTTGCCAGTGCTGTCTTGAAGAGCAGAGGGGCGTAGAGGGATGTAGAGGCAGGGAGGCTTTGCGTGGGGAGATGGAGTGGAGTCACCTTTGTAATGAAAACTCTGCGAGTCGGGTAAGCCGCTTAAAATTGCCGAGTTATGTCTGCATATGAGTGAAATCTCACCGGCTTAGTGGGGTCCCAACCCGATATCAAAACACTTCATTCAGCCTCCTGCAGCCTGGCAACATTCTGGCCAAAAATTATTGTTAAACGTTGCCCGAAACATGCTCACAGCGCAACTCTTACCACCATCATGGCACAGCCTCCTGGTGCTCACACACACACACACAGGCCACTGCACAGCCACATGCGTGATTCTCCTTTGCAGGCTTGTATCCGTGTGAGATACACCCACACACAGTGAATATTTTGGAACAGGCGCTCAGCAATTGTTAGAGGGAGTACCAACAGCAGCAGTCGCAGCAGTCGCAGCAGTCGAATGGAATACGCACTTCACACACACACGCACACACAAATACCAATACCAGCGTACGAGTACACACGGTGCAGAATACAGCACACTTAAACATGCACATAATGCACGGACACCGACACAGACACAGACACAGATACAGATACAAACAAACACCACTAAACAGGCACACAAAATCGTCGTGAAAGTTGCGCAGCGCAAAATAGCGAAAAAGCCGAGCAAAGTAAGACACTTTTTTCTTCTTTTTTTTGTTGGTTAAGAGGGAGGTGGGCGGGGAACAGGCGCAGGGATAGACGCAGGGCAGGGGGCCCATCAAGTTGGGCTGGTTGAACGACGATGAACGAGGGCAAACACAAACGAGATAAACAAGAAAAGAAAAACAGGTTTCGGGGCTGGTGGAAGCTGCAGATACCCTAACATGTGCAATCTTTCTATGGAAGATATGTATAGGATTTTGATGAAACTCTTTCGACAGGCATTTGCTTATCTTCAAAAGCAAAGACCGACCTCTTTATGATACTGGGATGTGATGCTTTCTTGGCTTTATTTGGTCTATGGTCTGTCCAAAGGAACATTTTACTTCACTGCTCTAAACACTCTGCTAAACCAAACCAAACTCTTTGAAGGGTATAACAAAACACCAGAAGAACCAGAAGAGCGAAGAGCAGAGAGCAGCTGGGCTGCTGCGTCAGACATTGAAACAGTTTTCAGCCTTTTGTATATGAGTGTATGCGTGTATGCGTGTGTGTGAGTGTGGCTCATAAAATGGTCGCGGCTTGCAGTTGAAACCTTTCTTTCGCCTTTTCGCCCCTTCGCTCTGCCCTTCTGTTGTTAATTTTGCAACTTTTGGCGCGCACGTATAATAAAGTTGATAAAGCCGCCAAGACGAATGACGATGCTTTGAAGATTTTGTATTTGGCAGGACCCTAAAAGTAGGCAATTATATTTTGCATATACTATACATACATGCATACATATATGCTTTGTGTGTTCTTTGGCGTTTCGGTGGGGGGTGTTTCGGGGGAGATATGTGTGTGATCCATGCAACAATGCCACAGACCTCTCTGCCTCCTCTAAAAATGTAATGAAGGAACTCCCCAACTGTCTGTCGTCTGCCTTTCAGTTAAGGCTGGAAAAAAGCGTGTCAAATAACTGGGCCACCACGACAGAGACAGAACGAAATGGATAGAAACAGCAGGAGCGAAAGAGGACGACGACGAGAGAGAAGGGGAATGAAAGTGGCAAAGACCACATCTGGCTGCCTAAGCGTTGGCCATAAAACAAACGAGCCCTCGACATGAGTTCGTCATTTGTTAGCGGGAAATTTTAAAGCAGGACGAGGAAAAACGACAGAAGGAGCAATTTATGAAAAGCTTTAGAGCAGGAGACAAATATTTTGGAGTCTTATATGTACACATCCACATAGACACACACATAAACTATGCACTCGAAATTTCTGGCTGATTGCAACACCAAAACAATGGCATGCCATAAAGGGAGAGGGTTCCCAGAGAGCAGCAGGAGCAGGAGCAGGAGCAGGAGCAGGAGTGCAAGGTGAGGCAGGAGCGTAGGATACACCCGCCCATAGTCTGGGGCCGTAAAATGCAAAATGTAACACAAAGTAAAAGGACTCGGGGACCCAGGGATCGTGTGTCTGTGTGTGCCTGCCATTGCAATTTGGAGCAGAGCAGGCGTTGCCTTCACCCCGTTTTTATGATCCTTGTAATTAATGCATACCTTAAGGATATGTCACGAGACAGAATATAAAATGGCCAAAGATAAACTGAAGCTGAAGCTAAAGTGACTCCAAGGAGCAAAAGTCTGACCCCAAGTCCCAGCTGCAACAAAGAAAATCAAAGGGAAATCTAGTTTGGAAAATTATGCAAAGTACAGGTCATCCCAGGTACGAGTATCTAAGTATGTGTGCTTGTAGAGGCCACTCTGTCACTGACATTTTAATAACTTTCTCGTGTTTATGGTATGCTGCTCTTCTATGGCCAACATTTTTGTACGAGTATCTCAGATCTTAAACGTAAATTGCTTTGCATTTCATTGTAGGACTACGAGTACGAGAACAAGTACGAGTACGAGCACGAGTAAGTGCGAATGGGAAATTGAGAAGGCGGAGAGAGGACTCGCGGTGACGGCGGGGCTTCACTGCTCGAGTGCTGCCAAAAAGTCAACGAACAATAAGTCTTAAAGTCATGCCAGGACTACTAACTTGTCCGGACTGCCTCCTGCTGCCCCTCTCCGACTGACTGACTGACTTATGCACTATGCATGCAGTTGAGTTGCCAACTCTTTTCTCTCTCTCCCTCTCGCCGGATGCCTTGTGGGGCATGCTGTGTGGAGCAGGCTGGGCGGGCAACACAAAACAAATGTAACTACGAAATTTAACTAACATTTTTCCACTCTGACATGCCATGGGCCCGCCGTTGCACAGCAGGCGCTACGCTTTTTGGGTGCAGCAGCAAAGAAAGGCTTCACAGATAACTAGGGGAATAGGTACCCCCGGTACTTCTACTTCTACGGTATTCAGCATTCGTTTGAGGCATCAACTTTTTCTGCCATTCGTTTGTGTTTTCCCTTTTTGATTGCAGTTGCTGTTGCTGTTGTCCTTCACACTTGGCTGCATCTGGGGGCACGAATAACTTCTGTTACACTCGACACTGCAGCACGGCTCTTCCTATTTTCCTTTTTCCCCTCGTCTTTTTTTATGTATAAACGCTAGCCCCCAGGCGGTGGGAAAGTGCAGCATCAGAGAGGCACAGAGAAACTGCAGCGAAAGAGAAGGAGAGAATGCAGCAACTGAGAGAGAGAGAGATAGGGAGAGAATGAGACGGGATTTTTCCCTAATTCGCTTTAATGCAATGACATTAATCTATGAGCCAGAGTTCGGGCCACAGCTCCATCTCTGCCGCTCCTATTTCATTCAAAAGAGTCACAGCCCCCGCATTCATTTATTCACTCGGGACTCAGTTTGGCATTCACACGCCTCGTCGCGCTGGCACTTAAGTAATTTCAACTTGCAAACAAATACCCCAACCCCTCCCCCCCCAGAACTCTCTCTCTCTGGCCAAATCTCTTTCTCTGGTGTGACCCTCTCTCTGGGAGGCATGGGGCAAATGTCAAAGTAGTTGTAGTAGTTAGTAGTGTCAAAGCCGGCGCGTTCTTTTCTCGCTGGCTTTTTTCACTGCTTTTAGTGCGATGGCGAGGGCAGGGGCGGTGGCGGGGGCGACGAAACAAACGAAAAGTTTGCGCTCAACCAAATTGTAAGCCACAAGGAATGCAGTCAAGTAAAGTTTCCTTCCCTCTTAAATTACTGACTTAATTATAAAACATGAACGCTGGCAGCAGCACGAGCCAGAGCCAGAGCCACAGCCACAGCCAGAGACCCAGCAAGAGCTTGGCCAGAAGCAGCAGCATCCTCCAAGTAGTTGGCATTGCAGTTGCAAGTAATTTACATAAATAACTCGACGAGAGTATTAACATGAAGGTTACAAATCGTTATGGTCCCCCATCCCTAAGACTACGCTCCCTCTCTCTCACTCTCACTCTCCGTCTCCTTTGACTCTGTCTGTCGTTGAGCCATAAAATGTTAAATGGCATTTAAACTGTTGACTTTTAGATAAGAACCGGGTCAAATGTGGCTTGACCTGGAAAATATGCATGTGCGAGATGCAGTGCGTGGATGTGGCGGTATATTCAATTGTTACGCTGGAGCTTTCTCCTGCATGTCCTGCCGCCTGTCGCCTGCCGCCTGCCTCCTGCATTTCTCTCTCGAGGTGTCTCCCTCTGGAGAGCCTTAGTGTCGCTGCATGTTGACAAGCTTAGCAACCGTCAGCTGCAACTTGCAGCAATTCCTCATCACACACACACACATGTGCCCGCCTTCTGGTGCGGCATGACTGCCGAGATTCTTGAGGTTTGAGGTTCCCAGCTGCCTCATGTGCAACTGACATTTTTCAAACATGTTGTGGGATTTCCCCCACGAGAACGAGCACGATCCCCTTTCCATCGTCCAACATTGACTTTGACTTGTTTCGTGTTAATTTTCCGAAGGGGAAAACTCTACCCACATATCCCTCAGACAGAGAGGAGTACACACCCCTAACCTCAGAGAAAAGAGAGAAGTCGGAGTCGGAGTCGGAGTTGGAGTCCTCCCTACTGATAACTCATCAAGTTCTCATATCCTTTTGGCTTTGCGAGAATGTGGGATATGGGATGGGGGCCAGGATGCCAGTGAAGCGTTTTTAATGTGTTTATAAATATGCTGGCCCCAGACTACAGACAGGCCATCCTCCACAACTGTAGTTTATAAAATTCTTGTCCCTTTTGAAGCTCTCCAAATTGACCCCTTGGCCGTTGCTGTTGTCGTTGTCGTTGTCGTTCATGTGTCTTCCGGGCTCCTGTGCCTGTGCGACGAGCATATCCCGGACATCCTGGGAGGCCCTGATGGGGAGGATTCGGTATGTGTTTGTTGGGGAAGCTTGTCGCCTCTTCGGTTGAGACTTATGGGAGAGAGATTCACAAGAGACAGGCAGCGATAGCGATACATGAGACAGGGAAAGGAGACAGAAACGGTGACTGGAAGAGGCACAAGAGACGGGAGGGAGGCGAAGGCTAAACGGATGCCCCTCTGATGTGGCGGTTTATCAACAATGCCACGCCCCTTGCGGCTTATGGCTAAATGTGAAAATTAATGCAAGCTCTTGGAAGAGGCGAGGCGTTTGCTGATATTGAAATTAGTCGAGATGCCACAGGAGCTGCCAGTGCCGCCTGTCCGTCCAGCAGAGATAAGGCGTGCCCGGGTATGGCATTTAATGAAATCGTTAACCCGTACAAATTTGCATAAACGGGTATCCCGAGGAAACGGGGAAAGGGGGAAAGGGATCCCAGCATCAACATCAGCATCAGTGTCAGTGTCAGTGGCAAATATTTGAACTATGGGCAGGCATAATTGCTATTTGATTGCCGAAAGTGAAAGGTGAAAGGCTGTGTTCCGGTGGCAAAGCTAAATGAATCTCATGGCGGGGCGAATAAATCACTTGGGGTGGCTTACGAAGTACGAGTAAGTATACCCTGAATTAATTTGAATGATTAAGTATGTTGCGGTGAATAGAGAATAGTTTTTCCTCCTTCGATATCCTATCAATGTCACCGCATCATCATCATCACGAAAGTTCTGCCATCCAATCAGCCCTCAGCCAAGGGTCTTTCCTCCCCTATTGTGCCAGTGTCTCCCCTCGAACAAAGAGCTTTCCACCCGCCGCTTCTTATATTTTCAATTTGATGCCTAAGCCTGCTTAGGGCTTTTGGGGAAGAGGCAGAAATGAAACCATATTAGTATTTTGGCCTGTCATTTTATTGAAGCAACAAAAATTATAATTTCGTCAATAGAATGGGAGTGCGGGTTCTGTTCCGGGTCCTGGGCCTTGTAAGCCCCGTGGCAACAACAAAAGCTAGGAACCCGGTCCCGAACCCGAACCCGAACCCGAGCCCTGGGAGGACTCGCATTGAATGCGTCTGGATTTCAATTTGTGTTTTTTGGTCAGGATTTGCACTTCGTCAGCGCCCTTGCCCTTCCCTTCCACTTCCCCTTTCCTTTTGTTGGTTAATAATCAAACGCATTCGTTTGGGGATGATGTAAATGTGCCTGTGGCTTAGACCCCATCTACACCTCCTGCCCTGCTGGTCTCCGCTTCCTGGCTATTGATACTTTGGGATTGCCCTTCGGTTATTTAACTTTTTCGTAGACATGTGATATCCTCCATGTGGGGGCGTTCGTCCATTAGCGCCCTGCATGGAATCCTTCCGCTGCTCTGCTGCTCGGCTGCTTGTTTGCCAGTGTTGAGTAATTGGATTAGATTACTTCTGAATTTTTATATTTTTTTTGGTTTTTTTTTACCTGCCACAGCCCTCCCGCCGGGGCACTGTCAAGCCTGATTGATTGATGGATGGATCTTGCGGCATTGTCAATATGCTTTTTACGGCCCCTGTCATCCCATCTTCCTTCCTAAGTTTATATTAAATTTCCTTTTAATGGCCCACGCAGAAAAAAAAAACAACTTTGCCGCCGGATGTGGGAAAATGTATCAATACATCGAAATGTATATGTATATGTATATAAAATATATATAGGTGTATTGATACAGCTGCTATTGCCTCCTTTTTTTATCGCTTCTTTTCAGCAAAGAGCGAAGGACCGCCGGAGCCGGAGCCGGAGCAGACTATAATAATTTTCTGCATCATATCTGCAGGGCTATTAAATTCACATAAAATTTTCAGCGGCATGTGAGTAGTATTTTTCTCACGCATTCATGCCGCACTATACCCTCGAGGCTGCCACTGCCCCTGCCACTGCCACTGCCACTGCCACCTCGCCAAGAGCTGCAACCAATGGAAAAATCATAAAAATTTATGATTGCAATAATCTGGCTTTCCACGAAACTTGTTCGTTGTTTTTCGCTGGCTTGTTTTTTTTTATGCGGAAGCGCAATTGGGTTTTGCGAGGAAGTGAACGAGATATGGCTCAGAGGAACTGACACGAAAAATTATGAAATAAAAATAAAAAGGGTAGTGACAGTAGAGCATCGCTGGCACCACTGCGTATACGGAATGGGTATATTTTAATGATACGAGCACTCGTTGTCGGCCTTGACCGCCTGATTGGCAAGCGAAATGCAGATAGCATGGAAATTGCTAAACAAAATGGTTATGACAAAATCGATAAAAGGCTCCTCAAGGCCATGGCCAGGGACAAGAGAAGGAGGAGGAGAGGAAGAATGTGATGGGACCCATTACAACTTTGGGACTGAAACCCAACAAAGACACAACAAGACTTGCTGTGGCTTATCGTGTTCCGTCCGATCTGCGTTGAGTTATCAACGATATGCTTAATTTAGTTACAACAGAAAGCCCATAGAAAGCCCCTCTCATCCCCACCCTCCGAAAAGGGTCCCTTGGCAAGTGTAATAATTTGTTGTTATTATCTCCTGGTGGAGGAGACCGGGACCCCAAAAGACAATGCCGTTCGCATTGGCCCAGTTCCAAGGGCGCGCCAGGAGTAGGCTTCCTCTGCATGTGGCATTCATCTACTGCTCTATGCGATTGTGTGTGTTCGTGTGCCACGGAGAGGCAACATAATGAGCGCATTACATGCCATGTGGCACTTGGGCCTATCAGCCATCCGATGTGCTCAGCACTTGGCGGTTTGCCTGCGTCGAACGCATAAATTTCAAGGACATAAGACTGCCTCAGAGACCGAATGGATGGCAGCGGAGTAGAGTGGGAAATTCGAAAAACATGGCCAAAGAACATGCGAAGCGCGAAAAATAAATTGACAGCCCGAAGGTATGCAACGCTTTTTTGCGCAGTCTATGACCTACATGGGAGCGCAGTGTCTGGTTGGGGGTTGGGGCAACAGTGGGAGCGGCAGTTGTCGAAGGCAAGGCAAGGCCATGCCACGCCACGAATATACATGTGTACCACATTTCCACTAATTATTTATGGAGTTTGTCAGCGAAACCTTTCCTCTCATTTCCCGTAGATATGTATTTTCATTTAAGGTTGTTCGTTCTCCTTTTGAATAGAATTTTATTTTCAATTCGTAAATTCGTAAATTCGTAAATTCGGTTTATCCACCGGTTTATAATCATTCAGAAATTTAATTCTACTCGTATTAAATTAATGCTCTAGCATTATGGCAGCTCTCTGTTCAGCATTCCATTTGCTTAATAATGATAATAGTGATAATTTATTAAAAAGAGCGCTTGTCTCTGTCTCTTTCCCATCCAGGACGGGACTGGGATCGGAGGGGACGACGGACAACGGACGGACGGGGACTGCACTCCGGTAATGTCATTAATTGCGTACGCATGCATTTTTGATGCATTCGGCTGCGAAAATCAATTAAACGTAAAATAAACGACACAAAATGCACACGAATTGAACAACCTGTGCATCGAGGCATTTAAAACAAATGTTTTTGTTAAAGGTACTCAAAATGTTGCAACCCCGATATGAGAATTTGTGTTGCCTCGACTTAAAATCGAAGAAGTTCTGCACAAAAATAACCACTTATTGAAAGTCGAAAAATCATTCATCAGTACACGTGTCTTGTCATTGCACCCATTCCAAATTTGGTATGGAATGTGGTATTTTAATAGAAAAACGGACAAATGCTGATAAGAAAGAACAGTATATAAGGCAGTCGCACCTGAACTTAAGCTTAAGTCAGTTTTGAATCGTCAAAATGGTAATCTTTCTGTGTCTTCTGGTGGCACAACTATTTATTGCTGGAGAATCCAACCAGCTGCAGCGTATCGCCAATGGAGAGCTGGCCAAAGAAGGACAATTTCCATACCTTGTTGGACTTGTATTCGGACCCAAGGCTTTAGCTTTATCTTCTTTAGATCGCTACAGTGTGTGCGGTGGCAGCATTATATCCAATGAATGGATACTTACGGCTGCTCATTGCACTACAGGATTGCCAAAGGAGGTAAAGATATTCTATGGCTCTACCCAGAAGGAAAATGCAAAAGTTGAAACAGTGCAGGGGTCTAACATTCATCGACATCCGAGGTACAGAATAATATTTCATAATAATTACCGTCACGATGTGGCCCTGATTCGCACTCCCGCGGTTAAGTTCAATGATCGAATTCAAAGCATTCCCCTGCCATCACCCAGAGACGGTAGAAGGTCGATTAGACCGGGTCAGTCAGTCATTTCCGCCGGATGGGGTGCACAACATATAAAAGGAGATTCAGTGGATCGTTTGAATTGGGTCGCACTAGAGATCGGCGATATATCTGAGTGCGTAAGCATATACGGAAATTTGAAAGGCGCATTGTGTGTTCGCACCGACAAGAAAAGATCCACCTGCAAAGGAGACTCTGGTGGACCGCTGGTGCTAGAAGACGAGCAGAAATTGGTCGGAATCGTCTCATTTGGATCTACTATAGGATGTGATTTGGGTTACCCCGTCGTATATACGGATGTTATCTCCTACCTGGACTGGATTGAGTCTGTCTCTGGTGTAACACCTGAGTAAACCTTATATTCCATCCCTAAATAAATATAATGTGCATTCCATTCCCGATTTTCTTGTGGTCTACACACAACCCTCTTCTATGGAAAATGAATCGAAAAAGAAATGGAGAACGCTTATATGAAAATTGCTGCCCTGTGACGTGTGCGCAATTTCCGCTGCCAGAGGGGTAAGGGGCCGTGGGGCCGTGGGGCCGTGGGGCCAGTGCCGGCAGCAACTACTATGCCGGGTCCGGGGTCATTCATCCTGCAAAGTGGCGACACACCAAAGCCATAGCCAGCAACCGAGCGACCGAGGCGGAGGTGGAGGCGGAGGCAGAGGCATAGCCAAAGCGCCGGCCCCGAAATGACTAATGGGGCAAAGGGGCAAAGAAACCAGAGAGCAGGCAGAAAGGAGAAGAAAGGACCGGCTCGGGCCTCTGGCCACTGGCAATATGCAAAATTCGTAATTTGCTCTGGCAGACAGGACACCCAATCGCCTCCTGCGACCGCGCCCGTGCCCGCTCCCACTACGACTACGACTGCCCCTTGGGGCAGTTGTCGCATTCACTTTGCCCCTGCAACGTTCGACTATTTTTATGACCAAATGGCGTTTTATTGCCGTCGACTTCTGTCGATTTCTGGTCCATATATCGCATACATATAGTCCCAAGTTTGCCAGCCTCGAATATGGGACAGGACTCTGTCTCCCGTCTGTTCCTTGGGCTCATCACGGGACTAGTGCCAAACAAGTTGACATTCTTCCCTTATTGGTGTTCGTTCGGCATCCCCTATCGATTTTCTGTTGTTTGGGGCTAACCAAATCGCCGCCTTAAGCTGTCCAAGAATCCATTCCTCCACTCTTACTCCACTCCCTCTTCCATTTATCTTTTGGGGGAGGCTGTGGCTCCACTGCCTTCGATTCGTTCAGAATAGGGTGTGAGGCTTTGGCAAAACGTTTCAATTGATTTGAACATTTATTGCTTCTGGGTTCACGTCATGGGACACTGCCCAGACATTCAACGAAAGGTAGTCGAACTATTTCGTTGTTGTTGCCGCTCTGCTGCATGGGAAATAGTTTTTTTTTCGTCTTCCTCCAGCTGCTGCTGCTGATGCTGCTGCTGCTTTTAAATTCCAGCCAAGGTACAGAAATCAATGGGAATTTTCTTTTCTTTATTGGCATCTTGGCAGGATCTGGTTCAGGTTTACATACCGCGTACTCTAGTTGGTGAGTGTATGCTGGTTTTGGAAGCGTTTCGGAGACTTTAAAGTCCCCTCAGACATTCGTTTGTTTACCTCTACTAGATGTGATTTCTCCTCTGAAAACCGAGAAAAAGTGTGTGGAATCGAGAGTTTAGAGCATTTGAAACTTTGCCTTGGAACTGCTGCATATTTAGAGACTGTATCTACCGATAGTCAACGTGATCTTGCAACCAAAATATAGAAAAGAAGTTATTAAATAGTAGTTTTTTATAGGCACTTTCAATTACTCGATTCTAATGATCTTCTAAAAGTTTTTTCGCACCATCCCCCCTGTGGGTGGGTATCTAACAGTCGAGAAATATACAAATTTACACTTTTTCCTCTTCTCTGTGTCTTTGGTCTCCCACTTTTTCCGTTTCTATGTCGGCCAATTGCATAAGAATTTCCAAATCAATTCGCGTTGCTTTGCTTTGCTTTGCATATTTGCTTTTCTTTAGTTCAATTTTTGCCTTTTCCAGCATAAATTAAGCATTCAAATGCTTAAATGTTTAAATTTTTAGCTTTCCGACTTCGTTCTGCAAAAAATACCAGAAATATTTCCCTTTTCAGCTTCTCTGATAGACATGTGATCTCCTTCGTTTTTGGAGTATGAAAATTTCGAATTTCGCATAACAGAAACATAATCATTGTTCTGTTTATTGCTGGCAACAATTCAGGACTTTAATTGCAGCCGAAAAGCATTGCGAAAACTAATTAAAATTCTTTTTATTTTGCCCTGGCACCGCTTTGCATATTCAAATCATTAAAGAAAAATATGCACAGCAACAAAAGCAGCAATTTTTTGTAATTTGGCTCAACTCAACACCTTTTCCGACGAGGGGATGATGGTTGCTGTTGCCTTCCATGAGAGGCGGCAACGTGTTGGCATTTGGTTTCTTTTTCTTTTTTTTTTCAGCTCTGTGCCCCGCAGCAGAAAACAAAAAAAAAAAACAAGAAAAAACAATTTCAAAATTCACATAATGAACTCAAAGCCGCGAAGAGGGTGGGAGAGGGTGGAAGAGGGTGCAAAATACAGCCGAACCGACCGTCAGCCATGCTCAAAGCCTGGCCAAAATGGCATGCCAGTTGGCAGTAAGCGAGAAATAATTATTTGCCGTGCTAAGCGAACATTTTTCACCCGAACTGGGGGCCTTGCTCCGCCTTTGGCTGGGGCTGTGCTGGCTAGGAAAAGGCGTAACAGCCACAGCAAAACACAAATATGTTAAACAACTGCCTGATACCGCAACACCGGCAAACAACACACAAAACATAGCAAGTAAAAGTGTTTTGTCCACCGCCCAACTCCCCCACACTTTGGGACCCCGCTCTTACGAGTAATGTTGTCATTTTGGGGCCACTTTTGTGATTTACCTGTGCCTGCGTGCTGTTCCCATTTTGCATGGAAATTTGTTGTCTAATTTATGTGATCCGAACGCTCTTTCACACTCCACAGTACAACTCTCTCTCTCTCTCTCGCTGTCCCTGTAATTTATGAAATTGCCATCAGTCCGTGCTCTCACGTTCTCCTCCCCTCTACTCGCGTCTCTCGTCTCTCGTCTCGTCTCTGTTTGACATTATGAATGTTTTTCAATTTTATTTATGACGTAAATTGTTAATAAATGCAGCAGGCCTCAGAACGTGACTCTCGACGTCTTATCGTTTACTGTCGAATGATTAATGTCTGGCATAAACGAATTGCATTTTAAATAAATTATTACGTATACGCAGCGCGTGGCAGCAGCCGGAGCAGAGGATGAGTGCTAATGAAGCTGCTGGCTATTTGGAAAAAAAACGAAAGAGATGAGAGAGAAAAAGAATCCCTGCTTAAAGGAGCCGCAGATGAAAAGGGGGTGAAGGGGTGTACAGGGTATGTGTGCTTGGGGAAAACTTAGTCGGCAGGAAAACTCTTTCTTGCTTGCAGCAACAGCAAAAGCGGCAGCGGCAGCGGAGGCTTGATTAAAATTTCATTAACAAAGAGCGTGAAAAACTTGCGGCATACTTTAAGACTATGTGTGTGTGAGAAATCTGCGGTGCCACAAACACACACGCATACACACTCATGCATGTTGGCCATGTTGTCGGCACATAAAACGCTTTGCTTGTTTCGAGGCTGCCCGAGTTTTTTTTTTCCCCGGCTTTTTCGCCTGAACGCTTCGTTTGTTTGCCAACTGGCGATGGAGTCTCCGACTCCTATGCTGCTCCAGGCTCCTGCCTCCTGCCTCCTCAAGGATGCCCCCCTCGAAGCAGCCTGTGTTTGTGTGTGTTTGTGTGTGTGCGGGAGTACCTCTTAAATTGCTTGTTTATGTTTGCCCGCGTTTCCTGCCAGCCTCCCATCCTGCCTTGCCACATGCGGCAATCACTTGAAAATTCTCATATGATTTTGATTTCTTTTAATTTGAAGAACATCTCCTGCTGTCTGATGGCCCTGGCTCTTGTTTGCTTTTTCTTCTGTGCAAATATTTTCGTTAAGGCTTCTTGATTTTATTCTGGAATTGTTATTATTTGCTGCTCACTTAAGCAAATTGAGAATTCGCAAATATTTAATGAGTCAGCAGCAGGAAAACATCCTGTTGCAGCAGCAGCTTACACGCACCTCAATAAAACCGGTAATTATGGCCAGAATAAAGTGGAAACTGACTGCGAAATCTTGAGCGTCTTTTCCCCAGGAGCAGGGGCATACCTGAGAGCTGCAGCTTCAGCTCCAGCCTCAGCTCCAGCTTCAGCTCCTGGCTGGCTGGCAAACAATCGCCTTAACTGCATGCCATAATTATAATGCCAGCATCAGCGTTAATTCTCTCCTCCTGCCATGATTGTTGCACTGGGAGAATGTTCTGGCAGTTATTTTGCTGTGCGCTCTACGCGTTATATTTGCTGCATAATTTCTCGCAGTTTGGCATTGGCCCGCTCTGACATTCTCTTAGCCGCGCTAATCCTTTGGCCGGCCCAACCTCACACCCCAAAGGCATGTCAAGCATTTAATTACTGGCCATCAGCACGGCTTAAAAGTGACCCACTCCGCTCAGCCATTTTTCGCTATCCCTTCTCAGCGGGGAATCCGCTTCGTTAAAATAATATTAAGCCAGCGAAGAGGATCAAGTATTCATCAGCGAAGGGGCTTGTCCTTTTTGCTTTTTGCTTTCTGCCATTTTCATATACCTTTTTTCTCTGTTTTTTAAGAAATGTTACGCAGAATATTTTCAGATATTTTTTTGACATTTTAATGAAAATATTTTGCGCAGGCACGCAGCATTTTTTGATGGGAGGGGGAGCAAAAAAGGGGTGCAAAATAATGGCAAAAAGCAAAAGCAAATGCAGGAGGCGGCAAAAGGGATTCTAGATTTGTTTAACCAGGATTCGTTTCTGTCTGTCTGGCTCTGCGTTTGGGCCTCGATTGGTCTTGCAGGACCAGGACTCTGCTCCACCTTCCACCCCCCCTTGGTCCTGCGAATTGTCGAGAGAGTCGTTAAATTGTTTTCATTATCCTTGTAAGCCCCGCCAGCGAACCGTGCCGAAGGACAGGGAACCCGAGGTAATAGCACACTCTCCCTTTCCCTTTCCCTCTCTCGCTCGCCGTCCCTCTCTTTCTGGCAATTAAAACCGCAATGCAAATGAGCTGTGCTTAATGCGTACAGCCCTGTCTGCTGTGTGCGTGACTTTGTGGGTGTGGGTGTGGGTGTGGGTGTGTGTATCGCACAGTGCCCTCAAATAGTTTGCGGTCTGCTGTGGTGGGAGGCAGGGAACAAATTTAATTGCACTGCTGGGAGCCAGAGTTTCGCTTAATTTTTTCGTTGTTCTCGTTTTGAAAAACGCTTAGGCCGCATCCCCATATATCCCCATACATCCCCGTATGCAACAGAAAAAAGCAAAAAACAGAATTGGATTTGTTGTTTTCCTGTTGTTGAGGGAATTTAGAGGGCTTTCCCCCGTCTAAAAAGGGGTTCTGCATTCAAAAGGGGTATTCTCCATCCATATGGTTTATCCATTTAGAGGGGGTTCTTGTTCTTCCATCCAAAAGCGGGTTCTTCATGGGGTTTCCGCCATTTCAGCTCCATCCAATTGAGCAAACAATCGACACACGATGCATTCTGGACCCCTCTCTTGTCGTCGTTGTCGTGTTTCCGTTTCATTTGTAATTAATTAAATTACTTCCGCTTAAACTGCGCTGCAGACACACAGGAACCAGAGCCACAGCCAGAGCCAGACACAGGAACAGGACCAGAACCAGTACCAGTACCAGTACTAGGTCCCAGCCCGGCGACTTCTCAATTACGCTTCAGTCATCCCACCCAGCCTTGTTTATCCTTCCCAGCCTTAGCTCTATAGCGCCTCTTCCTCCTCCTCCTCCTCCTTCTCCTCCTCATGCTGCCGCTGCTGCTCGACTCGACTCCTTAGACTCTGCGAAGTAATTAAGAAGACATTTCACCCGGGCATCCTTTAATCTGTGCGTTTTATTTGCGGCATGGCATCGTCTTCTTGTTTACTTCATTGCGTCCACCAGCCACCGCTGGGGATGGCCTCTAATCTGGCTTCGTACTGGGATCGGTCACTCCGCGTGGACACGATGCCATCGCTAGTTTTGTCTCCTCCTTCATGGGTGCAATCTTGATGATTTGCTTGGGTTTTGTTTAGTGTCTGTGGCTTGGCGCCTTGTTCCGGCTTCAGCACGGAGCTCCTTTGGCTCCTTCTCCTCCTTCTCCTTCTCCAGCCTGGAGCTGGGCTAGTTCTCTCTTTAATCTGTTGCCAGTGGACTGAACTGGTTGTTGTTTCGTGCCCAGCGTACGCTTGATTAGTCGCCTAATGAGGTGTTGACTATGAACGTCTAATGATTGCTATAGAACAGCAGCCGCCACATCCACATACACACACACATTCTTACATCCCCTACGCAACACACACACACACACACTTGAGCAATGCTTTCGGATTGATTTTAATTAAATCGAACTCTTCTCTCTTGCAGAAGCCCCTCTAATCTTCATTCGTCTGTAAACGTGGCCCACTGAAGGAAGGCTCAATGAAAAGTCTGGTTGCTCCCCCCGGACCAATGTGAGTGCACCAACAGCCCAAAAAAAGAAAAGCAACAAAAGTTATCCACGAATTTGCTTTGAAATGTTCCCTTTCGGTCTATCAAAACAAGTGTGTAAAAAAATATACACATATGTGTACGTATTTTAAAAGCAAAATAGCTCTCGCTTTCCGCCTGAAACTTTCAATGCAAATTTTCGCTGGAAATTAAATTTTAAAATTTGCAAAAAGCAACCGAAAAACATGCTCTAAAAAATCAACAAAATTTTTCCACTCTTTATTTACATGAAATTTGACCCAAAACAAAACGAAATTGGCAAAAAACAAAAACTACAAAAAACTACTCCAACAATCCCCCGACTTCAATCTTATGCGAAAACGAAAATTGGCAACTAATTGGCGAAAAATAAAACAACAAAAAAACCTGCTTTCAACTGCGGAAAATTGGGGAAAATTGTTGGGGTTCGAAATCAAAATTCGAATAAAATGGAATATGCAAAAACCAAAACGAATAAAACAATAATCTGGTTATTTTGTATTCCCAATCACAACAAAAACAACAACAACAACAACAAAAACATCATCATTTTCATCATCATGAAAATCCCTGCGAAAATCCTGCTATTTATGCGCTTTATGCTGGTATGACGTCATGGCTGGTAACCCCTGTGCTGCTCATCCCTCTGCTAACTGCCACCCACACTGCCCCCATCAATACCATCCCCCCTGTTCACCCATCCTCCGCTCTCACTGTCTCTCTCTCTCTTTCTATTCCTATTTATGTGCATTTTTGCGGCTTCTCCCCCAAAAAATTGGTCTCGTCTTTTATGCGTTTTCATTTGGGTTTTCGCTTTCAATCGCTGCCTCGTGCATGCCCCCATCCAATGCATGCCTGCCCCCCGACCACCCTCTGCTATCTGCCCATTTTCATTCCTTTTTTGTTTATGCTTCACGCTTTCCATTTTTGTTTTGCTTTCCCTCCCTCCTCGCCTCTCCCACCGCCCACTTCGTTGCCAATTTCCGCTTGAATTAATTCTGTGTTTAAATCTGCGAATCGTCGTTGTCCTTCGTGCTGCGTCGCCTGCAGTTTACGGGATTGAAGCCGCCAAAGAACCCCTGCGGCTGGAGCACAGACTCACAGACTCTCAGCCACCCACAACCCCACTCCACTTCCATTTGCCACCCACCACCCACCGACCCCACTCTAGTCAAATTTAATAAAGGCCGAAGCCCGAGCTGGAGCCGGAGCCGGAGCTGTCGTCGTTGAAAAGCTTCTCTGGTGGTGAGTGGTGCCAGTGGTGCCGATGTCCTGAATCCTGAATCCTGTGTCCTTTATTTTTGGGGGCGACACGCAGTGCGACAAAAGCCGCCCGCAGCGTTTTTATACGCGCACATAATTCAAAGTGGAAAACACTGCCAAAAGTTAATGCCCAAAAGCAAAGCCGCCGCAATGATAACCAACAATAATTTGGATTATGACCGGACCAGCAGCAGCAGTGGCAGGACCTCCACCACAGGGGGAGCGGTGGCAACAGCAGGAGGAACAGCAGCAACAACCACGATGACAACAGGCAGCAACAACAGGAATGGCAGCACCAGCAGCAGCAACAACTCCTCCCCGACGGCCGACAATTCCAATTCCAACTCAAATTCAAATTCAAATTCCAACTCCAATTCAAACTCTTATTTCAATCGATTCGACAATCGCATTGCCGCCAATTTGGCTGCTGTGCTGACGGGAGCCGGTGCCCGCTTCAGATCCTCCTCCTGCAGCAGCAATCGCCAACAGCAGGCCTCCAGCACCACTCCACGATCCCCGATGCATGTCTCAACCATTAGCAGAGGTAAGCACGGTCATGGTCACGGTCTGGGTCTGGGTGTGGGTCTCGGACTGGCCACGCCCCCATCGCCAGTCACTCTGGGACGTCGTCGGCCACTGCAGCTCTTCACGCACGCCAATCTCAAGTGAGTAGCCCTCGAAACGCGCTTCGTAGTACTCGTAGTAGTTCCCTCGAACCAAAAGCTTTAATCGCCATTCATCAGACAACACACGCACAGATAAATACACTACCCTTTCATGGCTATAAGTATGCCTGATATACGGTTCCCAACAATCTATAATCCCCAGCTGCAATGACAACGAGAAGGTGGCCCAAACGCCCAGCTCCGATGAGGACAACTCACCCACAGAGCTGAACAATTGCAAGCGTCTGACGGACAAGCCTCCTCTGGTAAGTGGTTGAATATTTTGGGTTTAGGATTTGCTTAGGAGATTTCCTCCGAAAAAAAATGTATTACAAATATTTCCCCCATTATCCCATTGAGAAGATCAAACATATTTGATGGCTTTGGCTTTGGATCTGGCATTGGCTTTGACTTTGATAAGGGTGCCATTACTCCGAACCGTTTATTGGTTTTTTGTGCCACTCCTTCAAAGACTTTGGGGCCAAGAATATTTCATATATGTATGTATGTATTCTTTTCTTTTCAGCGCTTTGTTATGAATTATTGGAGGAAAAGTATTCGCTGGTAGAGGAACTTTAGACAACTTTCGGCTACGCGCTAAGCCCTGAGAGAACCCTTGGGTTCTTACAGACCATTTGCTGGATTGCTTGTGGATTTTTCTGGCTCGGGTTTGGGTTTGGTTTCGGGTTCTTTTCTGTGTGTCATAACACGTAAATGTCGAAGAGGAGCTTCCCACATCCCACAGTCCACATCCCGAAATGTTTATCAAATGTTTCGCCCCGCCTGTTCTTTGTCACGTGATGGGCGGCCACGCCTCGGATAGGGGCAGAAAAGTTTTAGCAATGCAAAACTTTAGCCTTTACCAACGTTGACGATGACTTCGACTTGTGTGGCACGTTGTTTTCATAAATTCAACGCCTTAAATATTCATACACGTATACTATATCTTTGAGCATGAGTATGCGTAGGTAGGTAGAGAGAGAGAGAGAGAGAGGCAGAGAGCGAGAGTCTCGGCAGCTGTGCTCAGTCGAGCATAGTCTATGCGATAAGTACGTGAGAGTTTATTCATGCTCGACTCCTGCACTCGACTCTCCTCCTCGTGTGTGTTGTGCCACGCTGCGTATACGTTATGTGTTTGTCTTATTTATGGCAGCAATGCGACTCGACTCGATTGCGCATTATGGTGATTACGTCTGTAAACTAATGGCCGCAACGCAACCTAAATGTCTGCAGACAGAGAATGAGAGCAAGAGGCTGTCGGAGCAGAACTGCAGGACCGTAACGTTACTCGAATCAAATGAAATCAAATCAAATCAAGGCCGAGTCAAACACCAGAAACCAGTGGCAGAAACTGACACAGATACAGATACAGAGAAACTGAAGCAAGAACACAACACTCTGAGAAATTGAAATCGTATATTGGGGCATCGGCACATCGACATCGACGTCGGGGCAACGTATTGAAAGCGAAAAGCAATCAGTTGCCTCTAATGGCAAACCATAAATATTGTCAATAGGAATGCCATGCAAAATGCTTGCCAAGGACACTGCTGCCGATGCTTCTAGTGCTCCTTCTACCCTCTATCCCCGTCTTTCTCCGCCTGACATTTCCCATATGTCGAACCAAAAACACCAAGGAAAAAAAGGGTTCAGTTCAGGCTTTCGCTTTTGGTACGAGTATTTTTCATATTCTTGGCGTGTATCGCCCCTTGTTTTGTCAATAAATCAATTTTGGCTATAAACATTTTTTGCGCCGGCAACAGCAAATAACACGCATACGCCGCACATGGTGGCAGGAGGCAGGCGGCAGGCGGCAGGCATATCCTTTTGTTTTGCATAGTTTTTTTTTTCCACTCTTTGGTTTTCATTTTTCCCTCGTTTTTTTTGTTCCTTTTGTTTTTGTTTTCTGTGGTTCAACATACTGCCTGGCGTGCCCGCCTTCTGCCTGTCAATAACATCATTCTGTTGCTGTTGCAGGGTGCGGCCCGATAAGCAAATTAATTTTTGCTTCCCCCTTGGGGAGGGAGTTGCCAATGGGCGCTGCTGCTGGGTGGGGGTTGGGGGCTTTATATAGAGGGGCGTGATGCTTCCCTAATTGTGCCCAACAGGCAACTTGCCTTCGTTGTCCTTGTCGTCGTAGCAGTCGTCTCTTGCTGCCACTGCCACTGCCACTGCCACTGCTGCTGCTGCTTCTGCTGCTTGGCTGGCTGATTCAATTTCAGATAAGCAAAATAAAGCAGCAGCCAACTGCTGCACATGCGACCGGAGGGGGCAGGGCAAGGGGCAAGGGCAAGGGGCTGAGAGTGGGAGCCAGTCAAGAGTCAAAGACAAATGCGTTGCCACATTATGCAGTTTGCTGTCGGCTGCCGAGTCTGAGTCGCCCGCATATCCTTGCCCCAGCTGCAGTCTCCTGCAGCACTCTTCCTCTGGCCGGAAATGACGCGCTGTCTGTCATGGCTGACTCCACTTCCTCTCCACCCGACTTTCTCCTGGCGGTGATGCATCGATGCTGTTGACTCGACGCCGCTAAATGTTTGTTTAGGAACTGCAACTGCAACTCCGCTACCCCCGCTCCGCTCCGACATTGAGCGACAGCCATCAGTATGCCACATGTGCCATGGCCTGGTTGAGTCCGGGTCTGGGTTCGGGTCCGGGTCGGGTCGGTTCTGATCCTGGTTCTCTCGTCACGCCTACACCAATGTATCATGTATCATGTGTGTGTGTTTTCCTGCACGGAATATATGTATATTTCCAGCTCAAAAGCCATAAATAATATTTTGTGGGACACGCCCCCCGACATACACACACCACACACAACGCCCACAAAAACCAGTTGGTGGATTTGATTTAAACCTGGCCCCCGACCCTTTGGCTCCCCCCTCCTTCGCCTCCTCCCCCCACCCACGAGAACCAGAGATGAGAGATCCGTTTGGCTCCTTAGCCTTTTGCCAGGCTCCAGCTCCAGAGTTTATTAAATTTGCATAAATGTTGAGCATTTTGCGGCAAGTGTTGGTTGCTGTTGGTTTTTTTTTTTGCTTTGTGTGTGTTTCTCTGGGCGGTGTGATGCGTGGGAGCACGTGCTGCCTGTTTCGGGGCACAACATCTGCCACTAATGTCCAGCTCGGTGGCAGTTCATTAAGGCAACAGGCCGTACAAGGCAATTAGTGTTTTGGGGTATTTCTTGGGGAGGCAGCATGGGAACAGCCGCCCTGAGCCCGTAACCCAAACCCAAATCCGAAATGAGCAAAAGCCGAAAAGCAAATAACGAAAAAGAGAAACGATTCGCTCGCTTCCCTCGAAAGTAAACACCTGGTGGAACGATTCATTTCATCATCAGGCATGGGGGGCGCAAATCCAAAAGAAATGAACTCCCACTCTCCGGGAATCCCCCACGAATGTACACACACACAAACAAGGCCGCAAATCAGTGTGCAATGCGCCGTGAAATATGCAAACAATGGAGGGCTTTCGCCCGTAAGCAGCGCCCGAAAGTATGCAGCGCACTTTTTTCCTAAATTATGCAGCAATGGCCAAACAATTGCTGTCAGACTCTCTCGCAGTCGGTACAGCAGAGCAGGTACTACGACTACGACTACTACTACTACTTCTGCTACTACTACGAGGAAGGAAGGAGGATAAAGCCGCCGCCACAGCCACCATCTCATTGTCAATGTCGCCTTAAATTATGCCACACAGAACGACCAAGAGAGAGGGTAGCCGAGGGAAGGTGGAGCGCCTAGACTGTAGTCTAGTTTCGGGGCAGACACAAGAGCATTGTAGCAGAAGAGCCAGGCAGACTTTTTTCAAAGCCACTGACCCCGAAAACGGAGCCGAAGGAGGCACGAGAGGAACACGGATCTCAACATGCGGCGCACAAGTGCATCTGAATTATCGCCGGTCGGCCCTTTGCTGTAGGTTCCAGCCGGAATAAATACCCTTTAACCGGGAAGGGGTATATTCGTGGGTGCCACAGTTGTGGGTGCTACTTTCCAATGAAATTTGTATGTCTGTAGAGTTTGGATGAATTTAATAGAAAGCACAAAGGAAAAGGAGTATTCTTCTCTACAGATCATCCCCTAGTCGATTACTTTCTGCCCCACAAAAGGCCAACCAGCATTCAACACTTGCTCCACATAGTTTTCTATTCTATTCTTCTTCTTGTCGTCTTCTTTTTTTGGCTCATGCTACTGCTGATTTTTGGTCCTGGGCTCTGTGTCCTGCGGCACAATTCCGCCTAGCGTGCCACAGCGGCCGCATCGCCAACGCCTCGCCATTTGCTATGCAACATTTTAGACGGTTGCAATGTGAGCCACACACAATGGGTGGAAAAGAGACAGAGAGCGAGCGCGACTCTCGAGTCTGCCACGAATTTATGCGCCTTTCTCCTCCTTTCCAAGCGCACTTTGCACTCTTTCTTCGTTTCCTGCCACCCCCACTCCTCCCCACTCCTGCCCACTCCCACACTCTGCCACTTTTTCTTCTTGCCTTTGCTACCATCCTCCAGCAGTAATGCCTAGTCCAAGCATCCGTTTCCTGTTTAAGTGCCACCAGCCGAAAGCCGAAAAAAACGAGAGAAAAAGTTTCCTTTTTCGGTGGCGCATTTTGCCAGCATTTTGTCTCGTTGCGGTTCTTGGTAATAAATTCCTTCCTTCTTTTTTTTCGCCCGTCCGCCCACGTCTGTGGCTGCGGGGCACGCCCACGCCCATGCTCTGGCCGCCCTTGACTGCATCCTCTGGCCTGATCCTTGTCGGCTTACAAGGTGTTTAAATTGTAGTTAATTTTGTTGCCACTTGAACGCCTTTTCCTTTGCCTTTGCCTTCGCCTTTGCCATCTATGTACATCTACATCTCCATCGTCTTTGATCCTTCTTTTCGGGGGGGATTGCTTGAAGCTTAAAGCTTAAAGTCGATTTCGATTTCTGTTCACAGGTCAAACGCTTAACTATGGGTCTGCTGCGCCACAACGAGGAGTCCCGCCCACTGGTGGGCAACATGACGCCCTTGAGGGCTCCGCTGGACAGCCAGCCTGTCTACTCGAATGGCTACATCAACGAGGACTCCTACATCGACAGCAAGTTCGGTGACTCGTGCCGTCAGTCCCTCACAGCCATTCCGATGCTGGACAACGTCAATCTGAACGACAACAACGAGTTCAACCTGAAGAAGCGCTATCTGCGAGAGACGAGCAGCGGTAGGAATGGGATATATGAATATCGATAGTGGGGTCCCCAATTCATTGATTTCCCTCTGCAGCCAACTCCAGTCCGAAGATCTTTGCCAATCGCCTGCGAATGAACCAGGGGGCAGCCAGTGGCCAGCGGAGCAGCAGCCTGGCCAACACCCACAGCAATGTCGGTGCCGAGGAGGAGGAGGAGGCTGACCTCAAGGACGCCTGCTGGTATCAGGCGGGCATTTCCCGGGACATTGCCGTGGAGGTGCTGCAGAGCAAGAGTCCGGGTGCGTTTCTGGTGCGCAAGAGCAGCTCAAAGCCGGGATGCTATGCCCTGACACTACGGGTACCCTCGCCCCCAGGACCGAAGATAGCCAACTATATCATTCTAAGATCACCCAGGGGCTACAAGATCAAGGTAAGAATACCTCTATCTTCACTCCTCTCTCCCTCAGAGAGTTCACTCATAGAAACAATCACCCTTCAGGGCTTTCGCAAGGAATTCTCCAGCCTCAAGGCTTTGATCACCCATCATTCGGTGATGCCCGAGCTGCTGCCGGTGCCCCTGGCCATGCCACGGCCCACAAATATCTCCTCATCGCGACGGAATCTCGACGACTTTGATACCTATGATTCGCTGCAAATGCTGCTCAAGTATCTGCGCGCCAAAAACGCCGAGTCGGAGCAGCAGCAGCAGTAGCTAATGGCGGATATCGATCATCTGGTAGCACAAAATTACATTTAAGTTCGAAAGTTCGAAGGGGCGAAAGCAAAACAATTTTGCTGGGCATCGATACCACGAAAATGTGATACTCTCTATGGAAAAGAAAACCACACACACACACAGAAACTGCAAATGAAACGCCTAGCTGATAAATGGTGAAAGTATTTCTAGTTTAGTTTAGTTTTTTTGACTTAAATTAAATTTAATTGATTTATTTTTGAGGTTTGTGTAAAAGAAAAGTGAAAATTGTGAGAAAGCTAACTGAAAAGTAAGAATTAGCCATCATCCATATATTGGCTTGTTGTCCAAGAATTCCCAGAATTCCCAGAATTCCCAGAATTCTAAGGAAAAAGATTCTTTGGTATCACAAGAAAAGAAAGGAATATATATTTGCAATAAAAGCAGGGAATACTTTCTTCTCGAACTTACCAATAGTTTTCCTCCAACATTTTTCCACTGCAAAAAAATTTCAAAAATTAAAAATATATATATATATATATGAAAAACAAACAAAATAAACACAGAAAAAAAAAATAAATAAATAACTCTATGTTAAATGTTGTTGCTGCTTTCAATTGTTAAGCGTAAATAAATAAATATATAACTAATTGAAATGCATATTTTAAATATAAGCAAAATGGAAAACCCTAGCGAGGCAAAATGAAAATTCGACCCCGAAAAATATGTAAATAATTCACTACCGTAACATAATTGAGTAAATAAAGTTGTTTTTTTTTTAAATAAAACAGAAACATAAACAGACACAGACACAGAGGGAAATAACAATCAATTTCTCGTCTCCTGACTCATTATGCAAATTGGTCGATGGGGCAGCTGCATGTGGAAATAAATTTTCACACGTTAATTATTGTTCGGCGACACAGTTTCCATATTTATGGCGCTGGCTGGCATTTTCACGGCAGTATAACTTTAAAGTTCTCTTCAAATGGCATTTGTTCTGTGGCCTAATCACCGTCATTATACGATTTTAATTTGCTAAACTTTTAATCGAAGAAAGCTAAGAAAATCAGTAGCGGAAGGACCGGCAGGTCCGGCAGGACCGGCAGGAAGGAAGGATGGAGACAAATCGAAAGTCTGGCCAGCAGCGTAATCCCTTTTTTTAATTGCAGCTATCCCCAAACACATTTTTTCTCTTTCTTTCGTTCGTTCGTTCTTGTGTGTGGCAAATCTTTTCAATGGAAAACTTTCTGGCCAGCGGCAATTTTCCAACCCTCCCCCAACATCCCAAACTCCCAACCTCCCCCTTCTTCCCCTTTTGTGTTCAATGTCAAAGTGTTGTCTACTTTTCTGCTGGGCGCTTTCTATCTCTCCCTCTCTCTCTCTCTTTCATGGTTTTTTTTTTTCGGTGAAAACTTTTGCTTTGTTGCAATTATCGGCATCGGTACACACGAAGGCGTGCGTAAATGAAATAAAAGTAAAAAACGAGAAAAAAGAGCAAATGGCTGCCATTTAAATAATTTCGAAAATTGCCAAATCACCCCCACCCTCACCGCCTCAGAGACTCGAAGAAGCATCAAGTATTCATGGGGAAAAAGTCTTGAAAAGTTTTTCCCTGCTTTTTCACTTTATTTGTCAATTATTGCGGGACAAACAAACGGGCACGAAAATAGGGGAAAAAGCGCGTGGAGTGGCGCTCGGGGGACGTCCTGTCATTCACTTGCGATGTTTTTGACAATTCCCCTCTTAAATATTTAATAAGCCAAAGTGGTCGAGTGGCACAACAAACAGTCAGACGACGAAAATCAATTATAATGCAATGCCTACTTATCGGAGGAGCTCCGTTCGACTGTGGAGGTCGGGAACAACGACGTCCACAATTCTTAAGTGGCTTAAGCGTTTTGTCTCTCAGCCCCGAAGAAAGTTTTTTAATTGAACATTCTCAATGCTCTCCAATCGGTTGAAGGACAAAGGCAAACTGGGCTCGACTCCCTCCGGATTGGGGTGTGAGTCATTCATATTTACCTAGAGTTTTTCTCTCCTTTGCAAACGCTTTCATTAGTCGCATTTCTTTGTTCTCCAGATTGTCCTGCCACAGTCCCCTGGCTGCAACTTCCACTGCAGAATGACAGAAATTATTGCTTTGCTTATTTGCGCTGCGCTTTCTTCATTTGTCAGCAGCGGCAGCGGCAGCGACAGCGACAGCACCCGGGATCCCCTTTGTTCAGGGCCACGAAAAAATATGAAAAGAGATTTTCTTCTTTTATATTTGAACTTTTTCATTAGGCTAATTAAAAATGTTTGTGGCACGGAGACAGAGAGAGAATGAGTGAGAGAGGGAGAGTGTTTGGGCAATGTCTTGAAAGTTCTTTTGGCTGGCAATTGTAACACATGGCGTATGCGCAATAAGTGCTTTATGGCTGCGAGGTAAACGAACTTCCACTCCAACCGAAATGGTGGGTGGAGGTCCCTCCACTGCCTGCAGCGAGAAAAAAAGGTTTACTTTCGCCTGTACCTAGAAAATCTCGTCCCAAACTTGTTAGGCCCGTGCATCTTAAGTAACTTTGGCAGTTGGCAGTCCCCTCCATACAAATGTAGACTCGAGCGAACATTTTTGTACACTTTGTGTGTGTGTCAACGTTGTCGCCTGGACTGGCATTAAGGCGACAATTGCCAGAGTCCTTCTCTGCTCTGCTCAGCTCTGCTCTGTTCTGCTCTGCCCTGCTCCTCGCTTGTCATTAAAACATCCAACAATGCGCTGGCGACAGAAAATTACGAAAAACAATAAAAAAGAAGTGGGGACAGGACGGGAAAGTTTGCAACTTGCTTTATTTTATTTTTTATTTTTTCGGCAGGAATATGCTCAAGTGTCAGTAACAGTTTTCATGCAAATATTGTCTGGGGACTGCTGTTGGACTGTCAGACAATGGAGGATTCGCAAAAGCGGCCAAGAAAGCGGCTAAATGTAATGCCACATCAGAGATTAGAGTGCCTGCAGGGGGATACACCCTTAAAGCTGTGCAGATAGCCAGAGGAATCTTTCGCGAAGATACCCCTTAAAGCTTTTGGCCAATGGACAATTGCCAATCCGTTTAAATGTCTGCACCCGGGAGATACCATTACCATTCCCCCACATGTTCAATTACGAGCCTGCAGCAGAGCCGGGACTCCAGCTCCTACTCTGATTCCGACTAGGCACAGTGGACTGGCCTGGTCTGATGGCCTAAACAGGACACCTCATTAATTTGCCGGGCTGCGGCACTAACAATAACAGCTATTTTGGCTATTTGGCTCATTGACTGCCTGATTTTATGGCCCAACTGCAACCAAGTCGCCGTCTCCTCTCCAAAACCAACAACAAAATCAACATTGACCCAGGAGCCGCTCGTCCTTCTGCTGCAGCGGCCCCACCACTGTTGCCAAATATGTTTTTGTGGCATTTTTCGGCCAATTGGCAGACAGCCGCCTCGTGTGTCGTGCCCCAGGGCCAATTGAATGCAGCAGCAGACGTGAACGTGGATGGCAGCTGGCAGATGGCAGATGGGGTGGAGGCAGCTCCCGCCTGATTATGCCATAATGTTTGGCCACACCCAACAAGGAGCAGGGCTCCCAGACGGGCTCTGACAGGGGTCTGACCGGGTTTACTTGTTTGCCTAACCCAAATTGCATGCTATTGACCAGAATTCAACATATTTCAAGTGACGGAGCACTCGGAGAGTGGAGTTTTGAGCTGTTGTTGTTGGTGGTGCAACTGTGACGGCTGCTCCGGCACTTGAAACTTTTCCAAAACGAACACTCTGCTCTGCCAGCGCAGTTCGATCAACTATAAGTGCAGCTCTGCTGCGAAAAATCTGAAATAAAACAAAAGCAATAAAAGCGGAAACGGAAAGTATCAACAAATGCCCTAGGGGGTATCCAAGGGGTATATGAGTTGCAGCTAAGATTTGGGGATACACTTCAGCTTGCAGCTATCTTTAAACCCAAAAGAAGTCGTCGTCGCGCCCTCTCTCTGGACTATCAATATCCCATTTGGTCTCATTTAAGCACACACACACTCGTTTGATATCGGAATCTGATCAAATCTTGTTCAGCAACGATGGATTTCGATTGCAGGCGCTCCGCTCCTTAGCTCCACATGCGATGCGCAGTCAGGGGCGTACACTGAGGGAACCACTGAGTGCCACAGGGAAGCAATTTATCTCGTACTATTCCTAATACTAGCCAAGGACTGTAAAATGCCAAGATATTGCGTCAGGAACAAAATCCATTTCTGCCGAGTCGCTCCCCGGAGCCCTTATTTCTGGCACATATTCTACGGTTTTTGCAATCAACTCTTTCTTTCAGTGTGCGCACATGCTCGGGCGTGCCACTTTAATGCACTATGGCTGCTAATGCAACAGCAGCAACAAAAGCACGGGATGTGGCGGGTAGAGAGGCAGGTCGTAGGTGGTGAGGCGAACAAAAGCCAGTAAAAGCAACAGTAGAACATTTCTGCTTTTCGCCTTCTGCCTGCCTTTCCTTCATCCCCCGCTCCGCTCCGCTCTCCTCTCCTATCTAACACACACACAAACACACATACTTTGGAATCGCACATTCATTTTTGCTGTTCCCCATTGTTGCAGCTGCTGCTTTTCTAGTTATTGTTGTTGCACATACACACACAGACACAGCCACACACACACACACACACACACACACACACGGTCATACTCGGGGGGACCTGCCGCTGGCTTGGCTTTTTGTTTAATTCGTTTTTCTATTGTTCACAGCCAAGAACTGTAGTCCGACGGGGCTTTGGCGACATTGTAAAATGCATGAGAATGTGTTTAGCCAACTCGCTATCTCCCCCATTCCCTCTATGCCCCTCTGGCACAGCTCTTCCTGCTTTTCTCTCTCTCTCTCTCTCTCTCTCCATCTCTCTGTCTTTGCCGCATGCAGATTTTTGCATTTTCCAAGCATAAAAGTTGAAAGCGACATTATTGAATATGCGTTGTCGTTGTCCCATTGTTTGACACACACACACACAGACGCATATTCCCAATGGAAAGCCCTAACGCCCCATTGTATGCGTGGCACATGAGAGACAGAGAGAAAAGCCAAAGCTTAGCGGCTTCTTATGCCCATTGAAATTTATATGCCACTTGCACACACACACCCACACATACGACACAGGACACATTAAAGCCAACATTTCCAAATGGAGAGCGACAAAGAGTGGAAATGGAATGGAATCGAATGTTTAAGGTCAGACTGATGGAACTGCTATCCGGATACCATCCCATACCACAACTCTGGCCCCTTTCTCCTCTGCTTATTTATGCTTTGTTTGTCGCTTTGGCTAATAAATTAGCAGCTTTACCTTTTGGCCCAACTGCAAACCAATAGCAATTTATCGCAGCCACAAAGAAAGGCACGTAGCAGGTTCCAGGCTCCAGCAGGATCCAGGATTCGAAGGGGTTTCGCTTCCACACCAAATGTGCTCGCCTTATCGCCGGCTTAAGCGGCACGCACAGGTGGGCTGGCTTCTGGCTCCTGGCTCCTGGCTACTGGGCCCCTGGGCTCCTGGAGGATGGGTAAAAGGATGGGTAAAAGGGATACGGGGCCATGGCAATAGTTGTTACCCGAACGCTTTTAGCCTGTGACTAACGATGGGGCGACAATAAAAATTGCCCTGGCAATTGGCACATTGCGGTTGCAAGTTAAAAGGATTTCCAATTTTAAATGATGGCCTGCGTCTGCGTCTACAAAGAGGGACAAAGAGGACCGTTGTAGGCCAAGCAAATTTCATTGAAATTAAAGTATTTTCCAGCAAATGTCAGAGTATTTTCTGAACAAATTGAATAAACTGCAGACTGTAGCAGAAAGCAAAAACAAAATGGTAATATTTTGATAAAATACTTAATATTTTTTGAATACTAGAATATTTTCAGTACCAAAATCTGGAAAATATTTCTCTCTTTCCCAAAAATGAATAAAATTCCCCATAAATCGCCAGGCACTTTTTCAAGTGCAACAAGCTGCCAAAAGAGACCCCGAAAAGAGGAAACCCAAACAAAAGATGTATTTCGATTGCGTGCAGGCGAGAAGTCCTCCTGGAGATTCGGAAACGCTTGCCAAGATTTATCGTGCGTCCATTACAAGCGGAAATTAAGCGCGGCAGGTCGCCTGGCCGGGCGAGCGTGCGTGAAAGCGTTTTGCCGGCATTCTCCTGGCCCGTCCAGATACTCCCCAAAGTAACAAGCGAACAAGTAACATTCCGACAGGCCAAAGCAGAGCTATTGTTTTCGGTGCTCTCGGCAGGCACGGCACTCTGCCCCGGAGTTCCTTTTCGTCCCATGGTGTTCTCCGTATGCCAGTCACGTGGCACGCAACGACAACTTGGGATTTGTTAAGTGGCGCGTCGTTTTGATGTGCGGAATGTTTAGCGAAACTCCCTTTCTACTCTCTTCCTCCCTCTCTCTTGACTTGCTTCTATTTTTTTTGGTTTTTCTGAAAAGTCCATCACGTGTCCCGGACATTTTGCACATAACTTGTTTCAGCATTTTATTGCCAACTTCCCTTTCTCACTCTCTCTCTCTATCTCTCTTACGAATGCACTGGGAACGTCTTTTGTTTCTGCCACTGCCCCTGCCCCCATCCGCCCCAAAAGCCACAGTCACCTTGCGGTTAATGGCCCTTCGAATGCCAAAAACTTCGAATCGAGCGAATGCCGAACACTGAATGGTGAATGGCACTCGAGGAACTCCATCAGCCGCAGTGAGCCATGGCTGATTCGATTTTCCGATGTGTACCTTTGCTTTTAGTGATTGAAATCGCACATTTTAAGTGAAAAAGCGCACACAGAAGTGCACTCAATCATTCGTCACGTGATTCGGGTGTGTGGAGGAGGACCAGAGATTCGACGACTGTCACACTCTCTGCCACAACCACCGCGACAGCTCCCAACCACCCCACCACCGCCTGACACCCACCACTCTCGTGCTTTTCCGTTTTATGTCCTTGTTCTGGCGCTGCCAATTGTGCAAATGTTTTTCTTAGTCGGACATCAAATGAAAAGTGTTGGAGCGCGCGGAAGCACTGCTGTGTTTATATAAAAGATTACATCACCAGATGAGAAATGGAGACACAATTGTTAATGCGAGAGGAAATTCTCGGCGATAATTCCCCACGTAAATGCTGGGAATGTTGTGAATGGGAAACCAATCCCAAGGCTTCCGCTTTAAAGCGAATTGTAAGCCAAAAGAGAAAACAAGTAAAATTCCAATAGAGGAAACTTTTCCCCGGGAAAAACTTTTCTAATTTGCGCATTATGAAAATTGGGTCGAAACATAAAATTCCACCAGCACCGAAAAGAATTAAGTGAAAAGCAATTTTGAGCCTACCGAAAAAACAGGAAGAAGAAATTGGGGAGAGTGGAGAGTGGAAAAAACTTTTGCATTAAGAAAATTAACTGAGATTAAGTGTGGCTGCCGGCCCGTATGCTCTTTGGGCCCCCCCAATTCCGGGATGAATGAAAATTGCAACAATTTTCAAGGCATTTAACCATTTGTCACATACACAGACCCTCCCTCACACACAGACGCACTCTGTAGCCGGAAGTGAGCTTCGGCAATAACGGAAGCAGACCCCACAGCACACACGCACACATGAAATTGGTTAAGGGAGAGAGGGGCCTGGGGTGGGGTGGGTTTATTTGTTGCCTGCCACACTTTGGTTGGCTGTTTGCCGTCGTCTCGATACTAATCTAATTTTATTGATATTGACACAATATCTGCAGATTTCCGCATAAACATAAAAACAGAGCTCCTCCACGCAGCAAACCTCCAAGGTTTCGGCCTCAAGTAGCAGGAAAACAACAGCTAAAGACACCAGCAGAGGGTGCAGAGGGTACAGAGGGTACAAAGGGAACAGCGAGGGGGGGTTGCAAGTGGATCCATTCGAGGCACGCAAACAAATGGTATCTAATAAAAATTGAACAAAGAGCAAACAAAAGTTCTTCCACTTCTGGATGGAAGTCAAACAAGGCTTGGGAGAGTGCTCTGCTCTTGGGGCATTTCCTTTCGGTAATCGGGAATACATAACATGAATAGATTTCCAAATACATGATAAAAAACTTTCGATAAGAGGTGGCAGTACTCGTATTTCAGTAACAGTTAAAATATATAAATAAATGTATTCGTAGAAATTGTATTTTATATTTTAAATGCTCCAAAACTTTGGTTTTTTAAATTGAAGTAACTTTTAAAACAAAAAACAAACTCCCATAGGAATCATTTAGGGTTTCGATTATTTAAGATAAGAGTAATAAACGGATTTACGCACTTGAAGGGGGTATGAAAGATCTACATACATCCAGAGAAAAAATGACGGAAATTTGTTTAACTTATAATTTTTTAAAAATTTATAAATATAACTTATAATATATAAAAATGTATATTAAAAACAAATAAAGTTGTTTTAAAAAATAAATAAATTTCTTATTTAAAATAAATAATATTCATATTTAGATAAAAAATATTTCCTAAACAAAGGGATCAATTATATTTATTTTAAAGTGTTTTATATTTAAATTTAAAACCCGAATACTAAGTTTTGGCATAGGTGTTTTTTTTTTCCTACTCCCCTTTTCGTTTAGTGTAGGAATTCATCAAGTTAAAAAGCTCATAGTTCGGGATAAGAATCATTATTTAAGGATAAGGTTTTTGTTCAAAGAAGATAAGGCTAATCAATTGACCCTCAAAAAGTAGCAAAAATATGTACATATAATCAAAAAAATATATATTTAGATATTTTGCTAATAAGTCTCTATAAATTAACTCAAAGGTAGTTGCCGAAGTTTCCCCCAGTCCACGGAACCAGCCTTAGAGTTCTACAAACATTCTAATCTCCAATTAAATAAATAGCATATTAAAGGGAAAAACACTTGAAAGTTCATTTACGATCGTTATAAAACTGAATGACAGAAAGATATCGTGCCTTTGGCTACCTCCGGGTACACTATCAATGGGCAATTCACATGGCAAAATGAAAAAAAAAACATATGTACACATACTCGTATAGACAGTAAATCAAATAAATAATAATCAAAGCTCTGATAAAAAGGTAGTCGGTGGTAGTAAAGACCCAGACACTGCCAACAGAACATCATGCAATTGAAAGCCGGCTAAATGAATGAGTCGAAAGCAATTAAGGGAGCTGCAGTTAGCAGAATGAATGGAGTGGAGTGCTGCCGATGGTGGTGGAGCTGTCGAAGGCCTAACCTAAGCAACATAATCGCCAAAACGTGCGGCAATTACATGGATGCTTGAGGAACTGAATGCCAAACATCTGCTGCTGCTGCCACGTATATAATTTGCAATGGGAACCCAAGAAAATTCAATTAACAGACTGGGGATACAGACACGTGCCGTCACACACCAAAGACGCTGACGCGCTCCCGACTATAAAACTCAATAGAAACGAACAAAAACCATCTATGTACTCCATGTGGAGGACCCACTCAGACGGACACACTCCACGTTCATATATACTCGTACTCGTACTCGTACTCGTAATAGATGGAGAATCACCAGTCGATTTCAGCACTCCTTCTGTTATTAATCTTAATGGGAGGGCTATCGCAATCGCAGGCCTGGAAAGATCAGAGGGAAGACGATGACACTTCAGATGATGAGACGATCATGGAGCGTCGCTGGCAGATTGGCTACGAGCAGTATCGCATTCTCTGCGAGAAGTTTGAGGAGAAGAAGAAGGATACATCTCCAGTGAGCACTCGCATCGCTGGCGGAGAGCTGGCCGACGGAGGAATGTTCCCCCATCAAGTGGGCATCATCGTGCAACTGAGTAATGGCGATCTCATACAGTGTGGGGGCTCCCTCGTCACTCTCCAATACGTTTTGACGGCTGCCCATTGCCTGACGGATGCCATCAGTGCCAGGGTTTATCTGGGGGTCATTCAATTGGCTGAAAGGGGAGGTGCCGCAGAAGAGTTCCTCGTGTCGCACCAGGAGTTCAGGGTCTATCCGGGATACTTGGGCTTCGGGGCATATAATGATCTGGCATTGATTCACCTGCCCAGGCAGGCCATCCCCTCAGACCGAGTGCAAACCATCGCCCTGGCGGGGGATTTCATGCAACAAAAGTTCGTTGAGCGGCAGCCAGCTACCGTTTCGGGCTGGGGCAGCTTAGGGGACTCGGCCGTGGAAAGAACCCGACTGCTCCATTATCTGGATGTGGAGGTGCTCGACCAGGAGCGATGCATGTGCTCCTTTCTGCCCGGATTGGTTAGCACGCGGCGACACCTGTGCACCGATGGACGGGGCGGACGTGGCGCCTGCCAGGGCGATTCCGGAGGCCCCCTGGCCTACCAGTGGCACAATGTCAGCTACCTGATTGGAGTAACCTCGTTCGGGAGCATTGGGGGCTGTGAGCTGGGTGCCCCGACTGTCTACACCAGGATAACCGCATATTTGCCATGGATCCGACAGCAAACAGGAATGACCAACTAAATGCAATTAACGCCTAATTGTCGGCCATTAATTGCTAAACAATATAGTCGAGCGGGCGGACCAGACAGACAATAAAACCAATTTGAGCAGCAGAAAGCCACACAATGAAATGGAGTCAGCAGCCAGCAGTGGACCGGAGAGAGACCTCTCTTTGGTTAGGTGAAAATGGTATTTTTTACGAGTACAAGGGGGCTGCTTTTCGCCCTTTGAGTGGAATGGAAATTGTATCGGATAAATAACAATAACATCAGAATTTCTGTAGCCAATTTGGCAGTAAGAATACAACCCAATAAAGGCGGCCAATAAAGAAGCATTCTGATGAATGAAATTCCAATGAATTCAATGTTGAAATTGAACCTGTCTCTTCGTTTTTGATTGTTTTGATTGCGAGTACTGCGGTTCCTTTTTTTCTACGTATATTGGGGCTAATCGTCTTTAATTGGCCATCTGAATGGGCCATTAACCGCAGCTCTGCGGCTGGTCGACACGCCTCTAGGAAATGGCAATGCACGTCGGCAAATCACGCGGCAATTGTCGGACATGAGGGTTGCGGTGGGTTTTTGCGGTTGCAAGAACAACTGTACTTTTGATTTATAAACAAAAAAGAGAGAGACAATGCACTCCCGTACTTTATATACACAATCATTGATTGATTAATTTGGAATTTAGATTGTGAAATCGCGCACAAGTCAAAAGAAGCTTCCGAAATTACAGCGAACATCAATCGGGACCTGCTCTATGGGGATTTAAGGCTTAGGTCTAGAGCAGCCCTTCTGCAACACACACCCACGCACCCCTTGACCTTCAGCAAAGTCCAAAGTAAACAACCACAGGAACCACAAGCTTAGGCACCCTCTATGCTCCTAAGAGGGCGAACAGATAAGATAGTTGGTCAGAACAGAACCACCTCAGAAAAAGTCCGATACGCGGAGAAGACGTCACCGCGACACGTCTAGAGCTGAACAAAGCAAAGCAAACCCTTGCTAATTCGAAGATATTTTTAAAAATTAATCAAATTAATTAGTAGACAGGCAAAGATCCCACCTGGAGCAGGTCCTATCTCAGATTAGATGGAAATTCAGATATCCCCTAATTCCCTCCTGGACTTCTGCCAAACAGCTCGGCGAAAAATAGGAGAGTCATTTTGGGGCCGCATGCCCGAAGTTTCGCTTAATCTCCAATCGATATCTTCCGCACAAATCTCCGAAGATAGCGCACTGAGAACTGATGATGTCTGCGCGTCGGCAGTGTCATATCTAATCAAATGAGCTCTATTTGTGAAATGCAACCTAATCGGGAGACGGGGCTCGATTCGCCCAACTAAGGGTGCTATAAAAGACCCACACTCGGCCATGGAAGATCAGTTGAGTTCCTTTTACTGAACACGCAACAATATCATCATGAAATTCCTGATCATTCTGGCTTTGGCGATCGCTTCGGCTTCGGCTTTCCCCGAGCCCGAGCTGGTGTCCCGCAACCGCGTGATGCCCGTCCAGGATAGCATCGAGGGTCGCATTACCGGAGGAACCACTGCCACCACCGGCCAGTTCCCCTACCAGGTGGGACTATCCCTTAAGCTGAGCGCTCTCTCCAGCGCCTGGTGCGGTGGCTCTTTGATCGGCAGCCAGTGGGTGCTCACTGCTGCTCACTGTACCGACGGGTAAGTGCCTCCTCCTCTCAGGATCGCTGAGGATCCCAGTACTCATCATTCTCCTCCCTTCCGCTTTCAGTGTCCAGTCCGTGACTGTCTACCTGGGTGCCACCGTCCGTACCTCCGCTGAGGTCACCCACACCGTCGCCAGCTCAGAGATCATCATCCACTCCGGCTGGAACAGCGCCAACCTGCGCAACGACATCTCGCTGATCAAGATCCCCGTCACCTCGTACAGCACCAAGATCCAGGCCGTCAAGATCCCAGCCATCGCCAGCTCCTACTCCACTTACGCCGGTGATTCCGTGATCGCCTCCGGCTGGGGCAAGATTTCCGACTCCGCTACCAGTGTGACCAACAACCTGCAGTGGGCCAAGCTCACGGTCATCACCAATACCGTGTGCGCCAACACCTACGGAACCTCCATTGTTACCGCCTCCAACATCTGTGTGTCCACCCCCAACGGTGTGTCCACCTGCAACGGCGACTCCGGCGGCCCACTGGTGCTCGAGTCCTCCACGGTCCAGGTTGGTCTTACCTCCTTCGGCGCTGCTGCCGGCTGCGAGAAGGGCTACCCCGCTGCCTTCACTCGCCTGACCAGCTACTTGGACTGGATCAAGACCAACACTGGCATCTCCTACTAAATTTGGAGGAGAAGTCATTGAATGACTTGAATTTCGCATAAATATAAAAAAAAGAAACCAAAATCCTATCTCACTCTTTCCTCCAATGAAACTCCAATGAATTTCAAATGGATCCAAATTGATGAATTATATACGATAAACGGGATAGAAACTCTGTTCCGAATTTGATATATGTACCTATGAAGACCGACGATCAGTCCCCTACATTAACAAATATCAATCTATCGCTATCAAAAAACGTATAGCGATCCGATTCGCACATGTTCGAAGTACGAATCACAATGGGAGAGAGCTACAGAAAGAGATAGGGGTGGGATATCAAAATGAGAGAGACGGAAGGCACGACGTGGAAGTGGGGAGAATCATCTACAACGGGAATTGTTTCTTTTTCAGTCTGACTATGATAATGATCACATCGCAACGATATTCAATTCAAGATGATAAGATCATTATTCATTATTCATTTAGAATTTTGAATGCAAAATGATTTTTCGTTTCGAGGAGGTTGACATTTTAGATACACTTTATCCAGTGGGATATGACCGAAGTTTGCATCTAGGCGTCAGATCTAGACGCCGACCATAAAACGTGTGTGGAAGAGAGAGACAGAGCGAGAGAGAATGAACATTTTTTCTTCGTTATAGCTATAATAATGATACGATCTAGTAAAAGATTCTGCAGTCTAGAAAATATAGTCATTTTCTATGATTCTGCGTTTTTGGCTTTCTCGTTTCTTTAAAATTGTGGAAGCAACAGACTTGCGTCCTTTGTGGAGGCGGAAGGGGCGGGGTGAAGTTTTGAAATACGCTTTTAAAAGTGGCATATCACAGAAGTCTGGATACAAAATGTCGTGGTGCTCAGGTATCCAGTCGGTGACTGTCTATCTGGGTGCCACCATCCGTACCTCCGCTGAGGTCACCCACACCGTCGCCAGCTCCCAGATCCTCATCCACTCCGGCTGGAACAGCGCCAACCTGCGCAACGACATCTCCCTGATAAAGATCCCCGTCACCTCGTACAGCACCAAGATACAGCCAGTTCAGATCCCAGCCATCGCCAACTCCTACTCCACTTACGCCGGCTCCTCTGTAATCGCCTCTGGCTGGGGTCTCACCTCCGATTCGGCCACCGCTGTCACCAACAACCTGCAGTGGGCCAAGCTGACGGTCATCACCAATACCGTGTGCGCCAACACCTATGGCACCCAATATGTAATAGCATCCAACATCTGTGTGTCCACCCCCAACGGTGTGTCCACCTGCAACGGCGACTCCGGCGGCCCTCTGGTGCTCGAGTCCTCCAAGGTCCAGGTTGGTCTTACCTCCTTCGGCGCTGTCGCCGGCTGCCAGAAGGGCTACCCAGTGGCCTTCAGCCGTCTGACCAGCTACTTGGACTGGATCAAGACCAACACTGGCATCTCCTACTGAAACCAGAGCCTGAACCTGGAGGAGGAGCAGTCAATGAAGGACTTGAGTTTCGCATAAATATAGAAAAGATTACCAACGAATGGCTGTCACCATCTGCGTTTTCCTTCAGTCTGGAGCAGCTCCAATGAATTCCAATGGGCACATGAAAAGTTTAAATTGACATTAAACGACAATTGCAAGTGTTTTGTCATGCAAATGGGGGAGGGGCCGTGGCAGGGCCAGGATGTTACGGGGCGCCACATGCAAGACACTCTCTCGGCATTCGGCACATAAGTTTTCATTAAAATTCATTAAATTTTCGCAGCGACACAATAAAAGCGGGAAAAACTTGGGGGCCGAAAATAAATAAAGGAAAAAAGTTTCGCCGCAAGTGAAAGTAAAGCAAAAGAGACAGAATGGAGAATGGAGGCGTGGCAAGGCGACAATATGTCAGCACTTAAATTATTACAAGAAATTTAAATAAATGGGAAAAGTTAAACATTTTACAAGCAGACTTTAAAGAGTCATTCAGCTTTTATTTTCCAATGATTTTCTCAGTGCATGCCACACACACACACACACACATGCCACATGAGTTCTCCGAGGAAAGGCAGCAGCGCAGATGCTGGGGGTAGGATATCAGGTGGTCGCTCTGCGAAACGCAGAGACCATCTGGTCCTGCGGTCGGAATAAAAAGCATTTACTCAACACACGACCCAAATGACAGAAACCAGAAACAGAAACAGAAACTGAAACTGAGAGAGTCCCAGAAACAGAAGCAGCAGATACTGGCATCCCGAAACATATAAAGTCCGTCAGTGAAGGCAGAGGAAGGATGCCAGGATGAGGACACACTCGCAAGGCTGAGGTACTGGGAATCCCATAGCCATTCTGATAAATGTTTGCATTGCGGAAATTTATGACAGCACAAAAAAGTTTCCAGCTATCGTACGAGTGCGAGTACGAGTACGAGTATTCGTATTTTGTGGTTTAGATATGACAAAATATCATACATAACTAAAGGCTCCAGTTCTACATAGAAGATAAGAGTGGGATGAGTGTGGGGTATCTGTGAAGGTCCAAAGTTAGTTAAAATGTCAACTTTTGAAATGGTCCGGCGTGTGTTTATGGAGAAAGTTTTTGCTCTGTTTAAAATCCACTTTGGAGCCAGTTTCATGGCTCTCTGATTGAACGCTTGAATGTTCGTTTCTCCTTTTTTCTTGGCCACAAACTTCATTGCTCTGCTCTGATTGAGATGGACTTCGTTCCTGTGGTTCGGGGCCAAAGCCAAAGCCAAAGCCATGACAGTCACTTGGTCAAGCAGTTTTCTACGATTCATTTTATTGGCAAAATATTTGGCCAGCCTGCGGACACAGACACCAGACAGTGCCACACAGAGTTCTAGTTCTAGTTCTGGCTGTAGCTGTGGCTGTGGCTGTGGCACTGCATATGGATGCACTTTAATTTGGTTATTTGTCTCCTGGCACCTTTGGGACTGCTCCTGGCTGCTGGCTCCTGTCTGCTGGCTACTGACCCACTTCTACTGAGCACAGAGGAGGTCCCACAATTAAATATTTAGTTCGATTTCTTGATAAAATCAATTCGGATTTCGGTACTAAAGTACTAATCACAGAGCGAAATCAATTAACAAACTGTCGGCTCATCAATTATGCCATACCACCCCCACCCAATGTGAGGGAGGAGGCTCCCCCTGTGTGTCTGTGTGTGTGTGTGTCTGTCTGTGTGGCAGAGCCTTTTGACTGGAGAGTCAACAAACGCAATCCTGGCTAATAAATTCCAGTCGATTCAAAGCAATCAACTTAATTAAGGGTTTTTGGTTGGGGAGGGGGTCCACATACTTAATTAAGTGGAGTGAAAAGGCATGAAAAAAAACCTGAATGAAAGCCAGACGAGTGCGAGTCAGCTTATGCGAGTATATACGATATTGGGGTCAACGCTAGGGGACCTCTAGGATCTCTGATCTTTGGCTTTAATCCTAATCATACACATATGATATGAATCCACTGAATGACCAGCAATATTAGAGCTGTTGGAAGTGGAAACTTTGACTGGCATTCACTTAACCCTTTGTTGATTCTGTGACACTTTGAGCGATGTTCGGCTAATTAAGTGCCCGGCAATTACGATTGCTTCAGCACTTCTCTTCGGTGAGAGAATGACAGGCCAACACAGAAAGTGTTTCTAACAAAAAGCCACCATCCACCATCCACCATCTACCATCCCCCCTGTGCTAACCAGTCTAGAAAGGAGAGACCTCCACCGCTCTCCGCTCCGCGTATCGTACACTTAATTCATTTAACTCAAACATTTTCATTTATTTATCGCATTACTCTCTCCCTCTCTCTCTCTCTCGACTCCCCGAATACCCAAATACCCGGATCCCCTCCCCGGCAGTAGCCGCCATCACCAGAGTATTGTTGCTTTTTTTTTGGCTAATGACTTCCTGCTTTTCCTAACGCGCTCAACTTCCGGCAAACACACACACATTCCACGTATGAGGGTTGACTGACTGACAGACAATCCCCGCACACAAAAACACAAACTCCCATGGAGAGGGGTGGTAAAGAGAGGACTGAGAGGGTAGAAGGAAGAACGCATCAAGCTCATTGAATGCTTTTGGCATGTTGCCCGGCTCGACACCATTATTTCTGGTAACAAGATAATTGTATAATGAAATCCAAACAACACTTTGGTTTGCTTTGCCTCTCTCTTGGTCTGGCGTTCGGGTTCGGGCTCGAGTTCTGGTTCGGGCTTGTCTGCCGGTGGCTCCTCCACTCCTTCACTCCTCCACTCAACACACCACTTCACGGGAAACGGGAAACCCATTCCTTGCCAGCAAAACAGAGTTCGCCCTTCTTCTACAACAATGACTTGACGGCAAAAGTTCGCCGCTTTTTTTTTTTGCTAGACAAAGACAAAGACTTTTTCTGGCTACTGTTTTTGCTACTGATTGAGTGGTAATACTTGTTCTGCTCCAAAGTGGATGCTCTCTGAAATCATCTCAACAGATAAAGGATATGATTCACTTTGAGTCCAAGGAATGGCATAACTTTTGCCTGTGTCTTTCAATATTGTATTTGTATACATATGTATGTACCTGAATGTCCCCATATATCATTTGGTGCCATCTAAAAGAAAATGTCAAAGAAAGTATATGATTTACTGAGGTTAAAAGCAATCATATATAGTATGTTCTTTGCTTTGTTGGATTACTTTTTTGTTTATACAGGTACAAGCCCTATCATATATCATTTGGATGCTCCAAAATTATGTACAAATGTTCGTTAAATTACTTTCCTTCCATCTACCTATTGTCATTTATCATTTGGTTAGAGCATTTTCAAGTCTACCATTTCATCTACATGTATTCTATTATACGTACGTATATATATATATAGAATTCTTGCTTTTCTCTTAATTTCATTCCATTTCGCATGGCACCAAAGTGTCTTGTCATGGTCTTGTGCCTTTTGTTTTTAGGTTTTTGCCTTCTTCCTCCTTTTGCGATTTGGGAGTGACAATTGATTGACAGGAAAAGTTAATGGCTTACTTCATTCTACATATACATATATATATAAATATATACTCTTGTATATTGTATATTGTAGGTGTACCCACAGGATATAAATACTTGTACGGGAGTTCGGGGCAGTAATAATTGAAACATTTCGGGGGTTTTCTCTCCTGTCTGGCTCTCAAGTAGATGGCACACACACGCATATGCAAAGCCGCTCAGAGAGCACTCACCAAAAATCCCATCACTCCTATAGGGGCACGGTGGCAGCCATCACTCTCTGTAAAAAAGAAAAAAAACAACAGCTCGAGAGTAGAGCAAAAAATAATATCCGTAATACTTTGGCTCCTCTTGCAAGGGCAGGCACAGGGGAAAGGGCAGGCGGCAGGGCACAAAAATAAAGACATAAAGCAAACAAATGCTGCTCCCATCGAGGAGGAGCAGAGCAGGGACACGGAGAAAGGTGGATTGAATGGATGGCTGGGACGGCTGGGATGGCTGTATGGATGGACTGGTTGACTGGCATTCCTAGTAGCTTTTAGTGCGTTCAAGCAGAAAAATATATAGAAAACAATAAACCGAAATTACAACAAAAGCAGCGCAGAGCGCACATGGGGCTCAGCCGCACAGAATCTCTTTTTCTGCGAAAGAAACAAAATACATATTGGCAAACAAAAAATGTTTATAAGCCATAAAGCATTCCATTCTGCTCCAGAAATTTGTATGTACATACATTCATTCTATGGGACGTGTATATAAATATTTGCATGCTAAAATTTGATGAGTAGTTATATATTTTCCGGCGCACAACAACAACAGGCATCCTTCCATTATATTAAGTTGAACAGGGGAAATATTTCAACAAAATATACGGTACACGAGAACTGGCATTAATGAAGTCCCCAACAAAGGAGGAGATTTTTGCTATGGAATAAAAAGACTGCTCTGCTTACCCGTTGAGCGAACATCAGACCAGACTGCATTCAAATTGGAGATTCAGATTCAGATTCAGATTCAGCATCAGCATCAGAATCCGCATGAAAAGCCCCGCCGCCGCCGCCGCCGCCAATGCCAGACAACAGACAAGAGCTACACAAAAGAAAAGTTGCAATATTGATGGACGGAACAAAAGGAATACTCGTACCAGTATCACGGAATCATTTTCGGATGCTCCAATGCCTATGCCAATAAGCAGACAAGTGCCACCGCGTACTGGGGGGACACGTTTCTGGTGCTTGCCTCGGGAAATCCCCCCAAATCTTATGCCGCACAAAATCCAATTGTCGTAGTCGACAAAAATCCTTGGCACTTGCACACAATATTCTCGTAATAAAATCCAAGGGGTGGGGTTGAGGGGAGGCAAAAAAAAAAAGGCTAGCCAGAAGCAATCTATCGAAAAGGATTTGTTTGCATGGCAGGAATTTATATTTATATATTTCGAGGGAACAGCAGTAGCTGAAGCAGAAGCAGGCCTTCTCATATGCAAAAGCCAAGCGCCAGCGTATTGATAGAAAATCTTGGGAAAATGTCCTCCTGCATTTCCCGCAAATATTTGCACAGCCATAGAAGACGACTGAGGGACCATATCCTCGTATAATATATCCATAAATAATAACTTAGTTTGATCCCTGGACATAAAACTTAATGCTGGCCACTTGGGGAGGGGATTTGTCTCATGGATATTGACAGCTATCCGGAGTAACTGAAGATTGGTGGGATCGATACAGCGGCCCCCTCTCCTTCCCTCTGTTTATCAAGTTTTTTCCTGTTGAAAATTGCACTCAGGTAGCAGTTTGTTGGGGAGTTTATCCAGACAACCAGCTGCTTCCCTAATCAAACTTTTTCAATACATCGCGCATTAAAAACGAGTTGACAAACTGCAATACAACAACACAAAACACAAAAACTTTGACCAAGTGCCAGGAAACTCTTGTAGGAGGGGGAGGGGGGCTGCAACCACCATCTATCCATCCGTCTATCGTACCTATGTGCAGCAACAAATTGCATTTCGTTTGAGGAAAAAAAATAGTCAACTTTACGGAGTAGAGTTGGTAACATCTTGGGAGGGCTGTGATAGGCGATAAGTTCCGGCCAAGAGGAGGTGACTCGGACAAACGCATTACTCATACGCAAAGGCATATCCCAGGAGGGATGATTAATGAGGCGGCTGCTGTTGACAACCTCCGAAGGCTCTCCAAGGCAGCCTCCTCAGCCAAAAGCAATTTGAATTATAGCAGGAAATAGACATGGACCATGTGATAAGTCATCAACCGAAAAGGGAGGCAGGAGGAGCAGGAGCAGCAGGTCAGCTGTAGCAGACAGTTGTCATTAATTTTGGTCAACTATGAAGTGGACCGTACCGCAGGCCCTGCGACATTTTCATGACAATTTAACACACGCTCACAGCAACGACAACAAAAAGACAGAAAAACTGAACAGAGTTTTCCATTTGAGCCAAATAATACACAATGTAATGGCAGCCAAAAAACATACAGCGGAAAGAAGAGGAGTGGAGAGAAGAGGAGAGGAAGGGTCCGAGGAGTGGCAGTGAAATGCCATGTCCGTGGAGCGTAATCGATGCGGCTCACATTAGATTGTTGCCTCGAATTGTGTGGGGACCAGCAGCAGTGCTCAAGTGTTTCTCCACGTCCAAGTCCTGCTCCTGCTCCTGCTCCTGCTCCCTTCCACCACCTTCCACTGCCACTTTTTATCCCAAGCTGCTGCTTCGTTTATCATTTGCTGTTCACTTGTCGAAATTTTATTGCTGCAATCTTGTTTGTCGTCGTCGTCTCCATCGTCAAAGGAGAGCGCACGCTGGGGGACATTTGGAAATGCCTTCGTTTCGTGTACATATATATATGTATATATATATATCTCAACTTAAGGACAGAGGCGTAGCTCTTGACGAATCTGGGACTGTTTCCTGCGAAAGGATATCGCCATCTACGCAACTGGATACTCGATTGCCCCCTCGCTCTGTCTCTCTCTGTTTCGTGTGTGGACAACAATGTCCAGTCGAGGCTGTTGCTCTGGGTCGCTGGACTCCGTGGAGAGCAGGATATGCGTCTAATAAGCGTGTGTGTTGAGTAAGCGCATTACGTATACGTAATATATATAATACGAGCGAGTGGTATATATCAACTGTCGAGCAATTTAAAGTGCTCTCTACTCTACCCTTTCCTTTCCTTTCCTTGCGTTTCCTTTTCTCTCTTTTCCTTCCCTTTAGGTTGGACTTTAAGGTTGTGCTTGAACAACAATGAGAGCAAATATTTCAAGAAAATTAGTTTCTTTTGTTTTTTCCCCCAAGAGACAGAGACAAAGGGCGGGCCATTTTTTCGCAATCAGCGAAAGGAGCAACCATAAAAAGGCAGAGAGAAAAAAAATCAATAAAGTGCAGTTAATGCAAGGGATTAAAGATATCTGTGGGAGGAAAGCCGCAGGATAAATGCTATCTTCTAATTAAATGGGAGAACCAACTATTTTCCATTTCCTTTCCAAGAATAGAAGCAATCTTCAGGACAGAAATCTATTTTAGTTTCGGCCACATACGAATCCCGCTTAGCATTTATGGCCCAGACACGCACAAGGACATGCCACATGCCACATGCCCCACACAGGCAGGCAACAACTACATGTGTCAGCATGAAAGGCAATGAATTGTTTTTATGTGCTAATGTCCCCCGAAAGTCCGAGACCCGGGCAGGGCATTTCCTTGGGCATTCCCATCACGTAAGGCGATTTGATTTCAATTTTCCCAGATTCAACTATGGCCCTCTATCACTTGCCCCCGCCCCCAAATGACTTGGCAGCTTTTGTCGGACACCATTGCGTATGGTTAATATGATTTAAGATAATCGCTGGGAATTTCTGCCACTCGAAAGAGTGGCACTGAGAGTGGGGGTGTAAATCTCATTTCGGGCCAAACACAATCGTTAAGTCGTTCTGGTTGTAAAATTATATTTTTGCAAATTTAATAATTCGAATAATTTCGAATAGAATGATTTCATTGAAGTGGGATTTTCCCATACCTAAAAATAAAGCTCAAAAGTCACCCGTTCGTTCCGCTCCATTGATAAATATCTGCGCAAAGCATTGTCGTCATTTATAAGAAATCTTCGCCTTATCACGAGTGGCAGGGCGGAGTGCTAGACGTCTGCCGCCTTTTGATTTCTTCGAGTGCGTTTAATTGAAAGCCTGCGGGTGTATCTACTAAGTAATCTAATAGATTTCCCACAATCACAGAAAAAACAACAATAGGCCGTTGGAGGAGGTGAACGATAGCCGGAGATACCAAATAGGCCAAATAGAAAGCCCTGCCGATAATGCCAATATCTCTCAAATGATAACCAGAACTACACTGAAAGAAAAATGGCATAGCTGAAAGAAAAACACTCATGTTTGAGTTAAATATTCGGGTTTTTGATGCAAACATTTATAATTTATATATGAAATATATTTATTTTAAATATGAAAAAATGTACTTTAAATTTTAAATATATTTAAAAATATTTAATTTAAATATGGATAATATTTTGTTTAAATATTTTCAGATTGAGGTCAAAATTTAAGTGAAAACAAGTACACTCTCGCCGCAAATCTATTGGTATACATTTTTAAATTTAAGTGTAAATATTCGATTCTGAGGGCTGTTTTCTCTGAGTGTGCATACACACATATGTACATCCTTTCCGTAGAAAGCGGGAGATAGAAAAATGGCAGGCGTATGCTGCTTATGTTTTTCGAGTTAAAAAGCCCCAACTCACGCGCGCCGATAAGCGCCAAAAAAAAAAAAGAAAAAAACAAAAAAAATCAAACGTTCGAAATAAACAGAAATGACTTGGTCAAAACACAAGAGGCACGGCACGGCCCGGCAGGCCACGGGCAGGGCACTCTGATAAGCGATTTATATAAAAAGAACCGTTTGGTCAGTTGGTGGACATTCATTCGATCATCATGAAAGTGCTCGTAGTCTTCGCTCTGGCTTTGGCCTCCGCCTCCGCTGGCCTGCTGCCCCAGGTTCTGCCTGTGCATCCCCGTGACCTGCCGGTGGTGCCCTCGATCGAGGGTCGTATCACCAACGGCCAGACCGCCTCGGAGGGACAATTCCCCTACCAGGTGGGACTAAGCTTTGGCAGCTCCAGCGGCAGCTGGTGGTGCGGTGGCTCCATCATCGACAACTCCTGGGTGCTCACAGCTGCTCACTGCACCAGCGGGTAAGGAAAACTCTTTCTCTCTCAAGCCTTCAAGAGCATTCTGACAAAATATCCTACTGGCTTTCTTTAGTGCCTCTGATGTGACCATCTACTACGGCGCCACTGTTCGCACCAACGCCAAGCTCACCCAGACCGTCTCCAGCTCCGGCTTTGTGCAGCACGCCAGCTACAACAGCGTTGTCCTGAGGAACGACATCTCCCTGATCAAGACCCCTGCCGTCAGCTTCACCTCGGACATCAACAAGGTGGCTCTGCCCTCCATTGCCAGCAGCTACTCGACCTATGCCGGTGACACCGCCATCGCTTCCGGCTGGGGCAAGGACTCCGATGCTGCCACCTCCGTGACCAACACCCTGCAGTACAGCGACTTCACCGTTGTGACCAACACCGTGTGCTCGAACACCTACGGCTCTCTGATCATCACCAGCAGCGTCATCTGCATTGCCACCCCCAACAAGATCTCCACCTGCAACGGCGACTCTGGCGGCCCATTGGTCCAGAAGAGCACCAACCTCCTGATCGGCGTCACCTCCTTCGTGTCGAGCGCTGGCTGCGAGTCCGGCGCCCCAGCCGGCTTCTCCCGCGTCACCAGCTACCTGGACTGGATCCAGTCCAACAGTGGAGTCTCCTACTAAGCAGAGCAGCAGCACTCTTTTTTTTTCCAAAATAAAAAACCGATTATAATCTATAAAATGTACACGATGGATTTTGTTTTGGGATAATGGGGAGGGGTTCTCAAAGTACCAATATTTTAGGAACTTTTTTTGATTAGAGTAATTATTGGTAGATAGAATACTTCTGTAGTTCTTATCTTAGTTTCCTCTATCTGCTGTTGTATTTAATCAAAGCACTTGAGAGACTCTGATACGTTTCTATAGAATTTCATAATAACAATTATACACACAATAGAATCGGAATTAAGTTACGAGTAGCATTAATTATATTTCTAAGAAATAACACGGAGCAACGATTCATCAACTATAAAAATTGGATTGCCGCCTTTACACTCATCGGTGCTATCCAGCGAAATAATAGCAATACACGAAGCAATCAAAATCTATCTGAACCGACTCCCAATAATCAATCCTACTAGGCCTCCTCAATCAGAAACCTAATTACCAATCACTTCATTAAGATCATAATAATCTCGATGCCCAGTCACATACGTATAATCCACAACCGACATATCCAGTCCAAACAAACCGACCTCCACACAAAAACCTCTAGCTGGCACCAACAAATGAGCAAACTCTCTTCCACTAACCCTCCCCCAAAAAATACTAGTCTAAATCGAAGACACCAAGTCATCATACATAGACTGAGAAAAAATCCAGCACACTATATAACCAAAACTCTAAGAACTGTAAATACTCCTTCCCTCCATCTCTGTACATATGTACATAATCTGAATGGGTTAAAGGATTAAAGAAACTAGCTGAGAAGAGAAAATCCTCCTCACTGTTAAGCTTCAAGAAAATACTTTCAGTTTTTCAATTGACAAATCTGAAGAATTATCATTGAAATATCACCAAAGATACTTAGAGTGGTACACAATGAAATGTATGAAGGATCAAAATGTATTTTGCAAACAAACTGAGACAAACTGCCACAGAAATGCCGACATCTTTTGTTGTATACTTTTCAGTGCTCAAAAAAAAAGAGAAAAAAATAAAACATATAAAAACATCGATATCAGGAAATTCAATAAAAACCTCAAATTGTTTAGCCCCGTCATAAATTGTAATCTTATTTTAGCACATTGTTCGATCGTCGAACGAGGTTCGGAGTCGATCACTGAACGATTAGAATACTGGCACTCGCATTCGCATTCGCTGTCCGTTTAATCGCATCAAATCTCTTAAGATGCAGAACGATTAAAAGTTCCAGACATCGCGGTGCTCGTATCTGCAAGCTGATAAAATATCCTGCAACTGTGCAAAGACACACTGATTAGGTGGTCAAATTTATGATCGAAATAAACGACAGGTGACTAGCCTGATTAGACCAAACGGGCCATGGGCAATGGGCCATGGGAATGGGCCATGGGAATGGGTATATAATGGGCAACCAGTCGATGGAATAATCATTCGTTAAACGATCAAACAAACATGAAAGTTCTAGTAGTTCTCGCTCTGGCTCTGGCCACCGCTTCCGCCGGCGTCTTGCCCAAGACGTTGCCTGTGCATCCCCGTGACAGAATTGTGAGCCCATCGATCGAGGGTCGCATCACCAACGGCAAGGACGCTGTGGAGAATCAGTTCCCCTACCAGGTGTCCCTGAACTTTGCGAGCAACAGCGGCGGCTGGTTCTGCGGTGGCTCCATCATTTCCGCCGAGTGGGTCCTCACTGCTGCTCACTGCACCAGCGGGTAAGTGATCGAGGAATTCGCATGGAACCAATACTAACCGATTTCGCCCTACTTTAGTGCCTCCTCTGTGGTCGTCGGCTATGGTGCTACTGTCCGCACCTCCCCCAAGTTGACCCAGACTGTCACTAGCTCGAACTTCATCCAGCACGCCAGCTACAACTCGATTGTCCTGCGCAACGACATCTCGCTGATCAAGACCCCGGCTGTTGCCTTCACCGCTGCCATCAACAAGGTTGCCCTGCCCGCCATCTCCAGCAGCTACTCGACCTATGCCGGCCAGACCGCCGTCGCCTCCGGCTTTGGCAAGACCTCCGATGCCTCCACCTCCGTGGCCAGCAATCTGCAGTACGCCGAACTCACCGTCATCGCCAACTCCGTGTGCGAGCAGACCTTCGGCTCATTGATCGTCACCGATAGGGTCATCTGCGTTGGCACCTACAACGGCGTGTCCACCTGCAACGGCGACTCTGGCGGCCCCCTGGCCCTCGATGGCACCCAGATTGGTGTCGTCTCTTTCGGCTCCAGCGCTGGCTGCGAGGTCGGCTCCCCCGCTGGCTTCACCCGTGTCACCTACTACTTGGACTGGATCGCGCAAAACACTGGAATTTCTGGCTAAATGAAATTCTAGAAAGTTATTCTTTCAATCAAATAAAATGCATTTGAAAAAATCCCGTACTCCATTGCCTATTATCATTATTTTACGGATGAATTGTTATATTCTTGGATAGAGAAGTTCTACAAATGTAATTCATAATGCAAGTATCATACTTCTCAATCATTATTCCGAAAGGAACCTTCGACTGAAATGACTCAGTTATAAGTGTTTCCAATAGCATTAATATTTGAGGGATATGAAATGGTACGAAAACGAATAGATTTCCCCATTTCTGGAACACGTAACTCAGAAATAACGAACCCGATTATGAGCTGCTAGTTTTGGCATCTATAAAAACCATAAACTAAATTGGGTTTTAGAAATCAAGACATTCCCGAACAAAATCCGTTCAGTTTCCATGGAAAGGTGATTTTACACAACCACAAAATGGCATGGAAAATGGAAACACAGCCGTTATATAATTAAATATTCGGTATTTAAATAAAAAAGTACTAAAGTTTAATATAAACATAAATGTATGAAGTGGACTTTATAATTTGACCCATATTTAATCTTTAGAAAAAAAAAAAAATACTTTAGTTTAGAAACCATTTTTGTATCTAAATATGAAAATATTTAATTTAAATTTTAGGTGTATTTATATTTAAAATTCAAGTTTTCTTATTAATTTAACATTTTAGGGAAAATCGATAGGTACCTGTACTTTTTAAAATCTTAGCTTAAAAAGTATGCATTCTATGAATTCTATATATTTTGAATTCCCCGTAGAGCGTCCAATAAATAGAAAACCCAAAATATTCAACCGATAAGAAACGTCCCAGTTCTGTTTTAAACTTGAGAGATATGAGTAATCATGAGAATATGGGGTGTGTCTGGGATTCCGGAAAAAAATTGGCGTTCTGTACAATTGAGGTGCATTGATATACGGTCGAATAGAGTTATCAGATGGTGGTGAGGAGATTGTAAATTGTAGTCTTAACTTGAGGTGAATGCTTTTGAACAGCGGCAATGATATGGTCCGATTCGGAAGTCGCCTATATAAGCCCCTCAATACCGCCATTGTGCTGATATTCGTTTAACATGAGAGTGCTTGCAGTTCTAGCTATTGCGGGGATTGCCTTGGCGGCAGCCCTGGAGGAGGCCGTGCCCGTGAAGGACATGCCCGTGGGCAAGAATGTGAACGGACGCATCACCATGGGCTATCCGGCGACCGAGGGCAAGGTTCCGTATATTGTGAGCCTGGTTTTTAGCAATGAAATCGGCGCATCTTGGTTCTGCGGCGGCTCCATCATTGACCACACGTGGGTCCTCACTGCCGCCCACTGCACGCAGGGGGCTAGCTCTGTGAAGATTTCCTATGGCTCCGTGTGGCGCAACCAGCCGCAGTTCACGCATGTGGTGCAACAGGGGGACATTGTGCAGCACGACGCATACAGCACGACGACCATCAACAATGACATCTCACTCATCCGCACTCCGCACGTGGAATTCTCGTCGCTGGTCAATAAGGTGGAGCTGCCCCGCTACGAGGATCGCTACAACAACTACTACGGCTGGTGGGGCCTGCTCTCCGGCTGGGGGAAGACCTCCGACTCCAGCGGCGTCTCCGATTACCTGAACTGCGTCGACATTCAGATTGCCGACAATTCCGTGTGCGAGGCCCACTACGGCACCACGACCATCACGCCCAATCATGTGTGCATCGCCACGCCCGAGAACAAGGGCTCCTGCAGTGGAGATTCCGGTGGTCCCCTGGTCCTGCACGACGGCAATCGCCAGGTGGCCATTGTGTCCTTTGGCTCTTCTGCTGGCTGTCTGTCGAACAGTCCGAAGGGCATGACTCGCGTCACTTCATACTTGGATTGGATCCGTGACCACACGGGCATTTCCTACTAATCAATAAATGACTTGTGAATGAAAATATAAAGCAGTAAATGCATTCCCATTTCAATCAAGAAACGCTTAAATAAATGCTTGAAAATGTTGCAGACTTCGATTGGATGTGCGATCCACGTTTACTTGGAAATGACAAGGGGCTTGGCGGCATCGCCCTGCTTGAACACAATCCGGTTGGCGATGCGATCCAAATCTGGGTGCTGGTCAATATCCCTCACTGTGACAACTGGCATCTCTCTTGTTAAAGTCAGCCGGAAAAAAGTGTGTGATAAATGGGGATGGAATGGTATCTATTCAGTGACAGAGTCACTTATCCTTCAAATTATGAGCATTAAAACATAGCTCAGATTTTTTTCCATTTAAAGTAATGTTCCCTTAGTAAGAAATTCCAGTGTGATCACGAATCCAGTCCAAGTAGCTGGTGACACGCACCATTCCCTTGGGGCCATTGGACAAGCAGCCGGCGGAGGAGCCAAAGGACACTATGCCTACCTGGCGATTGCCGTCGTGGATGACCAGGGGACCGCCGGAGTCGCCGCTGCAGGTGCCCTTGTTCTCGGGAGTTGGAATGCAGATCAGATCGCCCGAGAAGCTGCCGTAGTAGCTCTCGCACACAGAGTTAGCGCCGATCTGGACATCCACGCAGTTCAAGTACTCGGAGACGCCGACATCGTCGGAGGTCTTGCCCCACCCGGAGACCAGCGCCCACCAGCCCTGATAGTTGTTGTAGCGATCGTTGTAGCTCGGCAGCTCCACCTTGTTGACCAGCGACCAGAAGTCCACGTGCGGGGTTCGGATCAGAGAGATGTCGCCGGAACCATGCTCGATGAAGTCGTTGCGTCCTACCCAGTGGGTGTATTGGGCCTGGAGACGCCACAAGGCACCGTAGTAGATGGTCACCGATTCCATACCGTCCGTGCAGTGCTTGGCGGTCATGACCCAGGTGTTGCCAATGATGGAGCCACCGCACCAAGTGCCGCCGCCATTCTTGCTGAAGCCCAGACCCACAATATAAGGGACCTTGCCCTCGTGCGCCGGATAGCCCATGGTGATGCGCCCCTCAATGGAGCCTTTGCCCACGGGCACATCCTTCCAGAACACTGGTTTCTCGAATGCCGACGCGGAGGCAATCACTCCCAAAAGCAGAACCGCCAGCAGCTTCATTCTGATTCAAATAGTTATTGGAGGCTACTGAATGATCGCTGGGAGTTATATACCATACTTCTCGTTACTGCGCAAAATTTTGCCGGAAATCAATATAAATGTTAAGACCACATAATTTACAATATGCAGATAAGCAAAGCCACCATTTTAAAAATTATACAAATGTAAATGTCCGTTTTATCTATGTATATGCCTAAAGAAACTTGACGAAATCTTCAGACAATAAATGTTTAGCTATCGATAAGATTTAATCATGTTTTTCCCTTATCAGCTTGAATAAAATGTAATATAATTGAAAATACATATACAAATAACCAATACAGATATTTGAAAATAGCAAAGGGCGCACCATTCAAATTCATCGACCTTCCTAACACAGGCGCCCCCTGGTGCATTTTTCTCCATAATACTGCGGTACGGGCCCACTACATTCGATATCGATATTGGTATCGATAGACTTCATATGGTCTTAGGCACTCTGGCAACTCCTTAGAAAATAAACATTTCTTGAGCAAAAAAATTTTTGCAACAAAAATACGCACAGCAGACGCTAAAACTATAGCCACAAACCAGTGTGTCGCTTATACTTGACATTAATTCCTTCGCTCAAAGTTTTGAACCGTCGGATTGTTCGAGAATTTGGAGGCCCGGTGGTGGCACTCGTCGTGTGACCAACAAAAAACCCCCCCCAGGAGATTACCAACAGACGACTACAAAGGCTAAAGGGTTAAAGCTAAAGGAAATGCTTGGTTCCGCGGCCAACAAACAGTCGTAATGGATAACATTGTGCATAACTTTGCCAACATCACATTTCAGCCGAAAGAAGTCGGATTGTCGGAGAATCGGTGAGTGTCTCACACGAACCAAAATTAAGTCAAATTTTAATTTCCTTTGGCAGCTCCGGCAGCAGTAGCAGTTTCTCGTGGAGCCTGAAGCCCATGGCTACGGCCATGTCGGACGTGGAGGAGATGCAGGATACAGGGTCCAAGGAATCGGAGGCCAGCGAGAGCAGTGATCAGTCCGATGAGGTGGACTCGCAGCTGAGCCGCGGGGAGGACGATGACAGCGACTGGCACAGCGGGACCACCCGCAGGGGCGGCGTGGCTCGGCGCCGCATGCCAGCACGCGTTTCCAAGGACAACTTCAACCGCGTCTGCAGGGCCATCATGAAGCCCATAAAGAAGAACCGTCGCAAGGAGCTAACCACCAATTCACAGACACTCAAGAGCATCGAGAAGATATACACCAACAAGCGCATAAAGAAGTTTACGCCCACGAATCTCGAGACAATCTTCGAGGAGCCCAGCGACGAGAATGCCGCCGATGTGGAGGACGACAGTGAGGAGTGCTCGATTAGCAGCCAAGTGCGAATTGTGAAGTTTGGCAACCGAAAGCTGCGACGCGCCATTTCCTTCAGTGACGGACTGAACAAGAACAAAATCCTTTTGAAGAAGCGACGCCAGAAGGTGAAGAAGACCTTTGGCAAACGCTTCGCCTTAAAGAAGATCTCAATGACCGAATTTCACGATCGTCTCAACAAGAGTTTCGACAGTGCAATGCTCGAAGGCGATGCCGGAGCCGGTCCCGGAGGAAGAAACGCTGAAGCCAAGACTGCCATGACCATGGACGACATACAGCTGCACACACTGAGCCAGTACCACATGCACCAGCCGCAGCAGCAGCCGCAGCCGGCGGCGTTCGATTAGAGAGAGACTGAAACATCTACATACATATGTACGTAATATCATTATTGCACTCGGATAGATTGTGTCACTGTTTTACTCCTTACACCCATTGCATAAATTACAATAGATATTACGAATAGTGTCCAAATATAATGTGACCGCAGGGAGTTCCCATTGAATGCTGCCGGGCCTGCAATCTCGCATGCGGTCACCTGTACTGATACCAATTATTGAAACTAGGATTACCGACCGATCGTTCACATTATTTCATTGCGCGCCCCTAGCCCTAGCTATAGATCATCGTTGCAGGAGTGCCGTCGAGCGTTTCATTTGGGCCGTTTCACATTTGGAGGTGAACTACTCAAACCCATTAAAACTATCCTATCCACCCCATGTGTATGTAAATAGCAAGTAATTTACACTTATCATCCAGCCATAGAATACGATTCTGTGCGTAGTCCGTAAGTGCAGAATAAATGTTGTAAGAAAAAGTGAAACACACCATTCTTTTATAAATGAAATGCGAAACGGAAGCCCTGAAGCATTCGCCAAAGCGACGACGCACAAGGAGAGGTGGCGTCGCAAAATGCGAAAATGTTGGGGAATAGTGCGAAATTAAATAACGGCAGAGGCATTAGCAAGTGCAATAAAATGCAGCAACAAAAACGCGCCCATTATTAATGAGTGCAGTGCAACATGCAACGGGCAGCGCAGCCCCGCCGCGGCGGCGTGGTAATCACAATTCGCGATTATGCTTATGCATTGGTTTGGTTGGGTATCGACGCACAGCACGAAATCGAACTGCACAACAAGCGCAGCAGGTGGGGTGTTATGATACGGGGGGATAGAGAAAGGGGGGCGGGGCGGGTGTAGAGCATGCATTTGCATAATCATTGTATTGTTGCTGTTGCTGCTGCTGTGGATTATGTTTTTTTAGCCTCATTACCGACGAATTCGATTCGAACATATCACCGAGACGATTTTGTTTACTTGCTTGGCTAGGCGCAGACCAGACCGCAGCAGTACCAGTAATTTCCTAAATAGACAGGCAACAGAAATACTTTCAACACCAAATAAAAGTTATTTCTGGCAGCCGCAGGCGGTGCACGAATTAATTTAATTAAAAATACATATTTTTAATGCTGCACTTCCATTTCCTGCTAAGAATTCTGCACATGCCACATGCAACCAACCAGCCCATCAATGGAAAACTGTTAATTTGTTTACGAGCCACACAGCAAATGGCAAGCATGCGACAGAAAGACCCGGCAATAACCTTGAGATTGGCAGAGTCAAAGAAGCTGCACAGTGGGCTGTGGGAATATCAACTGTTTTCCTACACCCACGCAGGGAAAACAGCACCTCAACAAGCCACAGGCCACTGTGCGAAGAGATGAAATGCGAGACACCAGACATGCAAATTTATAACTGTATCGTGTAATCTTATTGTTTTACTCACCGCTAGTCGCTCGCCCTCTCTCTTTCTATCTCGCGTTTTACTCAATGAAAGCATTTACACTAAAGAGATTCCCTCTTACTGCATAATGAAGATTAAGAGAGAAGAGCACTATACGCGTGATGTAATAGCACCAAAGCGGGGAGATAGCTAGAGTTACAGCCTCAAACACAATTTAAATGGTAAAACAACTAGGCAGCAGCAGCATACACACACACACACACACACACACGTGGGTATTTTCGCCACTATGTCAAGAGGGAGACAACCGATCAAAAGGGCAGCCGAACTTTGAATGAATGAGGAAGAAGGAGATGGAGAGAAAGAATGCAATGCCCTGTGTGACTCTGTCAAACGGTAAAAAGCGCAAGCGTGACCACATCATAGCTGCAGTGGAAGGTGGAATGAAGGAATATGATGAGAGTAAGCGAGAGTGAGATGAGAGCATATGCAGATTGACATGCAGTCAAATTAAATGAAATTGATGCAACTGCAATACAATTGCGAGCACAAAATGCGGCTGCAGCGGCGGAGGTAGCAGCAGCGGTGGCGTTGACGGGGCCAAATTAATGCAGCAAAATAGACGAAATAATTAAAGTGGTTCAAAGAAATGGCTGGCGAAAGAGTTTATAAAAATGCTGGCAAGCGGCGCGCGCCGCACCAGTACCTTGCGAGACGCTCGTCGGTGTTCATGTCAGTGGCAAGTGGCAAGGTGGCAAGCAATAAAACAGCAGCAGCAGCAGTAGTAGCGGTAGCAACAGAGATTACAAACGCGTTGTCCAGCGTAACGGCTTTTCGAAACGGGAAAACAGCGCAGTGACCGACCGACCGATCGCGCGAGAGTTAAGGTGCGGCGGTGGCCAATGTATTAAAGGAGGAAGCAGTGCAAAAGTGCCACTAAATTAATCGCAATTAACAGTTAAATGCGTGCGCGAACAAAGCAACGCAAATGTTTACACAATCAGCAGGTGCCTCCTCCTCCATTGTTGCCACAATAACGAATCACATTCGGAGGCGATCCCCAAATCGGAACCACACCACGCCTCAATCGGAAACGAAGCTGCTCACCTGGATTGCCCTGCTCTATGCCGCCTCCACCTCCCTCGGCGGCTTGGCAGCGGCACTGGACTGGCAACAGGTTAAGCCAATGTATTTAGTGTCCATGTATCCGGGACCGTTCGGCATGGCCATGTCGCAGTCTCCCTCTTCCTCCTCCTCCTCCACCATTTCCTCCTCCATGGAACAAGATGCGGAAACGAGTGCCAGCAACCTGGAGAGCCGCATCAATGGAGGAGGAAATGGGAATAGCGACGAAGATGTGGATGTAAAGGAGCCCTTGGTCTTGAATCTGGAGACCACACCGCTGCTAGAGAAGATGCTGCCCGAAGGGGCCATGGCCATGGATCGCATATTCGGCGGTAACGTGGGCAATCCTCACTGCTTCCCCTACCAAGTGGGCATGTTGCTGCAGCGTCCCAAGGGTCTGTACTGGTGCGGAGGCTCTCTGATCTCCGATCAGCATGTGCTGACTGCGGCACATTGTGTGGACATGTAGGAATGGTATGATATCTGCCACAGAACCCATCCCTTAACCGATTGTTTCCCTGCAGGGCCAAACGCGCTCTGGTCTTCTTGGGCGCCAACGAGATCAAGAACGCCAAGGAGAAGGGTCAGGTGCGAATGATGGTGCCCAGCAGTAATTTTCACATATATCCCACATGGAATCCCAAGCGCCTGAAGGATGACATAGCCCTGATTCGACTTCCCCATGCTGTTAGCTTCAACGGTAAAATCGAGAGATTTTCAGACTATAGAGGAAGTAATACCCTTTAAATTGAATTCCAGAACGCATCCATCCCATACAGCTTCCCAAGCGGCACTACGAGTACCGCAACTTCAAGAACAAGCTGGCCATCGCCTCTGGCTGGGGACGCTATGCCACTGGCGTCCATGCCATCAGCAATGTCTTGCGTTATGTCCAGCTGCAGATCATCGATGGGCGGACATGCAAGACGAACTTTCCGCTCTCCTATCGCGGCACCAATATCTGCACCAGCGGGAGAAATTCCCGCTCCACCTGCAATGGAGATTCCGGCGGCCCACTTGTTCTGCAGCGAAGACAATCCAAGAAGCGAGTGCTGGTGGGGATCACCTCCTTTGGCAGCATATATGGCTGCGATCGCGGATATCCGGCCGCCTTCACCAAGGTGGCTTCGTACCTGGACTGGATCAGCGACGAGACGGGCGTCAACTCACATCAGGACACCACGGAGGCGATTTTCTTCGATCAGTATATGAGGGACTATGGCAAGCCCCGCCAGAGTCGAAGATTGGAACAGCAGCAGCAGGAAGATGAGCAGGAGGATGATCAGCCAGATGAGCTGGACGTGCGTCCCAGCTCCGACGAGGACCTCTCCGAGGATGTCAGCATGCGTACGCATAAGCGCCAGCGTCCTCGTCCTAGACCCAAGTCCGAATACGAGTTTTACTTCTTATAATCCAAAATAAACATTTATTTTTAAATAAGCTGATATAATAACATCCTCGAAATTAAAAAAGATACCTTCTTCCTCTTTTTTCCTATGCGAATTATGTAAATCATAGAATTTTTTTTCAAAGCAAATTTTTTTTTTTTAATTTAAAACTTTTTTTTTAATAACAATGAAAAGTTATTGCAAAAAGTAACAAAATATTAAATATTATTCAGAATCATATTCTAGTCGGATCCAGATCCAAAAGCAGACGTTATGAATTTCTGAATTCTGGTAAAAAGTGAATGTTTTGAGGCAAAAAATGAAACTACAAAAATTATAATCCGAACGAACCAAATTACCAACTTATACTAGTATTAGCCAGAACAAGTGTAGATATTTTAGATAAACTCTACAGAAGAAAACTTAAAATATTTAAGGTTGTTCTACAATTGTTACTTCGGGAAAAAATAAAATAAATATGCAAACAGCTAACTTTAGTGAAATTATTTTATTTGAACACGCCAAAATTCGTTGTTGCGCCAGCGAAAGTTATTTATGTGTACTTTGAGAGGTTAAATGTTTTGTAAATCGAATGGATAAAATAAAAAACCGTTTTTCTGATTTCGAAAATTGTGCTTATATTAGCTAGATTGGCTGTTTCACTCACTGTGCCTTGTCGCCATTGTTGACATCGCCACTCTAGGCCTCGGTCCAGTCCAGGAAGGAGGTGATGCGTGTAAACACCCCGGCCATCCCACCTCGCAACCCACAGAAAGGCCAAAGGATGTGGAACCGATCAGGGTGTTGCTCTCATCGGCCAAGACCAAGGGACCGCCGGAATCACCGCTGCAGATGGGGGTTCCGCCAGTGGTCTTGATGCAGATGTGGTTGTTGCTAATCATGCCCAAGTACCTTATTTTGCAGCCGCTGTTGGACATGATCGGCACTTTAATGAACTGCAGAATGTCGGTAACAGCAGTGGCAGCTAATTAGAGTAAAATTAGATTGGAAACCAATTCAAAGAACTCCACGAAAGTACTCACCCAGCTGGAGGCAATGGCACTCTCCCCGCTGTAGTTTCGGTAGCTGAAGACCGACGATTTCACGGGCAGATTAGCGGATTGAATGTATTCTACAAGTGAAGAAGTAATTCAGCTAGGATTCCGGAAAAAATAGAGTTAAGTGAATATCCCCCACCATTCAGTTCAATTGGCACTGGCAGCTTGATTAGGGAAATGTCGTTGCTAAGGGTCTCTGGAGCCCAATCCTCGTGCACGATCACGTACCGAGTTTGCACAAAGATGATCTGCTGGCCTTTCTCCTCGGCATTGGCTCGATTTTGGGTGCCCAGGTAGACATCCACACCGGTGGTCCGTGCAGTGGGCAGCGGTCACAATCCAACGATCGCTGATCAAGGTTCCGCCGCACCAGGCAGCTCCTCCCTCACTTGGTAAGGCAACTGGTTGAAGAGGCCAGTGCATCGGTCTCGATGCTCAGATTCTTCACGGACTTCCAATCCACGGCTCGGGCACCGAGAATGGCGATCAGCAGCACATCCGACGCGCCTGCGAATTTCATTTTGATTATAGCTAGATTTGTTCGCAAGAATCGAATGACTTTTATGCTGGGGCTATGGTGCTGCCCACAGGCCAGGAATAAACCAATGTGATTTGCTATAGATTACGGCCAACTCTGATAATGGCGATGCTACCAGTCATCGATAAGGTAAAAGAGCGCACATAAAACCAGAACTGTGCCCATAATGAGTTTTATAGTCTTATCATGCTGAGATCTATCTATTCGGAGTAAGCTTATCAAATATAAAGATGCCGAGCCCACGACTAAGGGGATTATAGCATTTGAACTTTGATCTTATTATAAAAACTCGTTGTTTAACAGATTACTACTCTTTCTGACAAAGGACTGCCTGTCAAACTCATACTAAGTTCCCCTTTAGTACGGATCAATTAAATCATGGGAAGGTACTTCTTTTAACAAAAGAGAAACATTTATTTTGAAGACACTTCCGTTTTTAGTTGCCGTAGTTGGCGACACCAGAGTTGGCCTCGATCCAGTCCAGGAAGGAGGTGATGCGAGTGAACACACCGGGCCATCCCACCTCGCAGCCAAAGGCAATACCAAAGGAGGTGGCTCCGATCAGAGTGTTGCTGCCATCGGCCAACACCAAGGGGCCGCCGGAATCACCGTTGCAGGTGGAGGTACCACCAGTGGTCTTGATGCAGATGTTGGTGCCGGCGACCAGACCCAAGTACCAGGGAGAGCAGCCGCTGTTGGACATGATGGGCACCTCAATGAACTGCAGAATGTCAGTGACAGCAGTGGCAGCTAATCCAAAGAAAGTGGAATGAAATGAACAGGGTTCATCAGAGAGTTCTGCGAGCAGGTTACTCACAATCGCTGATCAAGCCCCAGCCGGAAGCAATAGCAGTCTCCCCACTGTAGGTATTGTAGCTGTCGGCCTTTGCCGGCAGTTTGGCGGGCTGAATGTACTCTGCCAAGAGAAGAATAAGCTTAAGAAGGATTCCTAAGAATATAGAGATCTATCATACCGTTGAGCTCAATTGGGACGGGCAGCTTAATGAGGGAAATGTCGTTGGTGATGGTTTCGGCAATCCAGTTCTCGTGCACGATCACATTCCTTTTCTCTACAAAAATGATCTGCTGGCCCACCTCCTTGGCATTGGTGCGATCGTGGGTGCCCAGATAGACATCCACCCCGGTGGTCAGGCTGTCTGTGCAGTGAGCAGCGGTCACAATCCAACGGTCGCTGATCAAGGTTCCGCCGCACCAGGCAGCGCCTCCCTCAACGTAGAGGAGTAGTCCCACCTGGTAGGGGAACTGGTTGCGGCTGGACAAAGTGCCACCGGTGATGCGACCCGTGGGTGCACCGTGACGGATCTTCGGGGCATCGGTCTCGATGTTCAGATTCTTCACGGACTGCCAATCCACGGCTTGGGCGCCGAGAATGGCGACCAGGAGCACAACCGAAGCGATAGCGAATTTCATGTTGACTTGAACTAAAGTTTTCACCGAGAATCTGATGGCTTTTATACTGGATTCCCGGACCATGTGTGGATCATATTTCATTGACTATCTGTGCTGTATTGCCCAGCGCCTGGAATAAGCTAGGGTAATTTATTACAGATTGATAATGGCGATGCTGCCAATCTTCGATAAGGATAGGAACGATTGCTATCGATAAGCAACGCCCGAGCGAACCTATAAGTTTGAATTGATTTGGCCCAGAATGAGTTGTATGGCCTTTTCATGGCCAGATTTTTCCAATTCGTAGTAAGCTTATCGATCTGAGCCATGACGAGCCCATGACGAAGAAAAATATTGTAAGAAACTATTCAAAGAAAACGCCTAATCTACTATAACCAACGAAAAGCTTATACCAACTTCAGACAGAGAGTGCTTTGTTTGACGGATTAGTACATACTTGGATGTATATCTTTATAAATGTTATAATTAACAATCAAAACCAAAAGCTAAAGATTATGTACTCTTCTCAAGTAGTAGGTACTCTGCAGAATTTGAAGTATGTTCTAGAGATTTGAATACCATTTCGCAATCTTATCGCTGAGATAGTCGAAACCGCAGACATCGATTAGCAAGGGTATGTGATTTAATTGTATATTTTATTGAGCACGAAACAATAAATCTATTCTCTTCGGTAATATTCCGATTAGACGATGACATGAAAGAGTTTTGCTGTCCGGTTTCGATGAGCTTCCTGCCGACTCATTCGTTATTCGTTTGTGGCGTCTTCCCCAGTCCATTCATTCGCACCTCTACGCCAAGTCCAGCGAATGCATCCAAGCCTAAACGTTTTACTTCCCCTCAATTTAATTAAGAGGCTAAGTATTTCTCAAAACACTTCCAGACTCATTAAAACGTATTACTTATGGAATCCAATAAAATTAATATATAAAATGTTCGTACACACAAATAAGTTGAGAAAAGGGGGAGGCGGCTAAAACAGAAACAAGAAAACTAAGCGAAACATGAATCAAAACGGAAATGGATTGGGATTTAATACAATTATTTTTTTGTGTGTTCAATTGAAGGTCGTATTAAAGTTAAAAGACGAAACCTTGCCACGCCAAAAGTTCACAGAGCGAGAAGAGAGAGTCTCCAGAGAACACCCACCGCACATATTCATCCGTAGAAGGACAAGTTTACGCATTTAATTAGCGGCAGCTTTCTAAATGTGGAAAAATCCAAATGACACCTGTCACCAGACACCAGCCTAAGCATGCACACATTAAAAATTAAATTAGCCATATGACACTATCTCGATATACATACATATATCTCTGTTGGAGAGCCGTTCTATGAACTCCCCAACAGCTGGCCAAAAGTCCTTGGAATAGCTCCAAAACAGATCTAATTAAAACATTAAATGCGTAGCACAAAACAAAATAAAATAAAAGTAAATAAACGTAGATAAATAAATTCAAATAAAATTAAAAAGGAAGGCTAGCTTTTGTGGGGTCGTATGTTGAAATACACTTCGATTTGGGAGAATAAAAACGGTGCAACACTTGAGAAAGAATTCCATTGGTTAAGGAAGAGTTTTCTTAGTAAATGATTCATTACTAGATGATCCTTATTCGCAATTAAAATTTATAAATGATTCTACTCAAATTTGCATATCGATGACATGTCTTTATCTTTTAATACCAATCAATCAACTGCAAATCTTCAATGCATGTGCAAACTTCTAATCAAATTTATGCAACGCACACACTTTGCAAGTGTATACAAGAGAGCTCGTAAAAATGTAATTTATAAAGCAAGATTAAACTGGTTTGAAGCGGCGCAGCGGTCAAGAGAACAATATTTTGTTGTCGTCCAGTTGTAATGAGGATTGGAAATTATTTGATATATCAAATCAGGGTGCGACTTCATAATTAATATATTGTAAATGCATGCATGTGCCACTGAGCGGTGCGGTGCAGTGCGGAGGAGGAGATCCATGTAACAAATGTATCTTTATAATTGAACAGAATACACAAAAATATATATAACTAAGATAAAAACACACAGGCACAAATATTAATTTTGAACAAATTAACAGTTAAGCGAAACAATAAATAATACCCAAGCATCTTTAAAGGCCCGAAACCTGATCGTTCGGCTATATAGAACGCTTAATGTCTTTGACGAGAGTTTAATCCCCTCCTGGTGGCAATTTATGAATGGACTGACGTACATATATGTTCGCTCGTGCACGAATTGAGCAAATAATATCTTTGGCTAATTTCCTCGATCCTCAGAATGGTTTGAGCATGAATCACAAGCATTATGCCGCCATTTGGGGTGTTATTAATAAAGCCCGCGGGTCCCGGTCCCGACCCAGCAGCTGTGCTCGAAGATGTGCAACCACCTTGGCGCACGAGGTGCTCTCTTGATGGGTGCAGAGTGGAGTCATGCTTGGCCAGGCTTAAAAATAACGCAACCAAATGCCGACCATAAGATCGGCGATCATAACGTTTTCGGGGCTCGCCAGTGTCCCTTACCCGATCCCATACGATGCCGACTTTTGATTCTGATTCCGATTTGAACCGGTTTACCAGCTGTGTGAACCAAACGAAACAGCTGCTCGAATCAAACTTTCGCCTGCCTGCCTGCGCGGCTGCCTGCCTGCCCCGGCGGTATGTTTCTTGTTCTGAGCAGCAAGTGCAGCAGCAGCAGCAGCAGCAGCAGCAGCAGCAAGCCCGGACCGGAGCAGAGCGGAGCTTATATAAAAACGACATTTGGCGCGCGTGCTCACTCAGTTGCAGAACAGAAACGAATTCGCGCGCGTGCGCCGTCAGCTTTTGAACACGAGTTCGCTTTCGGTTTCGGTTTCGATTTGGATTTAGATTTGAATTTTGGATTTTTTTTTTATGCATTTGTCGGTCTGCACAAAGCCCAAACCGAAGTTCTTCTGAGAATAAAGCAAGGTTGCATAAATATATACTCGTATATAGTTTACCAAGAACATGGAAGGTCAGGCCAAGCAAGCATACTTCGTCAATGAAGCATTCAATCATGAAGAACACCCGCATGGGGGAGGCGGAGGTGCAGACAACCTGCATCGACGGAAGAGCGGCGGCACCACGAAGGAACTTCAATTGGATTTGGGTCAGAAGAAGGGTCAGGATTTGACTGGCAACAGCGGGGACAATGGCAGCCTACCCAGCATTGATTTCGATGACATACTGCCGCTGATTGGGGAATTTGGCAGATACCAGAAGATTCTGTTCATCTGCATGATACCCTTCTCGTTCTTCGTGGCCTTTGTGTACTTCTCGCAGATCTTTCTCACCCTGATACCCGAGCAACATTGGTGCCATGTCCCAGAGCTAGATGGCCTGGATGTGGAGGCCAGGTGAGTTATTCCACTGGGTTTTCCCTCAAAAAATCTAGCACCTTGCCAAGCTAAGGCAATATTTTGGCCATTTCGTAGTCATGTTCCATGGCTTGGCTATGGGGCGGGCTTAAACTCAAGCTCGGCTTCACGTAATCTGTCATAAATATGCAAATGGAAAAGTTGATTATTTACTAGCACAGACGGCTGTGGATACGAGGTACTTCAGTGGCTGGGCTGTCGTTCGCGTAAGTGCTAAACTATAATGAAGATATCGTGTTTATTTAAATAATCATGAATACATATACTGCTTGCCGCTGCGACATGTCTATGGATTGCCTTCCAGTTATATTCAAGACATGTTAAGCAATACTTTCCCTCTGTTCCTCAATCTCCTTTCTAGCTGGCATTCTATTAAGTCTAAATACCTGTTTGTACAAGTATCCCATCCGGAAACAATCTCATTGTGCGTACATGGCAATCGAAGCAATGCGGTTCCGTTTCACTTTCACAAAAAAAAAAAAAAAAAAAAAAGGCACTTGATCGATTACTAGACACACTCGTACAAGTAAAACTACCAAGCGATCGATCGACAATAGTCCCAAATCACCTTGAAATCGAAAGGCTAAGGCTAATACCGGTTTATGCGTGTTTTTGAACCCCAGCCAAAGTGGATAATACCAAACCAAAACCATTTGACCAAGACCAAAATCCGCACAGTTCTAATAGTCAAATTATAATGTAAGAAAAATAGCTTATTTCTTAACGCTTAAAACGTTGTTCAACGTTCGATTTGAATCGAATTGAAAAGCACCTAAAACGAATGAAACGTAACGAAACGAATTTCGAGTTTCGAGTTCAAGTGTTCTGACCAACAGAACAGTCATTAATGCGTCCAAGTTGGCTTAGAACGGCATGCCTGACCTTGGGCCATGATTGAGTTTCCAGTCAAAGCGACGGCTTAATAAGGCAAAGAACCTTACAAAACGTTCGTTCATCTGTATAATTGCTGGGGTGGGCAGCAGTAGATAGTTAGTAGCCAGCCCCCACTCCTGGTGCTTCACTGGCAGCGGCAAGGAGTGAGGGTTTTCCCCCAACGGAGAGCTGGATAAGATACAAGTATTAGTCAGCCAGTGGGCCGTCTAATTAGCGGCAGCGCAGCGTGAATGTTGCGACAACGCAGCAGGCCAGGCAGGCCCCAAACGTGCCGCACACCAGTACCAGTGCCAGTGCCAGTGCCACTACGAATACGAGTAGCAACATCAACATCCACTACAGGCAGCCATCACGAAGACTAATGTTGTGCGGTGGAGTCGCAGCGGTAATGTGAGTCGAGCTTTATGACGGAGTGCTGTGGAGTGGAGGTAACGAATATTGGACACGCTTTCAATTATACCAGAAGACACTTCATACATTTAGTGGATAGTTAATGGAAATCGTAATTGTCTCATTGATATCCTCGGGAGTTCTTAGAGTTCTGTACACTTTTATGGTAGGGAGTAGCAGTCCCTTTTCCCAAATTAAGTATGCAATCAAATATAGGTCGGGGTTCAAGTATAGCCGTTTTCATAGTTTCATAGCGAATTCCCTACCAACCATCAATATCGCTCTCTTTCCACAATCAATCTTCATTCTAAATAGAGCATTCTTAAGCTTCAAGTGTAGTCGAAAACGTTTCGAATTGAAATCGCATTTTCAAGTACCCCTTCAAGATCATGATAATTAAGTTGTCGTACAGATACATGCATGATCATAGTGTCTGCGTGTCAGCGTACGCTGTATACGCAGTGCAGAAGTTTTGACCATGGCTTGGAGCTACTGAGAACTGAATACCCAGCCAGACGGAGACAATCCGACGCCTGACCCTGGGGATGTGTTAATTGCCGCCACTACGAGTACCCAAACTAAGTCTCTACACCGTTCCTATCTACAGACTGGCGCTTTCTATACCCATGATGAATGGGGAATACAACAATTGTTACATGTACGATGTGAACTATACCGAAATTATGGCCCAGGGCAAGGTGATGGCCGATCCCAAGTGGCCGAAGGTGAAGTGTCGCCACGGCTGGTCCTACAACTACACGGAAATACCCTACTCGACGGTGGCCACGGAGCAGAATTGGGTGTGCGATGATGCCGCCCTGCCCACCTATGCCCAGTCCATCTTCTTTCTGGGCGCCATCGTGGGGGGCCTTCTGTTTGGATGGGTGGCGGATCGCTACGGGCGCATTCCGGCACTGATTGGCACCAATCTTATAGGCCTTTTTGCTGGCGTTGGCACTGCCTTTGCCAACAGCTTTTGGGAGTTTGCTGCCATGCGTTTCTTTGTGGGATTCGCCTTCGACAATTGCTTCACTATGATGTACATACTGGGTGAGTGTGCAAGCTGCCACCTCAAGTGAAACTCCATCTGATTTAAGGCGTTATTTTTCTTCCAGTTCTGGAGTACGTGGGTCCCAAGTATCGAACGTTTGTGGCCAATATGTCCATTGCCATATTCTTCACGGGCGCCGCTTGCCTGCTGCCCTGGATTGCCTACTTTGTGGCCGATTGGAAGTGGCTAACGATCGTCACCTCCGCCCCACTGCTGCTGGTTGTCTTCACTCCCCTGATTGTCCCGGAGTCGGCACGTTGGCTGGTCGCCCAGGGTAAGGTGGACAAGGCCATATCGATACTCAAGAAGCTGGAGCGACGCAACGGCCGCCAGGTGCCCGCCCAGACGTATCAGCACTTTGCCGACAGCTGCCGTCGCATGCGGGAACAGGAGGCCCAGAATGGCAGCTACTCCGTCCTGGATCTGTTCAAGTCCCCCCGCCTCCGCCGCACCACGCTGCTGCTCATCGTCATTTGGATGGCCATCTCTCTGGTGTTCGACGGGCATGTGAGGAACGTCGGCTCCCTGGGGCTAGATATCTTCTTTACCTTCACGGTGGCCTGTTTTACCGAGCTGCCGGCTGATACTCTCCTCACCGTGACCCTGGATCGCTTTGGACGTCGCTGGTTGGCCTGTGGCTCCATGGTGGCCAGTGGTGTTTTCAGTCTGTTGGCTACCGTTGTGCCCGTTGGGGTATACTCCGCCGCCTTGGCTATTATGGGGCGTTTCTTTGTCAATATCAGCTACAACATTGGACTGCAGTGGGCGGCCGAAGTGCTGCCGACAGTGGTGCGTGCCCAGGCCGTGGCTTTCATCCACATCATGGGCTATGTGGCCAGCATCATTGCACCATTCGTTGTATACTTGGCCAACATTTCCCCGGCCCTGCCGCTTATCATTCTGGGTTTGCTGGGCATCTTTGGTGGCCTGTTGTCGCTGTTGCTTCCGGAGACCCTTAATCACGATTTGCCACAAACCCTCAGTGACGGGGAGGAGTTCGGCAGGGGTCAGAGCATTTGGGACTTTCCCTGCCTGGCCAAACAGGTGGACGAGGACGATGAGTCGAGAAGAAACACTGATGTGGAAGTTCGTTCCCAGGCCTTCGTGAGGGGCACCCAAACAGGAGCCTCGCTCACTGCCTCTACGGGCGGAGAGCTACGCTCGAGCATATTGCGCAGATCGGTGAAATCGCGCAACTCCACGAAGCTCTAGAGGATCAGTCAATGTCAATCCCCTAGCTCTTAGGTAGTCAAAACTCAATCAATTGTAGCCTTGCCTTGCATTTTTAGCATCAACTAGCCTCTAAGCGTTTTTTTTTTTTGAAGACTTTTGTGATACTAGAAATAAGAAATTTCATGCGCCTCTGAACAAAAAATCAAATAAACAACGAAATATCTCACGAAAATGTTTTTAAATTATACGTCAGTTGGTGGGTAGAAAGTAGAAATGACATGAGTTCCACATGCGTTGGGCCCTATCACAAACGCATTTGCTGAGTACGCTCCCAGGTCTTCGGCTCGCGCCGCCCCAGCAACGCATTTCCTGTAACAGCCACCTATTTTTGGAAGTCGCAAAATAAATAAAAACTGTTATTTGTTTGATTTGTTTAAATATGTATCTTAAGATACACATGTAAATTAAATTAGAAAATAATAAATATTAAATTAATAGAATTTCACAATTACATCCTTATTTTATCCAGGTTTTTGCAGTGGTACTTAGCAGTACTTCTTACTCGTGCAATAAATACCATATACAAACGTATAGCATTCTCATTGAATGCGGCCTGATTACTTATGTAGGTAGGTCTAACTCTTAATCTTCGTTAGTGGAAATGAAGATATCGTCTCCAAAAGTTATCAACTTTGATGCCGACTCACTTGGCGCACTATATTTGAAATTATTAATCAACATAGTATCTTCATCGGGGAAACAATTCCCAGATATGAGATAAAGAGCATTTTACTTTTTGGTTGATTTGACACCTTTATTGGACTCTACCACTAACCATAGAATTGTTTTCATACTGTTAGTGTCATTACTTCATGTATTGTGCATTCTTTTCTGAAACGCAACCAAACCAATCCAAAAAAAAATATTGAACTTTTTTTTATTTGTTTTTGAAATTGGCGCACTGTGCCGGGTCGGTTTATGATGTTTTGGGAGGGCCCAGCCCCAAGGAGATTGGAGATTTTCGGGGTGCAAAAGGCAATTAAACATTGTATACCTTTGCTGATATTATCGGCACACAGGTCAACACCGAGAACCCCGAGTAAACACCGGGTGAAATGAACTACAAATAGATGCCGATCTGCGACTCACCTATAAAACCATGGCCTGGGACAGAACTTCGAACAGTTGAGACGCTATGGCTGTCTGCGTTTTATTACTACTGGTCCTGGCACTGGCCGCGGTAGTGGATATCGGCGACAGCTTCTCGAGCAACAGCAGCAGCAAGCTTCTAGCAGTCCTGAATGCCTCCGCTCCCGTAAATGAAGTGCTCTTCCACATCGATGTGTGGACTGGGGAAGCGGACGTGGCAGGAGCATTAAGAGGTCCTGCATCCAGCAATCTAGAGTCGGTGATTCGCTCAGAGGTGAGTGGCGACTGGAAGCGTGGCCAGGTGGTGCTTCAATTGGCGAATCAAGCCCGGACTCCGGAGCTAAAGCAAGCCATCTACACGGGACTCTGGAAGGAGCTGCAACAGACCAAACAGATCTACGATCCGCTCAAAATCTTAGACTTTTACGACCAACTGGCTTTTAATTCGGATGTCCCGCCAGCACTATTGCAGCTGGTCCATCACACCTTTATCTCACGCAGTGCACAGTTGTTGGAAGCTCCTTTCCACACAAACAGTCGCACGGCTACCTTCCCGCTGGTCGATTCTCTGCTGCATCGCTTGACCTTTAGCGCCTTGGACTATCTGCGCGACATCCTGGAACTTGTGTACGATGCGGTGCTGGCCCTGGAGACGCCTTTGAGTGTGGTGGAGCGTCTGGGCAACTTCACGGGCAGCCTCACTCAGTTGGCTCTGGCCAACCTCCAGTTGCTGCAGCGTGAAGAGCTCACACGGGACGATGCCGCAGCCGATACCTTGGGCCTGGCCATGCAAGATAATCTCCGAAGACTGCTCGACCAGCCCAGCTTCGAACAGGAAGTGGAAACGTCACTGCGACAGCAGATCTATGCGCAACTTCCATCGGATGAGCAGCTGTTGTACACTGCACATAAGGTGTGCATCCGCAACGTAACCGACAGCAATGCCTACATCTATGAGTGCCCGCAGACGTATCTGATCTGCAGCAATGCGCGGGATCCGAAGAAGGCGGCGTACTACATCCAGCGTGGCCACAGCAACGACAGTCGACCGCAGTTTGCCTTCTACAGTGCCTTCTGGCGCAATCGGTACATCCTAATGGAGCCATCCCCGCTGGCAACCAGCAACACGACCAATGCCATTACCAAAAACGTGTACAGCCGGGCAAACATCAGCTGGTGGCGTGTGGTATATCGCAAAGGTGGCGTGTCCTTATACGATGCAGCAACCGAGAATTCTGTGCTCTGCGGTGGTGATCCCATACACTTTGATGGCCTGGAGCGGCATGTCTACACACGCAGGGCATCTGAATTTGCAGCCCATCGAAAGGAGTGCACCTGGAGCGTCGAAGATTGCAGCGATGCCACCTAGCTGTAGATAGAGAGAGAAATCACACCCTCAATAATTATTTCTATGTTTATTTGTCAATAAAAAGGCACAAGAAAATGTAAGGGGTCTACCTCTGCATAGAGTCCCAGGGTATGCACACAACTCCATCGGTTAGAACGGAATAGTAGTTCGTTATATGGAGCTTGACTTGTTCCAAATGCGGCAGCTGCATTTGGGACAGATCCCTCAGGGCCACTATCATCTTATCGGGCGTGACAGCATCGTCCTTAGTCAGCGATTGCAGCCGCAGATGCTCCATGCACTCATCCATGAGCTCCTGCTCGATGTGTTTGTCCTCGGCGTACTTGTTCATTAGCTCACGCGAAGATTGCATATTCTGGCTGATGAAGTCCACCAGTATCAGGCCGGGACAGGTGGCCGGGGTGATGAATTGACCCGTTGGACTGACCATCAGAGGACCCGCCTCTGATTCCACGACGATGGTGAATTCGTGCAGCGTCTCTGGCCAGTTCTTCGGGTATTTTTGCTTCCCCAGATAGTCGCCGAGCGACGTTGTTACTTTCATGAGGTAGTTAGCATAGCCACGGGCCTGCGTCTTTGGCATAAACTTGCGACGTCCTATCTGAATGCCGCGCAGCACCTGCGAGAGTGTCTGCTCGTAGATGGGCACCACCTTGAGGTAGGTGTCGTGATGCGGAATGTTCTTGATGAAGTCAATCCAATTGTTCAGCACGTCTCCGGTGAACAGCATGACATGTCCCTCCAGGCTGATGCCTGTGAAGGGTGCAAAGACCACAATACGATCCCGCAACGGTGCCATCTCCGCCAAGTGGGTGTTGGCCAGACGTTCCAGGGTCTTCAGGCAGCCACGATAGTGTTCGATGTTCCAGCCGCATTCGTAGCGGGCATCGCGCAGCTTCAGCTTCTCCACTAACACCTTTTGCAGCTTATTAATCTCGGCCTGCAGCTCGGCCGTTTCCTTGGCCCGCTGCTTAGCCTTGTCCGCATTCTCCTCCAGCCAAGTGGTCAGAACAGGACGCATACTTGCCCGCTCCTGTTGGTTAAATAGGGATCAACATTAATCGAGTAAAGAGGGAGACAATCTACTCACATTCCTCAGTTGAGATTCGAATTCGGAAAATTCCTTGTCGTAGTGGTAGTCCTGGCCCGGCTTATAGGCCATGCTCGTATCCGAGCTCTTTGGTGGTTCCGGCTGGGCCTTAATGGTCCTCACATAGTCCGTAGAGAGATTGCACGACTCTAGCAGGCTCTGAATGAATGTCTTCGGGTCCCTTGTGCTCTGCCAGTCCGTGCGGATCTGAATCAGCCTGAAGGAATCCCGTTTATTGGCGTCTGCACTGGCCCGCACATAGAACTTGAGTACTTGGGCATCGGCACTCCGTTGCGGCCTGCGCTCGTATAAAGATTCGAGATGCTCGCTCAGCAATTTCAAGGAGTTTTCGTTGGTGTTTCGCTGCTCGGGATGCTGCGCAAAGAAATCCGGATGTACGGCAAAGTAGAAAGGTCGCAGTGCCGTTGTCAAGTCTGCATTGCAAAGAAACCATCAAAAATTATCTCTGCCAGCTTATTTAAATGAAAATAACCTTGATTCAAAGATCGACGCAGTGACATCCATTGCCATTGCCTTGAACTTGACGCCAGAATCTTCAGTTTGGCAGCTTGTCCCATGCCCAGGGCCAGCGACACGGACATTATGTAAGCGGTGAGCAGCAGGGAACCTGCCCGTCGTCCCAGCAGAGCAGCATATAGTGGTGGGGTGCTTCTATTTACTTAAATATTATTTATTATTATGTTAAATCATACGTTTTGTGCTGCCACTTAATCCAACGATTAAGATATCTGGACAATAGTTTTCTATCGATGATTTCCAGTGTGACCGCCGATAATGTTAGCTCAGACCAGCGTTAATGCTGCCACCCAGTCGATCGAAATTGTGCAGCCTCTTACAGCAGATAATAATCAAATTGATTACTATCAAATAAAAGAGAGTTCTTAAAATTAGCCAGTCATGTTGAATATTGGTTCATCAATAAGATAAAATTATGCGTTGAGGGCTAAAAGTCTTAGCTAGCTCGTAATATTAAGCCGAATATCAAAATAGAGGAATATGGTTTCCGATCGTGAACAGAGAACGATTAGCACATTTTATTAAAATACACTCTACGAACATTATGAAACTAGAAGAATTTTAACGCAGCTCAGGTGAAAGATGAAAATCATTGCCATTTGTTTTTTAATAAAGAACTTTCATACCGTATATAACTCAAGTTTTCATTACTTAAAATTGAGGGCGGTAACTGGGTTAATATCGTTTTTTTATTTTATCGATAAATCCGCGTTTTTTATTCTGGGTTGCAATTCTAGCAAAATATTAATAATTTAAACAAATTCGCAACATAAACAAAGTAAAATGACTGCCGTACCCCCTCCGGCAAACATTGCTACACTGATGCCACTGGGTAAGTCAATAGGTTTTGGCCGTTACCCGTCTTGCCGGCTACAGCGTCTCTGCCGGCTTGCCTGGGCCTTGTTTTTCCACAGAGTTGGTGGACAAATGCATCGGCTCCCGCATCCACATAATCATGAAGAACGACAAGGAAATGGTTGGCACTCTCTTGGGCTTTGATGACTTTGTGAACATGCTACTGGACGATGTCACGGAGTACGAAAACACGCCAGACGGTCGCCGCATCACGAAATTGGATCAGATTCTGTTGAATGGCAACAACATAACAATGGTGCGTAGTACTGGTGCCTCGTATAAGTATAGTTGTTTAAATGATTCCCATTGCAGTTGGTCCCTGGGGGCGAGCTCGCGGAGTAGCAGTTATTTCATTTATACACATAAATTATACATTTGTAATATTTTACAACAACAAAACAAGCCTTTTCATGCATGTGTGCGACTACAGAGATATGTTAATATTCAGATGGGGAGTCGGTGCATGTTAGGCGCACGTTAACAGAGGAATGTTAAGTGGCGCTAGAATTTGAATGAGGAAATCGGGGAACAAGATGAAATTGTAAATTACTTGTCTACTTCCAAGTTTTTTGTGGAGTATTAATATTTAGTTGGAATGGAGTACATAGACATTTACTATTTCATATTTAAGAATCATAACTTTTCATTTGTTAATGTTCGTATCTGCGTGTACATATCATGCGCATGCGCTTTGACAATTTGAGCATAACTTTTGCCGATTTAGCAGTGGCAGTCAACATGTGCCATAAATATTAACGTCTTTCCTATGGCTGAAAGCTTGTTTGTGGGTGCAATGCGTCGCTCTCCCGCTTCCGCTCTTGACGCAGTCGGCGCCGATAGAACGTACGTTCAGAACGGCACCAAACTTCAACGGAAGTAGAACAAACCAAGCGGAAACAGACCCACACGGCACCGCACTGCGCCGCTTTGCGCCGCTCCGCTCCGCACGAATATGGAAAAGTTTTTCATCAACAAATACCATTGATAAAGGTAGTGGTTCAGGGCAGAGTTTTGTGAATAGGAATGACAAATTATAATTACCAGCGACCGCAACTCGTGTGGGCCTAGGCACTCTCTCTGGGGCAGACCAAGATTCAGTGAAAAGTGAGTTTTTTTTTCGTCGTCGGTGTTTCTGTTTCTGTTTCGGTATCTGTATCCATTGTCGTCTCGCAGCAGATTTGCTGCGTGTGCTGCCCGGCTGCCTGGCTGAATAGCTCCTTCAATGGGATCCCAATAATTATGACTGCGTGAAGAAATCAATACACAACAATGGCCAGCAAGCCCATGAGCAGCAGCTGCCAGAGCATTGCAACGGCGGCCAGCAGTGCCGCCACCACAGCAGCCGCCGTCTCCATCTCCGCCTCGAACGCCACCTCGGTGGGCTCCCTTATAGCCGCCGCCTGCCAGCAACAGCAGCAGCACCACCACCACGACAACCAGCCGCAGTCGCAGTCCCAGCAGCACCACCAACAGTCTCATCAGCCATCATCGCACTATGTCAATGGCACTGGCAGCCTGGGCCGCCTCAAGTTCCACAAGAGTCTCGATGCCAGCGATGAGGAGATCGAGTATGCACAGGTAAGTCCAAGTGGCAGACAGTCGTACTAGTACCATTACTAGTACCAGTACTTATAATCCAATTGAAATGTCTATGTGTGTCCGTCCTCTTATTGAGTCATAATGCGACAAGGTCCTGCAGCGTTGCCTCAATTGAAATTGTCTTGCGAGTGCGGGTGCTGGTGCTGGTGTGTGGGCCAGGGTATGGATACTGGATCCAAGTGGGTGGGTGATTTGCTTCTTTTGGTGGTGGGTTTTCTTTCTCCTGCTTATTGCAATGCCTGCTGTGGGATGTGGGTCGGTCTGCTGCCCTCTCAGCTGTTTAACCTCTTGTTCTTTATCATCGTTATACATAGTTTACGCTTCAGCAACCGCGCGGGGTTTCCGATCAAGTGTTAATAATTCAGTGCCCCGTAAATTGTCATATATACTACACATACAACGAAACCAAGCTATAAAAGAGTCCCGCTCGCCGCCCCCCGTGGATGGAGCAGCGCCATGCCATGACTTTGGCCAAGGCAATTAGAGAGAACAAAAATTAACCAGTTGGGTTACCATATTGGAAAAATAACTTAAGAGGGGGGAAGTCATTCAGAATCATAGCAACCCCCCTGCCTTAATTGAAATATATTTTTCCGAAGCCCTCATTCCCCTGTTAGTATTGGATTACTTTAGGTTATGGGCTATCCCCGACTCACTCGTGTTGGGGAATCTAAAACAAAGACCAGCCACCGGGCATGGCTTCAAAGCTCTAAATCAGCAACACTTTAAATTCCTTCTTCAATGAAATCATTTCGTTCTTTCAACGGCAATTTCTTTATAATGAAAGGACTTGCGATTACAGTATCCCACTTTTAATAAATGTTGTATATTTTTATACATCCATGTAATTCCGCACAATTTCCCGAGAAAATTCCCGGCAGTAGTTCTGCCGAGGGTAAGCCTTTTGCCTTTCAGTCCGGTTATTACGTGCTCACACAATGTACCGTTAATGAAAGAGCTGCCCGCTCTATCTATGTATGTATTTGTTGTATCTATCCGTATCTGTGCGTCTGTGTTTGTGTGAAATTTGTTTGGTTTTCTTTTCCCTTTCTCCGCCGCACCGCTTTCCCATTTTCTGGAGGTGGAAGTGAGGGCGGCAGTGAAAGTGTTGCCTGCTGGTGCTGGGGGCCTTCATCGGGTATTCATGGAAATGCTTTCAATAAAAGCAGGAAGAGCACCAAGGACCAGCAGCAGGAGTGAATGGTGGGGAAGGGAGGTGAGCGGGCTTGGGGCGAATGCGAATGCGAATAGGTTTAGATATGGGTATGGCCTTTGAGCAAACACCACATTTTTATGGTCTGGCCGCACCTGGCGGCCATTCGGTGTTCCACATTGCACAGACGTGTAAATAACCGGAAGTGCTGCTGCGGAATAGTTGAGCGCACAAGAGGCCACTTTCACCCACTAATCAACACTTAATCCCCCTCCAGCTATCGCAGTCCACCCACATCCTGGGCCGCTACAAGTCGGAGCGCTTTCTGGCCTCGAAGCCGGATGAGGATCGACGCCGTCGCACCATTATTGTGGAGAAGAAGAACGACACCTACGGCTTCACCTTGCAGAGCTATGGCATCCACTACAAGCGGGACGAGGAGCTGGAGATGATCACCTACGTGGACTATGTGGAGTACGGCGGTCCGGCCTACAGATCTGGTATGCGAGAAGGCGATGTGATACTCTCCATCAATGGCAGGGACATGGAGAAGGCCGATCACAAGACCATCGTGGAGTTCATCAAACAGTGCGACACGAGGATGCGAATGGTGGTGCTCTTCGAGGACTGTGTGCGGAAGGTAAGTAGCGAACCCCACATCCATAGATAGATAGATCCCTCATGGATAGGCGTCTTTTTAGGTGGATCTCCACATGCGTTACATTCAACTCCAAAGCATGCTGCAGCACAAGATGAACGAACTGGAGCGGGTGCATCTTAGGGAGCGAGAGCTGCTCGAGGGCAAGTGGAAGACGCACAGTCTGCCCGCGCGGAAGAAGGCCAATGCCAATACATCGCCTAGCGATGGAGAAGGCGTCTCGCCCACTGAAGCAGCGGGCGAAACGGGCTTTTATCGTCCCGCCCTGTCCACAGAGGATGTGGGGAATATAGCTGCCCGCCAGCAGGCGGCAGGAGGGGGAGCTATCATTCCGCCACCGGCACAGTTTATGCTCACGTATCACTATCTGGACCCCACATATCGCTATGTCCTCCGGCCAACGCATGGCAGCTCCGAGGACTACATCGATGGCCTGGGCCTACAGCGGAGCAGCAGCGACCATCAGCCGACGGCCCAACGCTTCATGTTGCACCGCACCGAGTCGGTGGACACTAATACGATCAGTCAACCCACCACCACCGCTCCGACTCAGTACCACAGCACCACCAGCGGAGGTGCCACGGTGAAGCCACCTGCTCCTCCGCCGCGAACCTGTGAAAAGCACAAGCCTCCAGCCAAGCCGCCCAAGGCGGAGAAGGAGAAGTCCGCCTCTGGGAAGCACTACCATGTGGGGCATTCGTGCAATCCATGTCTCGGGCACTTTCGCTGGAAGTCGACGGAGAAGAGTCCTCTGCCGGCCGGGGACAATGTCAGCCTCGATGCCTACGATCTGGCCAGTCCCTGCTGCGATACGCAGTGTGTGCCCAGCCGACGCCGCCATCGCCAGCACAAGGAGCACACTCACAAGCACAAGCATCGCGAGAGGGAGCGGGAAAGGGTGGAGAGCAAGGAGCAGCGGGTTAGACCCAAGTCCCAATCGCATGCCTCGCCCAGTGCCAATGGAGGGGGACACCACCACCATCATCATCATCACCATCACAGCCGTGAGCAACAACAGCAGCAGCAGATACAAAAACAGCAGCAGCAACAGCAACAGCAGCCAGTGCCCCATCACCATCACTATCATCATCCCCCGCAGGGACAGACTACTCCGACTCCCTGCCATGCGAATTCTCAGTCGGGGAGCACACGTTCCCGCTACTTTGATCTGGCCTCTGGCCTGGCCAGCCACTGTAGCCTCCACTCCTGCACTTCCAGCGAGTTTGCGCCTGCGGACTCTGCCTCCTACACCACCTCCATCAGCACGGATACTCTGTTCTGGGATCCCAAGAGCGAGACGGGACAGTCGCGTCAGCATTCCACCAAGTCCAGACAATCCTACGAGCAGCCGCACCACCAACAGCAGCAGCAGCAGCAGCAGCAACCCCAACAGCATCCACATCAGCAGACCCACCAGATGCCCCACCATCACCATCATCATCCGGGCTATCATCAGCGCTACCATGTGACGGGCACACAAGTTCAGCCCTCGCAGATCTACCCCAACACCATATCCTACGTGCAGAAGCCCAAGTCCTGGGACAATCTGGCCACCAAGGCAGCGGGTGGCTATGGCTTCGGCTATGGATACCTGGACACGGTGGCCGTGAAGCCGCCGGTTAAGCTGCAAATCGCTCAGCAGCGTCACTCGATGCCACGTCGCAATCCGTACGGACGCTTCTCCACCTACGGGGATGTGGAGAACTATGCCCCACCGCCCACGGAGTTTGTGGGCGAGCTGACGACCACCACAACGACCACGATTACGGCCAAGTCCACGGAGGAGCTGATGGCCGCCTGCGATTGTCTATCGCCGCAGCAACAGGCGGCCCTCAAGGCGGCCCAATATCAGCTGAGCCAAAACCAGAAGCTGACCCACCAGAACTCTTGTCAAATGGGCTATTACTCGCATCTGCCACGGCCCACGACAGATGTGGGCACCTCCACCAGTCAACAGGTGCACAACGGGGCTGGGGATGTGTCCACGGTGTCGGAAGCAACGCGTCTGTAAGCGACACTAGAAGTACTCTGGGGGATCTGGCTGATCCAAGAACCGTCTTAAGAATGCACAGAATGCACTAAGAGTATCTCAACTCTACTATCCACTCAATCACTGTACATCGAAATCATTAGAAATGGTAACCAAGCCAAATTTTAACACAGAATCAATATTTAACCAAACTATAAATGCATGTATGCATGTATACCTACTATAGAGTGGGTTTCATAACTATGGCATAGTCTGGCAGCAAAAATCCCACATGACAATACCGATAAAGAGTAGGAGGAATCGTAGGAAACAGAAAACAGTAGATAATATCAGAAGCACTTTAAGCCCTTCAAAGTTAAGAGAATTTACCCCACCCCCCGTTGTCCAGCTGTCTTATAGTTCTGAAACAGACTGTATATGTATATATGTATGTATCATTCAGGTAGGACGGACTAGGACGCATTGGCGTTTAGATTCGACGTTTTGGATTTATTTAAAGACTGAAGCTATGCGCATATTCCAAATGAGAGAAAAATCTGGCGTCTTATAATGATAGTTAGATGATTATACTATATATATTATATATATATATGTAAATCCGTAATTGCCATATAATATGGTTACCTATCATGCATCTACAGCTATTGTTTAACGAGCATATACATATACATATAAATACACATGAATAGTATATATATTTATTGTATACTGTAACTGTATCCAAGAACAATGTTATTTATTTCATTGTGATAGTGAATGGGCAAGGCACTAAAAACCGCAACAATTTTAGTCGCAATTTTATCAAAAATGGAAAACCAAAATTCAAAACGCTTTTATGTAATGCAAAATGTAAATGTTAATGTACTTAATGTAATGCAAATAAAACTCAAAAAATGTGTTCATGTAGTGTAAAAAAGGATGCAAACGGGGTGTTATTTCCATGGGAAGATTCAAATTTCATATCCTTAACGGCTACTCTCCACTCAAATCAGCTGTTTGGCTGTGGAGAGTTTCGGTGTTCAGCCACCCACCCCCGAAGAGCGGACAACTGTCAGAAAACGCCGCCTGGCGGCTAGCACTGGCACTAGCGAGCTGTCAGAGTCGCAAAAAAATCAATACCAACCCCCAACCCTCCTCGTTAAAAATGTAAATGCGAAAAAATTCAATACTGTGCAGCCATACGCGACGGTCGCAGCGTTTCACCATTCACATACTCTCTGCCCCCCACACGCACGGCACCGCAATCGAGGAAAAACGCCCGAAATTGTCCAAAGCTCGGAACGGTAACTGAAGCTGCCCCAATCCCTGGCTGTGTATTCCCACATTCGAGCCCTCGAGCCCAGTGCGTCCCAGAAGCCAGTAAAATATTGCAAGCCGGCAAAAAAAAAAAAAAAGAATCGCGAGTGGAACGGGAAAGAAATTGTGTGAAAAGTGTTTCATCAATCGCACTCATCATCTGGGATTCCGGACTCCGAACATACGTACATACATACATATATCAAGTGCAGGGCGCCAGGAACAAAGCTAGAAGACGGCGTCGTCAGCGGGAGCGCCACCAGAAGCAGCGGCAACATACGCTAATTTGATTGCTCGACGGCGGCTGCGGCAGCAACGGCGTCGTCGGCGGTCACGGTGACGACGACAACGACAACGACACCAATAGCAACAGCAACAATAAGCTGCAAAAACGGCTGTGAAGGCGGTTCTGGTGTCAGCGTCGGCGTCGGCGTCCTGCCATAGGCTGTGACGGAGGAGACCACCGCTCTTCCTCCTCCTCTTTCTGCTGCTGTTGTTGCTATTGTTGTTGGTGGCGGCAGCAGGTACAACAATGATAAGGTAAGATTGGCAAACGAATTTGTTGCATACTACAGGGCGCTGCATGCAATGGATATGCCAATTGCCAATTAAATGTAAAATTCAAATGGCCCTCCAGCAATAGTCAAACATCTCAAAATAAAGAAAAATTTAAAATGACTAAAATGTCCAAAGGCTACGGAAAAAGTTCTCCGCTGGCCACTCCACATCCGGTTTGCTGGCAAAAGCAAAAGCAGAAGCAGCAGCAGCCTTGGGACAAAGTTTTGTGTGCACTTTTGTGGAGCTACTTTCAGATGTCTGCCCAGAGATATGAGAAGTGTAACTTTCGGACCGACTCTCTGTCTGTCTGTCTGTCTGTCCGTATCATTAGGCTAAAGTTGGGCCACTCAAGCAGTTGGTTTTTATATATTTTTGCAGAGTTTTTTCTTTTTTCCGCGCTGCCATTAATTATGAAGGCTGAACTATGCCAAAGTTTTGCAGATTCCCGCCAGCGTGTCCTTTGTGCTGCTCAATTGTTAAACCGAAATTCATAAGTCCTAATGACTGGTGGGGCGTGCAAGGGACCAAGGGAGCACGAGGGCATTGCATTGCAAGGGCAGAGAAGGAAAGGGGCAGAAAGGGGCAGAAAGGGGGTCTGTGGGGCAGACAACTTCAAGTTTGCTGCGGATGCGGACGTAGCATGTACGACAACATCATTATCAGCGTTGCCAGCGTCAAAATGCCATTAAATGTGTAGCCTACAATGCCTTTGAAGGATTACACACCAACCAGAGGAGTTTACTCCTTCTCGCTCTCTCTCTCTCTCTCTCTCTTGTGGTCCTTCCCGGTCGCTCCTCCTGCAACTGCATGCTTGTTTACTCACACACATACATACTCGCACTTGCATCGGCCAGAAGTAGAAAGAAAAGAAAGGAAGGAAGTATAGCTACGGGAAGTCGAAGTGGTTGATACCCTTGAAAATCGAATATTCCGTTGGAATCCGACCACATCCGATTGATTATTTCTTTCGCAGATATATGAAATTGGCATCCGAACGTTGCAGCTACAATTAAATGCTACATTAACCAAAAAGTAGATTAGTAAATAGCTTAAAAACGGTCGGATGACGACAAAACTGATTGTTTAATAAGAATGCACATAGATACATATGTATTTAGTACTACATCCATAGAGGATCGAGAATTCTTTCCTCTCTGCATTGTAACCATCGAGTGAAAGCCATACCCTCTCCCTTCAAGGGTGTACTAAAAAAAAAGCAACGGGCAAAAAAATGTGCAGCACAGAGAGAGAGCGCGAAGTAGCAGCGAATAGTTGTTGGTATTGTTGCTTCAGGAGTGCTGGCGGGCATTGAAAAACCCAAACACACACACAAGCATGCACGCACACACTCGCTCAAATAGATGGAAGGACCTACGCCTGGCCGTCAGTCAAAAGGCGGCTATCCCGCTCCCCATTCTGCCAGTCTTTCCCCTCCGTCTGGCGCCAAAAGTGCGTTGCATACTCCGTTCCTTTTATTTTATTTTTTTTTGTTTTTGTTGCTGCAATCTTTGTTTGACTGGGATTGGAATTTTCCCCAACAGTTGTACTCGCTCTCGTAGCTGTTGCTGTTGTTGCACATATTGTCACACAGGCAACAACGCACACGCAACAAAAAGTACAACAGGGGCGGCAGCACCAGCAGTAGCAGCAGGAGAGAGCGCTAAAAAGGAGAAAAAACTTTGCCACGTTAACTGCTGACTGACTGAACAGGCGACAAAAGTGTCCATGGTGTGCATTTTCGCATCAGGAATATGCCTAACCATTTTATACTTGAAACTCCAAATGAATATTTCCGAGTATTTTTTCTAATGCCCCACCAAATGGTCTTCGACACATTTGCTGGCTGTGCGACAGTGAACAGCGTTACCGTTCACTAACTGTAAATGTGTGCTTAGAAGACAGGGACAGAGAGAGAGAGAGAGAGAGAGGGAGGAGAGAGCGCAGGATCGGGCAGCGGAGGCAGGGGTGTTAATGAGCAACATCGCAGTGGCAACGACTTTGCTTAGTATTTGTGTTTCTTCATTTCCGGTTTCCACATGTTGACATGCTGATGATGTTGGTTAAATTCTGCTGACGATGATGAAGATGATGATGACAGTGATGAAGTCAGCAGCAACAGAAGCAGGAGAGCAGGGCAGCAGGAGCATCCGCCTGTGGCAGTGGCAGTGGCATAAGGCGCGAGGTCTGTCATTCAGTGAGCGAGTGGGCTTGCGGCTGGCCCCGTCTGTCAGCCCTGTTTGATTGTGTCTGCTCTACTCCACTGTACTCTTCTGCTCTCTACTTCACTCTTGTCTTGTTTGTTAACGTTGCGTATGCGTAATTTTCATATTATGTCACTTTAATGCGCTAAATGAAAACTTAATTTGATTAGGGCGCCATAAATATCAGCGTGTGACCACATTAGAGTGTGCCCTGTCGCCTGCCGCCTGTCGCCCAATTGACTTGTTGGTCGACCCCTTACAGAGGTGACGCATAGTTGACGCAGCTTCCTTTGTCCCTGACTGACTGCCTGCCTGCCGGAACAAACACACAAAAACTAAACTACATTTACATCATCTCTAGCCCCATCTCCTGGCCCATATTTAGCCCCATCTCCAGCCAAATCTCCTGGCCATCTTCAGTTCCCATTTCGGGCTACTGGATTCTGGCTGCTGGCTGCTGGCTGTTGGCTGTTGGCTGTTGGCTGATGAGCTCATATTGAAAGTTTTTGTGTGCTCCATGGGGCGACCTAGTTTTGGCCAAAGCCAAATCAATGTGGCCGCTGCGGCGCCATTTGCACTGCCGACCCTTTTGTGCATTTGCTCAGTTCCACTCTTCTTTTGCTCTGTTTGACATTTTCCTGGTTCTGGTACGGGTTCGGGTTCGGGTTCAGGGGTCGTCGGGCGCTTTCCCTCTTGTGTTTTTTGTTCAAACAATTTCGCCTGGTCGCTTGGTCGCCTGGTCGGGCGTTATTAATTGAGCTTTTGATGCATAGCTGGCAGTGCCCCACTTCCTCACCGCCAGAATAACGATTGTCTCATCCCATTTCATCTTCATCCGCTTCCATCCCATCTCATCCATCTGTTCGTGTGCACTTAAAAGGCATCGTAATTGTTTTTACCAAATTGAAATTTTAATTGAATTCGTATTGGTGTCGTATCGTCTCGTGCCGGTCATTCATGAATCCATGAACCCGGTAAACGGAAATAGTACGAGTACGAGTAAGAGTAATTGTAAGAGTAAGAGTACTCATGCATTAAAACATTTATGCCTTTAAATCGTTACCATTTGCCGTTTGTCTTTCGGTTTAGACAAAAACCCCAAATCAAATACGATATATTGCGGTTTTTGATGCCTGATTTATGGCACATAAAAATTAAAAATTTAATGTGCATTGGTTTGGTGGTGGGGAGGGGGGGTTTGGTGTTGGTGTTGGTGTTGGAGGAAAAAAAGCCGCATAGGCATTTCATTTCATTGCATGCAAAGCATCATTGACAGCATCATCATCATTATCATTATCCACGTCAACAATGGTTGAATGAGCGGCTGAATGAATCTCAAGTGGGTAGTCATCTATGCCACGTTGCGAGGGACGATAGATACACAGATAGATAGATGGATGAATGGATGGATGGATTGGTGGATTGGTGGATGGATGGATAGATGCATATAGCGGAATTGCATGATTCAGTTTGTTTATTTTGTGGGATAGTTTTTGAGTGAGTCCGTCCATAGAATCCATAGAATCTCTCTATCGCCTCTGCTCATTTAGTATGCCAAGTGGGGCTGAGAGAACTCGTTGCACTTTTGATTAATACTCATCCCAACGGTTGCATTTTTACAGCAGAACCGATTCACAGACATAACACATTGCGGTGGAGGTTGAGAAGAACGGCATGGTGAAAATGGAATCCACGGAAGAACAGGATCGAAAGCTAGTCTTGGAGTTTTGCCATTTGCTAGAGAAATCCAAGCAGCTCTTCAATGGGCTCAGGTGAGTGCAATGCTGCGGCATCCTTTGCATCCAAAATGATACAAATATATTCTATATGTACTCTCTTTAGGGATCTGCCGCAATATGGTCATCGGCAGTGGCAAGCGTATTTCGGACGCACCTTCGATGTCTATACAAAATTGTGGAAATTCCAGCAGCAACACCGCATGGTGCTCGACTCCAAGTACGGACTGAAGCGTTGGCAGATTGGCGAGATAGCAAGCAAAATTGGCCAGCTCTATTATCACTATTAGTAGGTAGTCCCACCGGTATTCCTTTGCTTTGAATTAACCAGCAAAGTTCTGTTATGTCTTGCAGCTTAAGAACCAGCGAAACCAACTACCTGAATGAGGCGTATCAGTTTTATGCGGCAATACGTGGACGGGCGTATTACTCGCGGGCAGCCAAGGAGGATCGGCCCGATCTGATGGTGAAAAAGCTGCGCTATTATGCCCGCTTCATTGTCGTCTGTCTGCTGCTCAAGAAGATGAAGCTGGTGCGCGAACTGGTCACCGAACTGGAGAAGCAGATACAGGAGTACACCAACACGTAAGAGTGGCAATATACTTTCCGTGTCGATGCTTTGATTATCCTAAAGTTTTCTCAGCTACGAGCCGGAGGATCATTTGGAATGGTCGCTGGTTTTGGAGGAGATCAAGGGCTTCATCAAGGCCGAGGCAGCCGTAGCCGTACTGCATGCCGATTCCAATCCCATCATATTATCGCACAGGTGAGTCGTTGGCACAATTTGTGCCCATACCGCGTACAAATTGCCCGTGCTTTCGTCGGCGGAGGAGGAGTTTGGACAGCTTCTGGGGTAGCCAAAAGTATATCTATCTATCTATCAATCTATCTATATGTATAAGAGTCTACTTTGGGTAGCGCTATATTCTGTTTGCGTAGGTATACAAGTTTTGCTTGAGTTCGGTTGCCGTTGATTATGTTGATTTCGTTGTGCTTATCACAGAAGACTTGAAACACCAGAGAAAACACTCACCTTTGTCATTTTGTCACGCACTTTAACCATGATCTATCCAACCTAACACCCACACCACCCACTAACCCACTCACACACCACACACACCACACACACACACAATACACAATCTAAATAAATACTACGGCTTAAAACAGATCCACTCCACTTCTTTAGGATGACTGTTTTATAGCCTGATTTCGCACACTCGAAAGAATATTTTCTGTATATTGATACAGGAAATATGTTTTTCGGAATGGTCCACTCTCAGACACTCACAAGAATTTATCATTTCATGTGTTTGACCACCCTCGATCCCAATACACACCCACACACCCACACACACACACACACACGAGTCCCACTTTCTCTCCTTCCGTACCCTTGTCACCTCATTAGTGCGCCACATTCTCAATTCTTCTGTGAAAGCACGGGCCCCCGCCAATCGCTTGTGGACCAGCACAACTACAACGACTTATGTGTAGTGGTTCCGGTTCTAGGTTATCGCCGCTGACAACGCCGCCCTGCGAGCGGTCGCCGCACATGACGCTGAGCCTGCAGGAGATCCTGATCGTGGGCTCTGCCTGTGAGCAGGCCAAGTTCTCGGAACTGACCATGGACATGTTCCGGATGCTGCAGACGCTGGAGCGAGAGCCAACGGAATCGGCAACGAATCCGCTGAGCATGGCGCATGGCCTGCACGGACACGATGCCAGTCCTGCGGCCAGTCGCATTCCACCCTACGGTGTGCCAGGATCCAAGGGTTACCAGGAGAATGGCCGTCATTTTCGAGACAATCCCCACAAGTATCTACTTTATAAGCCTTCGATTAGCCAGCTGATGGTCTTCCTCGCCAGCGGCGTTAGGGAACTGCCACTGGGTGGCGCCTTACTCTTGTACATGTCCGCGGACGGCTGTTTCTCCACCACAAAACATCCCGAAGACTGTAAGTATCTCTAAGGAGTATGGTAAGCAGTCCAAGCGTCCGAACAATCACGATATCTTTATTTTCCAGTTGGATATGAGCTGGGCGGCGTCGCCACCTGCGCCAAGCGGGACAGTGTCGATGGCGGGGGACTGTCGTGTCGCGGGAAATCGTACAAGGAGAACCACTGCCTATATCCGGGTGATCTCTATCCGTTCACACGCCGGCCCATGTTCATTGTCATCGACTCGGACAACTCGTTCGTCTTTCAGCACATACCCCGCTACTTTGGCCAGCCGCTGGTCGTACTCATGTCACCGCAAGACGTACCATCCGCATTTCAAGGTAAGCCCGTGCCCCCGATACCCTTGAGGATGAGGAATTACTGATTATTCTTGGATGTCTTTCAGCCGATGTCCAGCATCATGGATCGCTGTTTACGTTGTTCCTGCACTCCCCGCTCACGGCCCTCTGCTACATTTGCAATGTGGGCGATGTGCCCATCCATCATTGGGAACGCTGCCAGACCTATGTGGATCGCTTCATAACGGAGGCCTCGCGCCTGGTCACGCGTTGCCGCATGGATGAGATCGAACAGGGCATAGGCTGTATAGGTAAGGAGCATCTTTGATATATGTATGTACCCTTCAAAGCACGATCTAATCTCATTCGACTTTCATTTGCCGGATAGACTCATCGTATGTTCAGTTCTTTGGCGACGACTTTCTGCGCACACTCATCTTACGTTTCGTCTTCTGTGATGTGGTGCTGCGTTTGCATCGTGGGTTCCGTGGTCGCCACATGCGGCCACGCTGCGAGCCCCAGCTGCCAGGAAGCGAGCTTCTGGAGCATCCATCGTTATCGCACATTGTCTTTCAGCTGGCCTCGGCTCTCGATGTGCGCGGCCATTTCTCGGAGGGGCCGGAGTGCGACTGATGATTTTTTTTGGCCGTAGTCTTAGTCCTAGTCTTAATTGTCTGCATGCGACAGCAGCTCTACCAGATCCTTTGCTCTTACTTTTCCGCTTTGATGCATTTGCTGTACAATACTTTTCCGCAAGGTTGGACTTGGAGCTGGCACTGGATCTGGGCCTTGGGCTCTATAGAGGGGGTATAAGGGGAAGGGGGTCTTTTGGGAGTTTCTACTCATTTTTTTTTTAGTGGGGGTTAAGTATCCTAACTGCCTGGCTGCTGTCCACGCATGGGCGTAATTCATTTTAATAATAACGTACAACATAACGACATAACATAATAATACAAGTATGAATATAAATATATATAATATATGCATATATAAAGTCAAGTACGAGTAAATATAACACGTAATCAAGTAGCTAGTTTTCTTATATAGTGCGTCGCGCAATGGAATGGTCCAATGTTAGTTGCTTAGCATATACATACATGATAAATGATAAATCTAATGATAACGACACATATACATACATGAAATCAATGATATTAAACCAATATCACAGCAACAGCAACGCAACAGAAAGAAAAACAACAACCACAAAACATGTCAAAAACAAACCTAACAAAACGATAACTGCCAAAAGAAAATGATGGGAAAACATTTCCAAAGTTGAAATCAAATTTTGTTGAAGCGAGTTCGTGGGACGAGGACGGGGCAATTTTTGTATTGAAATTGGGTGAACTTTTTTTGTATGGGTCTAGGATCATCGCCTGATCAGAAAGATATATAAGGATATGTAAACTTTTGTCATACGCAGCGGAAAAACATTTTAGCTTTTATACAAAATAAAAACCATTATTGAATGTGAATTATGAACACGACACACTATATAAGAAAGGGAATGCATTGCGTTTTTTTATGCATTGCACACGGCGGCGCGCTCATAACAAATTAAATTTAAAATTAAAATTACAAACAAAAAATTACGAAACCAGAATATTATTGTACGTATGTAATATTGCATATATTGTATGTATGTATTATTATTATTAAAAGATGACTGAAAGTTACTGTTTCAACACGGGAAAATACGGAAATAAGAAAAAGGGAAACCCGAAAACCAAAAGGAAAGTCTAGCAAAAATAATAATTAAAAATAACGTTTATACATAAAGCCCTAGATAAGCGGAAACTAAGTGGGAAAAATATACAAAATATATTTTGCGTATGTTAAAATACGACTACTCGTAAAATACAAAAAGCCCAACCAACATTTTATACGAAACCGAACGACAAATGCATACAAAAAAGTTTACAATGTAACTAAGACGAAAAATCTGTTCTGTTCTGGAATCGTTTCTCCAAAATATATTACAATTTCAGTTTTCAGTTCGGTTCAGCTTAGACCCTGAATCATCGCATTATAATATATTAAACAGTTATAATAAAATATAGTTGCAAGTCACACGAACCGAACTCTATGGATTTATAGGCAAATGATAAACGCAATATTGAAAGTAACGAAAAAAATCATATATATTTCAATATGAAAATAAAACTAGTTGAACGCATAGTAAATCGATCATTTTATACGAGGCCGGCCGCAAACGGACATAAAGGGAAGCGATATCGGATCGTAACAAAAACCGAAAGGAAAACAGTTTAACAATTACTTTACTATTATGGTTTACTATCGAATAATATGTGCATTTTTTATATATTTAAAGAAAAACTAACGAAAAGCAAACCAAAACAAATTTTATGCTAGCTACAAACGAATTTTTCTGAAGTCTTCAAGCAGCCTACAACAAAAAGATAATACAACTCAACTAATTTATTCAGCCGAGTTCTTAAACTTATTCGCTTTGTTAACTAACAAATTGTATAGCTTTTTCACAATTTCGTTTACACCTTTTGTACATACAATACATGCGAGTATATGGGAAAATACCTACTAAAAGGAAACAAATGTTGAAGAAACCAAAATATATATCACCCCTCCTCACACACTCATTGTATCATTTCCATTCAGGTTTTTGTACATTTTGAGAACTGCATTTATGAGATAGCGACAACAAATAAGGGGAGAACGAAGAAAAAAATATGAAAACCACAAAAAAAAGGATCACAAATAATCAGCAACATTAACCACACACACACACACTACACCACATCACACTCACACGTAAACGAAGCCCACAAATGAATACATTTAAACATTATCATAAACAAATTGTTTAAAAGACATGCAACCAAAGTCACAAATAACATTATAAAACGACAAGAAAATAATATAAAAAAATGATAACAAATTTAGCAAAGCCACAAGAAAATAGTATGGAAACGAAACGAAATGAGAGATAAAGAAAGGAGAAAGTGTACGAGTATGGGAGTTTGTATGAGTAACAAGAATAAAGCACACGTTTGAAAAGAGATTCGTATTTTATTGACACTCGATGCCATTCCACAGGAGCCCATTCATTCCAAACCACCACCAGTCTGCTCTTCAATCCAATCTAGAAACGAAGACACACGCGTCAAGACATCTGGCAGTTTCACCTGGCACTTGGCATCGTAACCGTGCGAGACGATGCCCACCAGCGTTCTAGAGCCATCATCGAGAACCAGGGGACCGCCAGAGTCGCCGCGACACGGGAGTCCTGCCCTGGAATCAATGCATATAAAGGAGTCCAGTACGAGCTTCCTTCTTTTCCCTTTGAGCTGCTTGTTCCATTGTTTCTCGCATTCCTCGTTGGTGATGATTGGAGCTCTGATGTACTGGAGGACACTGCTAGCTTGCTGCTTGCTGGTCAGACCCCAGCCGGAAATAATGGCCATCTTTCCCTCATAGGTGTTCCTTAGGTCGGGGAAATTAGCCGGCTGTATGCGGTCATTGAACGTTAGATCCTTTGGCAGCTTTATCAAGCCAATATCATTGGCTACAATTTTTCGGTTAAACCCCTTATGGACAATGGTTGCGCTCTTTTTGACCACAAATGGCTTACTCTCGTCCACTTCCAGACTTCCCACGTAGATAATCACTTTGCGTCTGCAAGAGAATCTCTTGTTAGTGAACGTTTCAAAGCAGGCTATTGTTGGTTTTACTTACAGTTCAGAGCTCGGTTCCTGTAAGCAATGGGCTGCTGTTAAAATCCAACGTTTACTGATAACTGTCCCGCCACACAGATTCGGTTCATCCTTTGAGTCATCAAAGTAGCAAAGCAGACCCACTTGGTAAGGGAACTGCTTATCCCTAGCCGTGGTGCCATTCATTATGCGGAGATAGCCCATTTCCTGGCCAAAACTCAGACTTAGCTGGGCGATCAGACATACAAACAGCTGAAGAATCATTTCAACTGATTTATGGCTTGTGACCATCCCTTGGTTATATATGGCCTGCTCTCGAGCTATTAGCTCTACTGATTGCTACAGTTTAATGGCCCCGCACGGCGTGCTCTGGCTCTTATCGAACTTTTGCATAATTCTCGAGTGCATTCGTGTTTTTTCTTTATTGGTTATTATCGTTACGTTGTTTGGTTATTTGGATACATGGCATTTATGGCATATTGGGATTGGATAGAGAGTTTGGGCGCACTTATTGGGAGACGCCAAACTTGTAGATGACTTCGTGGTTGTAGGTGCCGCCGGGGCGCAAGGTCGTCGATGGGAAGTTGCTGTGATTCACAGAATCGGGAAACTTTTGCGTCTCCAGGCAGAAGGCTCCATGCTTGGCATAGGCTGCTCCACTCTTACCGGGAATGGCCGCCTCTCCACGCTCCACGTCCGGCATAAAGTTGGCCGTATAAAACTGAACGCCTGGCTGATTGCTGACCACCTCCAGCCAGCGTCCACTGGGTGGATGCGTTGCTCTGGCCACTTTAGAGAAGGGCTGTGGCGGATCAAACTCCACACAGAAATTATCATCATAGCCGCGGGCCGGTTGCAGCTGCTTGAGGCGCTCCCCGAGATTGTTGGGCACGCGCAGATCGAAAAAAGTTCCGTCCACCAGTGTGATCTTACCGGTGGGTATGGAGTCCTTGTCCGTTTCGGTGATGCCATAGGCATTGATCTCGATGGTGTGCTCGTAGAGACCGTTGGCACCCGCCTTGTGGCCAGCCAGGTTGAAGTACGAGTGGTTTGTGAGATTCACGGGCGTGGGCTTGTCACTCTCCGCCATCATCCGGACATGCAGGCAGTTGTCCTCACTGAGGGTAAAGTTCACTGTGGCCGTGACCTTGCCCGGATAACCTTCATGGCCATCGGGATTGGTGTGCGATAGTGTGACGCCGTCTTGACGCACCGAAACCACATCCCAGTGGGCCTTGTCAAAGCCCACGAATCCGCCATGCAACTGGAATTTGTTATCCCGGTTCTTGGACACCTCCACCACCTCGCCATCCAGCCTGAAGCGTCCGTTAGCCACACGATTGCACACACGTCCAATGGTGGCCCCAAAGTAGGGATTCTTTTCGCTCTGATAGCCCTCCAAGTCGTCAAATCCGAGCGTGACGTCGTCCAGCTGGCCGCGGGCATCCTCCGTCTTGATGCTGGTGATGGTGGCGCCCAGGGTGATCACCTGGACCGACATGCGACCGCCATTGCATAGCGTAAAGCGCCGAATGGGTTCCGTTTGCTTGGTAAATGGATTGACTGCTCCAGTAGCAAAAACATCCTCGGTGACGTGAACCATTTCGATCTCGATGCAGCTACAAAATGAACTTGAGCGCCGAGTGCGCTGGCATTTTTATCTGCCCTACTCAACGCCGTAGAGGTTAATCACCACTTAATATTATTTACGTGTGTGTAAGTATTCACACTCTAAATTATCGCAAAACAGCCGCAACCAACAATATATAAAAAAATATAACAAACATATGAAAATTGTGTCTTATCAGAAACAGGGTTGGAGAGGCCTTCGATAAGAGCGATGCACTTTAGCGAAATACTTATATTTATATATATTGTATGCGCAGCTTACCCAACAGGTGGTTCCTTGCTCACTATTTTACAGGAAATTATATTGGATTGGATTTACAAACAGCACTATTTTTCGCGGTTCAACGCAAGTTGCACATGTTTAATGTTTTGAAAATGAGGCGGTATATTTCGGTATATTTATGAACTCAAACACCTTGCATATTTTTATATATTTTATAGCATTTTTGCGGATTTACTAGCATTGCTAGCAGTATTTATATTTATACTTCTTATAGTGTAGTATTTTTGAATACTTTTTAGTATTTTCCAACAAACGTTCACGTTTCCCTACAGGTGAGAGATGTAGTTAATATGTAGCCAATGTGTAGTTAGCGTGTAGTTACCATGTAAAACAAATAATTTTGCGGAAATTATCGTTGTTCTTTTCTGTCTATACCTTATTTTATAAACAATCCAATTCAGATGAGTACTTCAAGTCGCCATTCTTGTATAAAATTGTTTACACTGTCGGATAAAAATATATGTTCATTGCTGAGGTTCTTAGCTAACTTCTAACTTTCAACCGAATATCCAAATCGAGAAATATGATGGAATATGAGTGCAAATAGTTCATCGGTATATTTCGGTATATTTTTAGGGGTCAGACCGTATATTGTATCGATAGATCCGCGGTCGACTGGTTGTTTATTAACATTTTTAAATGTTTATTTAGCAAATAGAAAGCTAACCGGTAGGAATTCCTAATCACTATTTCATCCGTTCGGCAGCGAGTGTAGAGAAAAAGGCATTTTAGAGTCCGTACCCATAGCTGGCATACACAAAGTGTCACTGAGATGAACAAATCCAAAATGCGATTGACGTGGCAACGAGAGCAGATTAAAATTCTATTACTGACATTCGCTCTGATTTGTTGTTGCTGCTTGATCAACGTTGCCTCAGCCCAAGAGGCGCAACAGCCGTGGTATGAGAATCTGCCAGCAGTTGCCATGGACTATAAGGTAAGGAGTACGCAGCATCCACACGACGTACGGAGTCTAAACAGCTGGAGATTATTGTTTTATTCTTTGCAGGTCCACATAGACGCTGGCAAAGAAGATTGCTATCATCAGTACGTGCAGGCGGGGGCCACTTTCTATGTGTCCTTCAGTGTAAGTCCATTGATAGATACTAATTCTCTTTGATTTTCACAATTGTGTTCCCCAGGTGGTGCGTGGCGGCGATGGCATGGCCGGTTTTGCCGTGCGCAATCCAGCCAATGAAGTGGTGAAGCCCTACCAGTGGCAGGCCACGGCGGACTACACTGACCAGGTCTCGCCCGGCGGCTACTACTCCGTCTGCATTGACAACCAGTTCTCGCGATTCGCTGGCAAGCTGGTCAACATCTACATCACAGTAGTGAAGTACGATGCCTGGGACAAGTACGCCAAAGAGATTGAGCAGCTGCAGCTGAACATGCAAAACTTTACAGTAAGCAGAAACTGGTTTTGTTTTCCTAAGCCACACCCAAAAAATGAAACGATCTACTTATTACCTTAGGCCACCATCGGTACTGTGGAGCGAAACATCAACGACATGATGGGCTATCAGGCGCATAGCCGGCATCGCGAGGCCCGCGACTATGCTCTGCTCTTGGATAATAACTCCTACATTCAGACTTTCTCGCTAAGCCAAATTGTGGTCATATTGATCACATGCTCCATTCAGGTGCGTTTAATCCACTATTTCTTTTACTTCATTCTAATTTCATTGTGTTTTCCAGGTTTTCTTCGTGCGAAAGCTGTTTGATGTGAAATCTAATTCAAGGAGTCGCATTTAGAGATTCTCGGATATGCTGCACAATGACTTACTCTTTTTTTTTACCTTCCCATCCGCACATTTCCAATACATTCATTCAACAGGATGAAGGCCGAATCCCTTCGCATTTTTGTAATTAATTTTATCACTGGCTAAACAGAACAAGTGCAAACTAGGCAGACTTTTGACGTATATATGAAACTACTTATGTTATGTCTTGCAAGTTATATACAACAAACTTATTGTGATAAGTGTAAATGAGTGTGTGTTTTGTTCAATAAAAATATTGAATAATTTTGTACTTAATGACGAGTTTTTTTTTGGGATCCAAGTTTAATTTGACTTGGCTAAAGCTATGGGAGCTTATGAGGATGTTCAAGCACTGTAAGCTCAACAAGGACTTTCACCTTTTCTAAGCTTCATTTACCGTTACTTTTCCAAGGCATTTGAAAGCTTTTGCAGTCGAATTTCTCTAAGACGAAAATCCGTACAAAGATGTTTTCTATGTAACGAATTTATTTCCAGAATACTGAAATGCTATATTCTACATTACGAATTTTCCGTATAATGAATTCCCCTTGTACATCTATCTATACACACATGTACATACATATGTATTGTACTGTACATATTATTGTATATGAAATACATGGTTATGGATCGTCGTCGTCGTCGCCCAAAATTGTACTATCACAGATATAAATGTATCTCACAGATACAGATGATTCTCAGTTACAAATGACCGACACGTTAGTTCTTGAAAAATTGCAGTTCATTGAGACAATTATTTTGGTTGCTTTAGCAAGTGAGACGGGGGTTGGCGCACAAGCGAAGCGATTGTGAGGAGGGCTTGTCCCCTAGTATCATATAAACTTAAATTTGATCCCATATACAAAAGTGATTTGCGTTCAGAAAATGATATATGTATATCATCTATTATTATGGATAGCTTTGAAATGGGTCTATACAGATTGTGTCATACTTACCCATCAAATTTCAAATCTTTTGGCCATTTCTCGATTTCTAACGCGAATGCAAAAAATTAATGAAGCTAAACGTCGCACCTTGAATAACCTAATATAGATTTCTTTGAATGTGAAGTCAATTATGATATATATGATGTATATTTTAATGTGTATATCCGCTTATCCTTATAAGTTATAAGCTTATAACAGTTCTGTTGATATTGTGGGGAAAGCTTCTTGAAAAAGTGTCATAATACTCTAAAAATTAAGGGTATGTGAGCCCAGAAAACGAAAGTGAAATAGCCCACAATCGCCAGCAATCCTAAAACCTATACACGCAGAATGTGAGAATACTTGTGCACCCATCCATTAAAATACATTGAAACCTCAAGCGAAACACAAAACCAAATTAAGCGAAGCACTAAAAATAAAAAAATTGATTGTATCAAATATTTTTGAGAGATAATATTGTATGCACACATTCAAATGCACTCGTGATGACGTGGCTCAAGCCGAACGCCACTGCTGAATACCAGGGACCCAATTTAGAAAATTCTTTTGGAAAGTATTCGTTGTATGAACTGACACTACTGTATAGTTAGTGGCTCTGCTTCAGCGCTCATTAACTAGATCTACGATTTGTAGACATTTTTCTTCCGCTTCTTCTCCTCCCCTAATTATGAGATGGCAAATGAAGCTCCCAATTCCATGCCATATGCTAGCTTATCAGAAATTATCCCCGCCTCGACACAGTACCTTAAATCATGTCACCGTTCTGGGCGCTTATCTATAAGTCATTTAACACATGTAGTACATACAAGTGTAAGCATGTGTGCGTGTACATGTGTGATTCTGTGGGGCATGTGGCATGTTAATTATATCCTTTTTGGCAGGCGCATCTCGAGATCTTGGGGCGTCTTTTGTGGCCACTTCGGCTTGAAATTAAAATGGTATTATGTGTGCGGCGAGGAGGGCTTATCGCTGGGCTGGGTCTTAAAGTCCTTGCTAAACTAAGAGCCTAATGGCCTCACACACTAGCACACACACACATGCACACACATAGATAAGAGTAGCGTGTGTTAGTACTGGCTCTTTAACTGTTTTAAACGCCATTGTTAAAATATTGCTCATACGCACTTCCGCCCAAAATGGGGTCTCTTCGCCAGCACTAATGATGCCCGCCGCCTGCTGCCACAGTGCTGCCCAAGAACATAGAGAAGAGCAGTCCAATGGAGCACCAGGAGCATCCACGGCGGCACAGTTTTGGCTCCGCCCATCTCGCAGCAGCAGCAGCAGTAGAAGCAGAAGCAGCAGCCGATGACAGCACCAGATAAAAGGGCAAAGCAGGAGTGCGGAGCGCGCCTGCGCATCAACCACCGCAAGAACGGACGATGGGGTGACATCCTTGCTAGCAGCGTCGCGGTTGCTGATTACACACAGCTCCAAAATATAATGATTGTGGGAGGAGTGTGTGTTTGAGTCCGTGCCTCTGTCCGTGTCCGTGTCGCCATCTTTGAACGTTCAAGCGTTGTTTCGGACGGGATGATCTGGGCGAGCACCGGGCCACATTAACTTCGAGTGCGCGTTACCGTGCAACACGTCGCGGACGACATAATAACGGTATTTTGCGGTTAAGATTCGTCGGTTGCACGTCGTCAATATCATCCACATCCACAGGAAAGGCAAAGAAAACGAAACGTTCACTTGGCCAAGTGGGCAGCACACAAGAAAAATACTAGCGAAAAAAGAAAAGGGACAAGAAGGAAACACACACACACACGTTACCCGTTAGTTGAGTGGCAAACTTGGACACATACGCCCAGCTTGTTGCTGGCTGTGGGCGTGGCAATAGCAACCAAAACACACACGAACGAACAACTGCAACTGCAACACTCACATGTGTCCTCCTCCGTGTGTGTCGCGGATATTTTTGTGCGGAAATTATAGAAATTTCGCTTTTTGATTTCATTTTCATTCCGCTTTCGTTGGCGGCCCCAACTTCTCCGACTGCTACTCCCTTTCCTCCTATGCACCTGTGCGAACATCAAGGAACGCGTTCTTATCCTCGTCCTCAACGCCGTATACGTTGCTGCCTTCGCTGCCTTCGCTGCCGTCGGTGTCCAGTCTGCCTTGTCCTTGCACTGACAAATTTCCTTGCATATCCGCTACAAAACTACTACGGCGACATCAAATACAAACAAAACCTTTCTTCGCGTGGCGCGTCGCTGTCGCGTTCACTTGTCGCATGTCCGTCGCCATTCTGACAATAATTTCATTTCCGGTCTGCAAATTGTACGCACTTGTTTTGAGTGATTAACGGCCCGTAACGATTGAGCCAACAAGTGAAGTGTTTGCGATTGAATCGTTACCTACACCCAACGGAAGTTCTTCAAGTCGAGTGCAGCTAAGACTACAAGCGGAGTAGTATTTTTGGATAAGCTCTATCAGAGAAACAGCCATAATCCTGAGGTGAGTGTGGACTTCGGCTAAAGACCAACTTATAACTAAGATAAATTTATGAGCTAGATCTTCTTTGTAAAGTGTGTTCCCATATGCACTTGGATGATCTGATGGACAAGTCAGAAATATGTAGGACATCTGGAAGTCAAGGATGGTTTTTCATATAGTCAAAACATTGACGAGACTTAAACTCATTATGACGGGGTCTTTAAGGCACTTAGAGGTAGAACGATCTCAATGATGCCTATAATAACCAAGCAAAGAAATGAATGCTGTAACTAGATCCTCATATCTTTTAACGATTGGAACTATGTAGAACGAGATGTACAATTTTGAATTTCGATATGCCCCGAAACTTAATTATCCATTTGTAGGATTTACTTTTTTGGTTCCAAGCTATACCGTCTTTAGATGATCTGATGGGCAAGACGTTTTCGAAGTCAGCTAGTGTAGTACCTGGATCTTGACACCTGCTGGAGCCTTATGCTCGGAAAATTCCATTTCCTAATTCCCCACTAATCAAACACGGCCACCCCACAAAACCTTCTATCGTTCGTACACTGTTAATCAAATTAGCAGACATACAACGGATATATTCATAAACCAGCCAACAAATCAAAGCAGCGCACACTGGGCGGAAATGCCATTTTTTGTCATTAACCTACATAGTAAAGCTACATAGAAGACGAAACTTTGAATATTTCGAATCAGGCTCGCCCTCCACCCACACATAATGCATTTCAGTTAAGTCTTTAATGTTTTTAATATATTAAAATCCCCTGCCACTTCGCTGTGGCGTACTTTGTGGTTGCAAACCACAAGCAAACCTTTCATATAAGTTTAATTGCGCAATACTTGTGGGAATGATCTTCTTCCGTTCTCCCCAATGCCGACTTCCCACATCCTCCGTCTACCGCTACGCCTGTGGATTCTTAGTCCATTTCTAGGCCGGACTTATGCCCGTTCTCCCTCAGTACTCTTCGAATGCCATCTCCTCAATCCTTCTTTACTGCTGTACCCTAGTCGCTTAGTCTGTTCCTGATTTTTTACAACTTCGAAATGATTCGCAATGAATTATGGCAGTGTCGGAAAAAATCGGATCTTTTGATTTACTGATTTATTTGATTCAATAAAAAACCACAGGAATATTTTCAAATCAATCATTAAACATAATTTGTATACATATATGTATGTAAATATATATGAATACAACATCTCACTCAAATGAAAAATTGTCATGGACTTTAAAATGGGTATCGTCATCTGCTGATCCCTCTGCTACCTCAATCGCTGGTAGTCCCCTATTTGCAATTCTTTTTTGAGCTGATGCCAGTAAAAATTCATCGGATTCGCTTGAAACTCGTCACTCGGGGGTTTTCGAGGTTAATAATTACGAAACTGAAGTCAGTTTTGAAAAATTCAAAATGGCGGCTCCAATAAGGCCGGATTCACCTAAAACAAATAACTCCCCGAACTTGCTACATCTACATCTAGAAGAGAAAATAACTCAATACATCTTGAAACTAGAAAACTATTATCAAATTCGTAATCAGCGACCCCAAAAGCCCCCGAGTGACGAGTTTTAAGCAAAATTTGTTTAATTTAACTTATTTGGTACTTGAATGAAAGAACTATTGAAATTAAGTGAAACTTGCCTAGTAACTCTTTATTGATATTCAATATAGAGGTAAATAGTTTCTCATTTGAGATCGCTCTTCTCGCCGTATTTCCATTATTGGAATTTCCAGGGCTGTTCTAACTTGATTTGTTTATATGTTATCCCATTCAGTCCAAAGTTTGCTTTCCATTTTAATCTTTTCGAGTCATTATTGCTTCTTTTTCTGAAGCCCTACTGATTTAACGTTTCTGAGGACCAATTCGTTATGATATGTATAAAAAAAACTGCAAGAACTCGAAGTAGTCTCTGAAGAAGAATCTTGATTTATTTCTTCGTATATCCAGTCAAAAGTTGCGTTCAACCAAACTTCCAGCAAATCGCCTCGACGAATATCGACCTTGTCTGAATCTATGAAAATAGTTCGAAAATATCTACACAATAACGCACTATAATCTTACTTCTTCTGCACCACTAAAGGTAACTAGTTTGAGGTAGGCCCTAGTTAAAATGTCTGCCAACAAAACGAAATAAAAACTCATTTAACTAAAGAATTCCAACCAATATACTAAATACCTTAATGTACATTTTCCGTAATAAACAACGTTGTTTGGTTCTCTTAAATGGAAATCGCTGAAATTCGAACATTCACAATGTTTACTGTCAGAAACAAGGAACATTTAAAGGGTTTCCAAAAATCCAAGGATGGCCATTTAATAAAGGGGAATAATAATAAAATTATAAAACTATAACAAAATAATTTTGAGATAAATGCTAAAAAATCGGCATTCCGCCCAATGTGCAGCGGCTGCAACAAAATCATCATCAGTTCGACAAATAAACAGCTCACTAGTCGCATTATGCAGTGAGCCCCGAAAGCATTCAAAAATCTGTAAATTCCTGAAAATGAACAATCAAACCCGAGAGCAGTGAAATCTTACAAACCATTAATGAGGATGCGAGCGTGTGGCCTCTTAATTAAAAGATCTCTCTCGTTCTACAAGGGGATTATACCATTAACAGATGCTCGCTGGCAACTCGATTCGACCGAAGCATAACTCACGGCAGCCGCCCGGCAATCATTCCACTCCACACGCGTCAGAGAGCGAGACGAGCATTCAGGCCATCTCCAGGCCGACATCCTGGCATCCCGCTCGTATTTCCGGTGTGCGCGCGCTCGCAACGATTGTGATAGCTACGCACAAAAAAGATGTCTGCTCGCTAATGTTTGTTTGGGGAAATTTGCTTACATTTGCTTACAAGAAGAGCCAACCCGAGAGCCCGAGCCCGACCCCGAGCCCGAGCCAGGGCTCAAACCCGAACCAAGTACAAATAATAAATAATAAATGAGGCGTGTGCAGACCGTTTATAATGTCTGACAAGGCAAAAGTTGATGATGTTGTGTACGAGATGCAACCGTCCGATAATGAAATCTATTCCCGCTGATGCTGGCCAAGTTAAAGCCGTCTCGATTTCGCTTTTGCTTTTGCGTTTGGGGGAAACTTTAAGCCAGAGACAGTGGAAGTCGCACGTTGTGTGGCATAAATTTCGTTGGCATAAATCAAAATTCAGCAACTTCCGACGAGGGCAGAGTGCAAAAATTTGCATGCCCTGTGCTTCTGCCTCTGCCCGTGCCAGTGCTTGTTCCCGGGGCTAACTGCAGACTGGCCAAAAAGGACACAGCTAACAATGGTCTGCACTCTCTGCTTTACCCTCTACCCCCTCTATGGACATTAGAAATGCACGCTCAAATGGCTGCCACCCACGCACAGTACGGCCCAGCACTCATACGCAACGTTGGCCTAGTCTAAAGGGCAGGACTGTACTCGAACTCGTACTCGTACCCGTACACACAATAAATAACAAGCCAGATAATTATGCACGTCGTGCCTATATCTAAAGGAGCCCCACTTGTCCTCTCCAACCAGCCACCACTATTAATTATGCTGGCAAAAAGAGCGTGAGGCCTGAGAGGGAGAGGGAGAGGCAGAGGGAGAACTGCCAAAACGTGTTGGAGCCTTGGCAATTAGAGCGGTTGTTTGGCCCAAGAGGCCTCTTAAAATTGCAGTCTTTAATTGTGGGCCAGGCGTTATGATTTATGAATATCTTTCCGTAGCTCTGTAGTTTGCTATGAGGTGAGTGCTTGGGTATATATTTAGATTACTTTCAAGTAATTACAATACAATTTTTCAACTAAAGTGTAGACTTTAAAGATTGTTTTCTACGAATATCTGTATAAATCCATGAAAAATATATACTTTATGTAATATTTTAACGCTACAAAACTCCCATCATTCAATTTCTTTTCCCAAAATCCTTTAGAGTCAAGTGGAATCCATTGTTCAGCCAACAGCCAGCCATTGAGGCTTCTCAGGCTTGCGCCATGTACGAGAACTCGTGTTCGTATCAGACGGCGCTGGACCTGAAGCGTGTCTCGCCACCGACACTCGCCCAGGTGAAGACCGAGGACTGCCTGACGCTGGGGCAGTGCTCGCCGGACTGGACCTCGTACCGCTTCCATCAGTCCACCTTTGAGCAGCTGAAGCAGAGCGTGGAGAAGGCCAAGGCGGCGCTGCAGGATCGCAGCAGTTTCTTCGGGGCCACCAGTGCGTTCAGGTGAGTCATTTCATCCTTTAGAGATGCTCCAGCATTACAGATCTTTCACATCCACAGTGACATTTACTCCAGCCAGCGCCTGACAGACAGCCTCGACACCCTGCCCGTTCAGACCGGGAATGGAGCTGGCAATTGCCTGGGTTTGCCGCACAATCACGGCCCTGGTGTCGGTGTGGGCGTCGGCGTTGGTGTGGGCGTGGGTGTAGGCGTGGCCGGAGTGCTCAACTACAATGCGGTGACTAGCAGTACGGCCGGAGTGAGCAGCAGTGTGCAGCGCCATCGTCTGGATACATTGCAGCCACCCGCTGGGTGTTCGCCCGCCGGCACACAGCATGGCGTCATCACGTCCAGTGCTGGCCAGGTCACATCCGGCACTTTGGATGCGGTTAGTGCGGCACCGGCATTGCCATCGCTAACGGCGTCCAGCACATCCCATGTGGAGCACAAAGTCCGAGCAGGTAAGGAACGAGCAGATGATGACGATATAAATCCGCGGAGGATCAGCCGTTGAAGCACATTCTCCATTCGACCCAAGTCCACCCACCAACCCACTGACCTTCTCGCAATTGTCTAGCACAAAAATGTCAACGAAATGGCGGAAAAACAAATCCTGCGCTTCCGGTCAAAGGGAAAACGAATCCCCAAGTGGCAAAAGGACGAAAATGAACTGCCGAAAATGTTGTGCCACAAAAGTGGCAAATTTCGCGTATTTATTTAAACACATCCAAACAGCATATGTGCCATACCCACCGCCACAACGCCACACCTCCTCTCCTTCTCACGAACCTCCTCCGCTAGTTCAGGCCAAACGAATATGTCCGAGCCCCGTTACATTTAATGGCCAAAACAATGGCCAAAAACCGCGACCAGCCATGTACATAATTCCGCTTGTTCTACCAACAACTGGAAAAATGAAACAACACACACAAAAAAAAAAAATTATTCCACAAAAAATTTAAATTGAATTATCCATATAAACGTTGAGGTCTTTTGGGGTCTCGCTTCTATTCTCGCTCTTGGGGTTTATTTTTTTTTCGGTTACATATTTATCAATTTAAGCCGGCTGGGCGGATGTGGCTTATAATGTGGCCCTTAGTCGGTGGCTGTTGGCCTGTTCTGTTCTGGCCTCTGCTGCTGTCCGCGACCAGGTTTTGATAGAACCATCAAAACTGAACAATTTCATCGCGTGCTTGGCCGGAGTTTGTTATGCCGTGAAAGTCCCAGTCAAGCGCTGTCCATGTCCATTTATTTCTATAAGAAAGTTTCTTTTTTGGCAAATTTATGCCCTGGCTATGGCTCTGGTTCTGGTTCTGGCTCTTGTTTTCTTTTTGCTTCGGTTTCAATTAGACAAGACTGACAAGGCCTCCGACTTGTCGGTGGTTCTTTTGGCTGAGGGACAAGTTGTTTGTTCGACTGCAAAATGCTGTACATTTTAAATGTTGTCTTATTATATCACAGACTTTAAGATGATTTTCCTTATCGTTGTGTGTAAGCCCTGTAGACAAGTTCTGACTTTTCTCATCGCAAATGGAAGACACAAAATGGCCGCCAACTCATTTTCCTCCCATCTCATTCCGAAGCGCTCAAGCAAATATGAAATGAATCCTTTTCAGCTTCTGCCCCCACAGCCCCATCTCTTTCTTCTCTGGTCTCCCTGTCTCCTCTGACTCTGATGCTGTCAACTGTAGCTGAGTTTTTGCCGCTGCCTTTGGCATGAAAAGATTTTTTCATGCGTAACTCATTATTTTTTGTGCTGAACAGAAAAGACGTTTGGCTCACAAAAGCGCATAAAAAATAATTACACTTGCCAGCCAACACAAGGCAAAGATATAAGTACATATACATACAAAGACGATTATATAACAGTCAGATATGAAAAACGTTATATAAAAAAACCACATGGATACATTCCTTTAGAAAGACTTCTTAAAATTTTACTAAATGTTAAAATATATTTTTGGAGAAGTTTTTCTGAAAAACGAAGAGCAGACACAGATGGGACATCTTAGACGATGAAAATGTGGATTCCTGTAGTTGTATTTAAAATCATATGTATATGATTATTATGATCCATATCATCGTCCTAAATATCTTACATAATAATAATCTTTCTCATTTATTCGAGTCAGAATATTCCCCATTTTCCATATTTTACAGATTGGGAAAAAGCTTTTAAATATATACATAGATCTTCTGTGACTATATTCGCTGATATAATCTTGGACATTTTCTCATTGAATTGCCACTTTCTCTTAGTTTAAAACAGTCAGTTTGGTTAATCGAAAATCCAGTATAACGTGAGACTTACTACTATATAATAGCGAAGGATGCTCACATACTGGTAGCCCTAAACATTTCCCCCATCCCGCTCAGAAGCTGCAATTATGACACAGTCCATTTCCAGACAGCTCTCATGGGAGAACATCGTCCTCTCATGATACCCATCATCTTCATGGCTATCATTATCATAGACTCGTATCACATCCGGCTTGACATTTCAATTGAAAGCGTTGCAAATTTCTCTTGGTATTTTTTGTTGTTCGTTGTTCGTTGGCTGCTGGCTTATTGTTGTTTACATCAAACAAAGATTTACGGCAATTAAACATCTCTCCATTGGATGGTGTCCTCTGGCTTCTGCCTGGCGACTGGTCTGTGAAGTGACAACCCTCGCGATTATGTCCTTTGCGGTTCACAGGATCTGTCAGCGAGTCAGAGGCGACGGTGAGGGAGAGGGTGCGCTGGTTCGTGTCGAGCGACGTTGCGTGACGCTGGGGCACCACCCATGTTGTGACTGCAGGGGGAGGGAGATAGAAATGGAAACCATAATTCGGGCAATAAATAAACCAGTCGCTAGTTCTGATGACAATTATCTATGCCGAGATTTATGATTTTTTCCCAGCTTCCACTTCTATTGCTTGGCATACGAGAGTATTTTTACTTTTTTCCATTCACTTCCGTGGCAAAAGGCGAAGCGTGCCGTGCTGAGTGTGCAAATTTTCGCTGCCTGGCAATTAAAGTATCCTTTTGTTTGCTTCTTTGCTTCTTGCAGATAAATCCTCGCTGGACTGCGCCACAACATCCTCGCACTCCGCCGTGCCCTCGTCCTCGTCCGCCTCCAGCGACCAGCATCAGCAGCAGCAGGGCAGGCACAGCGGAAGTAAGAGCAGCAGCAGCAGCGCCGGTGGTGCAGGAGGAGGAGGCGGTGTCGGTGTCGGTGTCGGTGTCGGTGGAACAACAGCAGGAGCAGGCAGCTCGGCACTGTGTAAGTTTCAACTTTGTGACTATATCAAAAATGTCCTTTGAGCTTTAGTGACAGCTTTCAGTCAGGACAGCAACCTGAAGTCTCATTGTTCACCCAGAAGAGGGCGCTGATGTGCTCTGTTCTGGGGGGGAGGGGGTGGCATGTCCTTGACGAGAACATTTCATTTTCCAGGGGGTGGTTTGGTGGAAAATTGTTTACTGTGTAGAGGAGAAAAGTTCTAAGAGGTTATTATGAAAGCTAAGGAAGTAGTACTTCATGGCATGTCCTTACTATATTTTGGAACGTTTTCATAGATACGTTTTAAGAAGAATTTCGATGATTAACTTCTTACAAAGATTGAAAGCTTATCTTATCTTCACATTCATAGGATCATCATTGTGATATCTTAGTTGCCAAAACATTGCAAAATCCAACACATGAACGGAGCTAAAGATTTTGTATAGAGAAGCTGCAATAAAGTTCGGAACCAGCTCTTCCGTTGTGCATATGTATATATATATATAGAAAATCAATCATAATATGGCTAAAACATGAAGAGTGGCACTAAAGAGGCAACTACCGAAGCTAGTCGTAATACCTCGAGGGCTTATGAGCCTTCATCTGCGGCCAACCTGGTAGAAATGGGAGATTTCTCGAGGTATTACTCCACGGTTAGCTTCGGTAGTTGACTTTTTAGTGCCACTCTTCATGTTTGAAGGACCCTCGCAAGGATGCTCTATTGATCTTTGCATTAAATTGTATGGCCTAGAATAAGAAAGTGAATGCCAGACCATAACATCACCTTCTCGTCAAAAAATTTTCCTCTTGACGAAAGTCATGAAAATAAAAGTTATATCCGAAAAAGTCAGCCACTCAGAGTTCCAGGTCAGACAATAAAAGGATTGTGAAAATATGAGCTACAAGTCTTCATTCATATCTATCAACACTTGAGACTAATTATCTTATTTGCAAGAGCTTCCCATTATAGTTCTCCCGATCCATCTGCACATCCATGAGAACCAGTGCTGATATCTCAATTGCTCACTTGACTTAATGCCTTAAGCCTGACTAATGCGCGTAATCTGGGATACGAACCATTGCCCTGGTCCCTCTGGGAACTGAATTTCGAGTCTATTGACAGTGGGAAAGTTGGCAAACAAAAGCCTGGACGGCCTTCTGTTAATGTTCATTGTCCAGGCCGACTGTAAACATACAAAACGCAACAGTCACAACATTCCCTCTCGGAGTCTCTCTGTCTATCTGTGACTGCCCCCGTTGATAATTTGACTCTTAAGTGCTCTTCAGCGGTAATCCTATTAAAGCGTGTTAGTCACACGCTCACACAAACACACTTCACAGGGAACGTGAAGTGAAGTGTGTGCGGCCAGGACGAGGACAACCCCCGAGCGCATCCAGACATTCTGGCTACCAGTCGTCGAGCAGCGCTCGAGGGATGGCCAACGAGCAACAATGAGGCTAATCGACAGATCATAAAATGATCAAAATGTTATGTGAAGCGCATTAGGGCGCACGCGTCCTTGACAGCGTGGTAGATACAACAGATAGGAGAGGAGTTCCCTGGATGGGATTCAATTGGATTGGATTGGCTTGGATGTGTGTGGGATTCCCTTCTTGCACGGACAATTGAGCGGTTAGGTGTGCATAATGAGAAAGGGTAGGGTGGAGAACGGGAGCATGATATCGCTAACATCCATGATTGAGTGAGTAACAATTGGTAGAATTTATTATTTATTATATGTATGATGAGATAGATTTATGCTCGTTGATTGCGTGTTTAATTATATGGATGGAACACATGTAACTGATTGATTTATACTCATAGAAGAATTGAATAATTGGTTAGTGAGGTTATAGAAGATTAAAGAGACTTGCACACAAAGAGAAAGTTCAGGCTGTTATCTTAGCCAAGCCAGGCCTTTCTCTAATTCTCAAATAATTGAAATGTTTTCCCTCTATAAATTGAAGTATATTTCTCAGGAGCGGGTCTCCCTTTCTGCTTTTATATTACACTCCTTTCTCTACCATTTTTTAATTATATTTTAAATTCTGTAATCATATTTCTGATGTCTATCATCATCTGTCGTTTGTTTATTCGCTATGGTTGCTCGCACACACACACACACTCGTAATGCTCGACGGTAATCGTAATCACATAATCTGGACGCCATCCCACGCCTCTCCATCAAAACGCGCAGCGGGTGGCACACCCCCTTTGGCCACCCACAAGTAAGCGCCACATTGTGTCTCTCAGCCTCCCTCCGTGTCGCTCTCTCTCTCTCTCTCTCTCTCTCTCCACGTTGCCCAGTCGCTGTCTCGTGCTGTTGCCCAGTTTCGGTCTCTATCTGACGCCGTATGTTTCGCTCACTTCAAATTTAATTCCTGATTTCATTTGCGCACAGTTTATTCTTCGTTTCGTTTTTTCACCCGTAATTGTTTCAGGCTGTGAAAATAAATTGAAAATGCTGCTGTGCCAACTGGCGCCGGGTCCGTAGCGATGCCGGGGCCAAAGGACGGTGAAGTCCTTTTTGACAGCTTCGCGGGCTGACGCTTACGCTTAAATTTATTCGCTCATATTTATTAATATGGCAAGCGAAAAAAGAAGAATACATGAATATAAAGAAAAAGCGAACTTGGCCAACTTTCTGGTGCTGGAAAAACTCCGTTTCCCAGGGTTTCCCTGGCTCATGTCCGCTCATGTGCGAGTGTGTGTATATGCGAGCCTATTGATGTCCAAATATTTTTATTCATGGCCCTTTTCGCGGTTCACTTAACTGCCGATTCCAGTCATTACCCCCCTTTGAGATTCAAGCACGAGTCGGTCATAAATCACGTCATTGTTGGCCCAACCCCTGAGGACCAGCACTAGCGTCGTCACCGCCTTTCGATGACGGCAACAAGCTGGAAAATATACAATATTTTTTGCTAATTTAGTTTTTCAGTCCAAGCATTGATTTCGCACTGATAGACAAACAAATTTGCCTGCGCGAACAAAAGCGCAAAAACTTTACAAAAATAATTAAAAAACGCGGTGCACAAGTCTAATAGAAAACTGTCAGCGAGTGCAACAGGTCGGCTTCCGCCTTCGAAGGCCTCGCTTTTTTGTTTGTGATTTATGCCGCTGGAAATGACCCGCTTCCGACATGAAATATCAAAAAAAAAAAAACCAAAAAAATAAGAGAAAATATATAGGAAAAATAGGAAAATACAAGCGGGAGAGAAAGGTAAAAGAAAATAGAAAAGCTGCGGCGCACTTGAAAGTTTTAGAAGAAGGAAGGGGGAGCACCTCCAGAGAGCAGCCTTTACACGGCGGAAACGCAGCGCACCCAGAGCCGGAGGTGACTGTGTCGAAGCGTCTCCGGTCTCGGTGTGGGGCCAAAAAGCGAACTGCAATTTAGTTGTCAATTGAATTTATGAGCTTGTTGAATTTATGGCCACTATGGCACTGCACTACACTACTCTCCTCGGCTTGCCGTTGCTCGGACGTTTTATCTCAAGTGACACAACTCACGTGAGAGGAGGCCGTGGGAGAACCCTTGACCCGCCGACCCTCTAGAGTCAATCTGCGTTATCAATTGACAGCGAGGGTCGCTCGGAGTCGAACCGCAGTAATTTATAGCCCTATACAGAGGCACGAGAACCATATAGACCTCTACTTCTACCTCTACCGCCGCCGCCACCACCACCCCTTTTGCGATGGCAGTTTGTATGTTAATTGTTTGTTTGCTGTTTGTTGTCATTGGCTCTTAAGTGGCGCGGGGTGGAGATGTGGTTAAGGGGTGTGCAACCCACGGAGGGAATGCCGTGTGAATATGCTAGCTTTCAGTTTATAAAAGAATCACACAAAAAAACAAGAACCAAATGTAAACGAGCTCTCCTGCAATTATCTCCGAAAGTCAAACGTTGGTAATCGGAGTCGTCGTCGGAGTTCAGGCAGGACACGCACCATGAACCCTGCACCCGTGGCACTCGTGCCACCCTTCCACTGCTTCTGCTGTTTATCAATCGCGCAATTATTGCTTGTATTGTTCAGATAGACATAGGCAGCCACGAGGACACTTTCAATATGTTTCTGTGAGAATTCCCTTCCTTCTCACCCTCACCCTCACCCTCCCCCTCTCACGCTTTTTGCCTATTTGTTCATGTCCGTAATTTGTTTTTATTACAATTTTCACTTTCATTTCGTGGGCTTACCTTTTTTCTGTGGTTCTTTGTGGTTAGGGATTGTTTGATTTGGCGTGTTCCCTTTATTTGTGTGAATTCAAAGTTGACATTGTTCTTATTTTTGTGGGAACAAGTTTCAGGGAGTCAACTAGATCTGTTGGCTTTGATAAGGAAGGTGTAATAGGTGTCGACAAAAGGGCAGAGGAACAGTAGAGAGAGGTAGGGGACCAGATCAGGGAAAGTTTATGGAAAGTTAATGCTACGTTCATGATAATTAATGAGAGACTTGATGTAATATCTTTAGATAAGATAAGAAGAAAAGATCAGAAGCCCCGATGAATCATATCATCAGAATTATAGATGTGATCCTAAGAATATAGAAGGGAAAAAGTATGAAACAAAAAACTATATCATGTAAATCGGGTTTTGTGACTGTAAAATGTTTGCACACCGATTTTCACCGACCGAATAAAGAAAGAAACATGCGTAACATTAGAGCAGAAATAACAGGCGAACGAGTCCAAAAAGATAAGGAAAGTATGCGTGTGAGCATGTCGCAGCAGCGTGAATCTCAATCACAAGATGAACGAAATCAACATCGACAATTGGAGCGATTACAAGCGCGCCGGTACGTAATTGACACTCACAGAGAAAGTGGCAGATAACGCCAAAAAGTGCAGAATTTACATCCGCTTCGTTTCTTCGTCTTTCTTTCGAGTACGAGCGTAATATTGAATATTCCGCTTATCCGAAAGTGCTTATTGGTGCTATGGACAAAGAATTTCAACATATTCATGCGCTCAAATTCGAACATTAGTCAGATGGTATGTATTGCGCACCAGAGAAAGTTCTAAACCTGAAATTGAGACGCCATGAGAACCATCGAATGACTTTCTCATTCCCACGGATCCAAATTCACAGCTGTTCCTCACATTCATCTTATGCTACCAAATAACATTGTTCGGAGCCACAAAAATAGTTTACAATACTGCGAAAAAAACCCGCATATTGCTATAGACAGATATTTGATCAGAATAAATATAAAATATGGTTAAGAAGAGCTTCAAGAAATCGCAGAACTTCAACAAAAGACTGAATAGATTCTTTTGCCTCGAGGTTTTCCCACACATCCTGCCATTCCATAGTTCACCCCCCTCCAAAATCTATTACCCATCCTTTCAATGGTCTCCTTCTGTTGCCCCTTCTGTTGCCCCTTCCTTAACCCTCTCATCACATACTCCACAAAAACTTTCACAGCTGCCAATTTCGAGTTGATTTATGCCCCACCGTTGCCGCCCATTTGATTAGCAAATATTGAACCAGGCTTGGGCTATGCTCGAACAGAAATTTGTGTATTGTATTTTTATTATTTTTATGGCGATTATAACAATACGCATTTTGGCAATAACAAAATGCACAGCCCAAAGGCCGCAGGCGAAATGAGCAATCTTTGAAGGAGGCGGAGATGGAGGAGGAGTGGCAGTGTGGCAGAGTGGCAGAGCATTAAAGACCCGCAACGAGGAGCTGCCCCGGGTGACTCTTGGCCTGTCATGCCTCGCCGAGCCCGTGGGCCACGTGCCGCGTCAGCAGCGACTTCGACTCCGTCGCGTGTTACATCATTCATACGTCATTAATGGCCACGTGTCCGACTTCCAGTTGTTGTTATTGTAGGCTGGGCCATTTCGGTGTTGCACATATACTCGTGCTCGTATAGTGTCTCCGTAGACAAGACGCATACTAGATATTAGCAGCCTGGACTCCCCACCCACTCCCCCACTCTCTAGCCTTGAGAAAACAAATCGCAGCGTTGATTGCGTTTCTTATTAACTGCTCGGTAGTTCAGTGGCTCAGTGGTTGGACTCAGACCCGGACAATATGCTCCCTGTCTTGGCCATAGTTCTGTGATTCAGTGATTCACTGCCGTGGTGTCGTCATGTTTGTCTTGACGCTCCGCTGAATATTTTGGCTGCACACACAACACAAATGGACAGGCCTTGATGCATTGATTGTGTAGATGTGGTCCTGTCACTGAAGCAGCAGAAGGACGATACGAGAGCTGTTCCAAATACAGATGAATGAATGAATGTTTGTGGCTTAAAGTCAACTTAAAACACTTCACTTGCGGGCGTGTCGGGTGGGCAGGAGAATGGTCGTGGGCGTGGGCGTAGGCGTAGGCGTAGGCGTAGGCGTAAACGAAGGCGTTGTAACCACAGCTTTTTGGGGGCGACGGAAATGTTACGGCGTCGCAAAATTGCGGAAATCGCACAACAAAAGAAATTAATTTAAAGTTTTTTCGCCCAAAAGCGTGCAAATGAAATTACATAATGAATGCAATTAAAATGTTAAGCGTAGCTAAGACACAGAGGCAGAGGGAGAACTTTATCCAGAGGAAAGCTTTCCCTTTTGGCCCAGTCCACGTCCAGCGGGCCACAGGCAAACATTTTGAGCCAAGTGAAACTTGGTTTTCCTCTGGCGGAGAACAGCAAATTGCTATTTAGCCATTTTAGATGCCATTAGCAGGGGCTCACACATACACACACATAGACATACAAACATACACACTCTTTGAGAGCTTATGATGGCAAGAGGTTGTTGTGGGAGGTAGAGAACGAGAGAGAGAGACGAGACGAGACCTCACTTTTGCCTTCCAGCTACGTTTATTAAATAACTGCGTGTCAAAGCAACTCACAAACTAACACACACACACACAGATACACGAACTAGCACACACACACACTGATACACACATAAATTAAAAGTTTCCTCGAGTTGAGCTAAACTTTTTACTTTGTTTGTATGTGGATGGATTGCATGAATGCGTGGGTGAAAAGCGAAATTTGTTTTTAACTAAAACCAAAATGCGAGTGCAGGCCAAGCCACAGCTACATACATAAGTGTGGAAAAATTCGACTATTTGGTACCTATTTTGATTGTATGTATGAAAATTGTTTTTTGGCGATCCAGATGATCCAGACCAGAACGAAATAATTTCCAATGCTTTCGACGATTGTTATCATATTCTAAGGCTGGGTTGGACATGGCAGAACTATACAATGGTCACCCTGTACTGCGTTAATGTTTAACATATTTTTCGTGTGCAATTTCATTGAGAATGTGTACTCGGTGATGGAAATACTTTAAAGTTCATCCAAGAATAAAGCTTTATGAGTCTTTTTAGGGAATTAAATTATGAAATTTACACTTTATTCAACCATTTTATTCTTTGGGCTGGCTGCATAGCTATTCAGGAAAATACCCTTATGCCAAACATTTTTAACGTTCTCTGTTAACTTATTCACATTTGATTAAAATAAAAAAAAATCAAATCTAATCATTTAGGATATTTAAGAATTTAGGAAATAAATTTAAATGATTGTTTATCCCTAAAATACGACGAACAGAAGTACATTTACCAACATTTCTCTCTAAAATATTTAGTAAAATGCTAGGGAAACTTTCCAAAACCAATTCATTCTTCTTCAGGTGTTTATAATATTTTCCAGACGGCAATCTCCTCTACAGGGTAATCTCCTCTAAAGGGTATAGAAAAACCATAGTTAGGGAAAACATGCCCCACACACACACACACAGATCAACAACGGGTAAAGAAGAAAACTAGTAAAGCTTTTCGTTTATGTGTGAGGAACTACAATTTGTTCGTTGACGCCTATGAATTAGCCCATGCCACCTACAAGGAGGGGGATACCATACCAAACCATACCATACCAGCACACAAGGACAGCGCCTCACTTGGCCAGCGGCAAGAGGCAGAGAAAACAGAGAGGCAAAAACAATTTCAATGGGGAATTCAAAAATTAATTAAGCCAGCCAGCCCCAAAAGGCAGCTGTGTAGATGGTTGGGTGTCTTTGAGTGAGTGAAGGTTGGTGTGGGTGTCTGTCCTACGTGTGTTTGTGTGTGTGCGTGTCTATCATTTTCTGTAGACTGCTTCTAGGGGCATGACGACAAGGCGCGCTGTTACAAAGGCATGAGGCAGGCAGCGCCACAATTGCACTTGAGCAGCTGCAGCGCTGTCAGCGTAGACGCCAACGCATGTGCACCTCCGCTTCCCACCCTTTCTAGCCGTTCTCCACCTTTCACTCTTTCCCCTACAACAGTCAAAGCCTTTCACAATCAACTATTGTTGATTTCTCCTGCAAATCCTTGAAGCTCCAACTTCTCGCGCATTGTTTTTGCCATACTCCTCACTGCCCCTCAAAGCCAGCACCACCTTCCTCCCTTCCCATTCCCGGCACCACCTTTCCCTATCCTCAGCCCACTCTTTTTGGGGGGGGGGATGGGGAACATGCTGCACGGAGGAGGAGCTGGGGGTGTTGTAGGCGAACGACGAAACGGTAATATCCTTGTGTTTGGTGGAAGGAAAAAGGAAGTGGATAATACATCCGTCCTTGTTGCTTCGTGTCACCCACTAAAAAGGCGATGCCACTTCTGAAGCTCTGCCACGAGCGGCGGCAGCGCCTATCCATTGAGTGGCCGCGCGCAAAAGAGACGGGCATAGTGTGTGTGAAGAGAGAGTGACAGAGAGAAAGATGGTGGCAGTGTCAGAGGCAGTCAACTCCCAAACCAGCGGCCTGTGGCTTGTTTTTAGTCAAGTGGAAACGGTAACCTCCTACAATAAACCCAGAGAGACAGAGAGAGAGAGAGAGTGAGAGATAGACAGAGACAGAAAGAGGTAGCCTGAGAGAGAGCTTTTGTCCTGGCGTAATACAAAAATATAAAACTATATATTCATTTCTGAGTGTAAGCCATATAGATCGCTGGAAATGCTGCTTTTGATAAGGACATACTCGAACAATTAGAACCCAATGTTTGGGCTTCTCTAAGCTTCGACTCCAACGTCCTTTCCCCCTCCATCGTGGAGCTCTCCATTTGCAGAAAGCTCTCGTCTCGCAGAGAAAGCTTTCGAGAGCGGAGGACTCCGTGGATAGGCCACACCTTGTCTCGATGCTGATTGGTGATTCGCGTCGAGAACGAAACGGAACTAGAGGGTGGATGTACTTTTGGTGTGGATTAAAACCCTAAGTATATCCTGGGGCGCAACAAAGGACAACACCAGCAGCAGCAGCGATGCCAAACAGAGCCAGCAACATGCCCAACCCGAGCCAGCGAGCCAGCCAGCCAGACAGATAGATACATACAAAGGAGCGAACCACCACCCACCAAAGTACTGCCCAACCAGCCACCAGCCACCCCCACTATGGCATGTGGCATGTGGAAGCAGGCATTAGAGAAGCTTTGGGGGTTGGTCGTTGGGCAGAGGCGAAGGCAGAGGCAACGGCTACGTCAACGTCAGCGACAGCGACAGCGACAACGACGGTGGCCTGGGCAGGATATGCGCGATTTGACGACGGAATGAAATCAATTGTTACGCTGCCGTGCCACAGATCGGACGCAATCCGGTGTCACTGCTTAAGCTCAATACCCGAACATATACCCGTAGACCAGAAGCCAGAAGCATCCTTTCTTAGCCAAAGTGATTTACGCGATTTTGTGGGCCTACACACAGACACAAGCGCACGCACACTTGCAAAGCAATACTGGGCAAAAAACACACACACAGAGCACACACACACATTCAAACACACACATACCAACAGCCATTGACACATATAAATCAGTTGGACACGCGAACGGCAGGGAAGGGTCCAGAAGTGCATTGGAAAGTTCGAGCGGAAGTCGAGGTGTCCGGTAAACGGTAACCGGTTCCGATCGTCACTTTTCCCGTTCCCGTTCCTTTTCCTGTTCCGCTGCGCGTCGGCTCGCTGCTCGTTTGCGGTATTGCCTTTTTTTTTAAATAAATTCAATTGTGGACAACACTTGGAGACGCCTCTCCGTCACCGTTACCGTCACCGTCACCGTCTCTCGCTCTGCCTCTGCCTCCGTGTTATTAGTTTCCGGACTCCGGCGACCAATTTACCGCTTGCCAAAAAACAACAACAGCTGAACAAAAAAAACGAAAAGGAAAGACAAAGAGCAATTGTAATTTGAATTTGAAATTCCAACTAATTGTTCGGCACCGAAACGGAAAACGGAAAAAGGAAAACGGATTGGAGACCGACACCTACCTGCCTGCGAGTATATCCCGAAGCGAGCGAAGCAACGTTTTTGTGCAGCACCGACGGCGGTTGCCCCGCTGCCACAATGCTGGACATCAAGTCCTCCGCTGATTACTTGTCACGCTCCACGGGAGGCTTCAGCAATTTCTCAATGCTCTTCGCAGGTGAGTGGGCAATGTGTGAGCCAACACGACCGTCGGCCGCGGTCCTGACCAATGCCGCATGGAATCCAAGTAAATAAATTAATGCCTTAGCTTCTTAAGACCTACTAGTACCCGTACTCTGCCGTCGGCTAATGCTTCTTGACGCCATCTTTCTATGTACAAGATACAGTGAAGTGAATTCGAATGCGTACTCAAAATATATTCTCTTTCTGTTGCAGATTCCTCCTACAAATCGTCGTGGGGTTCCCACAGTTCGACCCAATCGCAAGGTGAGTGTTCAGTGAATATAACTTAAAATAATATCAATTGAGTGAAGATATGGCTGGTAATTGGAGAACACACATTATGGTGAACACAGCTAAAAGTGATTGGAATGACAGTATGACTTCAAAACACCTTAGATCAGTCTTGAGGGAAATAATCCTTACATTTGAACCATTAACTTTTGATTACCTAAATCAGAGTGGAGGACGCCTTAGAAATTGATAATGGTTAAATCAAAACCATATTTGATGGCATTTTTGAATTGCTTTTCAATTGCAAAAGGTTAAGGAACTTGCAAAATATATTTGTTCATATTTGCACAGAAACCAACTTGTTTTCAGAATCATAAAGTTCTTTCTTCTTGGTATTCAGCCTCTCAAAGCCACAAATGCTTTATATAAATGATAAAAAGTATTTAATTTGACTGCTCCCCACTTCTATCTTCATCTTGTCTACTTTTCATATAAATGTTTTCGGTTTCCGCTCAATATAAATCCTACGAACCTGCTGTAAGTTCTCAAACAAAACTTGAATAATTCCCAAAGTTTCAATGATCACAAATTGGCATCAAATAAACTCAAAAAGTTCTGCTCCAAGCCCAAAATTATAGCAAATTATGCCTCAAAACCGAAGACATCAAATGAAGGCACTCAAAAAACCCATAAGCTAACATTAAATATGCAAAACACACACGACTACAGGCCCACAGGCCCAAGGAGATGGAAATTCACACGAATGAAGGACGCAGGACCCGGGGACCAGTGAAGCATGCAAAATGTGTGCCCTGATAGATGTATTGAAGCAAATCAACAAGCATCAATAGAATATTGACAGACGGACAGACAGTTGGGTGGGGTGGGGGGTTCTGGTTCTGTGGCTGGCTATGATGTATAGATAAAACACTGAAAAAGGTGACGACTACACGTGTTTGTGGGGTTGCGAGGCATTGAAGCGAGCAGAGGGGTTAGGTTAAGCGGCAAAAGGATCGCTTATTAGGCTAGTTATGGCCAATGCTAATTGAAATTATATTGTCCTTTGACACCCACTCCATGGGCTATAGCCCGGAGGCATTTTAAATCTGGAAATTTATGAAATTTTCTACACACACACACACACAGTCACACGCAAGAGAATAGACAAAAATTTCAGCTTGGCTGAACGCATTTAGGTGTTGGCCATTGATGGCATCAAAATTGTGCACAGCTAAAGTTTGTTCACAACTCCAGCAATCCAGCCACTGCCACCACCCCGCCAATCTAACAGAACAGAAGAGAACCGAACTGAACCGAACCTCACTCAACTCCACTCAGGCACAACCCCACCAGAACCACCAGAGCAAGCCCACTCTCCACCCACTAGTGATGGTCTGGGTCTGGGTCTGGGCTGCTGCAATCGGTCGTCTTTTGTGCTCTTCGCAGTTGAGTGGCCACACAAAGCGCAAAACCAAAAAATGTCATATGAAAAGTTGTCGTTTTTTAAGAACAATAAGTGACAACGAAAACAACAACAGCGGGCGGTGCTGAACCACCCAGAAAATCTTCTCCTGTGCCCTCTACTGCCTCTACCGCCTCTACTGCCGGCGGCTTTAATTTCGTATGAAGCGTGAAGTTTGCCACAAGTTGAACGCGCCGAGATTGTAAATTGAATTGCCAGCGGCATTGTTTTCGCTCTCTGCAATCATATTCCATTAAAATGAAAGATCCCACAGCGTTCAGTGTTCAGTGTTCATCGTTGCTCATGTCACAGTTGTCGCCCAGGACAACGCCTTGGGCGGCTCTGCGGCTCTGCGGCTCGGCTCCGTTCCGTTCCTTCGATTTGACGAGTTCTTTGATGGCATTGCTGAGATAATGTTTGTTTTGCGGTTGAGTTGATGATTGCCTTTGATTGTTCAACTGAGAGTGTTAACTGACAGCTCGGTTAAGTCCTAATGATTAGAATATACATATACACTCGTTTATTATTAAAGTATATGTAGATTGTGAGGTCTCCTCCTCCCCCTGTATCCTTTTTTGGTAAGCGTTCTGTCTCTGATTGATCGGAGGATCTGCTGCTACGACCCTTAGTAGTTGTATACCAAGGCAGACCACAAATGATCCTTCCTTTAAACCCTGGCAGACTATTATACATATGTCCTTGTAGGCTGCCCAGATCGTAATCTTGCTCTTCGAGCTAAGAAACTAATCAACATTTCTTTCATTATTTTGTACTTAACTTTCTTTAAAACACATTTTATTTCAATATTCTTTTTATCTCCCTTTTAGGCTACAGTTCCAATGCCTTGAGCATCAAACATGATCCGCACTCGCAACTACGGCAACCTGGTGAGTACCTCGCACATACATAAATATGTACATATACATATGTACATATTATGCCACTCCTGGCTCTCGGCTCTCTATTAAAAATGCCCGTGTGTATGGGAGATCCTTCAGATCACGTGCCGCATTGTTTAGCCTAACATTAAACATAAACACGCAGGCAAAAAATTGTATATTAAATAAATTTGAAACGAAACTCTGTTTGCCAACACTAATAAAGTTTCGGCATTGTATCGGACGCACGCTGCAAGTGCCACTTGAGTTTTGGGTTTTTGAGTTCCGTCCCTTCCGATACGAATGCCGCCACTCACTCACTCACTCATTCACTTTGGGATGCAGTCCATCCAAGAGTCCTAGAAAGCAGCTTTCCTCCCCTACGGTTTAAAATTCACTTCGAATATTTCACACTGAAACCCAACTGAAAACGAGCCGAAAACGAACCGAACCGAAACTGAAACAGAAATCGAGCAAATACTGTCGCAAAATCAAACCTTAAATACGCCACTTGAGCACTGGAAATGGTAATGGAAACAAAAGTGCCGTGCCGAGCCGAGCCGATCCGAGCAGTTGAATTGAAGCGTAATGGAAACAATTGAAAATGCCATAAAGGATTCTCAATTAGAAGACTGTGGAGGGGGAGGGCGAGGGCGATGGCGAGGGACGGAGACCCAGACGCACTTGGCCAGGCTTTTGTTGCTGTCAAAAATTGACGGCCGTGGATGAATAAGACGCGTGCCAGGCAGCCAGCCAGCCAGCCAGTCAGTCCCAGAATACCGGAATACCGGAATAGGGGGCAGTTTTTTCGGGACATTAAAGAACTGTTGAGAGAACAATACAATGCCATGTTCGAATGAGGCTGAGAAACTGTTTGCGAAACAATGGCTAGAACGAGCAGAGCGACGTGGAGACGGATACGGTGACTCCTGGCTGGCTAGATGATGCGAATTATGGACAATTGTGTCGTATGTTGAGTAGTGTGTCTGGTCCTGGTCTCCGTCTCCGTTTCGGTCTCGGTCTCGGGCTATGTTTCGCTGCAATCAGGGCTTGCATTGAGACAGAGTAACCTTTCTCCTGTAACCCCCGTGAAGGGGGGGGTAAAAATCTGGGCTTTTGCATGCAGGAAACGCGCGCCGGATAATAAGTGAAATGGATATTTTGAGTGTGAGTGAGTCGCTCTCTGAGTGTAGATGTGAGTGTTGGTGTATGAGTGCACTCGACAAATGCGCACAAATGAAGCATCTGCATGCACATATACATATGTACATATATGTATACTCATATATCCCGTGTATATATACTCGTATTCTACAGTTTCCTAGTAATGCATTTCATTTCATCAACGGAAACTAAAACTTGCCATTGCTTTGCCTTTTCCTTTCCTTTTCTATAAAAATGTTTCCCGTTTACGATGCCGTTTTCAAGGCGGCACCCTTCATTAAAAAATATTTGCATAAAAGACTTCGACTAATGCCACGCTTTCTGTTGCAACCCTCTCCCACAGATCCATATCAAATGTTCGGACCCACCAGCAGCAGGCTGGCCAGCTCAGGTGAGTGGAACAATCAGAAAAGCATAAAGATGCAGGTGCTGCGATTAGTTTTCCAATTGCGTGGGCCACGTGACTAAGCCATGGGCTCGGGCTCTCTAGTTCGGGTTCGGTCCTCTGGCCTGGCCTGGCCTGGCCTGGCCTAGGACTCTCCCCAATCTTTTTTGGTGTGGAAGTGGAACCCCAAAACACTTACGGACTCTGGCTGCATTTCATTATCATATCAATTTCTGGCTGAGATTCGACTCGACTTAGTCATTGCCCGGACGGCGACCCTAACAAATTAACCCATTGCATGCGAGCTTAACCCTTCGCTGCTCTGACTTTTGGGGTGCAGTTTTCTAATTTATGCGAAAGGTGTTTTTGTAAATTTATTACATCAGTGTGTGCCAGAGGAGAGATTGTGTGTGTGTGTCCGTGTCTGTATGGGCGTGTCTCGGCAATTGTTTTTTGCAGCTTTTGGCCTTTTGTTTCATTCATTCCTTGGGAATTGGAAAGTGTCTGAACTCTGGGCACGCGCCCTGCTGTTAAACGCCATGAAAATCCATTAAAAAGTGATGCAAGCGAAGTCAAAGGGGTATTCAAAAGTGGGCGTGTTCTTAATATAAAATTTGATAAATCGGTCAATGGATGTGTAAGCCTTTTTCTCACAGCCTCAGAGATTAATGACCGTGAGATTGAAAATTAAAGAACTATGTATGTACATATAACCGAAACTTTTATTGGATCCTGTTTAATGAAGTCTCTGTGAATTAGAGAGAGAAAATGAATGGTTCTGCAAAAACTCGTATTACCCAAAGTATCCTATATATAATCCATGGAGACTGAGAGTTTAGTGAGCATGACATCGAGTTAATGCTTCTATAACACTATCCCAAAATAAATCCAAATTATTATTGAATTGTATTAAATTCTGTGCACATTTAAGCTGAATTTTCCGCACAAATGAAAGTCAATTGCAGAGGTTTTTCATAGTCTCTCTGACCAGCGTTTGGGGGTAAAATCAATAACTCCTATTGATCCTGCGCTGGGGCAAGCTTTTGACGCCGCCATTATTGTTGCATGAGCTCCACCCACCGCAACCCCCAGCCAGCCACGGCCCCATGCCATCCCCGCCCCGTCCCATGGCACCATCGAAACATGGCGCTTCAACGGAATTAGCATAAAAACCCAGACGCCCAACATTTTCCGGCGCGACATTTACACGAATCGGGCTCTGCCTTTGCCTGTGCCTGTGCCTATGCCTGTGCCTGTGTCTGTGTCTGTACCTCTGCCTCTAGCTCTCTTTCTCTCTGGCTTTGGGCTTCTTTAGACTTCTCTTTCGACTGTTTGTTGTGCGGTTTAGCCCGTTGCCAAGAGTTGGCTCTAAACTTCAACTTGAAGTTGAACGCAAAAGCTCACTGAGATACAAACACACACACACACACACACACACACACAAAGAGAGAGAGGGAAAAAGGATAGAAACTAACACATACACACACATGCATTGCGCTTTCGCTTTTTGGGTGGCAAAAATGCTGTTTTTGATTAATTATGGCTTCCTCTCGACACGGAACCGCTTTGTTAGCCAAGTCCGGTCACCGCCGCTGCAAGCTGGTCAAACACTTGACATGCCACACTTATTTGCATGTGTGTGTGTGTGTGTGCCTTTCCAGCTGCAAGTTGCATGCAACCACAAAACTGATAAAAAAAAAAACAAAAAAACGAACCAAGAGTCGCTGCATAATTAAATGAGCCAAGACAAGAAACTAAAAAAATGTCCTTAATTATGTAAAAATAGGGACTCCCAGCAGCCTCACATCAAAGCCCTGGCCGCGCTAATTACTTCCGGTTTAAGTAATTTTTTTCGTTGGGATTTATTAAATTAACATATTTGTTTGTAGTCAAAGGTTTAACCTTATCGCCTTTCAAGTGAAATTAGTTAACTCCTTGGGGATACTCCTGAGCAAGCAATCGACGAGGTGTGGCTTTTTCTTGGCCTCTAGCACATTTGATCACTGAGCTGTATCAATAGACGAATCGATACTGCTCTTGCTCTTGATATTAGTGACTATCAGAGTTAAAGCAGCCGTGTGCAGTATTTGTTTACATCACCGCAGATAAAATTTATTAAAAAAATGCAGTAAAATGAAATGGTTTTCTCATCGTCCAGGTTCCCTTTTATAGGCTATATTGGAGATACAAATCTTCAAACTAAGGTGGCCCGATATAGCTCACTCACCTAACCATTCTCTGCCAATTTCTCCTTTCACCTTTTTTATTATTATGTATTCTTACTCTTAAAGTTGCATTTTTGCCCTCCTATGTGGGATTTTGTAACTGTTCCAGTTACCTTGAACCGAGCTTCAGTGCATTGTACAATCCTACGATTAGCCCTTACATTTTTAAATGAATATAAATTACCGATATTTTTGTTCCTTGAAAATGAAAATTTCAAAACCAAGGCTAGTTTTCTTCCACTGCTTGAAAGCTTTCAATATAAACTTGTCGAAGTGATAACTAAGTGAATTCATTTCACAATAAACGTAAGAATACGAATTCATATAGTCTGCAAGTCTGAGGACTTTGGATTTTGTACAGGATCGCTTTAAAAAAGTGCAAGAGATTTTGCGGGCTACCCTGGTGTATGTACATATGTATATCGATCATGAAATGACTTCTGAATGGGCTTTTGTTCAGTGTTTAAAGTTAATAGCGTGTCAATTGCCTGCCCAGCCCCAACTTTTTCGGCGTTTCTTCTGTCTAGCCACGCCCTCGCTCTATCTCTTCCTGTGTGTGTGTGTGTGTGTCTTCTGCCCAGCCCAAGGACAATTATCATTCATCATCGTCATCGTTGGTAAATCGCCGTGTTGGCACTTAACACATTCACTTGGCCATGATTTGCAATTAACGCAATATTCATGACGTTCTCACACATGAGCAGCGCTAAGCCACCACCAAAGTCGCACATTTCCCACACCCACCGCCCCACAGCTGCCTCAAGTTTTCCAAGCCACCCCCCACTGGCTCGTCCTTCTCCGGTGTACGGAGTGCGGTGTGGTGTCCTTTTTTTGTGCCCGAGCCTTTTGTCTGACAGCAAACAGAGAAGAGAAAGGAGAGAGACTACATTTGGTGGCCCGTTGCCGTGGCTGGGCCTGGGCTTCTTCCACGGCCTAATTGCCAAATGATTAAGCGATTTATGATGTCTGCGTCGAATGCGTAGCGAATCCCGCTCACAATACACAATCATAATTCTGTAAATGTTTTAGCACGCACAATGCCAAAGTTCAAAGGCGGATTGGAGTAGGAATTTTTGATTTTCGTGGCATGGGCGTGGGATGAGAAAGCCCAAAAGTCAAAGGGCAAATGGGGAACTATGGTTCATGAAGTGGGGGGCGAATACATATTGCTGGGCTAATATTCAGTGACGCAATAACCAGAAAAGTTGGAATTTATTTATACAGTTTATTCCTTTATTCCTTCTCCATATCCAAGGTTCGTGAAGGAGGAATACCTCTCTAGTGATACTCTCTGTTGGAGAGAGCTGTAGTGGGTGGCTTTCTCAGTCATAGATCAGCTGAAATTATATGTATGCTTGACTCTGACAAATTTCCAGTGAAAGTGCAAGACAGAACATCTATTTTTATGCCCCTAGAGTGAGAGAGGGGAGACGGGGGAGAAGCATTCCCAACTTCCATTACACTTACATGCAATGCCATTTCCGTTGCGCTACACTTCTCCTGCAACAATTTGAGGCAGCCGTCATAGATTGCCCCCGCCAAGAGCAGAGACCAGCATGGAATGGAGTCACAGTTATTTATCGAATTGCCAAGAGGGGATCCTACAGCGGGGGGCTTCTTTGGGGCAAGCAATCCGTACAGGAAATGCTTTATGGGGCTTTTGCATGCCACAAAATGCTTACATTTTGGCCACATCCCCTGCCAGCCGCCGCAGCAGTAGTTAATTTAAGCCCGAAACGCCAAAAGGATATGCTCCTTTGATGGACATTTAGCCAGGCTCACAGAGACCGACATTAAATGTCTCTATACCGTATATATATGTATATATAATATTGTGCTATAACTCACTTCTCACTCTCCAATCTTTCAGGCTCCGGACAGATACAATTATGGCAATTCCTGCTCGAACTGCTGTCGGACTCGAACAACGCCAGCTGCATCACCTGGGAGGGCACCAACGGGGAGTTCAAGCTCACAGATCCCGATGAAGTGGCCCGTCGCTGGGGCGAGCGCAAGTCCAAGCCGAACATGAACTACGACAAACTGAGTCGCGCCTTGAGGTGAGCTATATCCCGCATACATACATATATGTAATTGTATCTATACTATACTCGTATCTTTATTTGGGCTATTTCGGGGTGGTTTCTGCCCCTGTGCACTCAAGTGCTCCCTAATTAGTCGATATCTGTGGCATTCGCATCATCAAAATGCGAGCATGTGTGCAATTTGCTGCTCGGCTCATCAGTAAATGATTTGTCCCGTCAATGATTAGCCTCTTTGATGACAAAATATCCAGAAAAATAACCAAAAAATAAACCATATATACTCGTACAATAAGTAAATAAAGAAAGCATGGCGCAATCCAAAAGCTGACCATCGTTTAGCCCACTTGATTGTGTGGGCGTGCCTTGGTTCTAGGCAGAGATTCAATCATAAATTGCTCGGGAATGTAATCAAAAATCCAATAAAATGAAAATCCAATTGCCGAACCCTCTAATTCGATTTCGCATTCCCTATTTCTACGTTCAGTTTTTTTATTTTCTTTCCTAAATTCTGTTACGAACAGATGACAGCAGCATATGCACCAACAACTATTTGTGCAACGGTCAATTTGTTGAGCAAACATGGCCCCAAGAGTAAAAGTATAGTTGGCCTAATCCCTGGGCAGGACAGCGAGAACACCGGGGAGAGGCGAACCCTTTTAGGCCAGCTCCTTGAAACTGTCACTTGCAATCAAACGGCCAACGAGGGCCAATGATGCGAATTCGAGTGGAAAAATCCTGGCAGCCAATTTGCAACACGCTCTCCCACACACATGTAAATAAAGATGTAAAAAGGCGAGAAATCCTTGCCAGAGAATCCTTTTTGATGTGATGTGCAGGAAGCCTCAACATGTCTGTTCCTTTTGCACATTTCAACTCAATTGAACAATTGAACACGAGCGAGAGACATCATCATCGTTGGCTTTCATGTTTACACAGAAATGCGAGCGCAGCAAAGTTTGCTACGTGTGCGTGTGAGTGTGTGTGTGGGTGGATGCATGGCTGTGAGTGTACACATGTACATACATATGTGGATGGATGGGTGTGTAAATTAACACCCACACACACACACACTGAGAAAGAGCTAGACAACAAGGACAAGTGCTTTAATGCTTCATTTGACATGTTTATTCACAGCCAGCTGCCCTTTTGTGTGGCCAATCCTCGAAATGGGTTTACTTTAATCCTTTTTCTTCCTTTACTTGTCCTTTATCTCTGTCTCTGCCTCTGCCACTGCTCTCCCTCTCTCTCCCTCCTCCTTGATTGTGCGCCTTTGTCCCTGTCACCAGTCTATTGATTGGCTTTGATTGTTTGTGCAAAGAGCAGTCGCCGTCGCAGTGGCATTTTCTCTCCTTTTTCGATTTTTTCCTGCATTTTTCGCCCAGCTTTTGTTTTTAATGGTTTTAATTTATGGACGTAATTGGCATAATTTATGCCCAGAGCAGAGACAGAGACAAAAAGCGAACGAGCAGAACTGCACGCATTATGCCAATTTGCATTGATGCATTGAAATGTTTGCCACTGCGCTCCTTTGTAATTTATTTGCCTGATCTTTTTTTCCTCTTCGCTGCAGCGGAAGTTGCGGACATTTTAAAGCGCAGCAGCAAATGAACAAAAGGATGTGCGAAATGTCCTTTCAAATGAGCTTTAATGTGCCTGAAACCTTGCCATCAGCCATGGTTTATAATGGATTGCCAACTTAATGAAAAGAAATCACAGCCAACCCCTCGAATGCAAACAAATTTCGTTGCTATTTCTTGGACGCCCACACAATATATGTTCTCGTATTCCCCCCGTCAGAAAGCAGAAATTTCTATTTGAGCTTGTGCACAAGGCGTTGCCATTTAATTGCCGAGAGAGATAGAGGGAGAGATAGAGATAGATAGAGTGTCTGGGGAGCGGCACTAAAATCGCTTAATGTCAGCAAATTAACTTAAAACGCATAAAGCGAGCATTATTTTGTAATTATTTATTGTCCATCTGTGGGGGGCGACCATGACCATGTCCATGGACTTGGCTTTTGTTTGTTTTTCCCACATTCCGATCAGCTGCTGACTCGGAGGGTTGCTTGGCAAATACTAACATAGATTCATCCCCCATTCCTACCTCTTTGCAGATATTATTACGACAAGAACATCATGACCAAGGTGCACGGCAAGCGGTATGCGTACAAATTCGATTTCCAAGGCCTGGCAGCTGCCACGCAGCCTGCGGCCAGCGATCCCACCTACAAGTATCAGAGCGACTTGTTCATGACACCATATCATCACAGCGCCAAGCTCAGCTCGTTCATGAGTCCCCACCATGGCATGACCTCGTCATCGGGTAAGCATCTCTATACTCGAAGGGGATTCTCAAATCCCAAGCCGTATCCCAATTCAACTTACATTTTTTTTTGCTTTTTCTGTATAGCTTCCATCTTCCCGTCGGCTGCCTCGTGGGGCAACTGGGGCAGTCCGGCCACGAATCTATATCAGCCGCACTCGATGAGCCATGTGACGCCTTCTCATGTGGCGCCGCATCTGAGCAGCTATCCCCACTACGCATGACCATCATCGTCCGGTGGCGCCTTCTAATATGAGAGCAACGCCATCGCCAGTGCCACAGGCATTGGCGGCGGCACTGCAGCAACAGGCGTCGGCGGCATAGTCGGATCGGGGACGGCGACAGGCGGCTTGGGCTCCACATCCAGCAGCACCAGCAGTGGCAACGGGGGCGGTGGCGTGAGCAGTTTGATGAGTGGCTTCGGCAGCGCCGGCAGCAACAGCAACCTCAATGGCTCCTCGCATGTCTCCAGCAGCGGTGGAGCCGGGGGTGCGACCAGTGTAAGCAATAATCTGAATATAGCCACGGCCACCTTGACGGCGGCCCCGGCCCATACCAGTGCCGGGTTCGGGGCCATCGGGGGTCTCAGTGTGGCCGGCATGGGTGTGGGCGTGGGCGTGGGCGTGGGCGTCGGGGTGGGTGGCGGCAGCTCGACGCTCAATTCCCTGGTCGTGGGCAACCGCCTGATGAACAGCAGCCTGCCGACGCTGCTCAAATGATGTCACCTGGAGAAGTTCGGGCTGACGATGGGCGCAGGACCATCGCCGCCGGCGGCCACTCCCGCCGCAGGCACTGCCGTCAGTCTGGACAACATGCCGCCGTATCCCGGTCATCCGGCTCATCACGGACATCCTGCCCATCCTGGGAATTATGGCGCCAACGAGCGGGCCCTCTACGATTATCTGGACATGAAGAGCGGCGAGCAGGCCACATTTTTACTGTAAATGCAACCAGAACTTGTAACCAGAACCACCAGAAAATGAATCCAAACGAAACGCAAGAAACTCGAATATTTGAGCGGATTTTATTCTTAGAACTTTAGCGAATGGAACCAACCAGCAAAACCAACCCCCAAAAATAAGACCCCAAACAGAGTATTTTATGTGTGCGCGAATGAGACAAAAAATTCGAAGAGTGTGGTGTGGTGTGTGAGTGCATGAGAGTGAGTGATTAGAATAGATGTGTTTTTTTTTTTCGTAGTTGCTGCTCCAATACCAATCCTCGTATACGTACGTACGATGGAGAGACGATAAGAATTAGGAGTAACGTAACCCGTAGTTATCAAACAAAACCTGCAGTCTGCAAAGCGTAAAACAAAACCCAAACTTCTCAGTGTTTTTAGTGTTTTTAGTGTAACAGAATAAACAACCAAACGAAAAAGAAAGCCAAGCAAAAAAGTTATTGGAAAACTCTTTCTCCTATATAGAATAGAATCCTCAAGTTTCCACTTGAATAATTCTATATTGTTCTCAATTGTTGTTAGCATTTTCTCTGTGAAGAAGTGTAAATAGAAATACGATTAGAGGACTACGATCCAGAAACCAGAGCAGATTCAGAACTACTCGTAGAATGTAGCACCAAACAAGCCCACAGGCCCACAAACCCACAGTGAATGTCTAGTTATAGAAGTTTCCCACATATTCGCTTCAATTTACGATATGTAAATAAATATATATATACATAAATATTTGCCATATGCAAAACATTTTTTTTTTTTTTTTTTTTTATGCAAAATCTACATAAGTGTAATAATGTTTAGCAATAAAAAGTAGTTTATATGTGTGTTTCAAATGGTTCATGCATTCAGTTTCGGTGCCCACACCCCGGCTTTGGGGGGCATACGAAGTGTCGTATAAGAGACATCCTTAGGTTTTTCCTTATCGCTTATCCTTTCGAGATGGTTGACTGTGATAGTTGATTGTACAGTTAAACTCTTACATAATTTTTTTTGAATACCAAATAATATACGAACCGAATATTTAAATAAATAACATACTATTAATCGAAAATCTACACATACTATACGCATATACATACAGTATATATAAGTATATAGTATATTTGTGTGTAAAAAAATAAATCTTTTTAAACCCTAAGTCCACGTTTAACTATAACATTACCTACAAATATGAAATATGTATGTGTGTAACCATTTCAATGTGTGTGAATTACTAAATTCAAATGCAAATGCCAATGCAAATGCAGCAAATCCATACAAGAAATACCACAAGGCGATCTTAACGCCATCGATCTAGATGTATACAATTTTTAAATTCTGAATGTAATCCCCTCAAGAATTAAAAAACATCAGCAACGCCCACACACCGAAACCCTCTAAGAATTTAGTTAACTTAAGGCAAAAACTTTCAACCAAAATAAAACCCAATTCAAAACGGTATCCGTTCTTATTTGTTAATCTCTGTGTATATTCGAAAATCATCAAATTGTTATTTACAGCAAGTGGGACAAGAATCTACACTCGAAATCGGACTAATTCCTGGTATCACTGGAAAGTTCACTGCGCTTCCTTGAACCACTTGAACTCGTAGTGCTTCAGGCTGTTACCCTCTGGCAGCACGTTCTTGTCATCCAGTTTCTGCCAACTGATGTGCGGCTGGAAGCCAAACTCGTTCGCTATGTACTCGACGGTCCGTCGCACGGCATCCTCGCCGATGGCAAAGTAATTTCCCTCTTTGTCGCCATTCCGACTGCCCTTTTCCTCGTGCCCGTTGTAATCCAGAATGTACTTGAATTTGTACAGATCTCCCACTTCACCCGATGCACTGGCAGCAGAACCGCTTCCACCTGGTCCGCTTCCACGGTATACTGCTCCTGCAGCCCCACTACCACTTGAAGAACCCCCATGTGGAAAGGATCCTCCTGGTAAGCTTCCACCTGTTACTGCACCGGCAGCTGCTGATCCAGCTGGGCGACTTGCAGTCGTCACAGCGCCTCCAGGTACTCCTCCAAATGACGGAGATCCACTCGGGAAGCTTCCACCTGATGCTGCACTCTGTGGTGTACCAGATACACCTCCATTTCCTGCATTTCCCTGAGGGAATGCGGCACCTGATGCGCCACCCAGTCGTGAACCAGATACGCCTCCATTACCTGCATTTCCTTGAGGAAGGCTTCCAGCAGAGCTTCCGCCTTCAACGGCAGGGTTTCCACCAATCTTCGTTGCTACGGATTTGAAGAGAAAATATATATTGTCTTTAAAGGATTTGGTCTCCTTTCACCCTCATGGACTTACGGAAAGCATTTCCGGTTGGTCGAACAGCGCCTGCTCCAGAAAGTCCGGTCTGCGTTGGTATATCTGATAAATGGGAAATTTTTAGTAAGGAAACAAACCTCCATGTAAAATGCATGTAACGTAAATGCTTGGTTCCAAAAATAATCGCAATAAAATAAACGTTACTTTAGCGCCACTGTGCAATGAGGTCTTTGAACCAAATTTCCCCATCACTCTACTCTATGCATACATCAGAAATCATCAGAAAATTTAAATAAAAATTAATTCAACCAGTTTTGAAAAGAATCTTTGTAAATTTGAACATGATATTTTGCAAAAATCGTGACAAAATGGATGTCCTTTTTTCCTATGGCAGTCGATTGGCAGGAATCTCCCGATCACGGAGAGGCGTGCCGCGCCCAGATCGGCTGCCGTATAGCTGAGATATAGCGTACAGAAAAAACAAATATTCGAATGATTTGCACATCCAACCATTCGGAAGGCTATATCTCAGATATATGGCGCCAGATCGGAGCAGGACCCACTTTCCCAGGATCGTGGGGACCCAGACTGTCGTTCGGCACCAAAATCTCGACTACGAAAATGAGGCCGATTTTTTGCAAATTTAATGATGTAACATCATGATTTTTTGCGAAAATCGTGAGAGAATGGATGTCCTTTTTTCCGATTGCAGTTGGTTGGCAGGACTCTCCCGATCACGGAGAGGCGTGCCGCGCCCAGATCGGCTGCCGTATAGCTGAGATATAGCGTGCAGAAAAAACAAATATTCGAATGATTTGCACATCCAAATCTTCGGAAGGCTGTATCTCAGATATATGGGGCCAGATCGGTGTAGGACCCACTTTCCCAGGATAGTGGGATTCAGACTGTCGTAATGGTAATTCCCAATGCTTTGGCTTACTTAAGGGATATCTCTGGTGTGGGCCCAGTGTGTATGTTGTTCCTGTGTGCAATTGTTGTTGTGTGGTCTGTGTCGGTGCGGAATGTGGGAATAGTGCTGAGGGTTGTGCTCCCAACCCGTCTCTCTGTCCACCAGCAGGATGAGCCGCAGCCGGGATGGGGAACGCGGCCGGATGCGTCTGGTGCACAACATTACTGGCCAGCGGCACATTCGAGTGGCTAACAGCGGAAGTGAATGGGGAACTCTTCTCGCTGGTTGGAGCGGCGGCAAAGATTTTCACCTGATTTGCGGGTATTGGGGCTGGCGGGACAATTGTCTGATCAGCCAAGGACAGGGGAGCCTTAATGCCGGCAACGAATGCACTGGCCTGCTTCACAGCATCCGCATCCAGTTTGATGTTCAACGGGGCAAAGGTTGCCGCTGCCGTCGTGGCATAGTTGAAGGCATTCGATGGTGACGATGAAACCTTTTCACCCGTTCTGAAGATGCCCACATCGTAGTCTACTTTTGTGTTGCTGCTGGGAGTTTTCGAGTTCTGCATCTGACTGATCACGTGACCCGTGACGGCGGCCTTGGATGTGGTGTATGTGGTCATGGCCAAGTCGAGACCACTTTCTATCCGCTTTTTGAGTGGCCCTGGATTCGTTGTGGGTGCATAGGTGCTGGTGTATGTGTTAGTGTAGGAATTGGTGTTGCTATTCGTGTTTGTGTTTGTGTTCGTGTTGTGCTGTGTTGGTGCTGGACTGTGACTGTGGCTCTGACCCTGTCGCGATGCCACCTCAATGGTTTGGGCAATGGACTGTCGGAATGGCAGCTGGACATTGAGTCCATAGTCCTGCGAGCCCGTTTGCAGCCGACTGGGCGTTAGCTTACCTTCGGGTCCGGAAGCCAGCGGAAAGGCGGACGAAGACGGTGCCAGCGGCTGTGAGAGCGTGCGAATCTCAGTTTTGGGACTGCCCGACGCTGGCGACTTCTTCAGGAAGCACCCCGAGCAGGCCTCCGTGTTGAAGTTGTACTTGGGCAAAGCTGACGGCTGCGGGGCTCTTGGTGTGCTGGTGGCGATGGCAGCTACGGTCTCTGGAAAGAGATGTGGCAATGTAGGCGGCAGATATCCGTTTACGTAAAATGTGGATACTCACTGGGTGCGATGGGTCCTGCATAGGGATAACTCTTCATCGACAAGATGCGAAACTTGCCCTCTTCGTCGGTGGCATAGACCGTCACATGATAAATACCATCGGCGGTGATGAACCCAAACTCGCCCATGACAATGCCTCGTTCATCTGCGAATCGGGAAACGAGATTAGCTGAGATTCATATACATTCTTTTATGTTCGCTTCGAATATGAAAGCGAATTTGGCAGCGATCCGTGTATTTGAATTCTTCTCATAACCAACCTGCCCCGACAGGCCCATAAAGATTAAGATCTAATAAACTGTATCGATAATGACGCTCATAATTTGTGAGCTGGTTTTAAATCCGGCGACTCGTCGCCCCTAACCCTTCGGCACCTGCCTACGCATGAATAGATCTTATGCTGAGCAGCATTCTTCAAGATTTTTAGCGTGGCTCGATTATACTACATACATATGTAGTACATCTTCTCCAAAAGAGGTGTGACTGCAAATCATGCATCCTGGCTAGCCACCCACTCGATTGGTTTAAGATTCCGAGTTTTTGGCCTCTGTGGCCTTTGGGGCTTAAACTGGTTTCGGCTTTGGCTTTGGCTTTGGCTTTGGCTCTGGTTCTGGCTTTAACCCGTACTTGCTAACACGTTTGAACGGCTTTAATCAATTGGCTTTCGCTTGTTTGTTTTATATTTCGGATATGGCATCGTGTCACTTTCGCATTTGTCACGATCGATTTCAGTTAGATGGAAAAATAATTATTCTTTTGTTCTAATAGATTGCCGTTCGAATTGCTCATTGAATTTAGCCGAATAATTAGTTTCCATTAAATTCAAATCAATATAAATGAACAAAGTTTTTATTTCGGCAATAAAAATAAGTGTCATCTGCATACTGATATCGAATTTAACTTAATATTCAGATTTATTCAAGGGGCTCACGCCTTAAAGTATGCTCGAAAAACGGTGTAATAGAAAATATATGATATCATTTTTGATGTTTGATAAAAGAGGTTTGTTATGGAACAACTACTAACAAACACATCTCCCACACAAGCAAACATTCACAACAAGTTCTCCAAGTCGATAATCGATGAAATTTGAACGAAATTCGAATTGTGGACTCAACTCTGGCATTTTATATGCCAGAATTATACTTATAAATATTGAAATGCGGTCGTTTTTTTATTTTGTGAATTAGCATTAACTAAAGAAAGAAAAACCATAAATAAGGCAACGCTTCTGTGACACGGCTACATGTTATGCAAATGGTTCGAGTTTTGTTTTCGTTTTTCTGAAAACTTTATTACCGATTCAGCATAAAAATAAAAATCATAACGACCATGCCATATAGACAATGGAATGGTCTTCTGCCAGACATCCGCTAATTGCTGACCGTCCCCGGGACGAGACCGTCCAGTGCTGACGGTGACGGTGACTGTTGACTGTTGACTGTCGCGAGTATTTCAATTGCTGGTGACCTGTCGCTTAGGTGCAGCGCCCCTGCAGCAGCAGCTGAGGCAGCAAACGAAACGTGTATTGTGTGGCATTGCACAAACCACTCGGTACAAAAGTCAAAAGTTATTGCCTTTTTTTGGCTAATGCTGTTGCACTTGCAGCGACTGGCTGCATTCCTGCATCTGCATCTGCCACCAGCTGCCTCTAACGACCACTGGGACGACGATGACGCATCTCTATTTACATATTTCGGTTTTGGTGTCAATAAGTGAACGCACAGTAGTCAAGATATGCTAATGGTTTAATTAGCGTCATTAGCCCAGCTGTCTGTCACTCACCTCTCTGCTCTGCCCGATGCTGCTGCTCGTCGATGGTGAAGCCAAACTTGTAAGGACGCACGGTGGTCACGGCGGCCAGGACATGGCTCAGACACAGCGCCAGCAGAAGCTTAAAATGGATGCGTTTAAATAATTTAAAAAAAAAACTCGTATCACTTTCACTTACAGCACAAACGATGGCCACTGATTTAAGATTCATTTCGATGGTCGATTTCGATTTGTATTTAAATTAGACACAAACTTATTTTATTTTCACGCCTCTTTAGTATACAATTATCGACTTCTTTTGATCAAGCGAAAAAAAAAAACAATAAATAATTGGGCATTTATATATGAGTATAAGTATTTGAATTTCAAACGGATAACGACGCGTTTCTCACGAGATTTTTCGTTTCGGAGCAAGCGTCACAGAATGGAACACACCCCACGATGTTCGGCAGCGAATTGACAATGTTGATAATATTAGTTAAACATTATAAAACATTAGAAGCGGACGTAGACGCTCGTCTGCCACTGCCCCTGCCTGTTGTCTCGCTCAGCTGGCTCTGTATATGTATATGTAAGTGTGCGTCTGCGTCTGCGTCTGCCATACCAATCTGGTAGCAAAGGCGAGAACAGCAACAGCAACAACCGCATCAAGCCTCTCGAAACATCATCCAAGCCTGTGCTTATACTCGTATATAATATCATGCACACTGGATGATTATTTATGCGTTTATTTAAATCATTTGTCATTTATTTCAAGAATATTATTTGCATCAGCGGGGACGGGACCCCAAGCAAAGGCAATGAAATAGTTTACAAATTAGTTAGAGGCAAATTTATATATCAACTTCCTTAGTTCTCGCGATGAGTTTTGGCTCATTATATGTATGTACTCTTAAACATCAAATGAAAGGCATTCAATAGTCACTAATATTCTGTTCCGTTTGATCTAATCATGCGCGTAGTCAGAGTGTGTTGAGCTTCTTAAGATATATATATACATACATACATAAATGTATACATATGTATATTTATTTAGTGCTCTGTTTGTTCGACTGATTCTTCGATTCCCAGAACAAATGGATAATGCTACTGCGTTTCTGTATTAACAGATTTTTCACTTGTTCTCCCCTCTGCTCTTGAACTACGCCTCTGGGTTTTGAGGTATCGTCAATCATCGACCAATATGTGGTTCTATCGAGACATTTTTGGCTAATTTCCCATTGTGCATGTGCCATTTTATAAAATGGCTGATAAAATATTTATTGCTTGACACCTACAAAACGGAACGATTGTAGGTTGTAGATTGTGGGTCCAGCCACAGCAATCATATCGATTGACTGTTTGCTGTTAATTAAACGACTCTCGGCCACTTGTCGGCTAACCTGTAGGTGTCAATCAATGGGCAGCCACGCAATCTGATGGATGAGCAAATCTGAATGCAATGAGGAAGGTGTTTGCACTTCAGGGTGCATATTATCGACCCGCGATCGCAATCAGCGGCCAGCGTGTCCTCTGCCGGATGCTGGCAGCCAATTGTAATTGAAATATTGCTATCAAGTTTGGCAATGACTGATGATGTGTGCACAAATTTGCATATTAATTGCAATAACTGTTGCTTTTCAGAGTGAGAGCATAAATAAATAATTTGCATAAGGCACGAGCTGGCACGAGTCAATTAGTCTCGCTAGCATTACGCCCAAAAGTATGCCATACAAAAAATAAAGTTTGTTTCCTAAGTCATTCGATTGGCACATTCATATTAGTTGCACAGCCTGGAAGCAGGCAACACTTTTTGAATAAGGGAAACAGAGTAAGTCAGTGAGTGAAGAGATAGTACGTGGGGGAGAGAGAGAGAAAACTTATTTGAGAGAGTGTGTGTGAGAGAGAGCATGTGTGTGGAAGAGAGGGAATGGGTGTGGGAGAGAGAAAGGGAGAAAGAGAGTGCGATTGATTACTCAAACACACTCAGTGCCACACAAAAATTCATGAATAATGGAAAAAAAAGGCTTGCTTAGCTGCGACCTTGTGAAGCGCATAAAAAGGCCCTGATAAAATATTACATAGTTTGTAATAATATTAAGCGCTAACTTTTGAGTAATCATAAATGTGTTATTACCTGATTTAATGCAACTATTACTCTCAACTCAAACTGATGCACCAAATTGGGTATGCGTTTCACCGGTGTAATTATTGGCTCCATATACAGTCGAACTTTTACGAACTTTCGTACAACGGAGTTTCCTTTTTAGCGAATTTATTTCAGGAGCACTGCGATTTCGTTCAATTTCAGTACGTATTGATATCACGAATTTTCTTATAGCGAATATTTCTTTGGTACGATTTTTTTCTATGCCCGTAACTCAAATGCACATACATATGTACGCTTTCAATCTCCCTATGACGAATTTTTTGTTGCGAAGATAAAGTGCAAAAATCAAACGCAAAAAAAAAAGAATTATTTTAAGGCAAACAAATGTTTTTACGATTTCTATATTACGAATTTTCCCTACAACGATCTTCTTTTTGGGTCCTTGAGGTTCGCTATTTGCTATTTGTATGTATACTAGTATACTAGCTGTACCCAGTCACGTTTCGCTGTGGCGCATATTGTGGCTGCACTGATAAGAAATGAGGATCCAATACTTGTGGGTATACAATGTTTAACATCTTCAGTTGATCTTCTCCCGTTCTCGCCAAAGCCGAATTCCGACCATATCCGTCTCCCAATACACCTCTAGATGCATTACCCCGGATGCTTAGTCTGTCCGTCTGGAGAAACAAACTTTCGAAACAAACTCACACTGATTCAAGTTTGTTTAAAAATTTGGCCACGCAGGCCCACAAAAGGCGAAAATCTGTGGCTGTACATATCTGTACATATACATTTCTGAAGACGAGAAAAGCGCAAACGAGGAATCAAAAAGAATGGCCATATCTAGCAGATTGGATCTGGATCAGTTCATTATTATAGCCAAAATGAACAAAACGATTTAGAGCGGCTACACTACTCCTTCCACGCGACTACCCATTCTCCCTCTTTCCTTCTATCTCTCTCTCACTCTTAATCATGATGTATGCGCCTCTGTCGGAAGGGAGTGAGATAGCTGTTATTGTGAGAAGTGCGAGAGAGAGACAGTTGTAGAGGAATAAGAAACAGTAGAGAAAAAATGGAAACAGATGGAATATTTTAAAATTGGAATAAAACAATTCATTAGAACTCATAATTCATTAGCATTAGAACATATTTAGCGGTCGTGGCTCCTCTCTTTCTCTGTATTCTTTTCGCATCTCTCATGACAAGTGGCAGCTAAATTCAAAGAGAGAGCCCCCAGCGATAGCAAAAATCAAACAGAGAGAGACAGCTTGCGGCAGACATCGCAATACATCGGCTCTGATACCAATTCCGGCGATTACGTAAGATAAGATTACATATATTTATACTGACTGAGTACCGGGTATAAACGTGGAGCTACTGCCCTTGCCGCGGCTTTTCTGAGACTGAAATTTCAGATCAATCGGTGCGGGGCTTTTCGTGTTTTTATGTGAGCTACAAACCAACAGAGCAGTTTTATACAAGATACTCAAAATGGTATATTAAATTTGTGGGGAAAGTGGACGTGCGTAACCCCAGAAGGAAGCGTTTCCGACCCCGTATAGTAAGTATATATTCTTGATCAGCATCAATCAGTATCAATAGTTTGGCTGTCGCTTTATATGTTATTTCGATTTGCCACGAAGGTAACTGCTTGAAGGCTGTTCAGAGCTTCCCATATTGCAACAACTTCCGCTTGGAAGAGGCTGCAATGGGCTGAGAGCCTGAAGGAGTGCCTTATGCTTAGTTGTTCTGAGTCGATCCCTCCACCAACCTTGTTGTACATTGAAATTGAATATAATCATATGTTAGGTACTCATTATTTTTTTTTTTAAATTCAACAATTGACTTGGACTTTCATCCTTTCGAACTGGATCGAGAAGACTAGATCGCTTTTGGGATATTTTTTGGGGATTTTAACAGGGGATTGAATCAAAGTTGACTTCTGTGGATTAACTTAAGCAACTGGCAGATGAGCGCCGGAGGGCTGGAAACCGTTCTCATCGGCAACCCAGTTGACGGTGTAGGTCTGTCCATCATCGGCCACAAACTTGTACGAGCCACTGGAGACGATGCCTTCGTTCTCGGCTCCAATGTTCTTCAGCTGTCCCTCGGACTGGACGGATGTTCCATCACTGGTCTCGTAGCTATCCAAATAGGTAAAGATTAGAGTCGATCCTTGATGCTGAACTTCTTGAATAACTTACGCGTTGCTGAAGCTCTCGGGTCCGACTTCGGAAACCTGGCGGAGGACGGTCACATCATCGGCAGGAGCGGCAAGGGCCACGGCGAAGAGGGCAACGAAGACAATGAGGAACTTCATGGTGATTGTTGGTTGTTTGCTGTTTGGTCTTCGGTTCTCGAATGATACTCAACTATGGCTAGGTCTACTCTTTTATAGAGATAAATATGTCGCTATTATTTAATATGCAGCAGCGGAACTAGTCAAACATGTACCAAATATAATAGATTTGATCTACGAATAGAGCTGAATACACGGAAAATATTAATTTTGAGTATACATATATATTTTGTATATAAGATTGGATATATTAAATTTGTGGGGAAAGTGGACGTGTGTAACGCCCAGAAGGAAGCGTTTCCGAACCCGTATAGTATATACAAAATGTATTCATGAAATTAAATAAAGACTGTTTCTCACTTAAATTTTGTATTTAAACATTTGACAAGACTGTAACCTTTCCAAAAATAAGCAATTGGCATTCATATATTCAAAAAAATTCGAGCTATTCCATAAAAAATTAGCAAGATACATATGTACTTATTATATTGACCAGTAGTGTATCTTCTTGATCAGCATCAAGCCATGTCTATCTGTCCGTCTGTCCCTCCACCTTTTTCTTTTCTCAGAGATCTATAAGATCTATAAGATCGCCTGTAAGATTCAAAATTTCGCCCCGCCCCCACAAAGAACGCAAATCTGTGGCATCCACAGATTCTTCTATATTATTATTTTATATTTATTCTATATCTAGATCAGATCGCATTATTAATATAGCCAGAATAAACAAATAACTTTGCAGTGGCTACGTAAAACCGTCCACGTGCTTACTCATTTTCCGTGTCTCTCTGAAACACTCTTCGTTGTGCAATGTGGAGAGGAGCCATACTGACTAAGTATCGGGTATCGCGGCCGTAGCTGCGACTCACAACGTTCCCCCTCGTTATATGTATAGATTGCATCTGACTTTCAATATAGTTGATCAGCTTTAAAAGCCAAACCCATATAGACATTATCTATCTGTAATATTTCATCCGTGGTGCCACACTATTTTATATAGTTTCTGAAGGAAGTGTAATTGCGAAACAAATTTTGTTTATGTACTCATTTTTCTTTAATATTTAACAAACTAGGGCTTTTGACTAAGATCCTTTTCCTTTTGAATAAAAGGTTTGGGAAATCGGTCTGGGGAAAGTAACAAGGGACTCGATGGCGTTCAAGCTGCTTGCGATGGAAGCAACTCAACTTAAACCTCAGGCGCCACGGGCAGATGAGCGCCCGAGGGCTGGAAACCGTTCTCATCAGCGACGTAGTTGATCTCGTAGGTGACGCCATCATCAGCGACGAACTTGAAGGAGCCCTGGACTGCGAGGGCCTCCTGCTCGGTGCCGACGTTCTTCACGAGACCCGATTGCTTGGCGGAAGTTCCGTCGCTGGTCTCGTATCTATCCAAATTGAGTCATAGTTAGAGCTGATCCTTGATGTTGATTTGTATTAAGGACTTACGCATAGCTGAAGTTTTCGGGTCCAACATCCGACTCAGAGCGGACGATGGTCACATCATTGGCAGGAGCGGCAAGGGCCACGGCGAAGAGGGCAACGAAGACAATGAGGAACTTCATGTTGATTGTTGGTTGTTGGTGGTTTTGGTCTGCGGTTCTCGAACAGATTGCGACGAATGGTACCAACTGATGGCTGCTCGAACCCTTTTATAGTTCGCAAGCTCTTCGCGATTATTCAAAGTGCGGCGGTCGAACAAGTCAAACATGTCCGAGTCCAAAACATAATCGGCAAAGTCAATGTTAATGTGATGTGTCTGGTTTTGGGTATTCATTTTTGCTTGGAGTTTGGTCGTTTAAGAGCCTAATACGAAGTTTTAATATATGCTATGCTGAAAAGTAAACTTGAAAAGAATCGAAACACATAAATATTTCATTATTTAAATTTACAAACACTTTTTTTATTTGCCTAGTATTTTTTTTTAACTTTCAATAAATCTGTAACAAAGCTTCGCACAAAGTAGTCCCAATGACGTCAGAGAAGAGCCAAAGATATTTAAAATCGTGTGGATTCTGTTGTTTAAGCTTTGATACTCTCCCAGCTAAAACCGATGGAAAAAATTATTTTTGGGTTTTTGGGAATGCTCGCTTTATTCAGCTTAAACTAGCGATGGCTACAGCAAGTCCTAATCCTAGGCCACCAGTCGGAACTTTGGATGATAGCCAGTCTCGTCGGCCGTGAAGCTAATCTCGTATTTCTTGCCATCAGGGGCCGACCAGCTGGTGGTGCCCGTCACAGAGATCGCGCCATCTTCCTCGGTGGCGCCGGGCTTTACAACGCCCTCCTCAGTCCGTGAGATGCCATTGCTGGTCTCGTAGCTAAAGTCCATTAAAGAAAGTCCACAATAAGCTGATTGACTCAAACACACCTCCCATGTAGCTATACCCACGAGAAGGAATACTTGTCCACGCCATTGTTCTCGCTCTCCAGCTTCAGGGTTTCCGCCTGGGCATCGTCTCCGGCTGGGAGGGCCAGGCAGACACCTGCAGTCAGCAATAAAATTAGACACGTAGAATGGGAAAGCATTTTCAGTCACACTTCACACTTAGCTGCACTTTACTGAGCTGTTGATCGATTGCTCGGGCCCTTTTATACGGCGGCGGCGGATCGTCAGAACTTCTAGATAATGTCCTCATCGGCAAAAAATGCAAAATACTCGTACGAATAGTAATAAAAACAAAAGAAAGCGAATCAAGAATAATGAAAAAAAATTCAATAAAACACATTTTAATTACAGATTAACACATTTCATACCCATCATCAGGGTGCAATCGGCTAGAGAGAGTATATGTAACAAATGCTCTTTACAAGCCTCTCCATTCTATGTCATCATCTCTGTATAATGTGTACATATTCTATTAAATAAATACCCCACTTAGGATATCTCATACATAAATCCACCAATAGAAGATTATAACTAAGAACTTTAGAAACAAGGGTGTTCTCTAGTCGACAGTTTTTTATGTTAGCTTTTGCTATTGCTCGTCGTGCATTGTGTTTCTGCCATTGTCATTTCTCATATTATCATCGAAAGACTGAATAGATGTTCATGTATTTTATTTAGTATTAAAATCAATTAGTAGTCAATCACCCGACCGTTCTCAGACGTTCTGAAACTCACTTCTTTCGCCACGACACTCGTACTATTATTTAGTAGCTTCAACATCAATTTATCATAGTGCAATATAAATAGTTTTGATCAAATAACTGATCTATATTTTATACAGATCTATTCCTTTTCTAGATTTCCAATTGATTAAAAATAACCATTCTGTTAAGTTTAGGTACTCAGTTTTCTTTATTATTCAACAAATTCAAAAAAAAAAATGTGGGTCTTTTGCTTAGTTTTCTTTCCTTTAAAATAAGGATTCGAAAATCGGGGTTGAGGAAGTTTTTGTGGAAGGTAACAAGGGACTTGGATGGCTTTAAAGCTGCTTGCGATGGAAGCAACTCAACTTAAACCTCAGGCGCCACGGGCAGATGAGCGCCCGAGGGCTGGAAACCGTTCTCATCAGCGACGTAGGTGATCTCGTAGGTGACGCCATCATCAGCGACGAACTTGAAGGAGCCCTGGACTGCGAGGGCCTCCTGCTCGGTGCCGACGTTCTTCAGGAGACCCGATTGCTTGGCGGAAGTTCCGTCGCTGGTCTCGTATCTATCCAAATTGAGTCATAGTTAGAGCTGATCCTTGATGTTGATTTGTATTAAGGACTTACGCATAGCTGAAGTTTTCGGGTCCAACATCCGACTCAGAGCGGACGATGGTCACATCATTGGCAGGAGCGGCAAGGGCCACGGCGAAGAGGGCAACGAAGACAATGAGGAACTTCATGTTGATTGTTGGTTGTTGGTGGTTTTGGTCTGCGGTTCTCGAACAGATTGCGACGAATGGTACCAACTGATGGCTGCTCGAACCCTTTTATAGTTCGCAAGCTCTTTGCGATTATTCAAATCGCTGCCGAACTGGTTAAACATGTCCAAAGCATAATGTAAAAAATGTGATATTGGTTTTGGGTTAGGGCTGAGTCGTTAATAGTCTAGTCTGATATACTATGTTTGCATAAAACCATTTCCCGCCATGACTTTGAGGCAGATGGTCCGCTGCTGTTGTGCTGCCAGGGCACTGTTTTAAATTGAATTCAATATACATGTATACAAAATCTGATTCAGTTTAAAAAGAAGGTGGTTATTTAGAGGTCTGTGCCTCATAATTATAAACCAATTTGCACTTTAAAAAAAACAGCCTATAACAGAACCAAAAGAATTACTAAGCAGACTCTTTGTTTTTTTTTTTGTTTTTTTTTTTTTTTTTGTTTTTTTTTTTGTGAAAGTTAAATAACATTATTTAGTAACACTCCGTGATTTTTGTAAGAGCTTTAGTGGCTTTAGCGCTACATACTTTTAGAGCCATATCGCGATACATATATCGGGATATGCCCGTATGCGATATCAGAAAACCTTATAGACCAAAAGATAGTGTGAGCTAAGTGTCGTGTAAAAAGCGTTCAAGGTCCAGGAACCACGGAACTTAAGCTTGCCGCTCAAATCATAAGTTTTTCTTTTAGAAACATTTTTCCCGCAAAAACAGAAAACGTGCCTTGACGTGGTTCAATAAACAATACGGTTATCAATAAATAAGATTCTTTGCTTTTGGGTCTGGATATCTAAACTAGAAATTCGTTGTCAGACAATGCTCTGCGAAAAGTGCCTAGCCAATTCATTTGTAAGACTTTTCTGAAAGTTATGAAGGGCAACCCCAAGTGTTGTAGCCTTGTGCTGAGAGCTGTACAGGAGCAGAACAGCTGTTCCACCGTCTCCTCCTCTTCCTCGTCTCTACAGCTCCGGAAAAAATCATTACATGGGGCTCCCAGCCTGTTTGCGTGGGTGCCAATTTGCGTAATGTCTTTTGAGGGATCGTACGACTTGCTGCACCTTTTTCTGCCCAGCTTGCAGAGCTCAGAGGTGCCGACATTTTGGCCGACTTATTCGACATTGTGGCACAAGCTGCCAAATATTTCGCTCTTTAATGATAAACCTACATATGGCCATGGACATACGAATGTCCTCTATGTCTTGGAGATCTGGGCAGCACGTCTGCTATGTCCTACTTTCAATGTCCTGGTCACCCGGAACCCAAAGAAGGCTGATAGAAAATTGCTGAGCCTTCTTGTAAAGAGATTTGCGGCAGTCTGCCGCATTGAGCGATTTGATCGCAGCTCTGCTGTCTCTTTTGATGTTATTTCGATTTGCCACGAAGGTAAATACTTGAAGGCGGTTCAGAGCTTCCCATATTGCAATAACTTCCGCTTGGAAGAGGCTGCAATGGGCTGAGAGCCTGAAGGAGTGCCTTATGTTTAGCTGTTCTGAATCGATCCCACCACCAACCTTGTTGTACATTGAAATTGAATATAATCATATGTTAGGTACTCATTATTTTCTTTAATATTCAACAATTGACTTGGACTTTCATCCTTTCGAACTGGATCGAGAAGACTAGATCGCTTTTGGGATATTTTTTGGGGATATTAACAGGGGATTGAATCAAAGTTGACTTCTGTGGATTAACTTAAGCAACTGGCAGATGAGCGCCGGAGGGCTGGAAACCGTTCTCATCGGCAACCCAGTTGACGGTGTAGGTCTGTCCATCATCGGCCACAAACTTGTACGAGCCACTGGAGACGATGCCTTCGTTCTCGGCTCCAATGTTCTTCAGCTGTCCCTCGGACTGGACGGATGTTCCATCACTGGTCTCGTAGCTATCCAAATAGGTAAAGATTAGAGTCGATCCTTGATGCTGAACTTCTTGAATAACTTACGCGTTGCTGAAGCTCTCGGGTCCGACTTCGGAAACCTGGCGGAGGACGGTCACATCATCGGCAGGAGCGGCAAGGGCCACGGCGAAGAGGGCAACGAAGACAATGAGGAACTTCATGGTGATTGTTGGTTGTTTGCTGTTTGGTCTTCGGTTCTCGAATGATACTCAACTATGGCTAGGTCTGCTCTTTTATAGAGATAAATATGTTGCTATTATTTAATATGCGGCAGCGGAACTAGTCAAACACGTACCAAACATAATAGATTTGATCTACCAAGAGAGCTGAATACTTGGGGTAAATGCAAGCCAAGCTGTGCTTTTGGTCTCCATTCTCAGTGGGCGAGAGGGCATCTGCATTCAAGAGATTAATATAATATATACTATATTATATTTTATATAATAATAATGAAGAAAGTTAGGTATCCTTTTATCAAGAACACCTTACACTTGTGTAAAGAATTTGAAATTTTCTTCGGTAGGAGGGTGTACCCCTGATAAGGAATTCAAAAAAAACTTTCAATTATAGTGTAAAAAGATGAACATTCCAGCCTGCAGAACATTCGAACCCACACAATTCCGGGCAGCCGCATAAGGGAAAAGCGTGCAAAATGTAAGCGGCTGGTCAGCAGAAGTTCCATGATAATAGATATGTAAATTGATCACACATTTATGCAGATCATACTCAACCCGCAATTGGGCATGGCAACTACATACGTCAGCGGCAGCATCATTGAATGAAGAAGCAGAAGTCAGTACGAGCGATTGATCGGATCGGCATCGGAATCGGCTTATCCCAAACTAGTTTGATCATTGTCACTTTTTATTTCATGCATATTAATGCGATTGTTGGTTGGACTGTGTGGTGTGTGCTTTGTGTGTGTATTTCTGGCTGGCATCTTCCAAATTTCATTAGCACCGCATGAAATTTAAATCAGCGCCAGAAATTAACCTTCAGAAACTTCGTTTTCATTCGTGGCCAGATCGCTCGCACATATTTCCATATGCGCGGCTTTAATTATGTATTAATTACAAAGAAAACAACAACCCAAACAAGTTTCAACGTGCCAAAAATTTGCAAATTTCAGCCATACGAAGGTCATCCGGACGAGACAACGATGCCTGCTAGCCTATGTCCAACGGGGCGTATGGAGAATATAGGGAGAAACATATCAAAGCCATACAGAAGCCCAAAGCTTCTTTTGTGTCTTACTTTTCTTTTCATTATGCTCCAAACATGTTATGGATATTATTCCACACAAAAAGAAAACGAATCTTAAGATTTGCATAGCATTCACATTGATCCGGGTTGAAGAAACGCTGATCATTTTAAGAACTTCTTTGATCCAGTTTCTTCACTGACATTGACGTCATAAAACCTTAAAATTAATGTTCAGGCAGGCTCCGTTTTTCGTTTTCGTTTAAAGGTTCTCCAGTTTTCACATATTTTTGCTTTTTGCACCAAAACGAAAAATGTTGTTGCCCTGGCCAATTTTTTTCGAGCCAAATTTGAAAAAAGCTAAAGTTAAATTACAATGATATAGGTATCAAGTTTATGTTAATGCATCAATAAGTCGTCTATTTTTTTCCTTTTGCAATTAAGGTTCGTTTCGTTGTATAAAATGCCGTTTACGAAATGAAAAGTAAACGGCATTTTATTCAACGAAAATTTCTTCGTTTTGAAAACGAATAAATCTTGTGGAATGCGAAAACGGGAGCCCCAATTTATGTGTATTCAAAAGTAAATCGGAAAACTTTTGTGAATGTGAAAAACTGAGCTTATTACATACATATTATTAGGATATTTATATATTTTACAAAAAAAAAACAAATACTGTTTAAGCTTAGGCCACAAAATGTGCCACATTTAGCATTTTAATTGTGGGGCAGATGGTCGCCCTGGGGCTGGAAGCCATTCTCATCGGCAATGTAGTGGAGGGTGTAGGTCTGGCCATCGGGCGCCACCCAGCTGACGGATCCCCGCACGCTGAGAGCTTCATGATCGGTGCCGGCGTTCTTCAGCTCAGCCTGCTCCTGGCGTGTAACACCATCGCTGGTCTCATAGCTGAAATCAGGGAGGAAAAAGGGATGTAAGAAAATCTATTCCAGGTGTTCTCCATCCATGGAGTGTCTTCTCAAAACTCTCACCCAAAGTTGTAGCCATCGGTGCCAATGTTGTCGTTGTCGTAGCGAAGAATTGTGGCCTGTTTCGAGTCATCCAAGGGAGCTGCACTGACCGAGGCCGCAAGGACAAAAGCGCACACTGCCAGGACACAAACTTTGATGGACTGCATGTTTATTTTTGTATATTGTTTGTTTGACTTTTAAAAATATCCTTTGTGGAGTTTTGACTTAGGTTTGCACTGCACGCTCCGGTAGTTATCACAATTAGGTGCTAACGAGTTGTGTGTTGCCCTGTAATGAGTGTTGAGCTATTTATAACAGCACGACCAGCTCCAAGTGCTTCCCAGACACCACACACACACACATATATATATAGACAGAGAGCCGGCGATCCGTGAAGAAACCCCACAAAAGACTCGTAGAGAGGTGGCCCCTAACAAACACCTAATAATCCACCCATACGCATATAATTGAAGGCAAGCGAATGTGTACGAGTGTGCTGGAGAGTGTCTTAAGCTTTTAATTGAACAAGACACAAAAAAATACGAGTATAAAACCCATTAGGCATTTGATGTGCGCTCAAATCTCATCTCAATTGCTTCGCCACGGGAGCTGGAAGCAACAAATGGAGATGGAGAGTTAAGATGGAGATCGGAGATGGATATGGCGATAGCGATGGCGATGAAGATGGGGGATGATGGGGCAAGTGATAATGAAATGTGTGGGCCTCTTCACAAATATTTGGCCAATGCGCGTGTTTGTCTATAAGTACAATACACACAGACACAAAGACACACACACACACAAGCCACACATTTCGTACGATATATGTGGCAATAGGTCAATGGCTATGTTTGTACTTATAAACAAATTGTTATGAAAAAATAAGCCACAAAAAACGAGCAAGGAAGTCTTGTATTGGAAGACGAAACATTAGATACCCTTTGTTATGAAATTGGTATAGATTTCCATCGAAATTTGATAGAATTTGTCGCTGTTTGAAAGGAAAAACTACTTACGAACAATTATACAAATTAAAACTATAAGATATAGTATTTATAGTATAGTATAATGAGACATCAGTGCATATGGACTACAACAGGTAATTTCTAATGGAATTATTTCTTAAAGTACAAAAATTTAATCGCAAAAAGTCTTGCTTTTCAACCGATTGTTTCTTTGGAAGCTTTAGAATCAAATTTATTATTAAAATTAGAAAATAATTGAAATCATGTTTGTTTAAATCATATATCCCCTTTTATGCTGTAAAGCATAATACCCTTTGCAGTCGTATGCCAGGGTAAAAATTAAGTTGTATCAAAGGAATTAAAAGATAATAATCTCAACTATTAAGCAGTAAGGAAGTGTGGATAACATAGCTACCCATGAAAAACAAATAACATCCAAAGAACAGGAAAAGACCCAACATGAAGTTGGGTTCATAGACCCTGAATTTACCAAGAATTTCATTAACTAAAACTTTAAATTGGATACCTCCCATTTAATTTAATAATATTTAAATTACTTAAGTGCAGATTTTAGTTGTTGGATAAGCATTTCCGACCTGACACAACTGCTGCTGAATGCTGACATAATTCACGATTAAGGCTGGGCGTTTTAACCTCCAAAGATATTTCAACGAAACGAAACGATACGAAAAACCTCAACAGCTGCATTTGCTGTTCAAGTGAAGATGCGGCACGAGAGATTGAAGATTACGCGGCTTCATCATCGCCCATCACAATCACCAGCATCGTCACTGCCTCAGTGCCTCAGCGCCTCAGCGCCCCAGCATCGAAGCTTTAGCATCAACGTCAGCATCGGCCTGTGTGTTGGTTGATGACCTTAGTCAATAAAATGAAAAACGATTTTTTACCAGTTAAGCAGAAGCGGCAACAACAGCCAATATCTGACACTTTCAGTTCAGTGTCTGCGGTCGTGCTATGCCCTACAATAACCCATCGGGCGTATGAGTAATGCGATTGCAGGTCATTTGTCGAGGCGCTGCCACCCCCAAACAGTGGACCCACACACTCGTCAATCATCTGAAGTGACATGTCTAGGCTGAGACAGGACTGATTATTTCATATTTAGCGATTGATAAAAGAGGAGAGGCTACTCAATAGCCCAACAATAACAAGGGTCTCCCGGGACTGCAAGTTCTCACTTTCGTTGCCAGCATTGTGTCTTCTTTAATTGTTGCTGGATTTTTTTATGTTTTTTGGCAACCTTTGTTGGGTGTTTATTGAACCGGTTCGGTCAGCTCCCAGACTGAAGCTACTCTGTTACGGCATACCCGTGCTCCCCATATCCAAGACATACTCTGACGGAGGAAGACAGGGACAGGGGCAGTGGCTGTGCAAACTGGTTTCGAAGATACTCGTATAGATGTATATGCTAATTCCATGCTTAGAATACAATTCAATTTCGATGGGTGAAAATTTATGCCCGAACAGCACTCCACCGTCTATCCGTCGTCGGTAGTATACAGACGAACTCATGTGTCTATATGTTATTTTATATTTAATTTCTATTGTGTCTTCTCTCCTCCTCTCCTGCTGCTCTTCTGCTCCTTCTGCTACATATTTGGTGATTTAATTTGTTTCACAAAGTCCAATGCTATCACGTGATCAGTGTTCAGGCCGTGCGAGTGGCTTCCAACTGTGGCAAATGCTCGCCCTGCGGCTGGAAACCGTTCTCATCAGCCAGATAGTTGAGTTTATAGTGCTCACCATCGGGTCCCACCCAATTGACGCTGCCTTGGACGGCAATGGCCTCCAACGGCGTACCGGGATGCTTCAGAGTGGCTGTCTCCTGCCGCGATATACCATCGCTCGTCTCGAACCTGTGGGAAAACGATATACATATCTTTGAGTACTTTTCCGATCAAGATCCACAGCCAAATACTTACGAGAAGGCATAGCCGTCGCCATCCACTTTCTCATTCTCGTATTTCAATATCTGTGCCGCATTGGAACCATCGCTGGCCGCATCTGCATCCGAGAAGCACAGACAGAGGCACAGGCAGAAGCCGGCCAGGATGGGGATCAACGTTTGTCTGGCCATCTATCTGTCGTACCGTACCTGTCCTGTGCCGATCCGCGCATGCGACTAACTCGAGTTGCGCAAAGTCTGTACAATATATCCATGTCCCCCAATCCCAATCATTGATACTAAGTCGAACTTTGAGGCTAATTAACGGCCAAAAGCGCGGCGAGTGTGTAATAAAATTGCGAACAGCCACCAAATGACTCGAAAACAAAGCAAACGAAAAAAGTGCCACCAAAAACCCCAAATCAAGTCCAAATGAAATTGAAAGCAGCCACATTGCGAAGACGTTCGAAAAAGTTCAAATGGTGTTGTGTTCGCCTTAACCCTCTAAAACCAAAGTGTACCTCTAGGCGTTGTCTGTCATTTGAAAGCAGCAGCTGTTTTGAATATGCCTTGAAATATATGGCGGAATGGACTGGGAAGGATAGGCTCAGAGTGGATAATCGACATGGAAATGAGGATACAAGGGACTAACATTTCAGGGAGCTATTCCTTTAGCTTGAGCTGGAAGATCTGCACTTTTCTGATAAACGAAGAAACTATTTTTCTTGGATGAGTCCAAGTCGAATGATAATTGATATTATAAATAATATATACTTTTGGCTTTGCATTTCACTTGCACTTGAGCTAAATTCAAGCTGTGACCCAATTATTGCACCATTCATCGGACTGTTTCTAGGCAAAGTAACGCAACTCATGGCTCGGGCCTGGGCTTGGGCTTGGGCTGGGCACTTTGTGTGTTTAATTTGTATAAAACAAATGAAGTCTATGTACCTTTTGCTTGTCGCTGAGCAATCAATCAATCGCCAAACAAGCAGTCACCTGGTTAGGTAACCGCGGCGCCGCTAAGACTCTGACTTTGGGTCAAAGGAAAGAAATGAGAAACGGGTTTCTCTTGGTCTTGCACTTACTCTTTCAATTTCGGCTTTGGGTTTCAGTTTCAGTTTCGGTTTCTCTGGTAATTACACGCACTACATTACATTACATTGCCAAAGGAGTCGTCGCCAGTCGAAAATCGCGAGTCGATGCTGCTATAAATTGGCCACTCGATATTCGAATTGCATGCATTAACTGCAAGCTCCTCGAACACACAGCACAGCACAGCACAGCACAGCACCCAAGCCTAGTCCCAGCCAAAAACTCCGACTCCAGCAAGATGAAGTTCACCATTGCCTTCTCCGTCGCCTGCCTGTTGGCCACCGCTTTGGCTGCTCCTCCAGCCAGCCAGCAGGAGGCGCAGGTGCTGCGCTTCGACTCGGATGTTCAGCCCGAGGGCTACAACTTCGCGTAAGTGTTTGCCTTTATTAAGCAAAGTACCTCTCACTCTCCAATCACCCAATCCCCCAATCCCCCAACCGACTTGTCACTGTGTCAAGGTCGTAACACTTACTGGTTTTTTCTCTTATTTCAGCGTGGAGACCAGCGATGGCAAGAGGCACCAGGAGGAGGGAGAGCTGAAGGACGTGGGCACCGACCACGAGGCGCTTGTGGTGCGCGGCTCCTACTCCTATGTTGGAGACGATGGACAGACCTACGCCATCACCTATCTAGCCGATAAGTACGGCTTCCAGCCAGAGGGCGCACATCTGCCCCGTGCCGTTCAGTAAATCCCTTTCGATATGGAATCGCATTTAGATGGAAGTCTAAGTACCTTCCAGTCCATCCAGCATCAATGTGTTAACTATGTTTAAGTTTTCCTCTCAGAAACATTATAATAAAAAAAGATTCATTTACGCAAGAAAGTAGAATTGTTTCGATTGGATTAAGGTGGGATTATCTTAAGTTTCGGGAATTTATAACAAAACAAAAAAATAGCAAAGGTTTATATGTATTAAAAAGCTTGGAAAATGAACACTGAATATTTCATATATATGCACAAAAAATGTTATACAGTTGGTCTTACACAATTCACCAAGTTTGGCAATTTTGTAGCCCAACCTCAAAAACCACTTCTGTTTTTTGTAACGTATCGCCAAAGCATATTTTGGGCGTATATATGTATTTAAAACCATACGTTTGATTTTTGTCTTTTTTTTGGTAAATATAGGGCTACATAATTATAGTACTATTTAAAAACACACAATTTTTTCAGAATTTAACTTTTTAATAATTATTTGTTTTAACATTTTGTCGTACGAGTGAAACGTAACGTAACAGACATTCTGATAATACCACTCGTACTAAAAATATATACATGTACGATTCTTCGAGTTTCTTACCGCCAGACTGCTTTTTTGCTTAATTTGAGATTTTCGTAAGGATATTCCATATATTTCGAATACGTACACATATATGGGAGTCTTTGGTTTCTCAGCTACTTACTAATTGAAGGAAAACCAACTTCCAATTGTCAGAGCACATATGATTGTTGATACTGAATTTTGCTGCAGGGGCTAACCCCTCTTCTCCCGCTCCCTCGCTCGCTCCCACTACCAAAAACTATGAATACACCCGTGGATTATCAAAAATTTGTTGGCTGTTGTCTTCTTTAACTTGGAAACGATTGCTTTGATTGATTCACGAAAAATGCAAATGATGATGAGGTATTTCCTAAAAACGGCATCGATTTGTTTGCCTTAGATGTTTTTGTTTTTCGTTAATATTTCTTTGTTGTTGTGTATATTTTTTGTTGTTTTTTTCGTTGTTTCATCTGTTGTTGGTGCGTTTTTCAAGACAATTTGTTAGCTTTGGTGCTCGGCGTGTAATTAGTCATTTTTATTTTCGACTAACTTTTCTTCAATCGACGGCCTCCGACCCGACTATATAAGCGCCTGGACATGGCCACAGACATCACAAATCAAGTAACATTGACTAGCCGCTCGGTCGCAAGTTCATCACGAATCAAAGCACAATCAATACTCCAATCCAATCAACCATGAAGTACACGATCGCCCTCGTCTTCGCTGCTCTCCTCGCCGTGGTGCTGGCTGCCCCCGCCCCCGATGCGGATGCTCAGATCCTGCGCCTGGAGTCGGACGTTAGGCCCGAGGGCTACAACTTTGCGTAAGTCATTTAATCGGTTCGATCGGCTTTGAGGATTACCATTAACAACATCCTTTTGACAGTTTGGAGACCAGCGATGGCAAGAAGCACCAGGAGGAGGGAGAGCTGAAGAACGTCGGCACCGAGCAGGAGGCCATCGTCGTCCGCGGATCGTACTCCTTTGTGGCCGATGACGGTCAGACCTACACCGTCAACTACATCGCCGATGAAAACGGTTTCCAGCCCGAGGGCGCTCATCTGCCCAATGTGCCCATTGGCAACTAAAGTGGAAGCTGGAAGCGCAAACCGAGAGCTGTTCTATCTATAATGGTTTTAAGTTGATTATTAAATAAACGCGGCAAGAAAATCGAGCTGAATCATGCCTCCATTCCACCTGCCTTCCTTCCAGAGATCCCATCTCCATCTCGCATCCCACTGCAGAGGAGTAGATCTGGTTATGTGACAACACAACAATAGTTAGATACGCGCATTCCGATTCATACCGGTATTCCAGTTTGACCGGAAACAATAATGCGATGCGATGCGCTGCTCATTATCTAAACTGATCTACATACATAAATACTATCTGCCAAATTCTGTGCACCTTTGACTTTTGCATTTCGCAAAGTAAGCGAGTATAAATCCCTCCACCAAACTGCAGTGGAGCATCAGACAGTTGTCAGCATTCTAAGGAACACAACAGCACCTTCAACATGAAATTCGTCATTGTTCTCGCCTTCGCCCTCTTCGCCGTGGCCGCCGCCCGTCCCAGTGATGTGCAGATCGTCCGCCAGGACTCCGATGTGGGAGTTGAGAAGTACAGCTTCGCCCTGGAGACCAGCGATGGCACCAAGAAGCAGGAGGATGGTGCGCTGAAGAACACTGGCCACGAGGATGAGGCCATCGTCGTCCATGGATCTTACTCCTTTGTCGGCGATGATGGTGTCACCTACACCGTCACCTACGTTGCCGATGAGAACGGTTTCCAGCCCTCGGGCGCTCACTTGCCCGTGGCCCCTGCTGCCTAATATGGATTTTTCCACACAAACGATGATGAATGAATAAAGAAAAAATCAATTTGTTTAAAACAAAAAATCCAATAAGCTTCAATTTTCTTCTCCTACTGTGCCCACGACTTTATCAAATAGTTTTTATGCAGTCGACACACAAACGATAAACAAAAAAGTTACAAATTAGCATTAGCTTTTCTCGTTTCTTCTGCTCTGCATTGCATTTACATATTTTACAATTTGCAAGACAGTAAACTAGTTCCAGCTGCCGAACCCCAAGTCAGACTATAAATAGTCATATGACCAAACCAACAGCATTAGTTATCTTTGAAGACTTCAACGATCCACACAATCCTTTCAACATGAAGTTCGTCATCGTCCTCGTTGCCCTTTTCGCCCTGGCCGCTGCCCGTCCCAACCGCGATGCGGAGACCCTCCGTTACGATTCGAATGTCGAACCCGAGAACTACAACTACGCGTAAGTCAAATAATAAATTCAAAATCCAAGGATCAGCTCCTAACTTAAACTATTTTTACAGTGTGGAGACGAGTGATGGAAAGTCGGTTGCGGAGGAGGGACGTGTGGAAGACTTGGGAACTGAACAGGAGGCCATCGTCGTGAAGGGCTCTTACTCCTACATTGGCGACGACGGTGTCACATACTCTGTCAATTACATTGCCGACAAGAACGGATTCCAGCCCCAGGGCGCTCATATTCCTGTTGCCTAAGTTTATGAAATTAAAATAAATCAGGTCATAAGAAAAACATTTCGTGTTATACTTTTCCAGTGGATATTTGTTCTATAGTTTCCTGCACTTCAGACATATATTAGGTTTCCGTAGCTAAACGAAAAAGATGAAACATAGTTATGCAAAGTATGTACGTAAAATTTTCAGATATCCAATAATTATACCATGCAACAGCATTTTGACGCTTTCAACCCAACTGACTTTTTCTGATAGATTTGGTTTTTTACATTTTTGTAACAAGTTAATTTTGTTCTTCAAAGGCAAGGTTCTTTTTTATAATTTCAAAAAAATTTTATTTATTACATTTTATTTCTAGAGGTTGTGCTTATTTTTTCACATAACATAAGTACATCTGGTTTTATTGAAATTTTCAATTTTGAAAAACTGATAGATGCAACTATAAATAGGACCTCAAAATTTTGTAGCTTTAGCTTAGCGTCTAGGAAGTATTAAGCTTTCAAATTAAAAACTGATCTTGTCTTTGCAGGAAAATTTGTTCTTTTTATCTAGATCTAGATATTTTCTGGATGACTGTCTAATTTAATATTAATTTTGTCTTTTTTTAGGCCAATTTTAATAACAATTCCAGTCAGGAGTGCTTTTTCTTGTTTAGATATAATCTTTATGCCCTGACCCAATTTTTGGGTGATGAGAGAGGAGTAAAGTTTTTTGGTAAAGAAAAGAATTTCAAGTTGTAAAATTAAGATCAACGATCGATTGATACTGCTCATAAATATTTCTTTTGAAATATAATATCTGTCTTAAATGCTGAAATGGGAAACTATAGAACAAATATCCACTGGAAAAGTATAACACGAAATGTTTTTCTTATGACCTGTTTTATTTTAATTTCATAAACTTAGGCAACAGGAATATGAGCGCCCTGGGGCTGGAATCCGTTCTTGTCGGCTATGTAATTGACAGAGTATGTGACACCGTCGTCGCCAATGTAGGAGTAAGAGCCCTTCACGACGATGGCCTCCTCTTCAGTTCCCAAGTCATCCAAACGTCCCACCTCTGCAACCGACTTTCCATCACTCGTCTCCACACTATAAAAATAGTTTAAGTTAGGAGCTAATCCTTGGATTTTGAATTTATTATATGACTTACGCGTAGTTGTAGCTCTCGGGTTCGACATTCGAATCGTAACGGAGGGTCTCCGCATCGCGGTTAGGACGGGCAGCGGCCAGGGCGAAAAGGGCAACGAGGACGATGACGAACTTCATGTTGAAAGGATTGTGTGGATCGTTGAAGTCTTCAAAGATAACTAATGCTGTTGGCTTGGTCATAAGACTATTTATAGTCTGATTTTGAGTTGAGACGTCGAACGTCGGGAACTAGTTTAAAATCAAATGTCGATGAAAGACACACAGCTTGAAATCAATACTAGTTTGGGCCTCTAAACCACATGTATGGAAATTCATTTAAAACATTTTAAAAATAGATGTATACATATCTACATACATATCTGGAAGACATACAAACTGTTTCTTGTAAATCGTTTTCGCATATCGACCAGGTCCAAGATCTTGGGGAGACTCCTCTTCGAAGAAGCCACAATTCTTAACAGACATCCGATAATCTTTTTGGACAGTTTGCTTTTCATTTTCACTGCCCCTGAAGCAGATATTCAATTAACACTATCCGACCTCAGCTGGAGCCGGTCATATCGGGATGATATGATGATGTCTTCACTCCAAGTGCTAATTGCATTAAGCAATGGTCTTTTTTCCATATAAACGCCATGTCGGGGAGAGACTAGAGCCAGAGCAGTACCAAGCAACGCCCAAAGATGAAGTGTGTCCTCCTGATTGCCCTCCTTTCGATTTCCATGTGCCTCGCGGCACCCGCCGATGAGGTGCAGATCGTTAAACAGGAATCGCAGGTCCTGGCCGATGGCTACAACTTTTCCTATGAGACGAGCGATGGCAGCAAGCAGGAGCAGCAGGCCACACTCAATAGCCTTGGCCCCGAAGAGGATGCCCTCCAGGTGTCCGGCTCCTACACCTATCTGGGAGACGATGGCCAGACCTACACCGTGACCTATACCGCCAATGAGAATGGATACCAGCCTCAGGGCGCACACATTCCCCATGTCTAAACGTTGGCTTATTGTCATATTCCTTGTATTTTGTAAATAAATGTAGATGTGGTGTTTCGAAAATCGAAAGTTCGGCTTTAATGCGAGTAACAAATAAGAAAAAAAAAAAACAATGCACGACACTGACTTGACTGACTGATCGACTTACTAACTGAGGAAACTGGCACAGCACAGCACAGCACCTTCCTCATTCTCGTCCTAAGGCTACGGCGTGGTGGTGGCGGAAAGCAGGTGGAAACTGGATACAGGATGCAGTATGCATGATGGGGGATGGTGTATTTACAGGATCATCTTCCAGGGGGAATAATCATCCTATTTGGGTAGGTGAGCACCTTCCGGCTGGAAGCCATTCTCATCGGCCACAAAGTTGATAGTGTATGTCTGACCGTCCGGTGCCACCCAACTGACTGAGCCGCGGATGGAGATGGATTCGTTCTCGGTGCCAGCATTGTTGACCGTACCCTCCTCGGAGCGGGTGGTGCCGTCGCTGAGCTTGTAACTGAACTTGTAGCCGCCAATGCCAATGTTTTCCGACTCGTACTCCAGCACCTCCACATCATTCTGGGGACGGGCGGTGGCCAGGGCGATCAGGGCCATAAATCCAACGACTAGCATCTGTGCAAAGGACACCAAAGATCATGTTATCCTCGACAAGGTAATCGTAATCCTCGATTTAACGTTACCAGTTTCATCTTGTTGCGCGATTCTCGAAGCGTTCACCTGCGAATGGACAAACTACCGACTGTCTAATGGTGGCGATGCATTGGGATCCACTGCATTTTATACTGCAGTCGGGCTGCATTTGCAAACGTCATAAATTTGCACAGTTGTGGAAGAAGCTAACAAACGTGGCTCTGGCGGTCGCCGGGTAAGTGTTTTTTACTTATTTTTTTTCAATTTACCAAAGATGCACCAAAGTCGCCAAAGTCGCTGCGACAAGTAACATTTAAAGCGGCTTTGTGCATCGATGTACTCGGCTGAAAGGTATTATAGCCAGCCGCCACCAACAAAGCAACCAACAGTGGCAGCTTTAGAAAATTTGAAAAAGTTCATGCTTGCCAGCCAGCCAGATGAGGCATGGGAAAAGGTTGGGGACAGATGCCATGGGAAGCTAGAACGATGGGAAACCCGAGACCGAGCCAGCACTGTGCCTGCAACAGCAGCCACCCACAACAAAGTTCAAGTACTGTCGAGCTGCAATTTGCAGGGCAGCAAGTTCAAGCCGCGGACATGGGCACTCCACTCCGTCTCTAATCTGGGCCTGAGGATGCGGCTGTGGCAGGTACATACACATATGACTGTGTGTGATGGCCAAAGTACACGGCAGTCGCAGATGGACTGGACAGGCGGCAGTGAAGAAGACGGAGCCCCAGCATGACTTTTGGCATATGCAACGGCCTTTACAGCGTTCGATTGATGTGCTGCTGCTACTGCTGCTGCCTCCATGTGCTTGGTAACAAGCACCAAAATAGTAAAAGAAAAATACGAAAATCCATCGAGTAACCTACAACTACAGCTCGCATGCAATTTAAATCTCTGACTTTTGTGGTGGGTTTTTTTTTTATTTTTTTTATTTTCTGTCTCCGTTTCTGTTTGCCAATTTATGCCACCTTCGTTGACCGCTACAGGCCGAAGAAGAAGCCTCATCCAAGCCGGTCAGTCGAGTTTTTGTATTGGTCATCTGTCGGACCCTGGCTCGCCATGGTCCTCCTTCTCCGCCATCCTCCTCTCCTCTCATCTCCGTGGGCACTCGTGGTCACAATGTCTGAAATTGTGCCAACTGCTTCATCTTATTCCTAAGTATTGGCAGGGTGTTGGACATTTATTTTGGCATTTCCTCAAATGCCGTTTAAAAATACATTTTCTTCTTTGATTTTCTCGCAGCTGCAATTTGGCATTTTGACTTTTTTCCTATAGGTTTGGTTTCCTTCAAAGCTAACCGACGAAGGTGAAAATCGTGCCAAAATTCTGTGGACTTTAAGGAGAACTATAAGTCTTAGAGAAGAATGTCCATATTATTTACGTTTCCAAAAAATATGACCAACCGAGAACGGGCTATAGTTTTTTTGGCATCCTCCAGGCATCCCCAACCTTAAATACTGACAGGAGCTTAAGCTTCTGCTAATAAGGTTCGGCCCTTGAAAATAAAGCTCATTTCATTATTTCTTGTGACTGCATAATATTTATTAGTTGATCTTCTTCTGCGGCTTTTGGAGGGCATCTGCAGCGAGCTGCATTTATCATGCTTGATTTGCATAATTAATCTGGCTTTGATTGATCGGTCCGTGTGTGAAACGGTATGTTCGTGAGTGCGGGGGCGTTGTCACAGATACCCGTCCACATATACATACATATGCAGATATACTCTTTTCGTATCAGAAGACGAACAGCGTGAATATATTTCTTCCTTATCGTTTAACTATATATAAATTTATGCAATCATTTACATAACTGTTCTAATCAAGCTTCAATCGACAGGTTTTTCAACTTTGAGAACAAGAGGTTCTCTTGTTTGGGCTCCGCTGTCGCTTTCTATACACACAGACACCAAGGTATCGGCCCCAGTCCCAGACATAGCCACAGCCACAGCCACAGCCACAGATATAATACATATTTATATGGATGCGTCTTCACATTTACGTCTTCAAGGTCAGCGCCAGATGCTGCTTCTCTGCTCTGTCCGTCTGTCCATCTGCCTGTCAGTCTGTCCGTCTATCAGCTCGACTGTCCGCCTGCCCATTCAGCTGCCGTTTGCTGTTGCCAACTCGCTCGCTCCCAGGCGGCACGCACCACACCACTGAGTGGATCCCAGACCGGCTTTGGCTCGGCACGAGTTCGGCCGCGGAATCGGGTTTCGGGTTTCGTATTTCGGACTCGGATTCGGATTTTTACGTTCAACCCGCCGGCTCGGCCGCCTGTCCGTCCTCTCCTCAAGCTGCCTCTTCAAGTGGGTCTGCAAAATTAGCACTTGCGCGATAATGGCAATGTTTTAATAGCTTGTCTCCCCGTCTCTTTCTATACCGCCCCTGCTCTGCCCCCCCTGTCCAGCACTCCCGCAATTCTTGAAGTATGTAAATGTCACATTGGTGTTGTTTTTTCATTTCTTTATTATCATTCGAAGCATTCGTTTCGTAATATTTGCATGCCGCAAAAGCAGAAACACAGAAATACTTAATACTTCTGCTTGACACTTGACATTATGAATGGTGCGTATAATTTAATTTTATTGCTGGCTCTGACCATTTTTTCGGTTCTTTATATTTCGGTTGTATTTGATGCATCTTCAGCTGGTCACAATAAATGTTGTTTTTCGGGGTAAAAAAACGCCTACCGAGCGATTGATAGCCGTGAAGTGCAATTAAATTTAAATTTATCTGCACTTTGGCTGCATTTCCACTTACAACATTTATTACTAAATTTTAGTTCATAAAATACGAGTGCTTTGTACACTTAATTGTCGATGGAAGCATTTAAAACTAAAAACCTGTTTTCAATTCTGTTTCTTGCTGCAAGTCAAAAGACTTAAGCAAAAAACTTGAATGGCTTTAAGCTCCCATTGCTTCAATGGCATACTTTCAGGCAGTGGAACTAAAAATTTAAGTATGTGTGAATATTTTGTAGTTCAACTAAAAAATACTAAATAATTAAATACGAAATAAACTTAAAGTCAATGCAATTTTCGCATTAAAAATTTCTGATTGTAATCCATGCACAGATTAATTGAAATTCCATCATATTTTCTGATAAATGTAAATGGGTTCGCAGCACCCACCCAAATATTCATTATTTTGTAGTTTTATATGATTTTGCCTTCATTTAAAATTAATTTTCAAAGCCTCACAAATGATCCAGAAGTTATTAAAGAATTTAAAGCTGTTTGTTTTTAGTGAAAGATGTAGTCATTGAATGTTTTCTAGCAACTAATTTGAATTAACGCTAACCAAAAAAGGTACCTTGCCATAGGAGTATATATAGTTGTGTCTGGTATAAGCTGTTTCCCCAAAGCATTTAATATATACGTTATCTCCGTACCACAGAAAATATCCAACATCTGTTGAATCTGCTTAATATGGTTTTGAAAGTTTCGATTTGATTGAACCTGTGACCTGTAGCGACTCAAAACTCCTATCTATCAAAATTTGCACATTATTTACACACCATCATTATCTGCATCTCCTCGCCTTTTGTTTACATTAATTGAACGCATTGCGCAATGCGCAACAAACAAGTTGGCATCAGAAATGCGAGTTTTACGAACCATATACATATGTACATACCATATCACTTTTGCTTGATCAATCAATGTTTATTGGCTTTTGCAAAGATTGCACATATGTATAATAATAAATAAACCTAAAGCAGTTGGCACAGTTTTGTCCACTATGGCGGATAATTCCAAGAGGAAAACTATTTTAAAAAAATGATGTATGGATGGATGGGGAGGGGGTGCTTATCCAGCCAGAGATGCGAGGGATTTGCCAGAGAGCTTGCGCACCTTTAGGCCATTTTCGCGGGAGGGACGATGGTTGCGTGCCAAGTTGTTGGCGTTCTCCAGATCCTTGGCGGCCGAAGTGCCACTTAACACCTTTCCAATCTCATCGCGATGAGCGCCATTGGGTAGGGTGTAACTAAACAAAGAATGGGTTCAAGATTAGTATTCAAAAGGAGAATGTGACCAAAAGTAAACCCAAACTCACCCAAACTCATAACCGTCGGCGAGGGGTATATATTTTAGCTGCTCCACAGTAGTTTCACCGAGCATGATATCCAGCACAGTGCCGGGGGCAAAGGATGCGCTGTTGATGTTGGCGCCTAGTAGAATGCAAGCCAGCAACAGGACCAATCCGTGGACCAACTTGCTGTTGATATTGAGACAATTTCCAGACTCCTTGCCGCTGCTGCAGCTAGGGCCAACCAAAAAAAATATATTCATCATCTTTACGGGTACCGGGTATTGTTCAAAGGTATCCACCGAAGAGCAACGCAACCAACGACCAACGCGGCTAGCAGTCAAATGAATCTGCTTCGTCGAGGCCACAGCCAAGAGACTCATCTGCGACCACCTTTAATGACGGGGCCCTCGAGGAACTGCTGAGTAAGCCCAAGACGGTTGCCCAATCCCTTGTCTCTAATTTTGTTTGCATAATAAAGCAGAAAAGAGTTCCACAGACACGCGACCGCAAGCGACTCTCGAAAATGTGCATTACATTTAAAATGCCATAAAATGGAAAACTAATCAAGCAACCACACGAAAAGAAAGTTTTTCTATAGGGAAAACTGACCATTGTATACCCTAAAACCAAACATGAAATTCAAATCACAAAACCACTTTTTAAATGGGTGGAATGAATCTTAATAGCCTTGAAAATAGACCTTAAATAGGGTCCAAACCAGTTTTTAGCTGTTTGCCAAAGTCTCAATAGCCGCAGAAATGGTTAGGGTATCCCTCATTAATATGCTGATGTAGCAATCTCCCTGTCTGTATCCAAAAGATTAACGATCGACGATCAAAAGCTTGTCTTAGCCATGACAGGCACCCGAACGTAGAGAGCTTTGAAGCCACGCTTAATACACAGTTAAAAATTCGGTTTATTTATCATCTATCACAACACAAAAGAAATATTAGTCTCTAGATCTTATCCGATTTGATCTTATGCGCCGTCACATAGGGCTGGAAGCCATTTTTATTAGCCTTGTAGAGCACCTGATACTCGTAGCCATCCGCTGAGATGAAGCTATATCCGCCACGATACTCCACGGGTTTGGGGGTTCCCTTCTCCTTCGCGTCCCGATCCGTTTCCGGCCTAACCGTGTAGGTTATGTCCTCGGTCCTCTGATGACCGTTTTCCGTGTGAAAACTTATGGGGATAAAGGGAAAGGATGGACCTTTATTCATAAGAAGAGAACGCATCGGACTTACTTGAAGTGTAGAGCCTCCTCACGCTCACCCTTCTCTAGAGCCGCTGACGAGACTAAAGCCGACAGCAAAATCACACACAAGATTTGTCTTAACTAAACAACAACAAAATCAAAAAGTTTATCATCGGTAAACGACTAAATAATCAACTTGAATACGAATACCAACCAATTTCATTGCACTTTTATGGGACTGAATAGATTTGGAATATATGTACGAGTAGCTTAGAACTTTTGTGATCGTTGTTGTTCGCTTCGTGTTTTAACTCCAACTGAAGACGAGCAGCGGCCCCTGGGATGAGCACAGCAGCCGAAATAAGTCAAAGAGATACATATGTATAATGAAAACAAATATTATTCTGCGTAGTCGGATTACGTCATTATTTATGGCTCAACTTTTGTTCTAAGCAAGCAGCCAGAGAATCAAGCAAAAGAAAGCCCACACATTGAATCGGCGATACACTTCTGAAGAGATACTTCTGAAGATACTCGTGGTTAATCTAAGGAAAAACCCATGGGCCATGGCCATGTGGCTTATTATTTTAGCATTTGATGGACCTTGGAACAGTTGCAGAGATTCCCGCGCATCAAATTGAGGCTGTCAGCGAGGGCCAGCGGCCAATTTATCAACGGGCTTCATCTAAATGTTTATTTAGAAGAACTTAATCGGCCAACCCTAGCCAAAAACAACACAGCCACAACTTGAATAATGAAATGAAAAAATTGCAATCAGATCGTTTCCGCTCTGTCAGAATTCGCCTTATGAAGAATCGTTCCGTGCTCGATGCCCGGCGAATGCGAATGCGGGCGTGGAATATGCGCAATGGGTGCGTATCGAAGCGTCCGCCGAAGGACCAAGGACCGACTATTGTTGGTTTATGCAGCCGGTGCAGCTCTTCTGGTTCTCCCGGGTGGTGGTTGCTTGGTGGCTACATGGTACGTTCCACATGCCACAGGGCTACGGCTGCGAACAGGCCACAGCTGACGCCACGCACGGTCCGGACAGGTTCACAAAATCCACACACTCTCGGTCGGTCCATGGGAGCGCGTCAGCTGTGCGCCAGCACATTACAAGTAGGACAAGCTGCAAACGACATTGCCATTAGCCATGCCATTGTATACCATGCCATGGACTATGACTACAACTATGGTATCTGGGGGAGGGTTCAATATTAGCGGCATCCACGACAGGCACAAGCTGAGCTACCAAATGATAAACACACACAATAGTAGCCACAGCCAAAGCCAAGGGCACAGTGGTGTTAAGGCATTCAAATATATTATTAAGCCCTGTATAGAGTATAGTGATGGAGAAACTGTAGCCATTGCCTTTTTAGTTTCCAATATAATGAAAGTGGACCCACTGTCCTCGCTCCAGAAGGAGAACGAGAACTGGCAAAAAGTTAATAGACGATTGACTAAAGCCGACAGCCCTGTCGCTGTTGTCGGGTGTTGTCCCGTGTATCGTGTACCTTGTACCGGGTCCAGGGCTTAGCACCCCCTTGGCAACAGGCAAAGTGCATTAGGCAAAGGATCAGGCGGGGTTGGACCCTGCCCTGCCGAGCCCTGCCCTGCCCTAGACCGGGTTGGTCATGCAGGTGTTGCCTGACCCTGTTGAAAATTGCTTTTGAATTAAAAGTTTTGGCTTGTGGCCGGGCGGGTTTTGTTGTTCTTAGCGATTAGCCAAAAGGGGTTTTTTGATTCAAAGCGATTCAAGGCGATTGAGATTGCACACTCAATTTATTAGCATTTGGCTGGAGGGTAATCTGACGGGGATTTCTCCCAGTGCACTTGCATTGGCCCAGTTTTCAGTTTGCATTTCGATTTCATTGCATTTTTCCCATTACAATCGGAAGCCGTGGCACGTGCCTGACCCACTGAGGGGGGCAACAGGTCGCGGTCAACGCCAGAGTATGAGAGTGGGGTGTATAAAACCCCATGGGTGGATGACCAGCAGCCACAGTTCGCATTGAAGATGAAGCTGTTCACTCTCTTGGTACTCGCTGTTTGCATCGCCTTGGGCTGCGTTTGGGCCCAGCCTGCCGGCTATCCAAGTGCTCGTCCTCCGGCCACCTATCTGCCCGCCAAGCCACCAGCTCCGAAGCCCCCACCACCGCCGCCGCCCAAAACTAGCTATGGTCCTCCGAAGCCAAATGGAAAGCCAAAGCCACCACCGCCTCCTCCTCGACCCAGCTATGGAGCACCACCGCCTCCAAAGAAGCCACCAGCACCGCCTAAGCCCAGTTATGGACCGCCGCCAGCTCCACCTAACAATGGATATATACCGCCATCAAATGGGAATGGAGGAGGTGGGGGAGGCGGTGGCGGCGGAGGAGAGGATATACCGATCATCAAGCTGGAATCCAAAGTCAACACCGATGGTTCTTATAAGGTAAGTGGACAACCAGTCCTAAGACCAAACCAATCTCCTCTCCGATCTCCCAACAGTACGAATACGAGACCGGGAATGGCATTATAGCCGAGGAAATGGGCTACCTGAAGAATGCAGGCGTGGAGGGGTCCGAGGCGCAGGTGGCCGAGGGCTCGTTCTCCTACACTAGTCCCGAGGGCGATGCCATCTCGCTGACCTACATTGCCGATGAGAACGGGTTCCAGCCGATGGGGGATCATCTGCCGACGCCCCCACCCATTCCCATCGAGATTCAGGAAGCACTAGACCTGCTGGCTGCAGGTGGCGGCTGCCACGGATGCGATGACAACGAGACGGGAGGTGGCAACGACGGTGGGGGCTATGTCTACCGCTAAAGATACGATTAATGGTTCGGATTCGAGTGAAAATTAAAATGTTTTAAATGAAAAACCTCCAGGTGGCGGCCTACTTATTAAGAACAAGCAAACACCAAACCGAAATTGGCCCGGTCCTGTTCCTGGTCCTGGTCCTGGCCTGGTTCTGGCCTGGTACACCTTGCTCAAGGGCTGTTCGGTACTAGAAAAGGGGACCTTCATTCAGAACTCCTTGCAGCCACTTCTCCAGCCTCAAGCGTCAAGCCAGAACGGCGGCTGTGTGACTGGCAACACATGTTTTTGCCAATCCCTGGCCCTTATCCTGTTGATCGCTCACCCAGGGGTGGCATGCCGCCGCGATTGTGTCGCAATAATGAAAACATTAGCCTCGTAGCATATTTGTCAGCGGACAGGAGCGGAGTAGTTTTAGATGGGTTGCAGTTTGGGCCCGCCAAGAAATGGGGCACAGTAAATGCTGTAGTAATCAATGAAGCTTCAAATGAGGAATATGAAAAGAGTGTGGATCCAAAACAAAACACACCTGACAGGAGTAAAATGGATTAATCCAAAATTACTATCAAATATTCAGTCCAAAGTATGATGCCTTATATCTAGAGAGTAAAACAATCTATATATTTTCAGAATCGAATCTCTTAGTTCCTTCGCTCAATTAATATCACTTTTGGGCGCCATTCTACCCTCATTCCGCACCAGTGCACTGTAGCAACAGCACAATCTGTAGAAATCACGACCCACCCCAAACCGCAAATAGTGAAACGATACACGCCAATATATTAAGGCATTAGCAGGGAATTCGGAATAATGCGGGGTGCGAGTACAGGGGGGAGCGAAGGGAGCGGTGTGCGTCATAATGAGGGAGGGAGTGGCAAGGACATTGAGTATAGCGAATGCGATTTGTATATGGTGGCATTACAGCAACAACATCCGGGAATATAACAACAAACGATCGTTTAATTTCAATTAAATACATTTTCCTTTGAGGCGCAGCCCAAAAGCCAAAAAATAAAGGACCAACCAAAGACCAAGAGAGAGTGAGGGGGTGTGGCAGGGATGCAAACGGGGAGGGAGGGCAGGAGATTGGCATAGGAATACGCACACTTGCTACAGGCCGCTTAGCTTGGCTTAGTGCTTTGGTGATTTGGGAGGACATGATGTTGCACTTGCCATGCCAAGCCACCACCAGGCAAAGACCTGAAAAAGGGGATGCCCGAAGCGAGCGAGCGAGCAAGGGAGATGAGATGCTCTGAGAGATGAGGTGGATGAGTGAGTGAGGCGGCTGCAAAGTGCGTAGCTATGTCAGGAGCCGGTGCCAGAGCCCATGCCCGTGCCTGTGCCCGTGCCTGTGCCCGTGCCCGTGCCGGACTCGACTGGGCTGGGAATTCTTGCACTTGACGCCAGCCGTGTTGTGACACTGCAAGGCCGTAACAAATCCAAATAAGGGAGCAGGATGTACGGATGTGCACATGCGGATTCGGATGAGGTATAAATAGCGACCGCTGCTTCCAATTGGAACGCAGAATCGAATTCGAACGCGAACGATGCACACGACCGCTCATCTGGATAGTCTAGAGCTGGAAGAGACGGCACCCGGACAGAAGCGCTCGGCGGCCAGCATGATCTTCCGCATCGAGCAGCTGCTGCCCAGCTCCAGCCTATCGCCGACCACAACCAACACCACATCGCCAGTGACCACGCTGACGCCCACGACGAGTACTCAAAACCCGGTCAAGCGGGTGCGGGGCAATCCACGTCCTGGCGTCTACACCTCGCAGTACACTCCGAAAGACACCTGCTCGAGTTCCGTGCCCACGCAAGCCCTCCTCAGTTCCACAGCAACACCCACCGACGGCACCCGAGCCTACTGCCAGGTGTCCAACGGGGAACTGATCATGTCCGCCACCTTGTTGCGCCAGATCAAGCTTTCCGAAGATGTCTACAGCTTCAATGCGATCTTCGAGCTCCATGGCGGACAAGTGCGGCTGCGACTTGTGCGGGATGTGGCTCGGGAAGATGAGATTGTGGCCTGGTTCGGAGAGGAGCTGGTGCTGCTCATGGGCATACCCTTCCTCACGCCACTAAACATACAAGGTAAGGATCACACAGCACGACCCAAGGGATTTCTTCTGATCTGATCTTCAACTAATTTGAATTATCTTTTTGTTGCTCTTCCAGGAAACAGTCGCTACACATGTCACTTGTGCCATCTCACCTTTGAGACCCCACATCCCTTGAAGATCCACCTGGCTCTCGGCTGTGGGCGCAGTTCCATGGACATACTCTGGATGCGCTTGCACTACGCCCTGAAAGCGGCTGCCCGAAGCCACCAAAGAACTGCCACTCATCTGTCGCCTACTCCAGCGGCTTCCTCCACATCCTCGGCCTCGCCCACCCACTCGCCTCCGCTGCAGATTCCTCCCCGTTTCTCCGCCTTTCGCCCGATCACGGCCATGCAGACACTGAGACCTCTGGCCACGGCCACCGCGGCGGCTTCTGGCGCGCTTTCCTACTTACCCTCCATATCGATGGCAGCCGCACCCTTGGGAGCGCATCCCATGAATGCGGCAGCGCAGATCGAAGCCATTGTCAGCAACATGGGGGCCTCCAAGCAGGGACACTTGTGCATCTACTGCGGCAAGGTATACTCCCGCAAGTATGGCCTGAAGATCCACATCCGCACCCACACCGGATTCAAGCCGCTCAAGTGCAAGTTCTGCCTGCGCCCCTTCGGCGATCCGAGCAACCTTAACAAGCATGTGCGTCTTCATCTCCAGACCCAGCCCAGTTCAGTGGGTGGAGGAGGAGGAGAGGGCGGCGGTGGCAGCAGCGATGTCGACATCGAAGGCGAATCGGAGTCGGGCTATCAGTGTCGCATCTGCCACAAGTCCCTGGCCCGACGCCGCGATCTTCAGAGGCACATGGAGACACGACATGGTGGCTCCACTATTGTACATGCCACCACCAGCACCACCACACTGACCATGGCCACGGTGAGTGCTTCAAGAGCAGCCACATCCACCTCCAAGTCGAGCTGATTTTATTTTAAAGAACTATTTTTTGTAGCATACTTTTTAGGGCCACGTTGTGATAAATAAATAAAATTAAGAAATAATAAGGAAAATACTAAATGAAATGTTAAGAGTTTCATTGGGGATGGGATATGGAGTTGATTAAAAGTTCTCTTCGAATATGAATCAAATTGTATCGCTTTATTGATAAACTTCAATACGAATTCAAAGTGAATTTCTATCGTATAATGCACAAATCTTATTGTTAGACAATTAATGCTATTACTCGTACTGGTTGCTCGCTTCCCTTCTCCGGCTTCTTCTTCTTTTTTAATGCTTGTTAATTGTTAATTCTTTTCTTGTATACTCGTTTAATGTTAGGGTACATGCAAAACAATCACAAATTGTCTTTAACTCTGCTAAAGCGTTTGTTATCTCTCTGTGTTTTTTTGGTGTGTGTACTCGTAACTATGTGTGGGCTTTCGTTTGCAGTATGTGTGTGTGGTTGTGTGTGGTGTGTGCGTTGAGCAAAACGTAGACTGGCCTAAAATAAACACTCACAAATACTTGTTACACATCTCCTGTGTATGTAGAAATGCGACGGTAAAGGTATACGGTAATTATATATAATTATATTCTTATTATAGATCGGAGCATAAAGTTAACTATTCTGTTTCTGTTTGCTTGATTTCAGTTTGGAACTACACTTTAGTTTGGTTTGCACGGGGGCTAACACTTTAGTAAAGTTTGAACAAAGGTCGTATCATCTTATCTTTCTCTTCAACAAATGCATCGAAAAAATCGTGTATTTTTGTCATGCTTCAAACCCCCTTTACCGCTCCTCCACTCTTCTGACTTTCTGACATTCGTTTTAAGGCACTTACTCAAGAAATTCCAGATTCCAGAGTGTCTGTCCCTTGGGGTTTCAGTAGTATCTCTTTGTAGTTTCGACCAAAAGCAAATCAGCGAGTATGGATATATATATCTGTGTGTGTACTGTATGGGTGTATGTGTGTGTTTGGGTGTCTGAGTGCAACTATCACCTTGAGCACTTAATAATATGTATATATATTGTTAATATTTTGTTTTTGCTTTTATAGCAAGTTGTAGCTGCGACAAATATGTCCGCCTTTGGATATTTGACGATACGTTTTGCAGTTCTCAAAAGTCTGTACTCGTTTTACATACATACAAAGTTAATAGTATATATAGTATATAGGGGGTATAGTTCTTTATAATTATAATATACTATATGTATGTATAGACACCAATAGTTTTGTTAATCGTTAAGAGTAATATGCAAATTCTGTAAGTTTTTCTTGTCGCTTGGTTTTCTTTTCATTTTTCATTTCATTTTTCATTTTTAGTTAGGAATATGTATTGTATGTATACGCGCATTTGTTTGCTTGTAAATATCTAAACATAAATTCATACATGAAGCACACTTGGGTTCGGTTCTTTCCGTTCTCATCGACTATTTGCTAATTATGGTTAGTATTTAGTTCATTCCTTTATCCATTATGTTAACAATTTGCTTAACTGTTGTATGGGATTTCTTAATTATTTTCAAATATAGATGTTTTATTATATTGCATGTATGATGTTTAAGTTTGTCAATTATTTGTTGTATTACAGTTTGCATCATCTATCTTCCTCGTTGTTGTTCCCGCTGGTTCTTTATTTAAGTTAAGAGTTAAGAGAATTATTTTATTTATTTATTAAATCTTGTGTCCTATTCTCATCTCCTTTTCATTTGGTTTGCAGTTGGAAACCATTGTAGCATTTGTGGGCATTGTGGGAGGGGGCTTTTTGGGCTCTCAAGGGATTGGCTTAATTGAAATACTGAATTGCTGAACACATCCCGACACCGGATACCTTAGATTCGGTTCGCGGGTTAGAAAATATCATTATCGTATCGTTATCATCGTTATGCAGCTTTAGTTTTATCTCAAATTAATTGCGCCACGAAACAATTACAGTTACAACCTTACTTGCTCTCTTACGATATCGAGTAATGCCTAGTGCATGTCACAAAATACTGAGTTCCCTTCCTCTGGGGTGTTCTGGGGTGAAACAATCGATGAGAAATCAATCAATCAATCATTATAAACGACATTTGTATATGTATGTATACGTAATTAGGCCTGCATGCGTGTGTGTATAACTCTGCTCTGCATCGGGGTGATCAAAACATTTCTGAAGACTTTCTTGTTCACAATTGTTCTTAGTTCTCGTTTTGCATAAAACTTTGGACGTTTGGTATTCTTATTTAAGTTTATAATTAGACAAACAAAATGCTTAAAACTGCCACACGCTAGACATTGTCTACACTTTTCTGTTTTTCTTATCAAGCATATACATACATACTAAGTTTTTCTGTACTCGTTTCTTGTATTATTATTGCTTAACATTTAAAAGACACACAGTATGTAGGTGGAACTATGTCTAGGATAATGGATAGCTGTGTATTTCTATGTGTGTATGTTGGTATGGTAAGGCATATGCACAAGGGAAGGATTCGATCATTGGATGTAAGATATTAAGTTAGTTGTAAGAAACGAAGAACACGTAACTACAGAAGTGGGGGCGGGGAAGACAATACTAGGGTCAATTATATGTACATATTACACGGTTTACAATTGGCTGTTTGATATGAGTATTTTTAAGTTTAAGACTTAGTTTTAAGTTTAGTTTCGGTTTGCATGAAGCTGGAGAACTAAAAGCTAAGCCATCCGCCATCACCATCCATCAACATCATCTCTGATTATCTCTATAGATACTAAAGACTACACATTAAAACTCTCTCTCTCTCTCTCTCTCTCTCTCTCTCTCTCTCTCTCTCTCTCTCTCTCTCTCTCTCTGTCTCTCTGTCCCTCTCTATACCTCTCTCTCTCTCTCTCAATTAGATTTCATTGCAGTACGTATTGCTGTTCGGTTGCTGTGGTACATATTCCTTTTCTTCGACTGTTCGCCTGTTGATTGTGTGGTGCCAACGAATTTAATTATATAATTAACTTTCTTTAATTGTCAGTTGATGTTTGTGTGTGTGTGTGTCTGTGTGTGTGTGTAGTTCGCGTCGAGAGTGTTTTCGTGTACATGCTAGCTGTGTTGTGAGGTGTGTGGTGTCCATTAGTTGATGTCTTACACTTTGTTTAAATTAAGTTTTCTTTATCAAATACCCTGCAACTTCATTTAATTATCACAGTTTTTCATCAGAGATAGTTTAAACATTTCATTTTTCTCATTAATTTCTTATGTTTTGTTTTTCCTTTTTTTTATGCAAAAATAAAAAGCAAGCGATTGGAAATTTGTGCAAAAATATTCTACTTTAGTATTCTATATACTTCAAACAGGTTCGGTGCATGAATCAATCGGTGAACGAAGATTCCTTTTCTTTGGGATAGGAATTGGGGAATGTGGGGCTTGGGTTTGGTTATTGTTACACACATCTCTGCTTGATATGCTGCATGCTCAATTCTCTTTTCTTCGCTTATCTTACAATTTAATCTACATTCTCTAGATTAAAGATTTTTATTTTCTTTTTTTTCGTTTGCGTTTCTCTTGTAAAACAAACATCAAGTTTACTTTTAAAGTAGTTTTTGTTTTATTTTTAAACATAATTAAAGTGTAATTTATTTGGAAGCGAAAGATGGCATATTTGTATTTCTTCATTTTCATTGCTTATTCTGTTTTCTTTTCTCTTCTGTATTTTCTTCTTGGTTCGCTAAAACATTTTCCAGCGGCAACTTGAATAGAAATATATTTAAAAACAATACACAAAAGTAAGTAAATTTAAATTTAAAATGTCTTCTTGGAAAGTCTTCATTTGAAATTCTCGTTTTCTGGGAGGGGGAGGGAGGCCTATAGAAAATCTTTTCTATAAGTAGGTTTAAAGGAGGTTGCTTGTAGATTGTGTGTATATCGGGGGTGTACTTAGTTCATGTTCGTCCTGACAAATGCTTGCTGTTTCTTTGCTTCTTGTTTTCAGTTATTTCTATTGCTTCTGTTTCTTACTCTGTCATCTGTTTTTTTAGTTTCTTTCAGTTTGATTTTTGTACTTTCGACAAAGAATATTTTTTGGTTATACCGATTTGTATAGAAACAAAGTCATAATGGCAAAAGACATAAGTATATTTGTACATACATAAATATGTAGTAATATACCTCATTAATACATAATGCGTACTTTTTTGTGCTTGCAGCATGTGTGTGTGTGTGTGTTTGTTGTGTTGAAACTTTTGGTATTTTGGCATTGCTTTTGCTTCGTTTTCATTCAATAACTTGCTCGCACAAGTCTCCAACACGAATATTCAACAATACAAATTTGTGTGTGTGGGGTGTAGGAGTGTTTGTGTGTGTGTAAATGTATATGTATATATATATGTATGTATAGATATAGATTATCCACGAAATACAAATACAAAACTATTCATACGACATTACTTGTTGCATGGTAAATTTTGTTACTTTAAGTAATGCTCATTCGTTGCCTAACACATTGAGAGTATTGAAAGTAGAAACACTAAAGCACTAAAACGACAGACTTATACAAGTACAAGTACAAAAAACAATACAATTCACTTAATTAGGAAGCGTGAAAGAAGTTACAAATTAAAATAATTGGCAATACGAGCGAGGAGCAGAAGTATTCAACAATAAACGTTTTTCACTTTTAAACATTTTTTTTTCATTTCCATTTTGGTTTTTTTTGGGCGGGCTTCGGCCTTTTGCTAATGCACAAATTGTTTCTTGTACTTTTGCAGCCTGTTTTTGTTGTGTATATAATATATATATATATATATATTTATATAGACGTGTCTATGCATGTACGTATAAGTAGTAGTATGTGGTATATATTCATATAAATATGTAGCATATGCATGATTATGTATGTATAAGAAATGACCAAAGAGCAAATCAAAGGCATTTTTACAAATTGTCGTCGACACATTTTACGCTATACAAATTGCAGATTGCAGATTGGATAATGAGTGCGTGTTTATTTCGGTGTGGTGTGGGGTGTTTGTGGGTGTGTTTGTGTGTGAGTGTATCTATGTGGTGTGTGTTGCAATCTCAACATTGTTCGTCTTGTTGGCACTAGCGGCCGTCAGCTTCTGTTGCTCCGCTGTTGCTGTGATGTTGCTGTCCTCATGGCCATCCACGTTGTTACTGCTGCTGTTGTCGTTGGCATGATTGCTGCAACCAGAAAAGAAGAGAGAATTGTGAATTTGGGATACAATCGACTTGCATTTGCTTACAATTCGTTCACTTTGCTGGTGGGTCCATTCGAAATGGGTGTGGATTGATCCTCCGTTTCACGATCCCCACCCAAGGGCTTGGTCCACATGCCCTCGTCGTCTTCGTAATCATCCTCGCCATCCAACAACACCGACTGCAGTCGGGTAACAATCGATGTGGCCTCGACAACAGTCGCCTCGCTCGCCAGCTTGTCGCTGGACGACTTCTCCACATTAGCATTATTGTCGTACTCAGCCTGTTGATCGTTGCTGGATGCATTATCCGGGACAGCTTTGGGGCTCATGGGTTCATCATCATCATCATCATTGTGCGCATGCGACTCTTTTTCATCGCCGACAGTGGCCGGAGTGGGTGCCAGAACGTCCGGCACTGATTGCGATTCCTCGTCCACGGGGGGCCGTGATGTAGGCATACCCAAATCGCTGCCAAAGGTGCTAAAGTGCGCATCGAAGTCGGCAAAGTTATGCGTATTGAATTCCGTGCCCCAGTTCTCGGTGCCAGTGTTGACCTGAGTAGATGCACCGGGAATGTCCGAGAATTGTACATCCATGTCCCAGGTATCGGCCAGATTGCTCAGCGTGATCGAGTTTTTCGTGAACATGCCGTGGCTATGTCCATCGCCAGCGCCAGAGTGAGTGCCCCGCTCGTCCTCGTCATCGTCCTCGTCATCGATATTGCGACCAAATTGAAATAGATTTTGATCATTGTCCATGGTAAAGACAATGTCTTGCAACGTGTTGTCCAGATCACTGTATCCCATGTTGCTATAGGACAACGTTCCAATGTCCCAGCTATTGGTCTCGCCCAAATAGTCCTTCGAGCCGCCCGCATTGTACTCGTGATCATCGTGCGGATTGCAGTTAGCCAGCATCTGGTTCTGCTGCTTCGCTGCAAGCGTGAATTCGCCAGTTTCCGCATCGATGAGCGATTGCCAGAGCTGCTGCTCGGCCTCGTCCCTGAGGCTGGTGACCATCAAGGCAGCGATATGTTCAGATTCTGATATACAATTTGTAATATGACGGAGAATTTTGATGAGATGCCCCATGTAGCCCAGTCGACGGCCCTTTTCCAAAGATCTGGAGTCGGGAAAAATCATGGCATTAGGGATAAGCGCTTCTTAGACTAATCTGCGTGAATACTTACTGCGCCTGCGCATTGTGCTGCCAAAAGTCAATCAACTTGGAGACCAAGTGACAGTTTACAATCAACTGAAAGGAGGGCCAAATTAGAACAGGAACTGGACAAGACCTTCATGTCCAACTTACATGCGTTTGCATCTCTGAAGGCAGGGCATTGGTCGCTTCCTTGGTCTTGTCCAGATCCTTAAGCGTTGTTTCGCTCTCCGTCTGATCTGCTGCAAGCGACAACTCTCCTCTATCATCCTCCAAATTGTTCTCCACATGATTCTCCTCCAGCGTTGGTGCCGCTGTTTCCTCATTGGCGGACACTACAGTTGTCTGCGGTTCCGGTTCTTCTGGAGACTCCTGGGGGTTAGCTTCCTGGATGGTGGTTGGCGTCTGCTCATTGGCCTGTACCGCCGCTTCCTGCGCAGCTGCCACTTCGATTTCGATGTCACCATCCTGATCCTGATCCTGATCCTGATGCGCGTTGTTGCCACCCTCCTCCCGCTTATAGTCGTTCAAGGCATTCTTCAACTCAACGTCGAACTCCTCTTCGTTGACCTTTAGGAAGGCATTGATCAGGCAATCGGCGGTGAAGAAGTCAGTGGCCTCCGTAGAAGCCGTATTATTATTGGACAGCTCATTGTAGAACACCAGGTGGAGGGCCTTCTCCGTTTCGGTGTGCAAAAAGTTGTTCCAGCAATACTGTTTGAAATACTCCAGCAGCAAACTAAAGTATTCCGTTGCGCAGATCCTGAGGGAAGAATGGAGATTCAATCATTGCAGTGCGGACTCGGGGCAAGCTTTAAAACTTACGCCTGTTGAATGCTCTCGTGTTTGGTCTCCAACAGGGCAGTGAACACACGACACACTTGAAGACGTGTCTTCCCAAAGGGGGGCGTCAACACGGCCGCTGTGGTCTCAATTGTGGATTTCTGCAAAGCAATATATTGGATATAGAACTGGCATTTCTCTTAGATTGAACTATGAGAACTCACCGCAGGCGGGTTCTTGAGAACATGAACGAACTCTTGTAGGCGTGGCGCCATCACAGTGATCACAGTCTCCTGCACCTCCTGATGGAATTCTCGTTCTCGCTTCTGCAGCAAACGCTGACGATCAGAATTGGGCTCATCTCTGTGAAAGAGATGGTAGGGTAGGGGGAGATAGAAACGAAGCAGTGATCAGGGAGCTCAGCGACTTACGTGAATGTAATTGGCTTGATAAGCGTAAGTACAACCGATATTCCTGATAAGATGGCGCTCTCTTGAGCGTTTGGTTCTAAAATCACATTTAACAAGGCTTCAATTGTATCAGCAGATTCAATGGTTTTCAATATGGGATTCGAGCCATCAAAGGCCGGCTCAAATGAATCGTTCTCCTGCTCGGTTTGACGCATTAGGCGCCCTTGGTTAATAAGATCACAGAAAAAGTCGGCAACATTTGCATGTTTATCGGTTTCTTGAGGATTACGCAATATTGCAATCAGTCTCTCCACAATTTTATCTTCAGTTAGCCACTGCGAAAATAAAAAATTTTGAAGTGTTTAAGAGTGCTAAAAGATGGGAACCTTGAGACTCACTTCGAATAGGTTTCGCTTCAGTTGACCACCCTCGATGTCCTTCATCATTTGCATTATTAGATCAGGTATGACCGGTGTGTCAAAGTGTTTGCAAATAAAATCCAAAAAGGTCTTCTGCGATTTAATATACTCCAGGAGTTGTAGGCACATGTGTTGATACGAAAACCAATCTTGTTCAGGCTTTTTGGTAAAGAGCATACTAAACGTTTTGCTAAAAAACGACGACAGCAATGGATTTAACGGTGGTTCTTTTTCCAGATATGAATACAGCAGCTGTATTGTGTCCGCATCGGACAGAAGCTTCTCATCAAGGGACGGTAGGCCGCTATTTATTAAACATAATCAAATCTATTTAATTAAATGGCAAAAAGAGAAAGATGGAAAAAGGCAGAGCTTACAGTGTGAGTATCTCACAGGACATGTTTGCGTAGCGAAAACGCTGTACCATGGGCAGATCATCAGAGGGTTCAGTTGTGATTAGCTCAACCAGACGCCTGATCACATCGGCACGTGTAAAATAGTTGACGAGAGTTTTCTTTTGCGTTTTGCACTCTTGCAGTATGTCCTCCTCATCTAGAAATTCCTCTAGCTTTGAATTCTGTGCGATGTATGAAGACGAAAGTGTGAGGCAATGAGTGGGTGAGTGGACTAGGAGACGGAGACAGAGACGAAGACGCTGCAGGTGGCCACAAACTTACCTCCTTCTCTAGTAACGCCTCTATATTCGCTGAGGGCGCATAACCCTTGTCCCAAAACATTTTTCGCAGGAACGTCTTGGCGGTGACACTTTCAGGCGGGGGGGAACAAGAATTTTTATTTCGGAAGCTTGTTAGCTTTTGTTTTGCTTTGCGGGCTTCACTACTTTCTTGGATATTTTTTGCACGAAGAATTTATTGTAACGTAGCATACACAAAGCACTGCGGGGCAAGAGTAAAGGGCAGTCAGTCAATTAAAACGAAAACGCTGCCGACTCTCGCACAAAGTAATGCGTAAATTTTGTAATTATGCTAAGCAGGTTCCACATATACACTATAATGTAACGCAAGGATGAGTTTTGGCTTGTTGGTTGCTTTAGATTTGTGCAGGGTATCGTTGCGGCCACACTTACGATTATTTTTGGCTTGGTATTTCTCACGATTTGCTGCAGTTTTGATTGTTTTTCGTCCGAAAAAACCACGCTAAAATTTTCTTCTCTGCTTTTGTGTAGAGCTGCACAATATTCGATAGTATCTCCCAGTAATAAATCGATTCATCGATATCCCCAACCACCCGCAATATTTGATATCGAATAAAGCAGAACTGTTTAGCTTTGGAGTAATATTCTGATTTTGATTTAATTTTTTTGTTGAAAGCGGTTTTGAATTGACGAAATCTAAACAAAGTAAACCCAAGGCGACTACGGTTATAGCTTTATAAAACACAAATATTGTCTATACGAAATCAGCTTTGAGTCCGATATGGAATTTTTTTGCTTGACAATTTATTGCGCACTTGAGCACATTGTGCAGCGCCAATCGTTTTTAGGAATACCTTTTACCATTTCCGATGGCGATCTATAACGGCGAACAAATCCAGCGACTTTGAAAAACAGAAAAATAGTGTCTTTTTCCAGAACTCATTGATCCATGTATATTCATATTAATATTTTCGCCTGTAAAAAAAACATATTATCAACAAAAAAATATATCGATATATTGATATATCAATATTTACATATTCGCTAAAATCTGCCCTTCTGACGCGTAAAGTTTTTCTGAAATATTTTGATTTCCAAAAAACTGGCCAACACGTCGTAGCGGGGCCAAAATGGATGAGGGGGCTCAGTACTCCATACAATCGGTGTGCCGCATTTGTCTGCAGCACCTGCAGAAAGATGCCTCCTTCGATCTGTTCCTGGTCCCGGGCCTGGCCAAAAAACTCTGCGTGTGCACCCCGCTGTCCGTGGAGCAGCAGGATGGTTATCCCAATAATCTGTGTACCAGCTGCTACTCCCGGCTGAATGACACGCACGAGTTCCAGAAGCTGTGCGTGGACTCGGTGCAGAAGTTCCAGGACATGGTGGCCAAAAATGTCTTTTGCGTCGTCTCCACGAGCTCGCAGATTAAGAATTTCGATGTTCTGAATGTGGCCGGACATGAGGGGGAACTGGTAGGGGATGAGGAGGATCGCATCAACTTTGATCCCCTGTTGGACCACAAAATGGAGCTGATCGACAATGAGGAGGATGTGTTCAAGATGCTGGAGCATGTGGATAAGGAGGCCGAGGAGGCGGAGATGGAAGTCAAGCAGGACGCTGAAGATGATCATTTGATGAGCGTATTTGCCGACGACTCTTCGGTGGAGAGCGGCAGTGACATCGATGAAGACGTGGACTTTGAGCCCAACAGCAGCGATGGCGATGACGACGTGCCCCTGTCCCAGCGTCTGAAAGGGACTCTCCGCCAATCGTCTAAGGCGAAATCCAAGAAATCCAGCGGTACAGACGTTAAGGAAGACGATGAGTTCTTGTCGGGATCAGAACCTGACGAAGACGGCGAGAGCTCGAGGTCCAAACGAAGGAGGATTCCCCCCAGCGAACGTCACCTGCATCGCATCATCGATTGCCACATCTGCCACCAGAAATTCAAGAAAGCCATCCGCTACGAAGAGCACATGAAGCACCACAACGATCTCCTTCCCTTTCAGTGCAAGGTGGAAACCTGCAGGAAAGGTAATCCTCTCTAGCAATCACTCTTAAAAGAAATATTAACTAACGTTTCAATTTGGAGGTTTCACAACGGCAGGCGGCTTACGCCTTCACATAGACCATGCCCACACCGAACTGTCGGAGGTCCACTCGTGCAGCGTCGATGGCTGTGGGAAGAGCTTTCCGCGCATACGTCTGCTCACGTTCCACATGAAAAAGGTGCATAATATAGCAAAGTCAGCGGCCCCGCCTCGCGACTATCCCTGCACGGAGTGTGAGAAAGTATTCCGCTGTCCCATGGCCCTGAAGAAGCACATGTACAAGCACGATGGCAAGGAGCTGCCCTTCCCCTGCAACATCTGCGGCAAGCGGTTCGTGATCAACAGCGCCCTCAAGGATCATCTGATGCGGCATGCGGGCATCAAGAACTATGTGTGTCCCTACTGCGGCGTGGGCAAGACGACGCGCCAGGAGTGGAACACCCACATCCTGACTCACACCCAGGAGAAGAAGTTCAAGTGCCATATTTGCGAGCATGCCTCCCACAACAAACAGAGCCTGGCCAATCACATCAAGATCGTCCACGAGAAGATCAAGAACTATGCCTGCCAGTACTGCGGTAAAACTTTCGGGAAATCGCATGCCTGCAAGATCCATGAGATGACACACACGGGAGAGAAGCGATGCGAGTGCAAGGTAAGAGACAGAGATCATCCAAATGAAACGAGTATCCTTTTACAGTCAAGGTTTCTTTGATTTCAGGTCTGTGGCAAGAAGTTCCTCTATCCAAAGAGTCTAACAAAGCATTTGAAGACGCACGAGAAGCGGGTACTTCGCGCCATTGAGACCTATCGCCAACGGCAGGTGGAAATGGGCGAAACGGCACCCGGGGAACAGGTGGAGAACACCGCAGATGTTATGGGAGTACCTACCGCAGGTGGAACCGAATCGAGTGCGGGTGCAGAGCCAGTGATGTCACAGAATGCCGCCGATGAGCTGCTTAAAGTTTGTGCAGAATCGGTGGCCACCATACCCAAGGATCCGCGACGTGTCCAACGCGTAGACATTTCCCAATTGGCGGGAACAGCTGTCAATCCCATATCGTCGGTGTCGGTGCCCTCGTGGTCCCCGCAGGAAGTGAACTTCACCAAAAAGGAGGGCAAGCACATTTGTCCGGGCTGTGGGCAGGGCTTCAACAACATTGGCAATATGAAGAGACACTACAAGATCATCCACGAAAAGGTCAAGGACTTTGCCTGCCGCTTCTGTCCGAAGCGATTTGCGAAGGCCCAGACTTTGCGCCACCACGAATGGATCCACACGGGAGAGAAGCCATTCGAGTGCAAGACCTGTGGCACTCATTTCCGCCAGGAGACTGCCCTCAAGCGGCATCAGCGAACGCACGAGAACCGGCCGCCTGTTATCTCCTCGAAGTTCTATGCAGCCCGCGAGGAACTAGAGGAGCAAGAGCGCAGCAAAAGGGAAGCCAAACGCAAGGCGGAGGCAAAGCGGAAAGAAATTGCCGAGGCGGCCAAGGAACAGCTGTCGTCGCTGCACAAACTGGAGACGACCGACAGGAATCTGCACTCGTACGACGAGTACCAGGAGGCTGCCGCTGAGCGGGCAGCTGCCTCCGCCGAGCTGCAGGCACAGCAGTTCGAGGAGAATGAGGTGAAACGGCGGGCAGACGAAGAGCGGCGCAAGATCCAGGAGGCCGCCTACGAGCAGCTGCAAAGACTGCAGCAGCAGCAGGAGATCGACAAGGTGCAGACCTCTTACGATGGCTACTATGCGCAGAAGGCCCACGCGGATGGCACCAGCCTCGATGCCCTGAAGATCGATCATGTTTGAGGAAGAGGAACGGAACGGAGCCCAACGTTAAACGTTGCCCTTGGTCGTGGGGGAAAAGCAAATACTAATGTAGATGTTTTATACGAGCAGCAATAATTGTATAGTCTTTGTAGAAGATATAGGGGATGTAGTTATATAAAACTTTTTTTAAACTACTACTCTTTACTACTTTGTCAATATGTAGTACTCTTAATGGAAAATCGTTTAGTCTACTCCTTGAGAATGAAAAGCTTCTTTAAGCTGTCCAACGTCAAGTTCTCTAGATCCCAGTGCGTACCGAGGGTTTTACTATCATCGGCTGATGAAATTAGCGACAGAATATTCTCTTCAATGGTGCCATTCACTATAAACCGATGAACTGTCGTAGCTCTATAGAAGAACAAGCCATAAGATCAAACATGGAACATTGATTATCGAAAGTGAAACTTACTTTGTCTGGCCGAAGCGATGAATACGACCAATGGCCTGGCGTTCATCGCCAGGATTGAGGATTGGCTCCACCAGAAACACATGTGTGGCCTCGATCAGATTCAGACCCTTGGAGCCACGTGACAAGGCCATCAGCAGGCAGGTAACATTCATTTCTGTGCTCTAAAGGAGGGTTACAGAATGCTGGTTAGAGTGCGATAATCATTGTTTAAGCACTCATAACGAACCTTAAACTCATCCAGATCCATGTTACTGCATTTGCGGAACACAATCCTATTCAACCTCAGTGCAATTGAAATTTGTTCTAGTATTGCCTGCCATTGCGAAAAGATGAGGATCTTAGCCTGATTATCGTCAGCAGTAATCTTGAGAATCAGTTGCACTATGCAGGTGATTTTCGTGGAAAAGCTCCCAACCATCGTTTTCGCCACCCCAGGACGAACGGAATGATATAACCTACAGAACAGAAAGTGATAGTCAGAGATATACATATGCCAAGGCTGATAAGCATTTCTTACTCCGGCGAATCCTGGCGACATATGGGACACTTGGTGCTGCACTCGAGGTTTTTTTTCCTCTTCATTTCGTCGAGACAGTCCTGGCAAATAAAGTGGCCGCAAACCATCATAACATACTGCAAGAGAGTTCAATAGAATATAAGTGTTTAGCTCGTGCGATATTTATCTGATTTATGATTATATTTACTCTCGAATCCTCATCGGTCTGGCAAATCGGACAGTTCCTGGCACTGTTGTCCTCCTTCAAGTGCTTCAAATACTTGAGACGTCCATTCAGCCGCGTGAAGTTACGCTGTGCGATTTCCAGTTTGATCAGATTCGTCCGCAATTGCTCATCGACCTGGCCCCTCAGGATGCGGAAATTCGACTGCTCTTTGGGATCATCGGTCAGCAGAATGCGCATCTTGCACATTTCCAGCTCATCGAATGACTTCACCATATACTCCACCTCGATCCAGTACTTGGCCATGGATTTGGCCAGTCCCTGAAGACAGGAGAGCAAATCCAATTTGATTTTACATTCGCCAAGGTAGTCGCTGAATTCTGATTTTGATCGCACGAATGTAAAGATTACTGAAAAGAGCAATACATTAATCAAAGATCAATTTAATTAGATTATTCACTCTGTACTTTTCAGAACACTGATCTCCATGCTGGGCTTCTCCAGGCCTTCGGTCATGTCGTTTTCTTTGTCAAACACAAGACATTCGAATTTATGCAAGGTCTCACGAATCTGGCACAGACGACAAGTGCTCGGCTTTTTTGGTTTCTTTTTGCCTTCATTCTGCTGGAAAAATGCCAAGAAGCTACAACTTGCCGATGCATTATCAGGTAGCACTCACCAAAATCTCAGCCAGATGACAATCGGAAACATTGGTTATAAAACTAGTGATTTCCGCTGTTAGGGCCTCTCCCGCCTTGACTGCCCCAACAGCCCGACCAATAATATCTTGCAGATACTCGAATTCCGAAAATAACTTGATCTTCAGATCCTCGAGACGTTGGTGCCACATTTCAATTACATAAATGATGCCCGCTATGGAGTGCACGTGCTCCAATTTATCAACAACGACATACTGCACTTTGCTCAATATGACATCATGGAGGGCATGCTTGAGGTTGACCACTGTGGCCAGAAATTGGACAATGCTGCCACGGAACTGATCTTCCAGCGTGTGCATTTCAGATATCTTCAACTGGTAGGCACTGAGAGCCGATTGGAGAACTTTGGAGGTTTCCTCCAGGTACTTCCACCCAAACTTTTGCATCTGTGATTTATAGGTGGTCTCCTCGATTTCGGATATCCTGTCTTGAGGGGCAGCCAGAGCGCTCGCTTGCAGAATGTTATAGAGAGCATGAATCTGGAGCACACTGTCCACGCTGTAAAAGGAAATAGTACGGGTACTATACAGGCCTATAACTGAGCATTTTTAGCTGATTTTTCTTACGATATGTTGTCTTTGTTGTAGTCCGCTGCTAGCTTCAGCAAGAGCTTGTACTGCCTGATGGCCTGGTGGTAATGTTTGCGTATAAAGTATATGGCTGCCGATCCATTGTACGCCGAGGCCCAACTGCGAAGCTGCTTCTTGCATTCGTTCTCGTTGTTGGATATCAGATGATTTAGGAGGTCCTGTGGATCCAGAAAGGATAACGTGTGCAAACTGTTGTTGTTCACGACGGGCACGGAACAGGTCTTGCGTATGCGTAAAAATGGTTTTAGGATGATCCGCAGCAGCTGCGGAGAAATGGCCGCCAGGCGGGAGCTGTTGTCCTCGTTATGATGCGTATTCTTTGCCACTTCCTGGAGGAACTGTTCGTGGCACTTATTGTGCTCCTCGCGATAGTACAGAGATTCCACATTGCTAAGCTCCAGACGATGCACCACTTCCGTTTGCGGTGGAATCCCAAGCTCGTGCTTCACCTTCGACATGCAGGTGCGCCACAAGCTGTGCTCCAGCAGATCCAGCAATGGCTTTGGGTTGTGGTTCAGCTGGAAGGACTTATCGACAGTCTGCCAGGCAGCGGGCGGCTGGCAGGCCTCGTTGAAGCCAACGAACTGCAAGAGTGGCGGCAGATCGTCAATAGTTCCAGTGACGGCCCAACGATTTACAGCCGGCAGCATCCGCACCATTTCCGCCGCATGCGAGGTGGTGCTCTCTACCATCTAAAAAAGGGAAAATGCATTTATAACATTTCGAAAGAGATGCACTGGCTAGATGTCTTCTCTCTTACCTGAGCTTCGTCCAGGCAGACACGCCACCAGTTAACCATGAGAAGCGGACAGCTGGGACGCATATAGCGCTGCTGGTGGCGCATTTGGCGGTCGGACTTGTGGTCTGCGGTGTGATGAATCTCATTGCGAAGGATAAGAAAATCTGTGAGCACAACATCGTACTTGGCCAGCTCCAAGGGACTATACCACGAGCCAGAGTGCAGGCCGGGGTACAGTAGGACCTTTAGGGCAGGCGAGATGTGCTTTTGCATCTCGTTGAACCACTGCATTTTAATGGCATTGGGCGAGACTATGATGGTGGTTCCGGACTCTACCAATTGCGTGTTTTCCATGTTTCCCAGTTCCGACCAGCAGCTGGGACACACATATGGGGGATCATTCACATCCCGCTCGTCACTGTTATTCATACATTCCTCGTGCTGCCACAGCTTGCACCTTCTGCACTTAATCTGGATGCCCTTTTTTTTGGTGCAAATGCAAAACAGTTCTTCCTGCTGCCGCGGCTTCTTCAGAGGCACGTAATCGTCGACACTCTCTAAGAGTTCTAGCCAATATTTGTTGTTGAATGTGCCCTTAACTCTGGGATTGAGCAGCAGCATGGCAAGGAACTCCACCGTCTTGCCCAAACCCATTTCATCTGCTAAGATGCCACCCGGGGGCAAAATTATCTTTGGCAGTTTCTCCTGAAACGGATAGAACTGCAGACAGTAGTCATGCTTGAGCACGCGTGTATGTCCATCCAGCGCGTGCAGAACGGAGTAGTTCCCAGTAAATTCATTTGACTCTTGCTCGCGACTAAGCATCCAGCAAACGCTGCGCTCTTGGTATTTGCGCAACGTCGACTGGAAGCAGTCGGGAAGTTCCAAAGGCTTGTCCTTGCCCTCTCGCGCCTTCTGGTGTCTGTCGTAAAGAGCATCGTATAGCTTCGTGGACACATACGTTTTGAGTGGTCGCTGATACAGCTTCTCCTGCTCGGCCACTGCAAAATCCAAGCTGGTCTCCAGGCAGAAATTTTTGAACACAATTGGCAATAGTATGGCAGCCATTTCCATGTCAAGCGGACGGGGCTGCGAACGAGTCGCCTGCTGCAAAAGCACCAAGATCCATTTGGCATCTTTTTTTATGGCTTTGAAGACCAACTTTCGGGGACGCTCGACTTCGCCTGCAAAAGCGTGAGTGAGAATCTTCCAGTTGTGGTAAACTTTTGTTCAACTTACACTTTTTTATGCATTCTAAGAGTATCTTTGCATGCTCCGGCCCAAAGAAGTGCATTAGTTCCCAGCCCTTTATGGCATAAGTGAATTGCGAAGGCTCGCTCACTGATTCTATGGGAATTTCATCTGCGATTTCGCATAAAACAATAGGAGGATTCATCTTTTATTACGCAGCGAAGGAACACGAATAGACCCTCGGCCTCGTGAACTCTGCGAATAGTTGAAGAAGTTAAATGTACAATTGTATATTTCTGTTTGATTCTCGCAGGACTGGGAGTTGAGTGCTGTTTAGCGGGCGCCGATGAAAGAATTGGACGCTAGGGATGTATCTCGATATATGTATGTATGAGTTTTTGTTGTTGTTGGGATTTGTGTTGCTGAGATTGTATTGGACTGTAGATGTTACTGTAAAATGTGAATTAAATAAGGGGAACTTCTTTTCTAAGCAATCGATACTATATTTGTGTTGTTTCTTGTCTAAAAATCAAATACCCGCGACTTTTGACTCTTCTTATCGATACACAGGGTAGCTAAAAATAGTATCGGTATTTTTGTGCGATAGGCGGAATGAATTCGGCGTTAATTTCAAAATAACAAGCTCAAAACACCATTTTTCCTTCATAGATTCTAAAAATATTCCGTGATTTGTTTTGCAACTTCTATTCGGTTCTTCATATTTTACGTTTTGAATAATCATTTTCATAGCGAAAACCCAAAAATAAATCTCAATAAAGCGACTTCTGAGAGAACAGACATAAAAAAGATCTTTTAAAATAATAGCGAATCGAATAAATGATACATTTTAAAATACTATAGTATATATACTATGCTCATAGTAGTAGAAACACACATAATATACGTGTATATTACTAATAATAATAAACATATAGAGTTTTATTGCTGTCCTCAGACATGATCCAATTTGAATGCATCGATGGTGGTGCCTTCCGCCTCGGCCTTCTGGGCATAGAAGCCATCGTAGGTGTTCGTCTGCTTCTGCAGCTTGTTTAACTGCTCGAATGCCGCCTCCTGGATCTTCCGCAGCTCCACCTCCGCCTTCCGCTTAGCTTCGTTCTCCTCCAGCTGGTAGGCCAATAGCTCCGCGGTGGCGGCAGCCCGCTCGGCAGCGGGATCCTGGTACTGCTCAAAGTTCTTTGGCTGCTGTCGCTTGACCGTTTCCGACTTGGGGGCCACCGGTTCCTTGGGCTTGCTTGGGGGCCTCGGCGGCTTGTCGTGGACCTTCATGTGGGTCTTGAGCACCTGCTCCTGGCGGAAGTGTTTGCCGCACACCTTGCACTCGTACGGCTTCTCGCCCGTGTGTATGTACTCGTGGTGTCGCAGATACTGCTTCTTGGCGAACCGCTTGGGGCAGAAACGGCAGCAGAAGTCCTTCACCTTCTGATGCACCACCTTGTAGTGGAGCTTCATGTTGCTCACATGGTTGAATCCCTTGCCGCAGTCCGGGCACATGTGCTGGCCCTCCTTCTTGGTGAAGTTCACCTGCGGCGACCACGACGGTAGGTTCACAGACGGTATGGGATTAACCACAGTGCCTGCCAACTGAGCAATGTCCACTCTCTCCACACGTCCTCGCAGGTGAGGGCTGGGCTTCGCAATGGTTGAGGAAGAGGCTGCCGCAGCGACCTCAGCCAGTAATGGATTGACTGTGGTCTGGTTTCTGGGCAGATCCGACTTTTCGTGAGTCTTTAAATGCTTGGTAAGGCCCTTCTCGAAGAGGAAGACCTTGCCGCAGATCTTGCACTCGCAGCACTTCTCTCCCGTGTGGCTTCTCTCGTGGATCTTGCAGGCATGCGACTTGCCAAACGTCTTCCCGCAGTACTGGCAGGCGAAATCCTTCCTCTTCTCATGCACCACCTTGACGTGGTTGGCCAGGGCTTGCTTGTTGTGCGAGGTGTGCTCGCACTGGCGGCACTCGTACTTCTTCTCCTTGGTGTGGGTGAGAATGTGTTTGTTCCACTCCTGGCGCGTTGTTTTGCCCACGCCGCAGTACGGACAGACGTGGTTCTTAATGCCCGCATGCCGTAGCAAGTGATCCCTTAGCACACTGTTGATGGGGAATCGTTTGCCGCAGATCTCGCAGGCAAATGGCAGCTCCTCGCCCGTGTGCTTGTACATGTGCTTCTTGAGGGCCGTGGGGCAGCGGAAAACCTTGTCGCATTCCGTGCAGGGGAAGTCCCTTTGGGGCGTGTCCACCTTGTGCACCCGCTTCATGTGGAAGTTGAGTAGCACGGGCCGGGCAAAAGATTTGTTGCAACCCTCGTAGGTGCACGGATGCATTTCCGATGACTCCGTGTGTGCATGCTCTACGTGGACGCGCAGCCCGTTGGCCGTGGTGAATCCCTTCCGGCAGCTCTCCACCTTGCACTGGAAGGGGAGGAGATCGTTGTGGTGCTTCATGTGCTCCTCGTAGCGAATGGCCTTCTTGAACTTCTGATGACAAATGTGGCAGTCGATGAGGCGATGGAGGTGTCGCTCGGCTGCGGGAATCCTCTTGCGCTTGGGCTTCTCCCTGCTCCCCTTCTCACCGTCTGAGTCCGAGTCGTCGGAGAAGGAGCTGAATTCGTCCGATTCATCCTTAATGGGTCGTTTGCTGGCCTTGGCTTTGGTTCCGCGCCTGTTCCCGCGTCGGGCCCGCTGGGCCAGGGGCACGTCATCATCGCTGCTGTTCAGCTGAAAGTCCTCGTCCTGGTCGTTGTCGTTGCCGCTCTCAATGGAAGAGTCGTTGGATTCCTCGGCAGAGCCGAGCTCATCTTTCTCTACCTCCTCGACCTCCTTCTCTACATCCTCTAGCATTTTGAACACATCCTCCTCATTCTCAATGATCTCTATCTTGGAATTCAAAAGCGGATCAAAGTTGACGTGGTCCTCGTCGTCGGGCGGCAGGTCTGCGACCGCTGCACTGGGATCCAAAACATCGAAGTTCGTCTGGCACGTGAAGGCATTGCTGGAGACCAAATCCTGGAATTTCTGCACCGAGTCCACGCACAGCTTCTGGAAGTCGTGCAACTCGTTCAGTTTCGCGTAGCAGTTGAAGCAAAGGTTCTTGGGAAAGCCATCCTGCTGCTCCACCGATAGCGAAGTGCACACGCATAGTTTTTTGGCCAGGCCCGGAATCAAAAAGAGATCGTATGCCATTGTGTCGTGCAGGGTGCTCAGACAGGTGCGGCATACTGTATGTATGGAGTACTGACTCCCCTCGTTCATTTTTCAATTTCGATTCGTTCAATTTTGACAATTAATAGCTGATGCAAAGAAATTCTGCTGAGAAAAATCTAACACAGTATCTATATACGTGTCAGTGTGACCGCGGATTTATCGTTAAAATATACCGTCCGACCCTCAGAAATATACCAAAATATACCGTCTTATTTTAAAAATATACCGTAAATATACTGACGACTTCCAGTTCTATTGTACATATTCCTCGATTTTGATATTCCGACGAATATTACTAGCTAAATAGAACCCTCAGTCCTGCCCACATAATTTTATCCGATTAATGAATCTATTTTCTACCTGACTGGTTTATTTTAAATACTTTGATTTTTTTTGCCTAATTTTGGTTCCGCGGAAAATATTAACAATTGTAAATTCTTATTGTAGATTCATACGAGGTCCAATTTTCGGCGAATAAAATTCAGAATCTGATCCACCTACTGAATATGAACGCGTACATTTTCCGTTGGGTTTACCTTTTTAATGGTTGGGATATGCAGTTCCAATTATCACCATATGTCGATCCAAGTACAGTAATTTAAGTAAATATGTAATTTAAAAGTATGGAATGGGGCTCATTGTTGTCAACCGAGTGGATACGAGTGGTACTCGCCAAATATAAATTGTTTGAAAGTGAATGAACGAAAAGGAAATAAATGCAATCTATTGGAATAAATGATACACGGATGTTCGATTTGAGATAGCGAAAATTCAAAAAACTTGTGTATAGGAGTTTCTATACCCTTTATTCTTAAATATACCTTTGAAAATTCAATTTAATAGATTTTTGAAATTGACAAAATATATATACTATATACTATATAGCGATATGCGGAACGAATACGGCGTTTTGTTTCGAAAATAGCACTATTATAGTTAATAGTCGATAGTCAAGTCTATTATACTTAATAGTCAATATTAAGTATAGTTCAATATGTTACATGGTTTAATTGTTAATTTAAAAAAAAAGCAGCAACAAATATATTTTCCCAATTGCAAGGAGAAAAGTAAATCAGAACCAGAGCTACCTCGATACCACTGACCAATACATGTTATTGTCATCGATAGACATCCTGCGCGCCCACTAAATTCAAACTACATATTTCACGCATACATTTTGCTTACGAAGTTGAGGTGGAAAAACATTTATTTGATCATTTAAAGTGTTTAAAATAATATTAAATGTAGCAAAATACGCGCCATTTTGCGTGTGCTGGTGCACACTTACAACACGACACACATACATTTATATTTATTTATTTATTAATATTATTGTAAACTTATTTCGTTTAGTCGTTTCAATTGCCTTTTGCTTGATATCACCAAAGTAATTTTACATCAATTTCTCCAAATTTCTCCAAGGGATGCCTCTGCATCCTTTGATTTCCATTCTTCTTAGTTTTCAGAGAGCTTACAGCTAAGTAAAATTATAGGTTTTACTGCCTCTTTAGCATATAGTATGTGTGGGCTTTAGAAAATATTGTTAGTTGCTCAGTTAAAGTGATCGTTGCTGTGTATGGCGTGTGTGTGTGGTGTGGTGTGTTGGGTGTCTGTTAAGAGCAATCGTTCCTTTTCTCATCAAAGTCGCACCATTTTACAAATGTTTAGTTACTCATGTTGAATCACAATCACTTTCATTTCGTGTTAGTTATGTGCGCAAATTACCAACAAAATCAATGCGAAATTATACAAAAACAAACTATACAGATCAGTTTATTTCTGATTTTTTTTATTACCAAAAAAAAAAAACCTAATTAAACGAAAGTTCGTTCATGAGAGGTGGCAAATTATGTACGAGCGTGCATTTAGGATAGTTTTTAAATGTATTACAAATAATATATTAAACTTAAATGGGGGTTTGGGTCGATCTCCAATAGTAGATAATACGCTTCGAAATCTTTAAGTAATAGCGGACATTTTGTTTATAGAATGTGTTCAAACTCGCCTAAAGTAAACGTCTCGTGCACACACTGTATACCTGTATGCATATAGTGTATATAGTGTATATATATATGTATGTACTATATATATCCTACAATCGTAAGTGTATCGTAAGTGTTTAGGTTCTGTTTCCGTTTTCCGTTTTAGTGTAGAAGATCAGTAGTCAGTGGATCCGTGTGTCCGTGCTCCAGCACGGCCATACATTCGCTCCATTCTCTGTAAATGTTTCGCTCTTCCTTTTTCCCAATTTCAAACGCAGTTTTGTAGCAAAAGTTAGGAACCTGTTTCCTGTTGCCTGTCGCCTGTTGTGTGTGGGTGTGCAGGTGTGTTTCAAAAACTGGATAACAAATGCCTTTTTTGATAATTGATAACGTGTTGATCTAGCTGTATGTGTGTGTGTGGTGTTTATATGTGCAAAGTGTAACAAAAATCTATAAAAAAATTAAGCAAAATATAATCGAGAAAATCCTAGGCCTGACGGAAAAAAAAAATGCAGTTAATACACAATATTCGCTGCAATTCCCATAATACGCTATGCTACAAGATTCGCTGCAGTTGTTGGTGGTTGGTTGTTGGTTGCTCCCTTCCCTACTGGCTACTGTGGCTACTATCTAGTGCACGTGCTGATGGTGGGCGGCACTGGGGGGCGCAGTGCCAAACACGCTCATCAGATCCCCCTCAAAGAGGGCAATTATCAGCATTATCCCCACGCCACTGAGCATACCGAGTATCTGCAGCAGAAACTGGGCCAGCGACTTGTGTGAGGCCGATATCTCAGGCATCTGTAAACAGAAAATATAGCAATCATTATCGAAATACGAGTTTAAATGGGAATTGGGAAATTGCTTAACATACCATATCGACCAGGGCAATGTATATAAACAGACCCGCTGCTACGGCAAACATCCATTGGGCCACATCCTGCGACTGGCCAAAGGCAATGCCAAAGATCATGCCAATGAAGCTGAGTACACCAGTCAACAGATTGTAGTACACAGCCGATTTCACGGACATGCCCGCCTTCATCAGAATGGCAAAGTCGCCCAGCTCGTGCGGCAGTTCATGACAAAAGACGGCCAGCGAGGTGGAGAAGCCACCGGCAATGTTCTCGGCAAATGCCGCCCCAATGGCCATGCCATCGGTGAAGTTATGTAACCCGTCGCCCATGATGATCATCCAGGCCACGGCGCTCAGCGTCTCGGGCGGCGAATGGACATGCCCGTGGCGATGGCTATGGCCATGATGCGAGGACTCGTGCTCCCTTAGAATTACAGTCACATGATCGTTCTTTCCGTCCTTGCCATCCACCACCTTGCTGTTGCTGTTCGAGGCGGCATACACAGCATTGCCATCCAGATCCGTGACAATGGTATTGTTGTCCTGTGCCTCCTGATGCTGCTGCTGCTGGTGGTTGTTATGCTTGTGATTGTGGTTGTGGTGGTTCATCTCTACACAGTTCGTGTGCAGCGTGGAGAGAAGAGACTCGGCGGCCGCTGCCATTTCACTGGAACCATCGTGATCGGCGAGTCCGTTGCGTACCTCAGAGGCGGACGCCGCATCCCCACCTGCCCCTGCCACGGACGCAGCCACTCCGTCGCCGGGGAGGTGCATCCACTCGCTCTGCTTGTTGTTCATCGTAATCTCATCGTAGCAGTACGGATAGGAGCTGTATTTCTGCTTGCAGATCTTGTCCCCCGCCACGGAGTTGTTCACCGACGAGTCCGGATCACGCATCACCTTCGCACGCGACGGCTTCTTTGTCTCCTTCTTCTCCACGCTCTTCCGCCACTCGGAGATCATGGTCAGAGCATGTTCTGTAATGTAGAAGAATATGATGCCGCCCAGGCAGCCCAATCCCTTCATGATCATCCCTCGCTCGTCCTGTCCTGCCAGCGACTGCCATCGAAAGAGAAAACAAGAAAAGAAATTAGAAATCACAAAGGAACTAACGACAACAACCCCATGCCCATACTCACATGCGGTAGTAAATGGAGCAGAGCATCGCCAGTCATTGTCCCCACGGCCAACGACACCAGATACTGTATAATGTGCTTGTAATACCGGGAGCCCATGAAGGGTATGATGGCCACCCCAACCAGGCCTAGGATGCCGCAGGCAAACACCGAAATGAATGCATAGACCCACACTGAAACAGAAGATTAATTTCATTAAAAGACAACAAAAAAGCATCAGTCATTAGATTCAACGCACCATAGAACATATCCTTCTCTGCGACAAGCAGCTTCTCCGTGCTATCGATCTCGGCCAGCACATCCAGCTCTATGCAGCCGCCAGTCTGGGCCTTCAGTTCGTGCAGCAGCACAGGACACAGATGTAGCATATCTCGTTCGCTGAGTGTAAAGTTGGTGGGCCCCTCGATGGAGCTGCTGTTGTGTTGGAGCAGGGCAGGTGCGCATACAATGTTGGAGTTGGTGCCATTATTGCTAAGGGTGCAGTTCTTTAGCTTGAGCTCCTCTCCTTCCGCCACCTGCGGCTTCTCGCTGTGACTGTGACTGTGATGGGAGAGATCGTGGGGCTGGACATGATGCACCAGGCGACTAGCAGGCACGCACTGAGGAGAGGGGGATACATTAATGTGGAGTCCACAAAAGAAGAGCGAACCTTTACTTACGGTTCCCTCGCTGGAGGCCACCATCGAGTGTAGGTTTATCTGCTGCAGGAAACTGTTGAAACCACTGCTGTCCATCGCCCCCTGCTGGGCCATCAGCTTGTCGAGAAAGTACTTGGTGATCTGCGGGACAGGTGGCTCGGAATGGCCATGGCCATGCTCGGCATGCCGTTTGCCTCTCCTCGAGGGCGGACTTGTGCTGTAATTCTGGGTATCGTCGATAGCTAGCTGCTGTCTCTGATCGGTGGTTTCACTGGAGGGACTGGAGGAGAGACTGGTGTAGACGCGCGCATTAAGCTGCTCCTGGCTGTGCATCACGGTGGCGCCTGCGAGCAGGCTCTCCACATGATCCTGGCAGTGCAGGCGATGGGCGCAGAGGAGGCAGACCACACAAACGGCCATTATGTGACGCGCCATCTTCTCGGCCGCTTCTTGTTCTTTCTTCTTCTCTTCTCAAACAACAAATGCTATATAGTTTCTGATGATTCCGATCGTTTCTGGTTGATTCGGTTTACTGCCCAGCAATCATTATATGTACATGTATTCAGTCAATCAATCAATCAATCAGTCAGTCAGTCAGTCATCAATTTACGCGCTCAGCTCAGATCTGAAATGGAACGTAGAGTAATATGCTGGGGGATTAGTCAAAGAAAATCTCACAATACAAACGGCTATCACACCAACACAGAATTCGATCTGTATACACGTATGCACATAGATTCTATGCCGGGGCGGGAGACGGGACGGGACGGGACTCTACTCTAATCGTTAGCTCGTTATCCCATCCCACACTCATTAGGCCCCCGTTCTGAACAGTTCGTTGCTCATTGATCGGAGAGGAGAAGAGAAGAGAAGAGAAGAGAGCACTTACAATACACCCAACCAACCCATTTGGGGACCCATTGCATAACCAAAATAGTCAGTCAACCAAAGCGGAAGTTCAAGTTCGTTTCGCGGCCACGATGTGGATCGACACCTCCAAATATGGGGAAAAGCTCGATAAAAACAGACGACAGACAGCAGCAGCAGCAGCAGACCGCCCAAGCAATCAATTGGTTTTCAGGTGCTCAAAACATTGTCCATAAATGGGGATCATTTCAATGCATTCTGTTGTTCGTTTTAAAGAGATCTACGGATAAACGCGCCACGGATAGGGAGACACATCAATCGTCGATCTTTCACTTGGAAATACTTGTGGCATATTGCATCATAGTATGATCGTTAAGCACTTTGGGAGACAGTTCTATCTGCATTATATCAAACGAAAGCGATTAGGGATTTGTGTACCCAAAGATCGACACACACTTCAATTGAAATACTTTCACCACCGTTTTCCACCGGTTCAGGGTTTCAGGGTTCTTTGAGCCCTAACTTTGATTGTTTAAACATTTTGTTGTGATAACAGCAGAGATGTCGAATCGTTTTTGATTGGAATTATATAAAGTACAATGTTATTGTCAACATCTTCTGGACATGGTATGGGACTGGGCCTGGGTCTGCTCGTTGCCTGCGATTGCAAACGTCACCGATGCGATGCCATGCGATGGCATGCGGTCGCCTCGATAAGCAGACCGCGAATGACGGCACGCGCCAAAAGCGAGACTTTTCTAATTTCCCCAACCAAAACTACTAAAAATTGCTTTCTTAATGTAACAACTTGTTGTTGCAACTGCTGCTGCCGCCGCCGCTGCTGTTATTAGAGTTTTCAGAGCTGCGAGGGCGCAGGCAGACGGCAGACGGCAGACGGTAGACGGCAGACCTTAGACAATTTTTCGCAATTGCGCATTAATGGCACAAGCTTCACGACATTTCCCTGCATTGCTATCCAATTTATTGATAAAACTTGGCCGAATATTTGCGACACAAAGCAGGGGGGGGAGTGGGGGTATTGGGGGAGATGTGGCAAACGGAAACACGTGGGTGGCCAGGTGGGTGCCGTGCCTGCCTATCGACTTAATAAAAAGGGAAAGCCAAGCCAAGCCGAAACAAACGTCACTGTTGTTGCATAAGGCGCAGGGCGCAGGGCGCAGGGCGCAGGCAAGCAAGAGGCGCGTCAAGGTCGCAGGAAGTGGGCGGCGAGGCGGTCCTGTCATTGCAAGCTCGGCATTGACAAGGACACGCATTCCCGGCCCAGGCCCTGGCCCTGGCCGACCTCCAGGATCAAGGTAGTGGCGGATGTTCAAAAGGTTGGCAGTTCACTTAAATACCCCAATACCTTAAAGACCTGCACTCACTTGTTGAGCAAATGTGAGTGTTCAATTAAAGTTTATCAAACTCCGAAGATTGCCTTGTTTCCGTGTGTCTCGTTATCGTATGTATCTTTGTTTGCAATCAATTCTGATACAAACTTAATTTCGCTTCAATAAAAATCAATCAATAAAAGCATATGCAAAAATCTATCGCAAAACTGTCTCCCAAATCTGCTCCAGAGACTGGACTGGGCTCTTCTCTCAACGCCATTCCCGATGCCTGATGCCCGATTTTCGATGTCCGGTGTCCGATGTGGAATTTCTCAGCAGATATCCCAACCACGAACCGCCAGAATTGCGATCCCAACCAAAAATCTGACCTCCCAATCAATCCCTGCAGCCAGTCAGTCAATTGGTCAAGTGGTGCCGCCGCCGCCGCCATTGACTGATTTGTTTCATTATTTAATTTCTTCTTCTTTTTTTTTGTTTTTTTTTGTTTTTTTTTTGTTTTGTTTTTTGCGTTATCTGTTTGTAATCAAGCCTCATTTGAATTCAGTTCGCGTGATTTTTTTTAAAACGAAATCACTGAGAGAAAAACTGAAATTGAGTTCGGACGCGCGGTTTTATTTCTCCCTGAATGTCTGATATAATTGTTGTGGCCAGGGAAAAGGGGAGTGATTTCTGTTTCATTCGTTTGTGCCAATAAATTCAGCAATTAAATTCACTTTCTTTCTGTGTCTGTCTAGCACGCATGCGCACATCTCTCGATTGATAGTACAATTAAGTAAGAAAAAAATATATATTGTATACATATACATATATATTCTAATAGTTCCGTACCCCATCTAGTATTACGAGTATACACAGAGGCATTTGCCTATTAGAGCACTCGAATATTGAATATTGAATATTGAAGACACTGAACCCGATCGGAACCGCACCGAACCGAGCCGAACCGCCAACTGAGCAGCGCGCCTCGCTTTCCGTGCGATTTATAAGCCCAGTTTCATTTCATTGTGGCCATAAACTGCAGGGGCCCCCCCCCACACACACCACTCACATTAAAGCATGCCCATGATCGGAGGGAGGCGTGCAAACTGATTTCAGACCATGGCTAACGCACAGCAAAAAAGAGAGAACATTCGGAGTCGATTGGATGCCAGAAGCTACTCCAAGTTCGGACCAAGTTGCGGATGGAGTTTTGCACTCTGGAATTAATCTTAATTAACTGATCGAAAATGTCAATATGCTAGTGCCAGCTTTAGTACAAATCTGACACTTTAAAAGCCGCATATTTAATTTAATCATTACTTTAAATTGGCTTATGCTAGAATGCTAGATGTACACATCGTGTAATGAAATTGAAATTGTAATGAAATCAATAATGAAAGTCCCTCAAAAGAGCAATTTGTTGCGTCTCAGCGGTTTTTCGGCGTGGACATTATTTCAATTTAGGGAAAAGACTTTTGGAAAAGTCGTATCCCCCTCGAGCACACGCAGAAAAGTCACGCGTCTGTGTATGCCAGAAAAAGTTCCAATATTCCTCAAAAAAGTCGTATTACAGTGGTTTTAATTTTTGTTTTGTTACTATTTGCCAATTCAATCGGTAGCATATTATTTCATCCCGAATCGCTCTCTGGCTAATGGCCTCTTTTCGTGCCTTTCGGATTGTGTCCGTTGGCTAATGGGAATTTTTGTGCAGCGAAATATTATGGATTCGCATCTGTGGAACATGTGCAAAAATTTGCAAAAGTTCTGGTTACCTCTTTAGGCTTTTTTGGCTCCAATAGCTCAAAGAAACTCCTGCCGATGGAAACCCAACTCCATGAAGAGATCTCTTCACGAGATCTTCCCATCAGATATATTTACCTTAAAGCTTTTTGTTTAATCTATAAGGTAAACAACCTTCTGCTGAGTCCACGAAACGGCATTCGCATAAAATCTTCATTGGACAATTGAAAACTATGCAAAAACGAGCAACGAGAACGTTGTGAGCCGCCGCGGGTGTACATCTACACCCGATACTCACTTAGCATCTGTCTCTTTTCTCCATCCCCTCCATCTCCTCTCCAAGAGGGCGCAGACTGCACGAAGTGTGCGAGAGAGAGAGAGAGAGAGAGAGGGAGAGAGAACGAGTAAGAGTCTGGAAGGCGTAGTGTCAGGCGTAGTAGCCTATGCAATTTCATTTGTTCTTTCTAGCTATAATAATCATCCAGATTCTCTATGATTCGGCCATTTTCTTGTATCTTCAAAATTGTGGATGCCACAGATTTGTCTCCTTTTTGTGGGAGGAGGGGCGGCGTGGAAACAATTTGGCTACAAACTTGATTCAGTGTGAAGAGTCACGGGAGTCTGTGCACCAAATCTGTTCGCTCTAGCTCTCATAGTCTCTGAAAGCTAGGCGTCAAACAGGCGCCCAGAAGGACAGATAGATGATGACCAGGAATATATATACATATAGATATATTTTATGGGGTCGGAAACGCTTTTTTCTGGGTGTTAAATCCACTTCCACCACAAATCTGATATAACCCTATACTCTTTAAGTATCGGGTATAAAAACCGAAGAGTCCCTTAAATACTCTAGTAGTTATTGCCCTCAAATTAGCATTTAATATCTTCATATTCACATTTATAATATCTTCATAACATCAACTGAAATTGAATAGCAATATTGTGTACATGTATCTATGAGCCTGTCTTCAATTAAGTTGAAAATTCTTGGAACCTACTTCTGACTCAACGAAATCAAATTTCGCAAGACATCTCCATTGCAAAAACTGATTTTCTCAGAACGAAGCATTCCTTAGGATGGTTTTTTGCAGACTCAACGAAACTTAAATTTCGTATGGTATCTCCATTTCGTAAGTACAAAAGAGTTTTACCGACTTTTCCAATTAAAGTTAGCATACAATTTCCTGTTTAAAGGATGATTTCGTTGAATTTTAAGTCTGGCAACTTTCCAACTTGTTGCTGACTCATGGGAATCGATTTTCCACAGAGATATTCGCGTTCAGAACTGAAATTTCACCACACAAACCAATTATAACGAATTCCACAGCTGTTTTTGGCACTCCGCAAGCCAGGCGCTGACTCATCTAATTACATTTCGCATGGTATCTCCACTTTACAATTTTGTTTCAGACCAGCTTCGTTCTCACTTGTTCACATTAGACTTTCGCCATATACATATTGTATGTATCTATCTCTTACGGCCTGAAATTTCAGTCGCTAAAACCCTTCACACATGACGTACAACATTGCCTGACGTAATCCATCTGCCGGCAGATCTCGCGAGCTGAAATTTCACACAGACAACACCACAGAGGAGTGGTTCGCTACCTGCGAACGTACACCCCTTATATACCTTTTATCTTCAGCTGTACCTTTGGCAGCATATCTCTTTTGGAACATTCAAGAATTTCATATCGAGAACCCCACAGGTAAGCAGAAAACAGACACGCACACACACACGTACTCATAGACTAATTCCTCAACCTTTATTTACCTAGAAATATATTATCTTTTCGTGCCGGACAGAAACGAAAAAACATTTACCGAAAGCTCTTGTTGTGGATTTTCATTTTTCAGCTTTTTAACTGCGAGGCGAGTCATGTGGCGATGAATGAGTTTTGGAGTTCTGGATAGTTAGAATAGCTTAACAAGTGCGACTGTGCAGAGGTCGATCACGTCCAAGCATATGTATAATGAGTGTCCGGATCGGCTCGGAACGGATCTGGCTGGGACGAGGCTCTGGTTCCGGCTCTGGCTGTGACCTTGCGCCGTTGCTTGTTGGCCGACCCGACTGCTAAACTACGCGAGTTGCGCATTTTAATATGCTACAGGTACAACCGGAGAGAAGAGGAGGGAGCCGTAGTGTAGCGCTTTGACACATAACTGATGTTGAAGGGCCCGCCGAATGCGATAAATAATTCATTGATATAGTTATACATATGTATGTATGTATTGTTATTATATAGAATCGTTGTGTAAAGAATATACTATTGCAGTGTTTACTGTGGGGTGTTGTTAGATTCCTCGAGTGACGGCGGCGAGTCGGAAGGCGTTTTGATATTGTACCTCCATGAATAATTGATTTATCTCTGGTCACTTGAGAGTTTGTTACCCACTAGTAGCAATAGAATGGCACTCAGTGGTGCGATAAGGAGCCATCATCGGTGGACTGCACAACGATCCATATACATATGAATCACAGCACACTGCATAGCTTTAGCATAGCACCTACGCCTCGTCCGACAACACGTCTTAAAATAACAGACTGAAAACGTATGTAGAGCAAAACACATGTTGATAGTACATATATGGGTCATTGCCGATAAGCATTCTATTGCATATTTTACCAAAATTTTTTGTGTTTTGCGTAATTGGGCTTTAATGATAGCAAGAAAAATGGAAATGAAAATGGCACTTAAATATACATAGTATGTATGTATAAAAAAATATACTAAAATAGCATAAAAACGTGCCTAATACATGCTTATGTATCACCCACACTCTTGTGTGAATGAACATATACAGCTGTACATACAGCTGTATGCATGCATGTATGTAAGTGAGCGGGTGTCCAAATCGCAAGAAGAAGACCAAAAACTCGCACATGGAAGGCGGCAGCTATAAATACACTATGAATGGGTGGGCAAAGAGGAGCAGATGAGGGGGCCCGTCGCATGCATTTCCAATGCACTGGGACACACTAAACTAAATAATCTTTAATTAGGAAAATATTGAAACACTTACACACGTCTATTTATTGAACTGTTTAGCACATCACATACATATATACATGTGCACATGTATTTATCAATTCCAAGAGTTGCAGAGATGCGCGCAGCGGTGATAGTGTAGTAGGGCTTGCTTGATGCCGTCCAATGATTATTTCGATCCCACACTGCCGGGGACGGCGGGATGACGGAAGTAGTATAGTATACGTACTGTCGAGATAACGCCGAATCTCAACTACTTTGCAACAATCCCAGATTAACACAGAAAATCTACCAAAAGAGCAACTTTTCAGCGACGAGAAGGCGCGAGACAGCGGCAAAAGCTTAGCCCCGACCGACTTGCAGACTAGACGCCACACACACGAACATGCACAGTTACGCAAGGTGCTGGTTAACTGTAATCATCTTGAGAACTCGATTGATTTAAACATATGCCAATTCCATTTTCACTTTTGCACGCACCGCCAACACAAAATCCGCAAAATAGGGATGGAATGGATGGTAAATATATATTTATATCGAGCGCTCGATAGCTATCCAATAGTAGTCGACTCGCGTGTACACAGTACCAGGGCTGTGCACATCAAACTATCTTCGCTCTAAAACTCATATATTCGATAGCCACCCTCCGATAATATTATCAGAAACAAAACAGAAAACAGCTAAAAATTAAACTGGAAAAATGAGCGACACTGAACATCTTACTACTGGTACGTGTTGATCCATCTGATCCAACGCTTTTCAATTTATTTTCACAATCCTCTCCCACTCGTAGGCTCCACCAAGCCCATCTTTCCAGACGATGGTGTGCTGCGCTTGTACTCGATGCGTTTTTGCCCCTATGCACACCGCGTGCACCTCGTGCTTGATGCAAAGAACATACCGCATCACAACATCTATATAAATCTGCAAGCTAAACCCGACTGGTTTACCAAGATGAGCAGCACCGCCAAGGTGCCGGCACTGGAAGTCGTCAAGGAAGGCGAGAATTCTGTGCTAATTGAATCTCTAGTCATTTGCGATTACTTGGATGAGATGTATCCGGAAGTACCGCTCTACCCAACAGACCCGTTGAAGAAGGCCCAGGACAAGATACTCGTTCAGCGTTTTGGGCATTTCATTACATCCCTTTACAAGATGTTGCTAGACGACAAGCGCGAACTGGACCTGACCGACTTGATCACCGACTTGGACATTTACGAGAATGAGCTAAAGCAGCGAGGAAGCAAATTCTTTGGCGGCTCCAAGCCGGGAATGCTAGACTACATGATTTGGCCTTGGTGCGAGCGCTTTGCTGCTCTGAAACTTGACGACGGCACCCAAGCTGAGTTGGATCCACAGCGCTTTTTGACACTAGTGAGTACACACTCGGAATCGATGAATGTCAATATAAAATGTGTATTTGTTGCAGCTCCAATGGCGCGACTTGATGCTCCAGGATAAGGCCGTGAAAATTTTCTATCTGGATGGGGAGACTCATGACAAATATATGAACTCCCGTAAAGCTGGCAATGCAGATTATAACATGCTCTAGTAGGTTCATAAAATAAATTTCAAACCATTCCTATTTAAGATCTCCCGTTTATATTTCTCAGCCATGCCGCCAAGCGTACAAGACGGGAGTAACATTTCATAAAATTTTGTTGTTTTTTTTTTCATTTAACTTCGCTGGCTCGATCATTCAGATGTTTTAAATATTGTGGAAAATCAAATTAAAATATTAAAATTCGATTTTAATTGTATTGTTATCGATAAATATATCAGGTTCCGCCACTATATAAAGGCGAGCGGCATTCACTTCTTTGTCATTCGATAGGCAGCAAAAACATAGTCAGCATTTCGCGTTTCAAGAATTTCAACAATTTTATTAAAAGCATAAACATGTCCATACCGCAAAAACACTTTAAGAAAGGTTAGTTCAAGGATTTTTTCCAAGGTCATTTGGCTAGCCAGCACCACGCACTTGTGATGCGGCATTTTAGTGGGAAATTGATTTTGTTATCGTAGTTTTATCTGCATCGCACAATAAAAGAGAGCAGCAACAAAAATGCACCGCTTTAGCAGAAAGAGATTAATTATAGACAGATATTTCCCCGCTGACGTCAGTGCCAATACAGTCCACATCATCAACAGGTACGCCCAAGCCGGAAATTCCAGAGGATGGCGTTTTGCGCTACTACACAATGCGCTTCTGCCCCTACTCCGAACGCGCCCAGTTGATGCTGGCCGCCAAGAAGATTCCCCATCACACGGTGTACATTGATTTGACCGAGAAGCCGGAGTGGTACACTGACTACAGTCCCCTGGGAAAGGTGCCCGCCATCCAGTTGCCCCATCTGCCGGGCCAGCCGACTCTGGTGGAGTCCCTGGTGATTGCCGAATATTTGGACGAGGAGTATCCAGGAGAGCGTTCCCTGTTTTCCAAAGATCCACTGCAAAAGGCCCTGGACAGGATACTCATTGAGCGACTATCCCCCGCCGTCAGTGCCATCTATCCGGTTTTCTTCACCACAAACCCGCCCGAAGATGCACTGAAGAACTTTGAGGCCGCCTTGGATGTGTTCGAAGAGGAGATCACCAAGCGCGGAACGCCCTACTTTGGAGGCGAAAAAATTGGCATTGTGGATTATATGATCTGGCCCTGGTTCGAGCGGTTCCCCGCCCTCAAGTACACGCTGGCCGAGCCATACGAGCTAGACTCAAAACGCTATCCGAATCTGCTGAATTGGCGCCTCCTAGTGTCTCAGGACGAGGCTGTTAAGGCCACTGCACTGGATGCCAAAGTGCATGCCAAGTTTATGCGCACCCGCCACGAGGGCAAGACCAACTATGACTTGGCATTCGAGCCCTTGTAAAGAATGAGAAATGATTAATGTTCTGTCAAAGAGTAGATTTTAAAAGGGAGATTAATATGGGAGTGTCTTAAAGTTGGATTCTGAATCATTTATATAAAATATACTCGTAAATATGGCCTCCAAATATGTTTATCTTTGAGGGCATTCAACTACTTGCGATGTTATCTCCAGACTGCCGCACGAACTAACCAGAACTCTGATAATTTTTTCAGGCTCCACCAAACCGCAGCTGCCTGAGGACGGGGTATTGCGAGTCTACTCGATGAGATTCTGTCCCTTCAGCCAACGGGTACACCTCATCCTCGACGCTAAGAATATTCCCCATCACAAAATCTACATCGATTTGATTGACAAGCCCGAATGGTACAAGGATTACAGTCCCCTAGGAAAGGTACCCGCCTTGCAGCTGACGGATGTAAAAGACCAGCCAACACTTGTGGAATCGATGATCATAGCCGAATTTCTCGATGAGCAGTTTCCCGAGTTGCGGCTCTTTCCCAGTGACCCGCTGCACAAGGCCCAGGAAAAGATTCTGATTGAACGCTTTGCTCCTGTGGTCAATGCCGTATATCCAGTGCTGACCTGCAATGCCAATGCTCCGAAAGATGCCCTCACGAACTTCGAGACTGCCCTGGATGCGTTCGAGCAAGAGCTGGCCAAGAGAGGGACGCCCTACTTTGCTGGACAGACAATTGGCATTGTGGATTATATGATCTGGCCCTGGTTCGAGCGCTTTCCCAGTCTGAAGCTGACCACGGAACACAAGTATGAGCTGGATGCCAAGCGCTTTGGTCTCTTGGTAAGCTGTTCCGTTCCCCTTCAACTGAATGTGCTCTAATGCTCTCTTTACAGCTTAAGTGGCGTGATCTGGTAGCCCAGGATGAGGCTGTGCGGAAGACCGCTCTGGATGCCCAATTGCACGCAGATTTCCAGGGTTCAAAACGTCTGGGCAAGCCCCAGTACGACATAGCTTTTAAGGCTTAAAGGCCCTCCGGCATCTGTGCTTTATTCATTCCGAGCAAAAAAAAAAAACAAACAAACAAAAAATCATGCTTCCTTGACCAGCAGATTATAGTTGGGTCTGCCGGCGCTGCGAGTGCGCAGGAACTCTGCTTGCACTTCCGCCTCCATGTAGAAGGCCATCACAGCCGAATCCCGCTTCATGCGTTCCACCCATTGCGACTGAATGGGAAAACCAAGATTACGGGTTAACTTCTGACATCGAGAGTCATCCAAAGAGCACTCACCAGCTGCGGGAAGCGCCGCTCATCAAAATTGTAGTCATCGCCTCGCTGCACCTTGAGCAAGTCCAGGCGCTCACACCACGGCCATATCATGTAGTCGAGAATACCCGTTTGTTCGCCACCAAAGAAGTCAGTGCAACGGCGGCTCAGCTCCTTCTCATAGGTATCCAAGCCACACCAGAAGGGCTCCAGGTCGCCGCCATCAGATGCCCTAAAGAAGGCGCCCAGGACCGAGCTGAAGCGCTCGATTAAGAGCCTCTCCTGGACCTTCTTCAGTGGATCTCGCGGATAAAGCGGCCGCAGTGGATACTGCTCGTCCAGGTACTCGCAGATGAGCAGCGATTCGGTCAGCACCGGTGGACCCGGTTCGCGCACCAGCTCCAGTGCTGGCACCTTGCCCTGCGGATTCTTGTCGAATAGCCAGTCTGGTTTCTCTGTGAGATTTATGTAAATGCTGTGGTAGGGTATCTGTTTGGCATCCAGCACTAGATGGACACGCTGGGCGAACGGACAGAAGCGCATGGAGTACAACCGCAGTATCCCATCCTCGGGCACATCCGGAATGGGAGAGCCTACAAAAACGGATTCGATTCCTTTCAGGCTGACAGGCCCACGTGATGAGGAGCTGTACCCACCTTTAGCCAAGTGTCTGCCGTTGCTCATGATGCGCGTGGTCTGATTTGCTCTGGTGCAGCGATGCAAGTAATGCAAATCATCAACCGAGTCGACTAATATATAAAGAGCAGCAGAGGCCCGCCCTTGGCTGGGCGGCTTCCATTACGCGGCCCGGCTGAACTTGGCGGCTGCGTCAACCTTTGCGGCTGACACACATAGCCGTGTTGATGGACACACAGTGGAACGCTTCTGTTATTGAAAAACTTTATTCATCTCTCGGAATCAGAAAGTAAGAACTATAGAATCGAGTATCTCGAGATCTAGGCCAGCAGATCGTAGTTGGTGTTGCCCGACTTGCGGCCTCTCCAGAACTCGATGTGCTGCTCGGGCGTAGCATAGAAGGACTTTACCACATCATCCGCCTTGAGCAGATCAATCAGATTGGCAATCCTGGGAAAGCGTTTTGCATCGAAGTTGTAGCTGTCCTCGAGTATGAACCCAATTACAGCCAGACGCTCCAGCCAGGGCCAAATCATGTAGTCCACAAAGCCAGGCCTGTCGCCGCCGAAAAAGGGTGTGCCCCGCTTGACCAGCTCTTTCTCGAAGATCTCCAGGGCAAGCCAGTAGTCATCGAGGCCAGTGCTGTGCAACAAGATCTTCATGAATGCATTGGTGATGGCACTGAAGCGCTCCAGCAGGATCTTATCCTCGGCCCGCTTCAGCGGGTCCTTGGGCAGAAGAGGATTCTGCGGATACTTCTCATCCAGATACTCGGCAATGATCAGCGACTCGATGAGCGAGGGCTCTCCCTTCTCCCCCGGCAGTTGGAGTGCAGGCACCTTCAGCAGCGGGCTCACCTCCACCAGCCATTCGGGCTTCTCGGTGAGATTGATATAGACGGTATGGTAGGGCACCTTCTTGGCATTCAGCACAAAATGTGCGCGCTGTGCATACGGGCAGAAGCGCATCGAAAACAAACGCAGTTTTCCATCGTCGGGCAGAACGGGTTTTGATGAACCTAAAAATGCGCAGTCATTAAACCAACAAGTCGATTATAATATCATAAAAATATGTATGCAAATTGCAAGTCACATAGCTGATACGGCCATGAATGAGATACCAGTATGACAAACATTTTGTTTACCTATCTTATCTTTGACGATATACTATTCGGTGATAATTTGTATACTAAATACGAATTAAGTATCCTACCATATCAATAGTGCAATTATTGGCACGTAAGGGGGGAATGATTAGAAGAATATTCTTTGGCTAATATTTTATTGATTCAGGTCTGTCCCTCTCTGTCCATTTAAAGCGTTTCTCATGCATTCTCAAGCTATGGAATTTATCAAAGCCAAATCATTTCTGTATACCCTGAGTACTGGGTAATTCGTAGCATTTAGAAGCATTTGCGTGAACATGAACTACATTCAGTATATGTAGTATCTAGATCGAGATCTCCAAGAAAAAATGTCATTGCCTACCACATTTATATTAATTCCACATAAAACTGGTTTGCTTTGGTTTTAAAATTATCTACCCTGAAGCGTAGGACTGGAGTAAAGGCTGGGCTGTACTCTTTACACATTATCGGATACGGTATACATATGTAATATTGTTTTTACTTGTTTTTCTACAGCTTTAAGAGTATACGGACTGAGCTAGCTACATAGCTAAAAACAAAATGCCACCTCATTGACTAATTTCTCTTAATCAGTGATTGAGCAGTCTCGCCGCCCGCTCGTGAGGAAGAGCAATTAGTGGAAGGCTGTAAAATTGTTTTGTTTTTATTTTATGGTGAAATAGCACCATAATTCTCTTCTGCTCCTCCCTCCTCTCTTACCTTTGCCGAGGTGTTTTCCAGAACTCATTATGGCTTTGTTTTGAAGAGAAAATTAGAGAAAAATTCACTTGGTATTTGATCTTGATGTTGAAGGCAACCGGCTTGGCTTTTTTTAAACAACTAAAGTTTCTCTTTGCGTGCGCTCTGTATTTATAAAGCTTTGCGGCCCCATACGGGCCATTGGGGCATACGATACGATGAGTGAGCTTTCCTGAGCATGACACGACTCTTACGAATTTCATTACCCGAAGTTCTGGCTCTTTCGATAGCGCCTTCACACGCATACCACACTCGGAGTAGAACCGATTTAACATTGTCCTCGTTTATTATTTTGCGATTAAAACGCTACATTTTGCTTCGTTCACATACTGTCTGTCAATACATATCATATCATTTCACATCAATGTTCGTACATCTACTTATTTGATTAATAATCACGCCCGGCTTTTGCAATATACATATACTATATATTCATGTATGTTTGTATATATATTATATCTTTACAGTTTTACATGGATTGGATTGGGGGGAGAGTTTTGTTTTGGTTAAGTGAACTTCCAACTACTACTAAACAGACACGACACACATTTAGAGACATTTCGTTTAGTTGTATCCTGTTTTAAAATTGGAACGGAACTTAACCTATTTACACAAATTCACAAAAATTCCTGCCTGAAGTCATATAAAAAATATACAAAAAATACATACATATTGTATATATGTACATACATATGTACATATATTTAAAAAAAATTTCGCCTGCTGGTGACTCAGCGCTGCATAAAAAAATAGTACTGTAGTTCAATCAGTTATCAGTGTTTACGAAAAAAGTCGCGATACAAAAAGTAATACGAATAAATTAAAGAATAATATGATTTATTCGGTTCGGTTCGGTTTGCCCGAAGCCTGATTTGATAGCCCTTGCATCAATTATTTATATTGCTCAGATTAATTGGACCTAAAGTGTAAAAACGGAGTAAAAAATTGTGAGATGGGGATATAATCCAAAGGAATGATATCATCTTTCGGTTGACGTATATTATATATTTTCATTTACACTTAACAGACAGACAAAGGACTTTTCTGATAATAATTGAATCACTTTTGAGGGCTTACAAATTGATCTGCTTTTAAAAAACATTTAAGTTTAAATTTAAATTTAAAAATTGTTCGATTATTGAATCGTTTTTCTTGTCGACTGCGCGTTGTTCTTATCGTAATTACATACTTGGTTGTTTTAGTTATTTTGTTTTTTTTTTTTGTTACTGGGGGAATAAGTTGCTTAAACTAAGTACACAAATACATACAATACATGCTAAAAAAAAGTTCTACACATTTGAATTACATTTTTATATTAATTTCGTTTGCAATTGTTTTGATGTTTTTGTTTTGCATCGTTGCCTGACGATTCCGATTTCTAAGTTTCGTTAATAGTTTCGTTATTTTATTTTTTTGTTGGTTTTGTATTTTGTTTGTTGCTCTATAAAATATGCAAACATGTTGCATTTTGATCACGGTTCTTGCTGTTTCATTATATATATCCTTTTTGATTACTGGAACGACTTGAATTTATCGAACAAAATGGTTTTTTCATGAAGGATTATGAAGGATGCTGCCCTCTATTGTATTGAAGATGGCATTGGTGGGGCAGCTTAGCCATGCGATGAGGTGGCAGCTACTGAGAGGCCAGTAGGTGAGACCGAAGCAGGAGTTGCCGCCGCCACAAAATTGTTCCTTTTGTTCAGAATCAGAGACTGGGATTGGGTCTGAGATTGAGATTGGGGGCACTGCAATAGCGTCGATCGAGTGGAGCTGGAATGGAACTTTGGCTGCATTTGGCTGGTGGACACTGTGGAAGAGCTGCTACCACCGATGCTGCTGCTAATGCTGTTGGTGGTGCCACTGGTGGTGTTGTTAGTGGTGACCTGCAACTGTTGCTGCTGGTGCTGGCTGCAAGTGAACAGAGTTCATCATTGGCTCGGGGATTTGGGGGTAGGGCATTTAGGACACACACCCCTTCTGCTCGCCATCCTTCTTGCTGTTGAACATGGCCAGCTCGATCTCCGTGTGCTGGCTGTTCATATGACGCACCCACTCCGCAGGCGTCTCAAAGGATCTGCAGGGCAAGACAAATGCAAAACAATACAATTAGTTTATCTTTATTTCAGTAACTGTATTTCGCTTACGTCGAGCACAAATCACATAGCAGGGTGACATGATCATGATCCATATTATTCTCCTGTTGCTGCAAAAGGAAAAGGAAATGGTTAGGCACCACATTCCACAGGGACCGATCACGAGACTCCTACGATACTCACCGAGACTCTGCGTCGCTTCTTTGGCACATAGGTTTTGAGGGCTCGCATCGCGAGATTGGTGTTGCTGGAAGTGGTCGACGCACTGCCGCTGGCACTGGCCGCCATCAGGTTAGTGCCTGATCCCGGCTCGTTGGCGTGTGTGCCCAGGTGACGGACCAGGGTCTTGGTATCCTCAAAAGACTTCTGGCATATCTCGCACACGAGCAGCTGCTTGAAGTTGTTGTAGTCGCGCAGAGTGTGCTCCTCGGACTCCTCGTGGGGCGTGGCCCGGTCGCGGTTCACCTCTAGCTTGACGGCGCTCATCTTAAAGTCCAGCGGCTGCTTGGGCGACAGGTGCCCATCCTCGTGGTTGTTGTTGCTGGCATTGGCCGTTGTTGGTGGGTTGTTGGTCCAGTCGCTGGGCTCCTGTTTGATGCTGAGAAAGCTGTGCGGTTGTGGCGGTGGCGGTGGCGGTGGTGTGGCAAAGTGCAGCGGTGCCTCATAGTACTCGTGAGCTGTTGGAGTATCAATGGAGGAGCACAATCGAATTATTTGTATACCTAAGACGGCCCAACCCATCTTTCCCACTCACCTCGATCGCAGGCACTCTCACGACGCAGCCGACGCTCGTACACCAGACCCACATCCTCCCGCTCACAGAGCGCCTGCTCCTCGTACTCCGGCCGACGCAGCGTGGTATCCGTCGGCTCGGAGGCGGTCCCCACGGCCAGGGGACAGCTGCTGCAGCCCACCTCTGTGCATATGGACATGGCTGGCGGTGGCGGAACTCCTCCGGCTACTGCTACTGTTACTGCTACTGCTCCGGCGGTCGTCGATGAAGGCGGCGGCTGTGGCTCCACCTGACTGGTAGCGGCTGCATAGCAGCACTTATCCTCGGGATCGATAGCCACCTCCTTGTTTACGGATATGCCCAGCTTGCTGCTGCTGGCCACGCTCAGCAGACCCGTGTGTGCGGCCATTTTCGGGGACTTGACAATCACAGGACTGTCCTTTGGCATGACGGAAGCGCCGAGGCCACGGAATTGCTGCTGATGGTGATGATGATGATTGTGCTGGTTCTGTTGCTGTTGCTGTTGCTGGTGCTGGTGCTGATGCGATGGTGGATGGTGTTGCGGCTGTGGCTGGTGATGGTGATGCTCCAAGGTATATCTGCCGGAGCCACTGTTGCTGCTGCTGCTCGGCTTGCTGCTGTAGATGTCGCCAGGAAGCTGTGTGGACATAGGCGGTGGCGGTGGCGGTGGAAGCGTTGAACGCGATCCATTCGACACATACATGGCGCTCGCCGACGAATCCCGCTGATGCAGATGTCCGCCGTGCGGATGGTGGTGCGAGGACGTGACAGTGGTGCTGCTGTTGTTGGAAGCGCTGGAGCGGCAGAGGCCACGGATCTTGAGAATCTCGCCGCCCCGCAGCACCTCGTTGAGAATGTCATTGGAGACGGTAGCCTCCCCGCTGTACATGTACTGCACCAGGATTTGTATGGCCCGGTGGCTCAGATCGGGCGGAAGCACAACGTATATGACGCCGTTGGGCGAGGCAATCGGCGCCGTCTCGAACATGGTGGCAAAGAACTGGCTGCAGGAGCTGAGAATGAACTTGTGCGCCGAGATGCCCACCGTGGGTATGTCCGAGTTGATGCTGCTGCTGGTGTATGAGCTGTACAGCACAACATCGGCAAACTTTTCATTCCTGCATGAAAAGCAATGAGTATTAATTAATGCAGAAGCGAACAGTGCAAATATTCGATTTACTCACTTGTAGAGCGTGGCAATTGAGGTGTTCAAATAGGACAGATGCGAGTCCCACTTCAGATGATAGTTTTCGGCGGCCATCTCGCGGCCGGAAGCGCCTCGCACGCACAACTGCTGCTGCTGCTGCTGCTGCACATTGAAAACGACAATCAATATGAGAAATCAATAAATTGCGGGAGACTGGGGCAAAAAAGTTTTCAAACATATTTTTCACCTCACCAAATGTAACAGCCCTGTCTTACACTCTACATTTAGTTATCGAGTGAACTATCGGGATTCCTATTATGTTTATTGTCATCGCTGACCGTTTTGCTTACTTATAAGTTACAAAATACAAAACAAATGAAAAATTTGTTTATTTATTATATCTGAGATGAGCGACTTTGACTCGCGTTTAATTCGCTTAGTAGGGGGCAACCCCCAGCTTTTGAAGCGGAAGGCTCGCACAGCCCCGTATTCCTTAAGGAAGAATGCCGAGGAGGAGATCTGGGGCGCCATTGCGACCTCCCTGCAAGCCGATGGTAATTAGCTGAATGCTATACTGACCTGCCCTGCTCGGCGTATTTAAATCCATACAATTTCCGTTCCCCTGTAGTTAAAACATGCACCAGCCGTTGGGAGCACCTTAAATCGAAACTGCAACAGGAATTGGCCAAGGAAGGCGAGGGTGTCGCCTCCACTTGGAACCTGATGCCCACTATGCGGGACTTCAAGCCGGGGAGGATGTGTGGTATAAGTCCTCAGCCATCGGACCCTCTTATTGAGGAGGTACACGACGAAGAGAACAATTTGCAAGAGGCAATGGATTGCTCAGTAGCAGATGCGACTAAGACGTTGGCAAGTGGTAGTGCCCAAATTCCCTCTTCCACACTCCTACCTGATTTTACCGCAGACGCTACCATGAGGCGCGTCGGTACCATGCTGGAGGGATTTGGCGAGGAGAATTGCGCTAAGGCGGCAAAAAGAATCATTGAATACTTATGTCATTGCACTCTGCATATTTTGAAATCCAAACCAATCGACGATTTGGTTATTTAGAACACAAAAATCGAACTCAAACGACTAAAACACTTACTATGACGCAGTTTGTGCAGCTGGTCAGAGAATGCGCGCGCAAGCAATAACATGTCCAATATCCCCGATGTTTGGATCAGTCTGCGGGAGGGGGCTTGCGCGCGACGACTCCAAAACAAGCATTTTTAGTTTATTAATTTGATGACTCCGCGAGGCTGACAGACCATGCAATATTAGCGAAAACAAAAACCAAAACGAACAAGGCGCGTCGTCGTCGTCGTCGTCGTCGTAGTCCTCGTGCACCCTTAACTTCTCTGCGTGCTCGTGCTCTCACCTTTCCCCCTACCCGACGCACCTCCCACAAGGCCCACTACTACATGGAACTACTCCTATAGCCAGGCCCCGACGCCGTCGCCGCCGCCGCCGCCGCCATCCCTTCCCACACATTCGGTTTTGACACCAAATTATCGATTGATTTCAGTACAAGCACAAACAAAAATCGATAAGCTGCCAGTCAAAATCCACTATTGTACAGTTAAATATAATGTTAATTCACAATTCTTCGGCATTCGTTGTGTTCATTCATTGTGTTGTTTAGCTTTACTTTTAGTTTAAATGTTGAACTAAACGCTACTTTTAAAAATCGCGCCCAAAATGTTCTTGTAATATTTAAACGAAAAAAAAATTCACCTTAGCTTTGCTTTTATTTGTTTTTATTTGCGATGCACTTGTAACGGTTAAATTGGGTTTTTTCAAAAGTTGATTTAAGGTAGTTGTATATTATTCTGCATTGAAATGATTTTGTTTAAACTACACACAGAGACGTGCGACGGTTGGACAGGGGTAAACTGCGCCGCGTCCAAAGCTTTCGCTTTGCCAGCTTACGAATAAATGCAGCAACGAATAAAATGTCCTGGTCCTGCTTGGGCAGGACATATTGAATAGACGGTAAGGCCCAAACCTACATGGGAATGAGAGAAAGAGGGTGGGTTCTCGGCCGCACAAAGAGCGGGCCTTATCTTATACTGAGTATACCTTGTGCCTGGACGCCAGAGAGCACCCAGCACCGGGAGAGAGAGCGGAAACGAACTTACACCCCTCTCACGTGCGCATTGTTATTGTTGTGGTTGGTTCTAAGTTACATACAAATGTAACGGGAGCATCGGACAGCGCGCGTAAAATTGATTTCCCTGAGTATATTGATTTCATTTCTGCTGCGGTACGTTACTGGCCCTCCGCCACCTCCTTATCAGGCTCCACCGTCTCTGGCACAGTCTCCGCTGCAGTCTCCCCCTCCGCTATTTCCTCCTCAATTGCTGGGCTATCTGTTGGGGTATCTTTATCCTCCTTCTTAGTCAACGCTTCCTGCTCCAGCTGCATTTGTGTGGCCGTCGAGGTATCCTGCTTGAACAGCTCGCGCAGCAGCATTGTGGCATAGGCAGCCGTGGGCAATGAGAACTCCAGCACGAGGGCCAGATACTTGGCATCGTCCTCAGATGGTTCTGCGGTGATGGGAATACCCTTCATCAACTCAAAGTCGGAGGCTATCAGTGTGTCCTCGGGAGTGTTGTACCGCCTGAAACTCCACTTCAGGTCGTTTGGCTGAATGATCATCTTGCGGTAGGCACCCCCCAGGGCATAGGTCTTTTCCTTATGCTTGAGCAGCTCCGAGGAGAGACCCACTTCGGCCATCATCTCCTCGTACCACGCCCCGCACTCGTTGGCTGGATATGTTATGTCGTGACCAGGCAGGGGCAGGACCACATCGGAGAGCTTATACTTGCCGCTGGCAATGTCCTCCTCGCTCAGCGGTCGCACCTTGCGCTTGAACACCGATTCCTCTTCCAGGGCGACATCGACATCCTCTTCGACACCTTCTGGAAGATCTTCGTCAGTCTCCGCAGCTTCGGTCTCCGCAGCCTCAATCTGGTTCTCCTCCTCCATAGGCTCCGATTGCTCCACATAAACCAAGTCGCCGGGGATCATCTTCAGGCCGAACTCCTTGATCCTTCGCGAAGCGATGCGGTTAAAGATCAGGCTCTGATAGGCATGCGGATACAGCATCAGCATGTTGCGTGGTATTTGCCGCAATGCTGAGGAATAGTCGGTCTCCCCAAATCTGGCGAGGCCATCCAGCAGCTTCTTCTCGATGAACTTGTCGCCAAAGAACTTTGCAGCCGCCGACGCAGAGTCACGTTTCTCCCACCATTCCTTTCGAATAGCTCGCATGAACTCGATGTCAGTGTCACGGGGCTTCAGGATCAGCTCGCATGCCAATTTGTAGTCACGCTTTAGCAGGGCCACGCCTACCTCATAAGTTGGCACACTGGCACTGTTGCCGAACCGCTGCAGACCGTAGTAGTTGATGAAGCCGCGCTCCTTGAGGGACTCCAGCGAAACCTCGATATCTGCCTGCCGCTCCTTGGATATGTGACGCAAAGCAATGCGAAAACGATTGCCCTGCAGATCACCCAGCTTTAGGGTCGTTGATCTGAAGTTAAAGTTGCCAAAAAAGACATTTCGGATCGCTCGTGCCGCATTGATTATGCTCTCGGGCGAGCGGCGTTTGATGGAGAAGTTTTGCGTGGTCTTGGCGCGCTTGTCTTTGGTCCCACAGTAGTTGACCTGCGAGGGTCGTAAGCTATGGAAACCAAGCAACATAATTAGGTTCGATTAATTATGGTGCTGTCGTGGGTGGACTTACTTTAGGCGAGAGGCTAGGGTGGAGGCAACCTCACTGGTATCTATATTCGTTTTGTGCACCAGGAAAGTGACAAACTCTCCAGGAAAGTTCCACCGGTTGTCGCCTATTCAAATGGAACTCTTTTGATGAAGATTCTTTAGGAAATGACCTTCCACTTACCGCGGCCATGCTTTGGTTTTATTATGCGTATGGTTTTCTTGTCTTCCACAGGGGCTGCTTCCTCCGCTGGCACCTTTTGCTCCTCCTGCGGCTTCTCCTTAGCCTGCGTCTGGCCCAATGTGGTGGAGACTAGCTTTCCCGAGTACAACTGCTTCACTAGCTGGTGAATTTTTGTTCGCTTCTCTTTGTCCACACTGCTCACATCGATCTCTACCTTCTGCTCAGTCTTTGGATCAAATTTGGCATTCGCCAAGCTGGCTATATCCTTCCAGACATCTGGGCCAATCACCTCCTCCAGTTCCTTGCGCCACTCGTCCAACTTTTGCGGATCCACAGCTGCAATTTTAATACAAATAAGAAATTTATACTAATATTTTGCATTGCCCTCCGAATATACACACGTTCTACTACGGCCTTTGGTACGGTATAATCATTCAGTTCCAGGACGCGGCCCTCGGTATCAATTTCGTTGACATGAAAGTCGGAGAAGCGCGATTTCAAAATGCCCGTAAATCCGGGAGCATCCGCATTGGTGAATTCTGTTATGCCCACCTGATTCTCGCGCAGTGTGGACTTTTGCTGTGGCGCTGATCTGGAATAGAACGAATAAATTAGAAGCCGGTTATGGGGACACCACAAATCTATTAGTTTTCCCACCTGTTGCGTGGGTTTCCATTGTGCTGGGAGCGCTCCTTCTTCTGGCCACGCCAATTGCTTTTATTATAAGGCCTAGACTGGTGGTTTCTGCGTCCCCTGCCCCGTTCTTTGCCCATTTTTAAGTCAATAAATTCTATTTTTCTTCACTTTATCAAAGCAGCCAACGCACGTTCTGTCATTCACAATGTGCGAAATCATATGACATTTGCCATTCACCAGCCCCGCATACTTATCGCACTCCTGAGTAATCGTTAGAGTGTCATCAGCTCGCGACGAAAATACGTAACAAAGGCATGCGTATATTTTTTGAAATTTGTTTAAAATTTAGTTTATCACAAAGATTCATAGAAAATACTTTTACGGAACGTCTTAAAAGTGTTTAGCAAAATGTTGCCCCACCTGAGCACCGAAGAAACCCTGCCGTCCGCAACGCGAAAAGTGTATATTAATCCCAATTTTCAGATGGCTTTGCAGGGCCGAATTGCTCATCCGTTTCAGCCCCAGCCGCAGCAACAGTCGCTGCCACCGCTTCCGCCTGCGATCCACATAAACCCGTACTTCCTGCAGCGTCAACAGGCCATGTACGAGGAGTATCGCCGTCAGCAGTGGATGCAGGAGATGCAGCAACAGGTCTCCGTTCCGTACTACCGAGAACGAGTGCTCACCGAGGTAACGCCACATATTCCAGCCAGCACGCCGCAGGCAAAGATTATAAGCAAGGCCAGCACTTGCCTGGTGCGGAAGGCACCCGTTAAGTCTGCCCCTCTGCTTGTTCCATCTCCCGTTGTTGCTGTTGTGCCCCAGCCGCCTTTGGTCAGCATATCCAAACGGAAAATCGTGCGTCAGCCAGCTGTGAAGCCAACGCCTACAGTCACGGCTCCACCTCCTGCCAAGCGCACAAAATACAAGCTAGTGCGCGCCATTTCCCTAACGTGTACTCCTCTGGTCAAGAAGCGACGCACCCTGGGGGAATTTGTGGGCCAATACGCCCTGCAGCGTACCAACGAGGCGGAGACGGGCCAAAATTTAAGGTTAGACCCAATGTTTAGTCGACTATGCCTCAGTATACATGCCGATCTATTCTTCACCAATTAGCTCAAAGCCGCAAGTGGTTAAGGCCAGCGTTAACAAGTCCCTGAGCATGGTCAGCATACATGGAGTGATGTACAGGAAGAAATCAAAGAACAAGCTTACCAAACTAGATGCCCCAACAGGAGCTGTGGCCAAATCCACGACACCGATGACCCTCAACCGTTCATTGTACGGCCGCACTCTGCTTGTGAGCGGTAACAAGTTTATCATCGATCCTTCGGGCTGCCGTCTAACAAGAGTACCAACTGCAACCGTGACAGCATCGTCAACAGCTAGTAGTGATAATAGTGCGGCACAGCTAAACGGAAACCGAACCACCCTCCGTCGCATCGATATCGGTGGCTTAACATATGTCGCCTCGGCCAAGACCAAGAATGTTTTCATACGCACCACGAATCATGTCTCGCGTGCCCACTTGATTACCGCCAGGCAACGCAGCCTGACGCTGCTCAATAAGTCGTTGGTGAAGACAAATGTGCCATGTGCCATTTACCAGAAGCTCGGTAAATGTGTGGCGCACAGTCGCGGAAAGTGCCGAAAATTGCACGACAAGCGACAGGTCACAATCTGTCCCAGGTTGGTCCCTCAGCCGTGCGAGGAGAGACTCTTCGATAGTGTTCTGAGTGGAGGCTTTAAGCAGTAACTCTCTTTGCTTAACTTTGCTTAACCATTTTCAGCTTTCTGCGAGGCGAATGTACCAAGTCCGACTGCTTGCTGTCGCACAATGTTACGCTGGAGAAAATGCCCGTCTGCCGCTACTATCTGCGTGGCGTTTGTGTGCGCGAAGACTGCCCCTATCTGCATAAGAAGCTCAGCCGCAATACCGAGATCTGTATTGACTTTGTGCGTGGCTATTGCTCGCTTGCTGCCGAGGTAAGTTTTGATCCAATGGCAAATCCAATGGCTATTAACCCCTTTGCTACTTCAAGTGCAACAAGCGTCACGAGTTTGCCTGTCCCGAGTTGGAGCGCAAGGGTACTTGCGAGTTGGCCAAATGTCGCTTCTGCAAGCAAACCTCAAAGCGGCTGATAAAACCCAAGCCGAAAACGAAGAAGGAGTCTGTCGGCATCCAGGAAACTCCTCAGACTGCTAACCCTGGAACGGAACAACCCAGTAGTTCTCGCTACTTTAAGTCCGAAGGCGAACAGGCTACCCAGGACGAGTCTGCGTCGGCCGTTGACCAGCGAAATGGCGATAGCGAAGAAGAACTGCCCGCGGAAGAGGAGAAGGCGTCAGCGGAGGTTGGCCCAGTTAGCTTCCGCCAACGACCAAAGTTAGGGACACTGCCTGCGTTCATACCGCTGGGCGAAGAGGAGTGATAAGTGGATGTGTGTGACAATTCTTGGACCCAACGTTTCAGGTACAAATCAATTTGGTTAAGTATGATTCTACAGATATTTATAAGTCCTTATTTTTCTAGTTTATTCAATTTTATTACTACGAAATAAAGAAATATATGAAGCAAATGATTAAAATAATTAAAGTGAGTTTGTTTTTTGATACTCGATTTTGATATTCGGTTTGATGAAAAGGATATTGTAGAAATGATGAAATGTTTGTCATCTCAATGAATTCTTAATTTTCTAAAGCTATCTTAATAGCAATGTATGTATATTTTGCAGCTTTTGGTACTTACAAATACCGAGATTATTAATTGGGACCGAGAAATATATATGTATATACAAAAATGCAATTAAATACATGAATAGATCAAAAACATGTCAATCTTTGGTTTACTAGCAGCTTAAAAACCGGAATTACAATTAATTAAAAGAATTGGGGTATAAAAAGGTCCATACTCCATAAATATGTAGTTCATATGTAACAAATTTGTAGTTACGGTGTAGTTACCATGTACCAAAATGGACATTTTATGGACCTTTTTTGTTTAACCCTTATTTTATAAACAAAAAAATAAAATAAAGGTACTTAAAATTAGCATATATTGTAGAAAATTGATTCATCAATCGGATAAAATGAAATGTTCAGTGTTGAGCGTCTAGCTAGCTCGTAATATTAAGCCGAATATCAAAATCGAGATATATATATATATCGACTTCTGATCATGGAGAGAGAACGATTAACCCATTGTCGACCTGAGGGTATTTAAATACACTCAACGAAAATTATATATCCTTAGAGCTTTTTTAATTAAAAAGAAATGATAGGATTTATCTACAAGAAGAATTTTCAAATAGTATTATTTTCGCGGCTTAACTAAGTTTCTTACCTGTTAAAATAAAGGGGGGTTAAGTGGGTTAAGCTCGGACTGGTCGCACCGCTCCAGCTAACAGAAATTACGGTACCGAAAGGTCGTGCGCACGCGTAGCTCCGAACGAAGTGAAGTGAACCAAACGCGGTGGTATCGGTTTCGAAAAACGACTTCCATTTTTTCAATTGTGGCAAATTTGTAAAGTGAGTTTGAGAAAAAGAAATGCAAAACAAAAGCTGAGAAACTTCGGCAACGGCCTTTGAACTTCGCAAGGTAGCTTTGACATCTGCTGACGTTTTCGGAATTTATGCACTTTGTATCTCTCTGTGCTTCTCCCTTTCTTCTTTGGTCTGCGCAATCGAGGCCATGCATTTTTCCCCATTTTTGCCAAACAACATGGACTTCGATTTCAATGACCAAGACTGACTTCTTGTAGTTGTCGTAATTTTCCCCAAAACGTTCTTGCTTAGGTGCATTCCACAGTAAATGCTACTAATAACAAAGGCAACAACAAGAAGTTGTAGAAAACAAGGAACCCAACAACAACATCGAAAAAACCAAAGGAAGGCAATCCAAAGATTGGCCGCTTCCAGCAAAAAGATGAAAAAAAGTTGCTTGACTTGTTTGACCCAGGCATGTGTAACTGCTGTGTGTGTGTTTGGTGGGTTTCGTTTGCATGTGTGAGTGCGGCTCTGGCCATCCATGTCTTCTTCTTCTTCTTATGCTTCATCTGTTGCTTCTTGTTGTTGGCCGCTGTGCAGCCGCAAAAGCAGCAGCCCCTATTCTACATAAATTTCCAAACAGAATGACACATAAAAGCCATAAAAATGACTTTTTAATTTATGCAAAGAACAACAAAAGCAAATGTAAAACAACATAACGGCCGCCTGCATAACTTTAATAACTTTATGTAACACAAAAAACTGCAAATGGATTACGGCAACAAATATTTTCGTGCGTAAATGTGTATGTGCGTTATGGAGTGTGTGTGAGATAGAGAGGGAGTGCAAATTGAGGGCCGCATTCGTGGCTTGTTGTTGTGGGGAAAATGACTTACAGTTAATCGGGATCGGAATGATTTAGTGCAGAATGTGCTCAGTGTATATAAACATACACATAGTAAATACATACATACATACAGAAGAAGAGAAAAAGCTTCTTTTCTAAATTCTTCGGCTCTCTCGTTCTCCCTCTAGCTCTCTCCCCCCCCCCTGTTGAAACTCATTTTCATTCCGCATATTTTCACCAATTAAATTAATTTTAAAATAATTCCCCAGTCTGTGATAAAACAAAACGAGAAACAAGAAGAGCAGAAAGAGAAAAGCAGCAAGCAAAAACAACGGAAAAAAGGAGAAAATCAGAGAACCAGCAGCAATAACAGAAACAACAACACCAACGGCAGGTGAGAGATAGAGAGTGGAAAGAGAGAAGTACAAGGTAATCTTTCCAGTCTGCAGCGGCATTCCATTCCATGGTGAGTTGTAGTTGTAGGGTGGGTGAAGTGAACCCAAAAAAGTTCCCAAACCAAAAGTCTTGACCAAAAATGCTTAAGCAAGAAATTTATGTGACATGGGAATTAAAAATTCAAAACCCAAGGGGCCCCTACTTCCCGCTGTTCCTTCTGTCTCTGCAGGTCAATAAAAATAATTATATTAGATTTGATTTTCATTTAATAATTTGCATAATTTGACCCTAAATGGGGCCCCACACCACACTGCGGTGGGTCGTTCGCTCGCTCTCTCGCTCTCCATAGAACGGTAACGGCTAACGGTGATTGCTGCAGCATGGCTGCCACTTTCTAGAGCTCCTTTTTGGCCCGACTCGGACTCCGACTCCGACTCGGTCTCGCTGCGCTTTAGTCTAATGATGTCAATTACATCGTGCCACTCGCAGCAGCATTGCGGACAACAAATGCATGCCACGCTTATAAGGCAGCAACAATGCGGCCTGCCACAACAGCTACAGCAGCAGCAGCAGCAGCAGCAGCAGCAGCAACAGCAACAGCAACAGCAGCAGTAACAACAACAAGTGCCTGTGCCTGTGCCTCCAACTCTGGCTTCATTAAAATTGCTATTCGTTTTGTCTACATCCATGTCCATGCCCCTCTCCTTCGCTCTCCGAACCGTTCGTTCGCCTTGTTTCCTTTTTCCATTCCATGCTGTTTTCATGTTCGTGGCTACTGGGAAATAGTTTAATGTTTTACCAACCAGCAGCAGCAGCAGCAGCAGCAAACAATTTTAATGAGTTTTCACGAAATTGTACAAGCTCCCTGTTAAGGCCATGAAAAGCCAAAAACCAACAAAAAACCGAAACACCTCATATAAAACGCAACACATTTCGTATTTGTGTGATTAATTTTGTTGCCGATTTGTTAGTTAACAAGTCGCAAATGTGTTTGGGGGAGGCAGAAGGAAAACTGCAGGAAAACCTTGGGAAAAATCCACACAGCAGCAGCAGCGGATTGTCTGAGGGAAACGTAGACGGAAGTGTTTCAAGCCGTAAATAAGATATGTTGGGTATGCAATAAATGAGCTTTATATTCATTGATTTTCTTCTAAACTTTCCTAATCTTTATAGACAAAATAAAGCGTATTTTCCGTGTCATTTATGAGTACTTAAGCACCCTTTATTCATCGCTCTGCTCCCCAATGGAATGGAATGAACTTCAGGCTTACAGTTTAATAATCATCAAATTTATGACTCAATTTTTGTACTGAGGCTGCGCTCCAAAATTTGGCCCAAGAGGAAAGACTGAACAAAATCGGTACCAAAATCGCTGTTGTCACGCCCACGTCGTTGCATGGCCAGGGGTTATGGTGGTAGAAATAAAAGCGGATCGGAGCAGTGATGGGGATGTGGATGGGGGCCCTTTTTACGCCCAATTTGTCACACATTTCAACAGGTTACGTGATGGAGAGGGAGATGGAAAAGGAAAAGGAGGAGAAGGCGGAGGCGGAGGCACATTATCAAAACCCGAACGAAGAAGACGTTGACGAGGAACGAAGTAAACGTCTCTGGATGGATACCCACATACTGAGCTCTGGTCTGGGTAGAGCAGAGGGTCTCCGAGCCTGGACATGGACATGTCTGTGGTTGGGTAGGCGTTTGTGGTGTGTGGAATTTTCGGGCATACCTGGCGGGCCTTATAAAGCGTGAGGAATTTCTTCTTACTGCATGATTCTCTGCCCTTCCCCCTCTGTTTGGTTCCCGGATCTGTGGGTCTGTGGCTCTTTGGCTCTGCGGCCTGTTGTCCTTTCTAAGTGAAAAATTATGCAAAAGTGTTTCATTTTAATAGCGGAAATCATTTATAGAAGTTGTAATAAAGAACCAGCGTGTACTCCTCGTCCCTGGATGGGTCCATGGATGGTCATGTTTTGTTGTGTTTTTTTTTTTTTTTGGTTGATGTTGCACGTCCTTCCTCCTTCTTTGTGCTGTTGCCATTGCTGGTGCCCAGGGCTGAGTTTTGTGCTCGTTAAACGACCGCCAACGTAGCCCGAATGCAACAATGTTGCAACACTTTGTTATTGTGACAGTGGAGCAGTGGAGTGTCGGGTGGTTTAGGAATGGGAATGGGAATGGGAATGGGGATGGGGCCACATGGGGTACTGTGGCCATTCAAATGGAGTCCAACTTTAAGGCAAACTTTAGTTAGCGCTAATGACCTGACAAAAGGAATTCAAAGTGGTTCTTGTTCATGTTTTGGCTTGTGTGGTGTTGTTGTTGTTGGTAGTTGTTGACTTGTCCCCAGACTGCGCAGAATTAAACTGCAAGAGTTCCATTAGCTACAATGAGTGACAAAAGATCGGCCCAAGGAATTCCAAATATATTCCTTCTATTCCTTTCTATTCCAAAAGATGCGATTTTAGCTCAAAATATATACAAAATATTTTAAAGAGCTCTAAAGGTATAACATACATGTTATTATAAGGTCAAAAATGTAAAAAATATTTACTGGTGGCTTCGGTTTTCACTTACTTTGGAGTTGTGCAGTTTCAGCCAAAAGGTTCCGTTTACGTTTTTAGGTGCTCCCGTTTTCGCAATTTTTGTCAACGATATGTCTCATATTCTCATGTCCTTGTACAATAAGTCATCGATTTTTTTCCTATTGCACTTATGTTTTGTTTTGTTTTATAAAAAGCAGTTTACTTTTCATTTCGGCGAGGAAAATGTATCCGTATTTCCGTTTTCAAAAGTAAATCGGGTTTTTTTTTTTGCGAAAGTGAAAGCCGGTGCATGCCTGATTGTTTGGATATTAACTCGTCTAAAAACTAAAGTGCACCGACTTTACATAAATTTGTCTTCATTTTATAAGATTTATAGATTTTAAAGAAGGAAAAAACCCAGCAAATTTTGGAAGGTATTTTATATGGAAAAATAAAAGACTTAAGGCACGAACTTGCAAAAAAAAAGGGGGAAGAAATATATAAAATACATAAAAATATGACTTAATTCTAAGAAAATTCCAGAGAAATACAAAAGACTTGGGACACGAACTTGCAAAAGTAAAAAATTAAAGAAAATACCTGTAATCTTTGAAGTGATTTGATGTAAAGCAACCAAATCATTTCCCATATGACTTCATTCCATGGCTAAATCAGTGCCAAACTCCCAATGGATAAGAAAAACTCAATGAAATGGGGAAAAAAGCGACTCATCTTTCTCAGCCTTCTGTCATTGCCTCTGCTGCTGTGCTCACACACACACACAAACACACGAAGACAGACAGACAAACAGAGAGACAGACAGACATAAACACAGCTGCCATAAAAACGATGGTGTACAAGTACAATTATAAAACCATCAAGGCATCTAAATTAGCTCATTTGGATCCATGGAACCGGGCTTCATAATCGTTAAAAGCCAAACAGCAGCAGGCAGCAACAATAAGCAGCCAGACACAGAAACTAATAATACGAGTAATAGTGCAAAAAGTGCAAAAGAGTAGACGGAGCAGAGGGAAAAGGCGAAAGAAAGAAAACATAACCAATAAAAGTAATAAAAGCAAACTGTTAAAAATGCCGCCACACAGGCGGCAAGGCAATTGATAAGCGTTTTATGACAGCAGCGATCTATAAAAGACAGAGAGAGCCTCGCAGAGAGGGAGAGGGAGAGGGAGACGGAGAGGTGAGCGGTGAGCGGGAATGCATTACGGTTTATGAATTTTTTTTATGCTCATTGATTTGGAAATTGCCGCGGCATTGAGTGCATCGAAACGGATCATAAAAATATCACAGAAGTGATCATAAATGCCGCCAACAAATTCCAATTGGAATGTTCAATGCCGTTCCAGTGTTTCTTCCACTCAATAAAATTGAAACGGATCAGATTCCAATGGGCAAGCAGTGCAAAGCAGAGCAATAATGTTCTAAATAGAAGTACAGTCGTGGCTCTAGATCTTTTAGAAGCCAGAAACAGTTAAATATCCTATGAGCGAAACAGAAGAGAAGAGAAGTTGCATCAGTAGCAGTATTTTTACTGTTCTCTGTATCGTTTCCTCATTAGAATTCCAAGCGCCTAAGACACATTTCCCCCGAATCGGGAGTAGAGGGAGTCAGTTTTTATATGTATGCATGCATGTATTTATGTAGATTGAGTGCCTTTGGACCTGTTCCCGTCCGCTATGCTATCTTTTATCGTATGGGCCTGTGTAACCAATTTGTTCTCTCATTAGCATGCCATTGCTGTTGTGTTCGAGAGAGAGTGCACTGCCAGCGCATCCAATGAGTCAGTGGAACCAATGGAACTTTATTAGAATCATTGAAATCATTGAGGAGAGAGTCCATGGAGCAATGGCGTTTGCGGTTAACCCGTCTGTCACTCAAGTCTTTTGTCATTGCGCGGCATAACATTTCAATTAAGGCCTCCAGCATACGTACACGTACATACATATGGCTTCTAGCCGCAACGCAGCGAATACCCCTTGGAAATCTATTAAAAGACACACGAATGCCACACAAAAGCAATTTCTATGCAAGAACAACAGCAATAACAACAACAACGGTTTGGTTTGGGTCGGGGTCGGGGTCGGGGTCGGTCTGGGCTCAGGCTCGGGCTCGGGCTCTCTCAGATGTTACCAATTTCCGCTATAAGAAGAGATTTAATTGATTTGGCCAATTTGGGTTTTTTAATTACGATTTGCTGCTTGTTGCGGTAACTCTGCCTGTTAATGTTTTCTGATGCGAACTTTCTCTAAGAAGAGTTTTGCAGCTACCGCAAACTCAATTAAATGATAACAAGTCCATCTGGGCGGGAGTCGGGAGTCGGGGCGTGGCCGAGCCCATCCCAGACCAACGATGGCGATGATAGCCAGGCGCCGCTGGCAAGTGAATGGCGCAATCAGAATCATCTGGTCTCGCCAAACAGAATTCCCACTGAGCTCAGGCCACTGTGCGAAAAGTGCTACCCGGGAACAGGGCTGTGGTGGGCAGGCGAGACGTCACTGGGGAGAGACGAGACGTCTGCGGGCCCCACAAATTTATGGCCACATTCAATTGTCAAGTTTATGTGACTGCGACTGAGGATCGGGCCAATATTTGCATAAGAGGCGTCGTTGTCGGCGTTCGTCCCTTCACTGAAAAAAAAAACAACAACAATACAATCCGAAACGTCAGAGTTTTGTGGATATTTTAAGGCCCAATAGATACAAATCTATGGCTTTCCCATGTGTGATATTTTACTAGATCATTTTTCTTTGTACATCTTTACAGAGGCGATAACTTTTGAAGTTATTTTGCTAAATATTTCACTGATATTTCACACAGATTATTCTTTTAGAGACACAAGTCGGAGCCTAAATATTTACCGAATGAATGCCGAAGATATGGAATGCCTTGTCTTTTTTCTCTCAGTGTTTTTTTTCCCTAGAATTCGCATTGGCATTTGAAAGCCCCCATTGTCAGTCTTCTCCTCTCCTCCTCTCCGGCTGGAAGCTTTTGTTTTTGCTTTTACATTCCCGCCATCATTCTCTCTCTCTACCACCTCACTCTCCCTCTCACCGTCTCACCGTCTCACCCTCTCGCCGTCTAAACATAAACATAATCTCCTCTGTTCTGTTCTGTTCTTTTCTTTTGTTGCAGAACGAAGGCGCTTTTTGATGGTATGATTCTACTTCTTGTGGCATACAAATGACGAATTATGAGAATCTTATAAATTTGCCATTAAATTTTAATGCAAATAATCATCATGCCAATAGTAATAGCGAGAACAATGCCAAAATTGCCGTCGCTGGCGAACAGCTTTTAAATAAGATGTCGCAGCGGGATTTCTCCGAGGTAAGTGGAAAAGGGTATCAAAATACCCATCATTATTTGGCATTCGGCAGCAGCTGGAAACCGTACTCCCTGTGCAGAGTATACCCCTTTCTCTCTCTGTCGCCCGACACGCACAAACATGTTTTGGCCATGTACATATGTACATACATGTTTCCAGTTTGCAGTTCAAACACCATGACAATTATTTATGGCCTTCAAATATATGTACATCCATATGCAGGTACATATTATGTACAATATAAAACTTAATCAGGCATTACGCCGCTCTGCTCTCCAAATTTAACCTCAAGAGGCAGAAAAGTTCAAAAAGAAAAGAAGTCCCACAGACAAAACAGAAAACAGAAAACAGAAAACAGAAAACAGGAAAGCAGAAACAATCAGGCAATAATCAAAATGATGGCAAAATGATTTCAATGCTGATTAACTCAACAGCAGCGGCAAGACTACAAAAGGGCTTAGCTACAAGCAACAAAAACAACAACAAACAACAACAAAAAAAGAAGCAAAAACGAGCAGCCAAAATTAAACAAAAGCCAAGCAAAGCAGAGCAGCACAGAGAGAGAGAGAGAGAGAGGGAGTAAACGAATCACGAGTATCACATGAAGAAGCTTTAGATACCCTTGCCGATTGGATGGATTGGATGCCATATAGAGCTGTCCTTCCATTCCATTATGTTGAAATTCAAATTATATATAGATGTATTTACACTGAGCTGATTTCGTAAATAGAATTGTACCTTTTGTGAGGGTATCAAAGAATGCCAAAACGTAAGACATTTTTGACTTGCACTAACCCCCAGCATAGCCCCAGTATAGCCCCAGCATAGCCCCAGTACAGCCCCAGTCCTGACCCTGACTCTGACTCTGGCCCTTTCATCATATTCCGCGCTGTCATGTCAGGGACAAAAAAACAAAACCCCAACAACAAGAACAAGCAGAAAAGGCTGAACAGACGACAACGTCAACGATGTTGGATAAGTTTCAGGCGCATGTCTCAAAGACAGATCCCTGGAAGCCACCCCCCCTTCCCTGCCGGCTGGCAGTCTCCTCCCTGACTGACGTCCGTGTCTGTGTCCGCATTTCGAGTGGAGTGTCCCTTTGGCAGCTAGACGGACGATAGGAAATGCTTAAGCATAAACTGGGAGGAGCGCAGCGAAGGGGGAACTTAATTCGATTAAAGCTCATGTTTGAGGGGTTAACCAACAAAGGCACAATACTTGCTGTTCAGTAACGTAGGCAGACACGGCAGACAAAGGGGAAAAAGCTGCATAAATATCCGGCTTAATTTGATGCATCTTTTGAAGAGATTAGTCAGGATTAGGTCCACGTCCACGTCCACGTCCACCCCTGTGGCCTACGCTCATGAACATCGCATGTAGAAGAGCAGCAGAAGAGGGATGCTCTTAATTAGATTCGTGCTGGAAACTGAATTGTCAATTAATGCTCTCTTTTTCAAGAGCTTACTCCGAATCAAGGTCACCCTTGCTCTCACTTACATGCGCTCCTTCCAACGGGATGTGCCTGAAAAGCTCTCATTCGCCGTCGCCTAAGCACAGCGTATCAAAAATCGTCAAAGCGAGCTGAAGAGAGAGGAATATCAGGAGCGGAGAGTGGGCGGAAGAGGGCCTAAGAGGAAGAGCCCGCAGCTAATTATTTTATTACGCGTTAAATTGCAACAAAATTCTCAAGTTGAGCGCAAAACATGCCAATGTGCGCCACAAGCAATCGTGAAATTGTTCGCATTCCAATGCGGCGGACTTTATCGATGGTCCGGGGTCCAGTCCCCAGTCCCCAGTGCCCAGTGACCAGCCTCGGGGGCCTCACAGGCACACTCTCTTACTCGCTCACACACAGACACACACACACACAGATAGAGACAAACACAGAGAGGAGATGAACTTCCATTTGGTTCCAGGCAACAACCACTCGAAGCGAAGCGAAACCCAACTGCTGCCCGAATGCATCTATGGGTGCCACTTTTTTGTGGCGTTCTTTCTTCTTTTTTTTTATTATTTTTTTTTTTAGCTCTTGCCTGTTGGGCGGACAACTGCCAACCGACAAACAGCGACCAGTTCTCGAATCGCAGGTTTTTCTCTTACATTCCTGAATACCTCTTTGGACTCACTTCCCATTGCCCCTCTATCTCTGTCTCCCTCTCTCTCTCTCTCTCTCTCTGTCGCTGGCTGCCTCCTCTTTTTCTCCCTTTCTCATTGCATAAAATTCTTGTCCGTCTTTGACTATTTTCTAAACTGCTGTTGGATGCTGCTGCTGCCTGCCGTGGATGCTGCTTCCAATTTAGCTGGAATTGTTGAAGCGAGATAGCAAGCGTATCATTTTACATGACTTCTCTATGTGCCATTTGGGCGCCAATTCCTAAATTGACATACAGCATGGCACGAGGAACGCGAAGGCGAAGCTAAAGGGCAAAAAAGCGCGAAGGAAAGGTAGTACATAGAAGCCGTTGTTGTGGATACACTTTCTGGACGATGGTATTATGTACAGGGATATTGATTTGATATCTGAAGGGCCAAAGGGATTAACATCGAGTAGATTCGATCCCTCTTCGGTATAGGGTTTCAGGAAGATAACTGTACAGAGACGCATCAAAGTTTTCAAAGTTATCCATGAAAATGGATAAAAGCCGCCTGCCATGCCATAAGTCGCGCACACCATGTGGAATTTAAACGAATAGAAAGGCAACTCTGGGATTTTGGAAAGCTTCACAGCCTGCACTGTAAACAGTAAACTGCTGATTAAAAGAGGAAAAGAGAAAAATGAAGGGAAGGGAAGGAAGGGGAAGACCCAGTCGGAATTCATTCCCACAGTTTGAAGGGAGCTTATCCCAAAAGCTTATCCGGTCGCTGCCTAAGCTGTGCTCTGGCTGATTCTGGATCGCATTTGGTATACCTTTCATTCTATGTGCCTCTCGGATCTGCCTGCTATTAATATTATTATTATTTTCGTCGGGGAAATGATAAAATCAGCTAATACTCTAGAGAATGCTGGTCCATGCAGAGGCAGAGAGAGAGAGAGAGAGAGAGAGAGCGGCGGCGCTCCCTTCCGCCGTTTCGAGGGCATGTTCTGTGCGTGTTTATTTGACTTTGACTTTGACTTTGACCACCACAATCTTCTCCCCGAGATCACTGCCTGGCCTTCCAGCACCGCCAACGCATGGATCTGCAGGGGGAACGATCTTCTACATTTCGCAAAGAAGGAGAGTTTTGGGGCTCTTTTGTGGTAACGCCCTCTTCATTTGTGGCTTATCGCCGGAGCTCTGAGCTGAAGACTTGGCTGGCTCTTATAAGCTGCATAAAACGAAAATTACGTTCTGCATCTGTCAGATACTTTGTTGTTGCCTGATTTATACGCCTGGCGGAGACCGTGCAGCGGTCGAGAGCGTCCAGAAGGCCAATCTAAGCACGTTATCCGTAGCTCACGCCCCGCCAGCGACAGGCGCGGCACCGACGGACCGGGGCATGGGGCATGGGGCATGGGGCATGGGGCATCCACATCGACACTTGTCGGGCACGTTTTCTAGGAAGCCACAGCGGGACCTGGCCATGGCCTCGTCTCGTATCGGGCTAATGCATTTGCATACTCATTGCATTTAATTGCTTCAAAAAATATGTAAAAAATTCTACGTCGTTGTCACGGTCTCGTCTTGTCTTGGTCTCATCCAGGCCGTGGCCGTGGCCGTGGCCGTGACCACAGCCTTTGGTGGCTTATGCCAAAAATGGGCCTCAACTCTAGCACTCCGACACTTTTTCCTATGCGCGCTGCTACTGATTCGACTGCTGCCCCTGTCCCTGCGCCTGCGCCCGCCCTCCCCAGACCAACTGCTGCTGCCAGTCGTGGCTCAGTTCTTGGGCCACGAATTCGTGGAATTGCTTCCGCATTTGATGAGCGGCGGCGGGTGGCAGGCAGAGCGGGGGGCGCGAACAGGATCGGGAGCTGGGAGCGAACAGCAGTTGGCCGGGAAACGTGACTCGGTGGCCGCATACCTGAGCACCACCACCGCGAGAGGGCACTAAGGCTTGGAGCCGCAGTTGGAGCCGAGGCTGGTGCGTCGGCATTTAACATAATTACAACCCACTGACGACCGCACAGTGGGGCAGGGTTCAAGGATATGGGAGATATGTACATATGGATCCTTGGGCAGAAATACCTTTCTACCATGAGAGCTGTTTTGGAGGAAGGAAAACAGAACAACATTTTAGACATTTTTAATTAGTTAATTAATTTAAAAACAAAATTCATGTTTATTTTTTTTTTTGTCTTTTTGGTTGGTTTGGTTTTGGTTATTTTTTTGGCAACACTTTTTCATTTCTTTCATCGATTAACGAATTTGACTCCAGTACATACCACTTTTGACCCACTGTTCAGCATTCCAATGACTGCGGCAGATGTGTGCAATCATCCTCGAGTCTGCCCCCGATCCTTGCTCTCCTCCATCTCCTCTGTACAGTTGTGTTTATTGCTCTACTTAGAGGCAGTCGCAGTCGCAGTCGGCAGGGAATGCTCAAGCCAGCAATTTGGCCATAATCAATGCTAACTCTGATCCACCGCTCATCCTTAAACCTCTCTCTCTCTCTCTCTCTCTCTCTGATTTTGTCTCCTCCAGAACGAACCGGAATGTAATCCGGAGCTGCCTGCCGCGAACCGCGCCCTCTTCCTGGAGAAGGTGCGCCAATCGAATGCCGCCTGCCAGAACGGAGACTTTGCCACCGCGGTGCTGCTCTACACGGACGCCCTGCAGCTGGACCCCGGCAACCACATCCTCTACAGCAACCGTTCGGCGGCGCTGCTCAAGCAGGGACAGTTTGCGGCTGCCCTTCAAGATGCCACGCAAGCGCGAGAGCTGTGCCCCAAATGGCCGAAGGCGTACTTCCGCCAGGGCGTGGCTCTGCAGTGCTTGGGACGCTACGGCGAGGCACTGGCATCCTTTGCCTCGGGCCTGGCCCAGGAGCCCACGAACAAGCAGCTGATGGGCGGATTGGTGGAGGCTTCGTTGAAGAGTCCCCTGCGGACAGCCCTGGACCCGACGCTGCAGCAACTGAGGACGATGCAGCTGCAGGAGTCGCCGTTTGTGGTCAGTTCGGTGGTGGGGCAGGAGCTGCTGCAGGCCGCACAGTACCAGGCAGCGGTGGCCGTGCTGGAGGCGGCTCTCCGGATCGGCAGCTGCTCGCTGAAGCTGCGGGGATCCGTCTTCAGTGCCCTGAGCTCCGCCCACTGGGCCTTGAATCAGCTGGATCAGGCCATTGGCTACATGCAGCAGGATCTGGCGGTGGCCAAGTCCCTGGGCGACACGGCGGGCGAGTGCCGGGCGCACGGGAACCTCGGTTCCGCCTACTTTAGCCAGGGGGCCTACAAGGAGGCTCTGACGGCGCATCGCTATCAACTGGTGCTGGCCATGAAGTGCAAGGACACGCAGGCGGCAGCCTCGGCCCTCACGTCGCTGGGACACGTGTACACGGCCAGCGGGGACTTCCCCAACGCCTTGGCCTCCCACAAGCAGTGCGTGCAGCTGTTCAAGCAGCTGGGGGATCGTCTCCAGGAAGCCCGCGAGATCGGCAACGTGGGCGCCGTCTATCTGGCGCTTAGCGAGTGCGAGGCGGCCCTCGACTGCCACACGCAGCACCTGCGGCTGGCCCGCAAGCTGCACGACCAGGTGGAGGAGGCGCGAGCGTACTCGAATCTCGGCTCCGCGCATCACCAGCGGCGACAGTTCACGCAGGCTGCCGCCTGCCACGAGCAAGTGCTGAGGATTGCCCAGGCCCTGGGAGACCGTTCTATGGAGGCGGCCGCCTATGCGGGCTTGGGGCATGCGGCACGCTGCGCCGGCGATGCAAATGCCTCGAAACGCTGGCACGAACGGCAGCTGGCGATGGCCCTGGCCGCCAGGGACAAGCTGGGCGAGGGCAGAGCCTGCTCGAATCTGGGCATCGTCTATCAGCTGCTGGGATCCCACGATGCGGCACTGAAGCTGCACCAGGCCCATCTGGGGATAGCCCGCTCGCTGGGCGATCGCACGGGCATGGGCAGGGCGTACGGGAATATGGCGCGCATGGCCCACATGGCCGGATCCTACGAGGCGGCGGTGAAGTACCACAAGCAGGAGCTGGCCATCAATCAGGCGGTGCATGATCGCAGCGCAGAGGCGGCCACGCATGGAAATCTGGCAGTGGCCTACCAGGCACTGGGCGCCCATGATGCAGCGCTCACCCACTACCGGGCGCACCTTTCGACGGCCAGGTCCCTCAAGGACACGGCCGGGGAGGCCTGTGCTCTGCTGAATCTCGGTAACTGCCTCAGCGGGCGGCAGGAGTACGAGGAGGCGGTGCCCCACTACGAGAGCTACCTGATGCTCGCCCAGGAGCTGGGGGACGTGACCGCTGAAGGCAAGGCTTGTCATCTGCTGGGATACGCGCACTTCTCGCTGGGCAACTATCGGGCAGCGGTGCGCTACTACGACCAGGACCTGGCCCTCGCCAAGGACGCCCAGCATCGTCCGAACATGGGCAGGGCCTACTGCAATCTGGGGCTGGCGCATCTGGCGCTGGGACACACTGCCGCCGCACTCGAGTGCCAGCAACTGTTCCTGGCCGTGGCACATGCCACCAACCAGCTGCCAGCGAAATTCCGGGCACTGGGCAACATCGGGGACATCCTCATACGCACTGGCTCCCACGAAGAGGCTATCAAACTGTATCAACGGCAGCTGGCACTGGCCCGGGCAGCGGGCGACCGTTCGATGGAGGCTGCTGCCTGTGGAGCGCTCGGACTGGCCCATCGTCTGATGCGGCGCTGGGACAAGGCACTGGGACATCACACACAGGAGCTGACACTGCGCCAGGAGCTGTGCGACCTGGCGGGAGAGTGTCGCGCCCATGGGCACCTGGGGGCCGTCCACATGGCCCTCTGCAGCTGGACGAATGCCGTCAAGTGCTACCAGGAGCAGCTGGAGCGGGCGCAGGAGCAGCGGGATGCTGCTGTGGAGGCACAGGCCCATGGGAATCTGGGAATAGCGCGCCTCAATATGGCCCACTACGAGGCGGCCATTGGATGCCTGGAGGCGCAGTTGGGGACTCTGGAGCGGGTCTCGTTGCCATCCACTCAGGCGGATCGTGCACGTGCTCTTGGTCATCTGGGAGACTGCTATGCGGCCCTCGGGGACTACGAGGAGGCACTCAAGTGCCACGAGCGCCAGCTGCAACTGGCGTTGGGGCTGGCCAGTCACCGGGATCAGGAGCGTGCCTATCGGGGATTGGGACAGGCCAGACGCTCGCTTGGACAGCTGCCGGCGGCTTTGGTCTGCTTGGAGAAGCGTCTGGTGGTGGCCCACGAGCTGCACAGCGCCGAGATCAAGGCTCTGGCCTACGGGGATCTGGGGCATGTCCATGCCGCTTTGGGGAATCACACGCAGGCCCTGAACTGTCTCGAACATCAGCGGGAACTGGCGCAGGGGCTGCAGGATCGCGCCCTCGAGTCGGATGCCATGTGCGCCCTGGGCCAGGTGCAGCAGCGGATGGGCCAGCACTCGGAGGCCCTCGAGCTGCACCGACAGGATCTGCAGATATGCACGGATCTGGCGGCTCCCTCGCTGCAGGCTCGGGCACTCAGCAATCTGGGGGCCGTGCACGAGTCCCTCGGCCAGCAGGCGGAGGCCCTCAAGTGCTACGACCGGCAGCTGGAGCTCAGCGCGGATCGTCTCGGCAAGGCGACGGCCTGCCTGGCCCTTGGACGCGTCCATCATCAGCTGGAGCAGCACCCACAGGCCGTGGAGTATCTGCGGCAGGGACTGACGAGCGCCCAGTCCATCGGCAAGTCGGAGGAGGAGGCCAAGATAAGACATCAATTGGGTGAGCTGGGCTGGTGGCAATTGCTTTGCTTTTATTTGTTCAGTAGGAGCCTAACAATAAGTCTAGACTTAGATTCGTGTTGATGCATGCAACAGCCAGAAGGAATATACATATATATTCTTGATCCCCATCAATAGCCGAGTCCGTCTGTCCGTCCTGTTTGACTTCTGTTTGTTCCGCTACCACGCGCCCACGCACTCGCTCTATTTCTCGCACTCTTTCTCGTGCAGTGTGTGCCCCACGCCGGAGTGAGCGAGATGGTAATTCGTTGGTGGCAAGAGAAAAACAGAGAAAGAGTATAAGGCCACAATTAGGCGCACTAGCATAACATCATTCAATAGTTAATAATCATTGAAATTTCTTTCCCCAGGTCTTGCCCTTCGCTCCTCTGGCGATGCCGAGGGGGCTCGCCTTCAACTGGAGACCGCCGCCCAGCTGCTGGAGGCCGTGCGTCACGAGCAACGCAGTCCGGAGACGCGTCTGGCCCTCTACGATCTGCAGACGAACTGCTACCATCTGCTGCAGCAGCTGCTGGTGGCCCTGCAGCGCAACGAGGAGGCCCTGGTGGCCGCCGAGCGGTGCAAGGCTCGCGGCGGAGCAGATGCCGTGGGCAATGAGAGCAACAAGGCGCCGCTGGCGAACAGCGAGGCCATCCAGGAGACGGTGAATCGCGGACGGATGCCGGTGCTGTACTACAGTCTGGCCGGGGAGCAGCTGTTTGCCTGGCTGCTGCATCCCCAGACGGGGATTGTGCGCTTCCATGCGGCCCGCATCGATGCCCAGACTCTGCAGCTGCCATTGTCCCTCAGCGAGGAGGAGGAGGAGGAGCTTGAAATGGAGGAGGAGGAGAGGGAGCAGCCGCAGGGCGATGGACTGCTCGAGCGATATGTGAACATGGTGCGGGATAACCTGGGCGTCAACTCTCAGAGCCTGCTGCACGAAGGCGACGGCAGCGGCTGGCGGGCTAGCACGGAGCAGCTGCTGGAGGATCTGCCCGGAGCAGGAGCCGGAGGAGGCGGCTTCCTGCGCATGGTCAGCAGGAATCAGCTGCTCAACTCTTCCAATTATTCCCTGAGCTCCCTGTTCTCCCTGGGCTCCGTTGGAGGCTCGGTGGCCAGTCTGCAGGGCTCCACGCGTTCCGTGGGCAGCCGCAGTTCCCGTCGGGCGCCGCCTGTGCCCGCCTGGCGGGGACCCTCCTGCCTGCACACCCTCTACAACCTGCTGCTGGCTCCCTTCGACGACCTCCTGCCCTCGGCCAATCTCTCGCGACAGGGCAGGCGTGAGCTCATCCTCGTGCTGGACAGCTCCCTGTATCTGGTGCCCTTCGCCATCCTGAGGGCGGCCGGGGAGGACGGGGAATACCTGTCGGAACGCTGTGCCATTCTTACGGCTCCCTCCCTGCAGGCGCTGCGCAGCCGACCCAAGGTGCGGCGGGATCGGGCTCGTCCTCCCAAGGCTTTGGTGGTGGGAGGTCCTCGTGTACCCGGCAGTCTGGCGGAACGCTGGGGCTGGGCAGGCGCCGAGTCGCCGGCAGCCCTACAAGAGGCCGCCATGGTAGCGGACATGCTGCAGGCCAACGCTTTGGCCGGCTCAAATGCCACCAAGGAGTCCGTCCTGGCAGAGCTTCCCTCCGCCGAATGCATACACTTTGCAGCCAATATAAGCTGGCAGCTTGGCGCCGTGGTGCTCAGTCCCGGGGACGTGGTCACCGCCGAACAGCAGCAGCAGAAGGAGCCGCACGAGCCCCAACTCTCGGACTTCACTTTGGCCGCCGGAGAACTGCGGCAGCTGCGCCTTAGCGCCCGTCTGGTGGTGCTCAGCTCTTACCACTCCGTGGAGCCCATCACGGGGGCCGGAGTGGCCCATTTGGCCGGCGGCTGGCTGATGGCTGGTGCCGGAGCCGTGCTTATTTCTCTATGGCCCGTCCCGGAGACGGCAGCCAAGATCCTGTTGCGTGCCTTCTACTCGGCTCTGTTGCAGGGAGCACGAGCTGCACGGTAAGCTCCTGCTACGATTTATCACTCTTCATATTTAATGGAATCCTCTCTCCTTTGCAGCGCCCTGGCAGAGGCCATGCAGACGGTGCAGCACACGAAACACTTTGCCCATCCGGCCAACTGGGCGGGATTCCTGCTGGTCGGCAGCAATGTGCGGCTGTCCAATAAGGTGGCGCTGGGCCATGCCCTCTGCGAGCTTCTGCGCACGCCAGAGAGGTGTCGGGACGCCTTGCGGGTGTGCCTGCATCTGGTGGAGAAGAGTCTGCAGCGGATCCATCGCGGCCAGAAGAATGCCATGTACACGACGCAGCAGAGCATTGAGAACAAGGCGGGTCCCGTGGCCGGCTGGAAGGATCTGCTGATGGCTGTCGGATTTCGCTTCGAGCCCGCTGCCAATGGCATCCCCTCGAGCGTGTTCTTCCCGCAGGCAGATCCCGAGGAGCGGCTCTCGCAGTGCTCGGCCAGTCTTCAAGCCCTGCTGGCCCTGACGCCGGCTACGCTTCAGGCGCTGGCCAAGCTGGTCCACGTAAACAGTGCCGAGCATGCGGACGACATCATTGCCGTGATCCGGAACATTCTGGCCCAGTTTCCCCCGGCCGCCGTCACCAGTACAGCAGCAGCTGTGGGTGCCATCAAGCAGGAGGAAACCTGCTGCATTGAGATGCCGTTGAGTGTGCGCCTGTGGCGCGTGGCAGGATGCCATGAACTGCTCGCCTCCGTGGGCTTTGATCTGACCGAGGTGGGGGCTGATCAGGTGATCCTCCGGACGGGCAAGCAGGCCAATCGTCGTCACTGCCAATTCGTCCTTCAGGCACTTCTTGCCTTGTTTGGTGAGTACTAAGATGAGTTTTTGCTTGGAGTAATCCTCTTATTAAGCTATATGTATATATACCCCTCCAGACACTCGAGAGGCACCCAAGAACCTAGGCATGGGCATGGACTTGGAATCGGCGCAGAGCAGCAGCTGCGAGTCGCTGGCCGAGACGGAGATGGATGCCATCACACCTGTCCAGCCCACGGCCAGCAGCACTCCCTCCGTGAGCTCTGGGAAAGCTCCGCTGCCATTGCATCCGCGCAGCGCCTTCATCTCGTATGTGCGGCGTCGCGGGGAACCAGATGGCGGACGCACAGAGGTGACTGTAGGACCAGGAGGTGGAGGGATTGGAGGTGGCTTGGACTCCAGCCTGGCCAACACCACCGACAGCGAGCATTCGCTGTCCGATGGCTATGCCACACAACCGGGCCTTGGATTTGCCAATCCGCGCCTCGGCTATGCCAGTATGCGTGCCCCTGTGAGGGTGTCACGGCCAGGCGGTGGCGGCGAGAGCGATGCCGCCTTTACCCCCAGTCCTCCTGTCACAGATCCCAGCCTGACTCTGGCCCTCGCCCACCAGACACGCATCAGGAGTCTCTATTCCCAGCCCACAACTGTGGCGAATTCAGCATCCGCCGGAATGGTCGGAAGCAGCGTGAACAACAGACGACCGGATAGCTCCAGCTCGGCCAGCAGCACCACAGACTGGGAGGGATCCGGACATGCGACGGTGCTGCGACGCGGAGCCGGTGTGGCAATGCCCCAACAGCAGCCACCTTTGCCCCCGCCACGGCCGCCAGCCTATCACAATTTGGGTGTGGGCATCGGGGGACGCAGCAAGCCCAAAATCAAGCTGGGAAGTGCCCAGAGTTCACTGGCAGCGCGGGTCAACAAGGAGCATGCTCTGTTTATGGACAGGCTGAGTGTGCGGACGGAGCTGAGTGCTCCGGGAGGCAATCCCATAGGAGCTGGAGCAGCGGCCACCAGAAAACCGCTGGCCCTGCCCGAGGAGGAAGAGGTCTCCAGTGTGGTATTCAATCCAGCGAGCCTGTACTTCTCCCAAACAGACACCGACCTGTTGTTGAGCGAGCCCAAGCCGGAGGAGAGTCCCACTGCGGCCAAGACGAGCTCCAAGTGCCTGCAGGAGAGCATGATGCGTCACATAAACCGCGAGCTGACACCCAGTATCTCAGAGCTGTATCATGAGCGCAATCTGGGCCTGGGACTGGCCCCACCGCTCTCCAAGCTGCTGCTCAGCCCCAACTACGAGGAACAGGAGGGTAACGGCATGGGCGAGGGCTGTCAGCAGTCCTCCGCCGGCCTGAAAACCCTAGTGGACGCGGTCAACGAGCTGGAGTTGAGCGGCAGCTCTTCGGGAGCCACCATGCCCACTGTGGTGGGTGGAAGCAACGAGGTGGAAGGCACATCCGGCGCCATTACCGCCGCGGACCGCGCCACCTGCCCCATTTGCGGTGAGCATGCGGATGTTATCTGCCGCTGCAAGGCTGCCACCATTCAAAAGAAGAGCAGTCTCAAGCCCTGGCTGAGCAATGTCCCCGCCAGCAGTATGGTCCAGGCCAGCGAGCTAACCACAGCGGACATTCTGGAGCGACGCCTAGAGATACACACGAGCAACGCGGGGGCACCCTTTGCGGCAGAACTATGTCGTCGCGACGAGGGTGACGGTCGCTCTGTAGCAGACTCCCAATGCAGCAGCAACTACAAGCGAGTGCTGGCCAGCGCCTCGGGTGGGGCCATGGGACTAGTGGATATTGGCAATGGCAGCTCAGCGGAGCCACAAAGCGCTCCTTCGGCGGCCACCTGCTCGGCTGCTCGTCTGGTCTAGATCTGCTTGATACTTAGCTATATTTATTATTATATTTACGGAATGCCTTTTATGAATTTTTTGTATCTTTATCACCAAGCCACTGATTAAAAAGTACTCAATTATTTAAACCATTGTGAAATAAGGACATCCCTAAGCTAAGAAACTTTATACAATTAGGTTATCTATTTAGCACAAATATAAAATGTTATATGGAAAACCTGCAGTTTATTTAAAGCACCAGGCTATACTCAGGAAAAGAGAGATTCTTATAGTCTTCAATTTGTACTCGTTTATTTTACGGACTGGGAATGTAGTCTGCCTAAAACGGACAAGAAATCCATCCTCCACTCAGTCGGATATGTGCCACACAGGTAATTTATCTTTTTGCTCCTCTAAAATTCCTAGTGTCACAGACAAACTAAAAATGGAGTCTATATACGCTAAGTATGCATGTGTTTGCGGGGGGTCTCCAAAACGGGAAGAGGGGAAATTGTTAAATGAAGACATTTTCTCGGATTTTGTAACTAATGTAACTAATTTTATTTTGTTTACTTAGTTTTTACAGGTTTCAATAATTTATGTTTTGTGTGTGTGTTTTATCATCAAGTTGTAAATGAATTTTTATGCCTTATATTTTGTATATATATGTATATATGTATGCATATATAGCATTTGCAAATATATAGCTGCATTTTGTGTGTGTGTGTGTGTGTGTGGGTGTGTGTGTGTGTGTTTTGGGGCGGGTGGTTTTGTATATATAAATATGTATGCCTGGATTTTTCACTTTACAATCTTAAATGTTAACTACGCAAAAAATGGTTGGTTTTCCCATATGTGTCTGTGTGTTTGTGTGTGTGTGTGTGTGTGCCATTGAATATGCTGCAAGACAATTCTACAATAAACTTTAATTTAATGTATATATAACTACATTACATATATAGCTACAATATATTTATATCAATGTGTATATTCAAAATGTGAAATAAAAAAAAAAACTTTATTTAAAAATATGCGTTCATTTTTTGTTTAGTTTATAATTTATGCTCCCTCCTTCGTTCCTTTCCTTATTATCGCGCCATTCATCTTCATTTCCTTTGTTGGCCTTATATTTAATATAAACCTTTTTTCTTTTTTAAATATATTTTTTATGCATATAATGGATCCTTTTTGCGTATCGTAAATTGTATAAATTACTAATATAAATTAAGCACACGATAAATTGCAGCTGCTTCAAATGCATCCATCTCTTGTCCTACAGACACGATTCATTTTCTGTGCAGCATCAAATCATTCACATATAATACCCATAATCAATATTCCGTTATTTATTATGCACTTTTTACAAAACTGTTGCCCCATTCTATATAATACTCTAGTCATAGAAAAAAAAAATAAATTAATGAGTAGCAATTAGTGGGTAAGCAAAGCTGGCTCTAGGCTAACACAAATATAACACCCTAGGGACTACAGGAATCGGTAAACTGGATTCCGTTCGTCTTTAGCTAAGCAGTCGAAAAAATTAAGCAGCAATCGAACGATCATTCGATCCATAAATTAGATTAGTTCATTTGTGGCTTTGTGGAAGTACATTTAAATTATACCAAAGACTATACAATACCAAGATGTCGCATGAGGAACAAATGCTTTTTCAATTTTCGTTTGACGCTTCATGGTACGGGCGCGCGGGGCTAGTACTTCAATTCTCTTTTACGCTACCTTCGCCTCCGAAGTGCTACTCGGCTTCGGTCAGAGAATTTGCCAATCGAATTTTCAAGATAGTTTTAGTTTAGGAGATATAAGCACTCAAAGTTTAACATTTTTTCAGTGTGCAAATATTTATTGACTAACTAACTAATTTAGCAAGTTGAGACGGCCAAAGGTCCCACTGTGCCGCTCCAAAGACATCGGCGATCCGCGACCACCGCTTCGACGGTGAAGGCATTTCCGAACAGACGAAACCGATGGGCAGCGGGGTCGCGGTAGAGACGAAGTACAGGCGAAAAGGGTCCTTTTGGGTCCTAATGTTAGGACCCGCCATAGAACAGCTTTTTGGTCGCTCATGCAACATCTTGGTATTGTATAGTCTTTGATTATACTCTTTCGTAGTATCTATGCCAAGTAGAGTGTAAAAGTGTTTTTTTGTCAAAAAAAAAATCCATGTCCGCGAACCCGTTTGTACAATACACTCGAATATAAATATCCATTTTTATGTCTCAATCAGAAATTAATTCTGTGAACTCTTTGCCATTGAAGCTCCTTTAACTCCACTCCTTTACTTTTCCTATACTAATTTTTGTATGTACCTTGCCTCCTGCAGCAATTATTTTGGTTGGTTTTTGCTTAGTTATCTGATCAATTCGTGCCTATCCGTAAAGATCTTAGTCAAAGTGCTGCACATTTTTACTCGTGGCTTGAAGACCTCAAAAAAAGTTTGTGTGTGCCATGTTTTTGTTTGTTGGTTGGTTTGTTCCATTGCCCTTATCAGTTTTGTATTCTTAAACGATATTTAACATCTTGTTGGTTTAGGTTTTAGAATTTAACACTATACACTATAAAGAGGATACTTAAAATATTGCGACCATCGTGTTTTTTTTTGTCTAGTTTAGTTTTGTAGTTGCTTTTCTTGTAGTTGAAGGTTTTTTCTCTTTTGATTCTGTATGCCTTGGTCAGTAAGTGGTGTCTGGTGTCTCGTGGTGTTCGTGTGGGTGTTGTTGTAGTAGTCTTTCGAGATACAATATCCGATGATCCCCATCAACGCAGCTGATTTCTGTGCCATACAAAAAAATACAGATACATTTAAACATATATATATATTATAGATTAGCTCCAAGTTTAAAGTATGTTATGTGTTATTCTCAGTGGGGGGAAAGGGGGGGGAATGCAGTGGAGAACAGTGAATGAATGGTGAAATGTACTAACTTCTCACATAAAATCATGAAAGGACGTTGCGCAACTTAAAGTTCGCTTAGTTTCTGGATGTGCTCGAGATGCCATACGTTGTCTCTGCTATTGTTCTGGTTCTGGTTCTGGTTGTTGTTCTTGTCGAGGATGATATTATGGAGTGTTTGTGGAAAACAAAATGTAAAACGTTTGAACACAAAAATCACACAAAGCATTTCCTCACGGCCTCAGGGGGTGGGTGGGCCAGGGAGTATGTTCTTTGTTCAGTTGCTTGGTCTCTACAATTGCTGCCTGTCCACTTATCTGGGCCGTTGTCTGTGGGGATGATATAGAGAGAGGTGGTTGATGATAAAACGGAAACGAAAGCACAAACTCAAGATAATGATTAACCCAAATGTCAATGAGGTGGAGGAGAATGGGGCCTGGTTTGAACTTGAATTTGGATTTGAGTGGGGATATTGACTCACCTAAAGTATTGATCGTGCAGCGATTGTCGCTGGAATTCGGCGGCCTGCAAATACTGTATATATGTAATTAATGAGTTAGGGATATTAATTTTGGATTTGGGAAACCTGTAGTTGATCGGCATAGGACATGCGCAGCAGGACATCCGAGTGCGGCTCCCTAGGTATAAGCATATTTGGGCGTGGATATTGGCCAACGTTCGCTGCAGTAAGTAAGTAGCACGACGGTAAAGGAGAGAGAAGAGTAGAGAAAATATCAGTTATTGGTATACTTATTAATGGAAACAGAGCAGGGGTTTGGGGGGAACCTCTTGAGGCTATACAAACTCACGTGGCAGTTGGAAACCGGCCTCCGGTGGTTGCGGCTGTGGATGCAAAGGCAAATGTAAATGAGTATGAGAGTGTGCATGATATTCTCTCGTCAATCGTATCTGAAAATTATTGAATATCGTAGAAAGTTTCAAAAGAGAAGAGCCAGTGCTGCATTTGTGGAATGCCAACAGTAGAAGATTGGTTGGTTTTTTTTTTTAATGTATTTTAATGCGTTGTTTTGAGTTTTTGTTGAGTTAGATGGCGGGTTAGATGGCGCGACTGATGGTTAGGCGCCTCCCCCCAAGTTAGAGAAGAGGCAAGCATGGCATGGCAAAGAGTATGGTTAGCACAAAAATGAACACAGCATGACAGACAGTACTCGTACACGTGCTGGGTATGGGGTTTTGGTTTTGGTTTTGATTTTGATTTTGATTGGATTGGATTGCAACTTGGAAGACTTATAGCATCGCTGCTTATGTGGTTAAACATGTTTGTGAGAGATAGCTGACAAAGTGGACAACAGAGTGATTCGATTTGTGGTTTTGTGGTTCGTTCCAAATACGATTGATCTTGTGAATATGAATATGGAATAATAGTAGTATAAAAAGAAGTGTGGCCTACCATACGCACCATGTGCTCGCCCGGATCAAGGCCTACGTGATGCGGTGGCGGTATACCCAAACGTTCCCTCTCCATCTGCGATATCGCCGGATTCGCATAGAGTGGGAACTGTGAGGGATGTATGCCGCTGCAAATATACAAGAATATAAATGTATTAATATACAATATTAATGAAGCATAAATGATGATGATAACCAACCGTCTGTAGTACTCCATCCAGTGCGGATCGAGGCGGGATTGACTCGCCGCGGCGGCTTGTGCGTTTTTGATCTCTTCCAGTTCCCTGCAATAAGTCGAAATACACCGAATGAGCACGGGGATGGATGCAGGGGTAGTCCAGCAATAGGATATATCAATGTGTGTGTGTGTGTGTTGGTTATGGCATGGAGTGGGACGGTGCATTGGCAAATGATAATCAACACAAGCGTGAATTTTGACGGTTTTTGGGATACCAAATCATAAAGATTTCTTAAAAAGCTGCGGGGGCTGGGATAGGAGTTTGTGGTGGGGTTTTACTATATCAGTGCGTTTCAGAAATTATTTTAAAATATAACTGAAAATATGTATGATCATTTAAATCAGTTATGGAATATTATGGAAAGCAATCGATGCTTTGAATTTTGCTATGGCTACGCTATCCCTTTCACGCGCTTACTAATTCTCTCTCTCTCTATCACACACACTTTTCCTCGTGCAGTGTGTGTGCCCCTGGCGGAGGAGAGCGAAATAGCAACACAGCTGGTGTTGCTGTGACAAGCGTAAGATAGAGACAGTCAGATGTAGCGGAATACAAGACAGTACGGGAAAAATGGAACAGATAAAATATTCTAAAATTCGAATAAAATAGGTCATTATGTGGTGCAACAATCAACATTAGAAGATAACTAGCGCTCGTGGTTCCTCTCTTTCTCTCTATGTTTTTCCCATCTCTCATGACAAGTGCGAGCAAAATTGAGAGAGATCGCGGAGAGATCTTTGTAGAACATCGATACCAAAAGACAGAGAAGGAGAGAGGTAGAGAGATAGAGCATGCGGCATTATTTTTGCATTCTCGGGCAGGAAGTTCTCTTCACTTTAAAACCTTTCACTTGTGCTTCTGGCTGGCGTAGTTTGTCGAAGAATAAATCTTGAAGCAATGGTAGTGGTTTGGATGGGATCAATGGGTCTGGTAGTCACGAACAGGGTTAGATCTCCCATTTTTTTGAGTTGAGTATCGAACAATATCATCTTATCCATTTATAATCCATATAATTCTTTTACTCATTAACTTTCAATCGATTAAAGTTGATTCTTATGTTCTGTAACGCACTGTTTCTTATCAATTTCTTTTGGACAAGAATTCCATTATGAGGATGTGTGTTTAAGGTATATGTGGAGATGGAGGAGTTGGATGAATGGTTGTATTGGGTGGGTTGGTGTATTGGTGCATTATGGTGCAGTTGGGTCGATCTTTCAGGCTTTTTTGTGGTACTGTACCTCTCTCTGTACATGGGGCCCATTGGATGATGATATGGCACCATCTGTTCAACAGGACTGAAATTGAATATTGAAATAATTACAATCAAGAATCAACGTCACTCAACGGACTCTCACAACATAAAGAAAGAGCAAATGGGGGAGGGAAAAGAGGGGAAAAGAACTGAAACGGAATCCTAACACCAGAGGCTGAAGAAGGAAGAAGAATAGAAGAGTCACTTCGTCCAGCATCACTCACCTGAAGGCGACATGGGGGCGTGCGTATTCGGAGAGTTGTCGCAGGGCTGGCGTATCGGCATACGGGGGCTTTAGTTCCGCTTTCATTTTGGCCTGCTGGGCCGCCTGTTGAGCGGCTGCTGCCTGCTGTTGTTGCTGCTGCTGTTGCTGTTGTTGCTGCTGCTGTGGGCAGGGATCGAATTGGTTTATTAGCTGGATCCTCTAAAGGTTCTACTCTGCTTCGCTCCACTCACCTGCCGCCGTTCGCGCTCCTTCTCGGCCAGCTTGCGATCCCGTTCCTCCCGTTTTCGGGCTAGCTTCGAGTCGGCCACCGGCTTGAATATCAAATCCGTTCTCGTGCAGGAATTGTAATCTCCGCGATCGATGTGCCGGACAAATCTATCAAGGAATTTCGAAGATTACAATCTTTTTCAATCGAGTCTTCAGTCTCTGAGGATACTCACATGGCAGACTGGGAGCGATGGCATTCGGTGTCGTCCGGCTTGGCCTCGGGACTGGGACCACGTTGTATATTGTGCGTGGGACTGGGTATATCTGGCTCCGGATCCGGCTCAATGTCAATGGGCACTGCAAGAACAGGGAATACATGCTGTAAAAACACCTTCTTTAACCACTGTCGACTCTCCATCTTACATGGCTCCGTTGGATGATGGCCTCCGCCCATGCCTGCCGAGTTGGCAGAGTGCGCGTGTGCTCGCAGGGCATCCATGTGGGAAGTGGGCTTCATGCCGTGCTGCTGACCATCTTGCGGGGCAAAAGGCGAGCCGTGCGGCGGACCAGGCGGGTAGCCGGGCATATGGGAGCCCGGATAGGCACCCGGCGGCAGGCCCGTCGGCGTTCCGGGCCCACCCATGCCGACTGGCACACCCGGTCCCCCTGGACCCTGGGGCGTCTTTGGCGTCGGCGGCTTGTTGGGCTGCGGACCGCCCTGCTGCTGCTGCTGGGGCGGGCCCTTCATCTGTTGCTGCTGCTGTTGCTGCTGGGCTGCCGCTGCGGCCGCCGCCTGATGGTGCTGCTTCTCGGCTGCATCTCGCGCCGCAGCAGCAGCGGCGGCGTTCTGCTCGTCCTGTCGCGACTGCTGCTGCTGCGGCGGACCCTGCAGGCCGGCATGGTGGGCGGCCATCACGGCGGCGGGATCCAGAGGTCCCGACGGTGGAGGCGGCTTCATGTAGGCCGGGAAACCAGGCCCGTACGGTGCATAGCCGTAATGCGAGTTGAAGGGATGATGATGCGGCGAATAGAAGACCGAGGGATGCAGCAGTGGATGTGGATACGGCGACTGGCCGGGATGCACTCCGATCTGTGGAATGCCTCCTCCCGGCGCAATCAGAGGCAATGGCAACGGCATTTGCGGATGCCGTATAACCGGCGGTGAGGCTCCCGGTCGCAGATGCGGCGGCGGTGACGTGCCTAGCCCCCTTTGGCCCGGCTGCGGGGCATACATCTTGCTCAGCGGACTGGCCATCAGTCCCGAGGCATTAGACACGGGTGGCGGCGTCATATGTGGAGACTGCTGTCGCAGCAGGGCATGGCGATCCCGCTCGGCCACGGCTGCCGCAGCCGCCGACAATGCCGAAGATGAGGGATGATGGCTAAGCGGCGACTGCGGCACCGGATGCAGCGGACTCTGGCGACTGAGGCTGCTCACACTGGAGGCTGGAGAGGCTGCTCGATGGGCAGCTGCTGCTGCTGCGGCTGCCGAGGAGTTGCTCTGGCCACCGCCAGGCGTGTTGCTGCTGCTGCTGCCAGGTCCGGCTGAACCGGCTCCACTCGAGATCTGAACGCTGGGACTGGCACGGCTGAAGGCCGACGACGGCACCGTGCTGGTAGTCAGAGCCATGCTGCTGGACGTCATCGAGGCCACCGAATGGGGCGTATTCGGTGCCGATGAGACGTGCGAGTGGGGCATATGGCTGGGCGGGGTGCGACGACTGAGGGCGGATTCGGGAAGGCCGCCCAGTCCTCCGGGACCCGCTAGCAGAGCGATGGGTCCGCCGCCCGGCCCCAGACCGGCAATCGAGTGCGACAGCAGATGGTGTCCGGGATGTGCGAGAGCCGCATGGGCCGGATGACCCGGCGGAAGATGCGCCAGATGCGGATGTATGGGCATTGGGTGGCCAATGAGTCCCGGCGGCGGATGGCCATTCCCCGCCAGTCCCGGCAGCGGCGATGTGCGATGCGTATGCGGGGATTGGTGCGGATTGCCATGACCACCGCCGGATCCGGCCATCGTTGTCGAGGGCTGCGACGTGGGCGGCTGCTCCCGGGACTGGGGATCGTGCAGACTGCGTGGCGGATGCTGGGCTGGCGATGGAGTGCGCACTGTGCCGGCGGGACCTCCAGGCGGCTGCTGTTGCTGCTGCTGCTGTTGGGGGGCGTGGGAGGGCGGCAGTCCGTGACCATGTTGCGGATGTCCTTGCAGGGACATGGCCATCGGAGCGTGCGGATGCATGCTGGGTGGCATGTCGTGCGGCCGATGGAGCACCTGCTGCAGATGATGCGGATGCATGTGGGGATGCATATGCGAGGGCGCCATCGTCGACAGCGTGGGTGGTATCCCGATCGAGCTGGGCGGCATCGAGGAGGCCACCGACATCTGCGAATGCTGTCCCGGATGCAGTCCCGGATGCATACCCGGCGGAACGCCCGGCGCACCACTCGACGACTGGTGCAGGGATGTGGGCGGTGGCGGTGGCTGGGGTCCACCGGCCCCACCCGGCGGCAGGCCATGGATGAGATTTTGAGGATGCATCCCAGGCGGCAGGCCGCCGCCTGCGGGTGAAGGCATGTGAGGCGAGGGATGCGGCGACTGGAACTGCTGCGGCTGTGGGGCCATCGACGAGGGCTGCGAGTTGCTGTTGCTGCCCTGGCTGTCCTGGCCTGGCGTCGAGCGCGACGAGGCGTCTATAGGGCTCTCCGGGGGCGGGCCATACGGGGAGGACTTTATCAGGTTCTCGCCGTATGGCTTCACGTCCACGGGTCCCGCCGCGGAGACGACTGGTGGCATCGGATACTTCAGATCCTGCGGCTGGGGCGGGCCATATTTGGCCGCCAGAGGATCTCCGTATTTGTGCATCATTCCAGGCTCGAAGGGCCGTCCCAATGGCGGCGTCTGCACATCGTGCTGATAATGCGGCTTGGGCATGGCTATGCCCGGCGGTGGCGTGGCACCCGGCGGCACCTGATGGGCCGGCGGCTGGGACTGCTGTTGCTGTTGTTGCTGCTGCTGTTGTTGTTGTTGTTGTTGTTGTTGTTGTTGCTGCTGCTGCTGCTGCTCCTGGGACGTCGGCGGTGGTCCGTACTTGTGGGCCACGTCCAGCTGGGAGGCCATGTTGTGCGGCAGATGGCCAAAGCCCGACTTGACGTCGGGTATCTTGAGGGAATCCTGGTAGCCCTGCTTCAATGGCGGCTGGTGAGCGGCGGACAACTCCACCGGATACTTGCCGGGCTGCTCAATCATGTACTTCATGTCGTACTTGCCAGCCGCGGCGGCGGCGGCAGCAGCGGCTGCTGCAGCGGCAACCGCCTGCATCTCCTGGCTGTACTTGAGTGCGTCCAGCGGCGGTGGCGGCGGATACTTGAGATCCTGCGGCGTGAATTTCATCTCCATTTCGGGCGGGTACTTTTGCGATGTGTTGGGTCCGCCTTGGGGTGGTCCATTGCCGCCCGCTCCAGCCGGATCGCTGTGCAGCTGCGGAAGCTGTGGAGGCTGCTGCTGTTGTTGCTGCTGTTGTCCTCCCGGCGGGCCGTACTTCAGCTGGGCATCGATCAGATAGCTGGCGGGAGGTGGCTGCAGCGGCTGCTGGCCGTGTGGCAGATGCGACAGATGCAGCGGCTCACCCAAAGGCGGCTGCCCACTCTCGCCACCGGCCATCGAATGGGAATGCATGGAGGTGGGCGGCACCCCAGGCCCCGTGAGCGGCAGTCCTCCCGCGTTGTGCTTCAGCGAGTCCTCGTTCTTGATCTCAATCTTCACCTTCAGATCTTGCGGTTCGTTGCTGTTCTGATTGCAGGTGGCATCCATCGAATCGTCCATGGGCTCTTTCTTGATATACACCGCCTCCGTGGGCGGACACGCAGGTGGCGGCTGAATGGATATGGGATTCAACTGCTGCTGTTGCTGCGGCGGCTGCTGGGGCGGCTGCTGCTGCTGCTGTTGCTGATGCTGCTGTTGGGGAGAGACCTCCTGCTTGATGGTGGCCAGCTTCTTGAGCAGATCGGGATCGCTTTCGCAGGTCTCCATCTTCTCGATGGCCTCCTTGCGCTCCACAGAGGCATTTAGCGCCTCCACAGTGGCAATGGTCGGCACCTTCATGGTGAGGGGCGCTGCCACGGTGTTAACCGGAGGCACACCACAGTCCTGCTGGATTGTGTTGGCAGGGGAATCCTTAAGCAGCAGCCCATCCACGCTGTTCGGAGCCTGGATGTTCGTCTCCTCGTCCATGTTCTTGATCGAGAGCGCCTCCTTGCTGCAGTCCTCCGAGGCGACCTCTGCCTTGATGGACTTCTCCTCCGTTTTGGGCTCCAGGTGGAGGCCATCACCATCGTTGGTGGCCATCTCCCGCTCCTCCTTGCAGTTGAGCATCAACTCCTTGCTGTCCTTGGTCGACTGCTGTTCGGCGGTGGTCGTGTCCGTGGTATTCGACTCGCCGTCGTCCAGCACAGAGTCCGGCCTGCTGTCCGAGTTCATGCTCTCCACGGGACTGTCGGGCCGCTGCTGCTTTCTCTTCTCCTTCAAGCTGCTGATGTTTTCGTCCGATCCACCGACGCCTCCCGCTCCCACGCCAGCATTGGCTGCCTGGTCGTTCGCCTGCTCCTGTTCGGTGCGCTTCTTTTTGTTGGGCGTGTCCTGTTTGCCGCCCTTGCGCTTGGTAGCCGAACTCTCGGCCACAGCCTTGGTCGGAGTCTTGGGACTGTCCACCGAGGAGGCTCCACCGCCGGCATCGGGCGTCTCGGAGCCTCGCTTGGGCCGCTTGCCATTGGCCACAGCGTTGTTGGTGGTGGACTGATCCTTCGAGGAGCTGTTGGTGGCCGTGGCGCCTGCAGCAGCGCTTCCGCCTCCCGCAGAGCTGCCACCGACGGACGCACCACCGCCGCCACCTCCGCTATTGCTGGCCGTGCTGCTGCTGCTGCTGCTGTTGGTGGTGGTGTTGCTGCTGCTGTTGTTGTTATTGCTGTTGTTGTTGTTGTTGTTGTTCTGTTGTTTATTGCGCGTCCTCATCCTAGAGGGTGATTCATCCCTTTTGTTGGTCAGACTCGAATCACTGTCACACTCGCTGGCGTCGTCCTCGGTGAGAGAGCTGTTCTCCTCCTTGGAGACAGCGGGCGATGAGCGACTCGCCGTCTCTGACGCCGACCCCGTCGCCGTCGCCGCCGTCGTCGCAGTTTGTGGTTCCGGTGTGTCCTCCTTCTTGGGAGGTGTATTATTATTTGCGCGCGTGACACGATTGCGTCGCAGGGCGCTCTGTCTGCGTCGCCGGTGCGGCCGATTGTTGTTCGCGCCGGGCGTCTTCTTCCACAGATAGTAGAATTCGACCAGCTCGGGGGTGTCCTTGTGCGGCAGCAGATCCTTGTGGATCCTAAAGAAATTCTTGCCAAATTGTCGCAGACCCTTGATAAACTTTTTCGTTTCGTCCTCGGTCCACTTCTTGTCGATGCCCTTCGAAACGGGGCACTTAACTAGTGCTTGTAGAGCTTTGCCTGGATCGTAGCCAGAATCGTGGAGCTGTACAGAAGATAGGCAGATATTAGCATGGAGCATATATCAGATGGGATAATAGTACTTTAGTAGGACTTACCACGTCGAGTGCGTTAATTGTTGTGTCGTCGCGACTGGCAGCCAAACAACCGTCTTCTAGTCCGCCATCACACATTCCTTGAAATGCGGCCATCGAGCGGGCAGCACGCAAGAACATTAACAAATCGCCATCGGCCACAACGCCTGGACTCCATCTTGATTCCTCTAGTTCACGTTCATCGGTTTCCTTGTCGATGGGGAAGCTTGAGATTGGATTATAATCGGGCAGTTTTGCCTTCAGTCGTCATAGGAGACAAACGAAAATGTTCGGGATTAGTTCAAAAAGACTCCAAGGAGAGCAACTCCATCGAGCGCGACCAGACACGACACGACAGGTGCGCTCAATTTAGTTTTTGTTTTTGGTTTTTGTTAGTCACACACACGCACACAATCCACACAATCACAAAAAACACAATCCACACACCACAAGACAACACCTGAAGGCTGCGAGGAGGGATTCCGTAGATTCCCTCCGGATACACGATGATACAGAAACTCTTAGGACTAATGCATGATTATGTATGAATAATGTATAATGTGTGCTACGGATTTCATTCGGATATTGGGGATTGGGAGCGGGACAGAGGATAAGGGATTTGGGATCGGTGGTTTTTGTTTTTGTTTTTTCTTTTTGGTTCAACTTCTACCAATTAGGGACTCGAACTATGAAGACGGCCAATTGTATCGCAAGAACTTGAATTGCAAAATTATTTACAAACAGTTTAAGAGTTATTTACAAGAGAGTTTAACCGAAGGACATACAATTTTTAAACAAATTGCTCTTCGTGTAGCCCTTTATCGAAGGGAAGAAAGTATTTAAGCAGTAACCAGAAACTGAGAAGAACGTTGAAAAGTCTCTCATTCATTGTTATTCCTTTTTTGGCATAGAAATACATGTGTAGAATACAAACGTAAAGCAATAGGCCTAAATATTGTGGGGAAGAGAATTTCTCTAACCACCAATGAAATATAGAATTTATTAGAAATTTTTATTAGAAAATCATTCCATATTAGAATTTTTTGGTAGTCTTTTGTTCATTTTGTGAGTTTTTTAACCCCACTCAAAACTGCGTAGGAAATGCCGTACTTCCTCTTCAAAGTCCTTCTAAGGACTACACAACATAAGGCAATTTTTGAACGATTTTTACGTTGAGAAATTCATTGAAATTCAACAGAAAGAAAATAGGAACATAAATTACAACTTTTGCAATAAAAAAAAAAATGTTTATCTCTTCTTTATTTATTGTTGTTCTTTTTTTCATTGGCATAATTGTTTAATTTTTTAGTTCTTTGTTGTTGCTTTTTTTTAATTTTCTTGTTGTTACCGTGAGCTGAATTTCTGATTTGTGAGAGTTATGTACGTACATAGACATCGTTTACCTGGTGGCCGGGACCCACTCGAATTTCTCCTTGAGTGGAGGCCGCCATCACCCTTTAAAAACACGCTTCCGGTCCAGTGTTAAGCCTTTTTATGCCCTCTACGATATGAAAATTCAACTGCAAAAAACACAGAGAAAATGCATAAAAAACGGATCGGATCGAATCGAATCGGGGTGGGGTAGTGTGGGGGCAGAGAGGGGGGTGAGTGGGAGGAGTAGTACCAGTAGTATTTTTCAATAAAGCGATGAAGTTCACATCAACATGCATAAATAAATAATCCATAAAAATAATGCCATGTAATGTGCGAACGATGGAGTATCACAGAAAAGAGAGGGATAGAGAGAGAGAGTGAGGGAGAGAGGGAGAGTGGGTGCTGGGGGCCACGGCTGACGGGGTCTGGAAATTAGGGGTTTACGCTGTCGGACGATTGAGTCCCTCTGCCACTTAATCGCTTGCATATGTTAATGCGCCTGCCTCGAAGAGGGGGTAAAAAGAGAGGAGGGACTGCAGAACGTCAGACTGACTGACAGACGTATGCTTTGGTTTGTTCATTCACTCATTTTGTACAGCTTGCATACCCTTTACGAGGGTAAGCCTACATAAGAAAATGGCAAGGCTTCATATCTTGATAACAGTTGGTACTTAGCCTCCAGGACAGTATCGAAATCGGATTTTTAACACATGGATAGCTTCTATATAGAAATTATCGTTTACAAAATGAAATTTTTAGCAATTTTTGAATGAGCGAGCTAATGAAATATATGAACATCCACGATTAAAGGGTATTCGAAAATCGTCGCTATTTAGCTATCTTGCATTCACTTTTTTCAGCATTGCTTTGGTTTCTTTTCTTCTTTTTTGTTGTTGTTGCTTCTTCTTGTTCGGGGTCTGGGTCTGGGGTGCTGCCTCTCAAGTGTGCGTGCAGCTGTAAACAGATTTTCCGCTCAAGTAACTCCGCGAATAACTGTAACGAGGAGCCAACGGCTAAGTAAGCATCCTCTCATGGGCCCTATCCTCTCTCACCCATCCCACAACGACCCCATCCCACCCCGGTATGGAATTATCATTAAATTTGCTTATGAATCAATATCATGGCTAATGCACACTGACAGAGAAAGGGGGAGAGAGAGAAAGAGTGAGACAAACGGAGAGTGAGAGGGAAACCGACACACAGTGCGTTCACGTCTCATCAGGAATGCCGACGGTGTTGCGGTTGTGTGGCAGCGGCACACAAATTATGGCAATTAAAATCAATTAATTAAATGCAGCGACAGCGACAGAGCGACCGCGGTGGCAGTGCCAGTGCCAGCGCGCGCGATGACTGCAAAAAAATTATATACATACATACATATACGTATGTATGAGAATGTATGTGTGTATTGTCGACAGATTTACACTCAATAAGGCACGACACGCCGCCTAAATGACTGACGACAGCGGGGCTAGGGAGAGAAGGAACAGCAACGGGTCTGCGAAACGATCCCGACGGAGGCGGACCGAAAGCGCAGGCCACGAACGCACACACGACTAGCCCTGGGGTTGCACAGTGGTATCGGTAGCAGTGGCACTTTGGTAACCCCCCAAGTCAAACACGCATATGAAATATTCATTGCATTTCATGGCGGGGGGGATGAATATTTCATCCCTCTTTGGTTTGAATACCCCGCAATAGTATGTGCTGAAGAATGTTACCCTAATAAATATATGCTCACCTAAAGTGAATTTGCTTAAATATTTATGGATTACTTTGAACGATCCATGGCATAAATGTTTTCTGTAACAATGGAAATAGTTCCAGTCGATACTTTAATAACTGGATTATTTCTGTTATGAAAGTTTCGACATTTCGAAAGCTATTTATAATAGATGAGATGAGATTTGGCATACTTTGGCATATCTATAATCAACAGTTTTCCCACAATTCATCAGCTTTTGACTCCAAGTTGTACCACTGTGCAACGAACGGTCGTCTGCGTTTTGGGGCCGACACTTATCAACGACATCAGCAGCCACACCAGGTTGGCAGCTCCTCTGGCCTGTTCTCTGCCCTGCTTGGCCTGGCCCGGGCCGGGTCGGGCCGTTTTGGGTCTGACTGCTTGGCTGGTTACTGCTTGCTGGTTTAACTGGCAGCACAAAACTTTTTTATGAGGGAGTCGTGAGTGGAAAAATTTCGTATAAACACAAACAGAAGGTGGCGGCGCAGGGCACGCGACTGAATCCCCCGCTGAATCCCTCATACCCACCCCCCACCCACCACCACCTGCCGGGCGACAGTGGGGGCTGGCTGGCTTCTGCCTCTGGGCCCCTGGCGCTTGGGGAAAATTGTGTAATAACTGCAAGCAGTGTGCTAAGCTCTTCTGTTCCTGCTGTTCTCCCGCTGGCACTCTGGGCTCTCTGTCTTTGGGTCTCTGCGTCGCTCTGCTCTGGGCTCTGCCTGTGGTAGCTTTTGGGGGCAAGCAGCGGTGTGTCGGCGGGGTCTGTTATAAAACAAATGTACTACAAAAAGCGACGTTGTAAACGCACAAAGCCATAAAATCTGAAAAAGACAAAACGAAAGGCTCGAACAGAGCCACATTTTGCCACCACCGAAAAGTGCCGTTCTCTGGCTCTTCTGCCTCCCTTCCACACCCTTACCCTAAAATACCACAAATTATGGCACACTGGGAGAAAGGGAGAGGGCACACACACACACAAGGAGAGCCATACTGAGAGGACAGGCCGGCCACCAGTGCCAGGGAGCAAGAGCAGGATAGCGAAACTGAAAAGAGAGCATGAGCGAGAGCAGTCTGTACATTGACTACGTGACGTTTTCGAGTACTCTGTGAGTCAGCAGCCAAGCTGCTTGGCTGTTGTTGCTCTGGCTCTGGCTATGGCTATGGCTATGGCTATGGTTCTTCCTCTTTTTGTTTTTCTCTTCCTCCTGCTGTTCTTCATCCACGGACGACGGGCTGACCTGCGTGCAAATTTAAGGCCAATAATGCTGTCAATTTCAACTGGCGTGTCCGTCTGTCTCTCAATTAATGTCATCGCGTATTATAAAGTTCCATCAGATTAACAACTCGTTTCTCTTCCTCCACTCCACTCAATGGCTGTGCGGTGGCCAGCCGTCTCCTCCCCGCCGTGGCAAATTGTTTTCTAAACAGCCCATAAACATGAACGAAAACAAAGCGAGAAATGTAAATGAAAATAAAAACTTGGAGAGCAGGCAGCAAGCAGCAAGCAGCAGCAACAACAGCGTGGCAACGCTGTCGACATGGGCCACAGAAAGAGGAAATTCAATAAACAATTTGTAGCATGAGTAGCGGAAAATTGTGTGTACGCACGCGGCTAAACGGACGCGAGTGAATGAATAAAAGAGGGGGAGGGTGGTGCGGCAGACAGGCAGGGAGGAGCAGAAGAAGCAAGCAAAGCCTGAGCAATGTATATTTACTAGAAGGTGAGGCAGTCTTAGAAACCGACAGAACAATCTGCTTCAGTAACAAACTATGATTGAACTGGACCTATCCAATGACCGGCGTATGTACTATGTGCTTTGACTATGACTGCCTTACCTTCTATGGTATATACCTTGAGCCTGAGCTTGCCTCTTTTCTATACGTGTGTATGCTTGTCTCGCTTCCTCTTTCTCGCTTTTACAGTACTCATGGGTGCGATTGTGTATGTGCGTTTGCCCAGTGTAATTTTGAAATGGAAAAGCTGTCGACTGCTGTTGTCGGCTAACTGGCTCTCCAGATCTCCTTTGCTTTAGCTGTAGCTTGTTTTTCTCTGTCTCTGCCATCATCGCTTGCCAATAAGCTGACTAATTGACTGACAAATAGGCAGCAAGCAGCAACAGCAACAACTACGAAAGAGAGCGCGCTGCGTTAATAAGAGCAGCAGACATCAGGCAGTAGTAGGCAGGGAGACAGACAACTTAAAATTCCACTGCCGCCAGATGAATGCGCCGTAACTGTACATTAGGGGTGGCCCATAAACTTGAGACTTTATCAGCAGCCCCACCACCACCCCCAGAGCCCATTCCATCCGCTCGGCGAGAGATTATTAGGTTAGTCGCCGGCTGATGGGGAAATGTAAGTGATATAGCAGTAAATAAATTAGTCAACCCCACGACCGACCATAAGCAAGAAGGGTATTCATTTGGAGGTCTATAATTCTTAAGGGATGTTTAACGAAAGTTTAACTTTGGTTCATTCGTTGTAAACTTGCTCAATTGAGTGGAACTGAACTGTAAAAGTAGAACTACTCAACTGACTCCGATTGGCCCATTCTCAGCATAGAATAGTTCCTTTATTGAGCTTTGTTCTTGGGATTTCATTTTATTGTGTTCGTCTAATGGTTTTTTCATAAAGGAATAACCTAACTAGTTTATCAGAAAATAAACCGGGAACAATTGAAATACACATTATATGCGAACTAGTCAACAAGGGAACTATAGAAATAACCTTAGAACCCTCCATATATGTAATTTTAAAACGAACCACCAGGAACTTATTCCTTTTTATTTTTTGGCTTCTGTCAATTGTGTTTCTTTTATGGTAAAACTGTTGGCTGGTTCACAAAATGAATCCTCTATATCAACCGTAAATTCAATGGATCCACTTTTTAGTGGAAAAATACATAAAACTCTGAAAAGTCTGACGGAAATAAAATGGTTCTGAAATTGCTTTTCAATTTCTCTGTGTGGTTTAAGCAAACAATTGATTGTCTGGTTCACCAGGCAACGGAACCACTGAAATATAACCCAAAAGCTGAACCAAAGTGCCCATCACTAACGCATTCCATACCCCAGGGCACACAACCAACGACCAACAAAAAGCTGGTCTATTAAGCCGTGCCGAGAGGAGTCCATTTAATTACCAAGTCGAACCGAGCCACACACACAAATGTTATCCATGCAGCATGGCCAATTGAGTTCGTCATAGGCATTTGTCCGGTCTGGTCCGGGGGCAGAAGACACTCTCCATACCAGACCCCAGGCCCCAGACCCCCATGCCATAGCATATGTACCTCTCGGTAACGGTGCCTGCATCTGTCTATTTGAAGGGTTCGTGTCAAGTACGGAAATCCCATTAAATGTTGGTTGGTAGGCACTTTGCCGAGCCATGTCCATACGTATGCATGTATGTACGAGTATGTATATGTGCACACATATACATACATATACATACGTATACGTCGGGTATACTACGAGTGTGTACATATGCATGTACGTGTTGGTTCGTGTTGTGAAAGCCAAATTTTCACAAGTCAAAACAGAGGTTGCAGAAGGGGCAAAGAAACAAACAAAGGCTAGTAAAGTAGGGGCACACTGATAGAGATAGAGGGAAGAGAGAGAGAGACGCTCGACTGGCTCTGGCTATTTAACCAAAAAGTCATAAAACAAATTTCTCTTTTCTTTTTCGCCAGTAGAGCCCCGGGATCCCGAGTAATGGAATTGTGTGTGCTTCTGTTCAGAAATATTTCGACTTCCAGTTCTACATATACTACTCGTAGTAGGTCTGGACAGGCGGCATCCCAGCTTACAGTTGTTATGCCCATTACTCAACATCAACAAGAACATTATGCCACCGCAGTGGCACTCACGATGCTCCTCCAGCTTCTCCTTTGGTCCCCCACATCACATTCCTATTCATGCTCCAATCTCTGCCAGACACACACACATACACAGACACACATACTGATACAACTCTACATGCTTTTCTTCATTCAACCCGAACGATTGAGCATCTATTCAAGCCGACGGCGACGGCAATGATGATGATGATGATGACGAGACGACGACGACGACGACTACGACGAGTCCATGGTATATTCTTATAGGGTGAGACATTAATGCTAGTCCGAGTTATCTGATACATATAGCCAGCGCAACTTGAGAGGAGTTTCTGGCAAGAGCACACCTTATATAAATACATCTTGGACGTCGAGTCAACGTTCCAAAAGCCAAATAAACGACCCACAACGCTGGCCCCATACCGCACCCAACCACACCCCCCTTTACCCAAGCGCTAACCTGTGCGCATCCATTGGCCCGATCCGAACCGATCCGAACGGGGGTCGTCTGTCGTGTCTGCTGTCGGCTTCGTTTCATACGATTTGTTGGATTTGCTCATGAAGTTGTTAAACAGATTGTCGGTGTAGATACCTTCATCATTTTGCACGCCGTCGCCTCTCCTCTGCCCGTAGCTCGCACTCTGGCTTCCCGTTACCCACCGCCAGCCAGCAGCCACTCAACTGTCTGTCCGTCCCCCTCTCGCAGCAGCAGTAGTAGTCACAGTCCCAAGTCCCATCCAGCCAATTCTCTTCTATGGCAGTGTGTGCGTCTGTCTATCTGTCTGTATCTGCCTCTGTGTGTGAGTGTGAGTGTGTGCGTGTGCTTGTGCGATTAGTTTTATGTAATTTTATCGAGTATTTTAAGGATTTTGCGGCTTATCCGCGCTTCATTTGGAAATTGTTTCGTGTTACTTATATGCCGGGATGTGTTGTCGTCTGAAGGGGCACATTAGGGGTACGGGGTACGGGGTGCGCCTTCTACCATGTGTCTGGGGCTCGTTTTTTTTTTTCATTCTTTTCTTTTCTTTAGCCTGTTGTTATTTCTGGTCCTTACTTGTATTGTTGTCTCCTTTCATCTAGTGTTTATGGAACTGTCGTTATTTGTTTGTGTGAGTGTTTAAATGAGCTCTTTGCATGTGAATTTGTTGTTGCTCGGCCTCTCCTTCCTCGCTCGTTCTTTTATCCTTCGACCGTTACCCTCTCCTTAATCGAATTACAGCCAAGGCCAAAGATTTATGGCACCATTTAACACGCTCTTACATTATATTCTCGCCCATTTTGGCCCCGACTCGGCTCATTGATTTAACACTGATTAACAAGAGCTTAAATTGTTGTTGTTTTTTTTTTAACATTATAAATATAGAGAAAATAAATATAAAAAGGCTGACAACAGACAGCCCCACAAATATCTCGCTCGGTCTTTGTGCATATATATATTTTAATAAGCACTTTGTGTGTGCTAATTATCTTATCGCTAAATGGAGTTAACACGTAGCAGCAACCGAGTAACTGGGATTGATTTAGTTCAGTGTTTGCACAGAGGTGATAGCGTGAGAGGTCGTGAGAGGGTCGGTCTTCCTAATTAACTTGGTTTGAAGTATTTACAGGAAAATTCCACTCTCCTCAACCCATGACATTTACTCGAACTGTACTGACAGGAATCTTCTGAATATTCAGGATATACATATGTACATACATATGTACCTCGTACAAATAATGGAGTGTTTAATGGTCATTATAAAAATGAAACAACTAAAAAAAGCTGATGTCAAAACAATTGTTTTGTATTCTTTTATAAGGAGTGCTTTATCAGTGTTTACCCAGCCCGTTATCTACTATTATTCCACCCGTAATGAGTCTAACCAACTGACAAACTACTGTTTCACGCGACGCACTCACGCACACATCTCGATGAGTAGAGCTCTGCTGCGCTGCTCACACTTTGAGGTAGTTTTTATGGGGCTCCAGCTCCAGCTCCAGCTCCAGCTACAGCCTCAGATCAAGCCGCTTAGCAACCCAGTCCAGAAATGCTAATTAATTCTCTTATGTAATGGAGAACGGAAGGAAAAGAGGAAAGAGAACCCCCCTTCGACTGCAAGGTGTGCTAGAGATGGGAGGGATGGTGGCAGGGGCAACTGTTTCGTTGATTTCTAATCGACATCAATAAATCGACACTCGAGTCGAGTGGGCGAATGGGACGGACATTTCAATCAGATAAGCAGCATTTATAAATTAAAAGCACAACCGAGCAGATTAATAAAAGTTAAACTTTAACGGCACATTATAAATAAGCCAAATGACTAATAATAAAATATGAAAGCGCGCACAAAAACCCCGACATCAAAGGCTATCCAACAACATACAACTGTGTAACACGAAATATACTTTTAAAAAAAAAAAAAAAAATCCAATAAAAAGCAAAACCGAACCGAATCGAGGCTACCCATCCATTGGCCGTCTCATCGGTGGAGAAGGGAAGGCAGACCGCAGGCGAAGACTCATTTTTCAACACCATTTTTATGTATTTTGTTGTTTCCCTGTTTTCACTGGTGCCCAGAGCTGGTCTCGATTTTTGTATTAAATGCATTATTAGCACGTTATTTATTAATTAAACACTTCAGCTCTTTTTTATGCGTCTCTAATCAGGTGGCCTCGGCTGTGACTCTCTTTGCACCTCTGCCTCTCCTCCACTCATTCCACTTGCACGTGTGGGGAGGGCGGGGTAGAGAGATAGGAAGTGGAAATGGGCGGTTCGGGACCGAGATAAGCGTTGCAAATTGTTAGGGAATTTCCTCGAAATTGATCTAAATGTGCCTCAAGTGTGGGTACATACTGGTTCGGGTTCGTGTTCGGGTTTGGGTTCGGGTTCGGGTTCGGGGAATGCAGGTGGAAAGAGATAATGGTCAGAGTTCGTAAGAACGTGAGCCAGTGGGATTTTCTCGTAAGACTAAGTAAATATCAGGTGACGGCGTTTATCTTTTCTATCTTCCACCGATCCAATTGCAATTTTAAATGTGGATCAACAGGAATTTGTATGATGATTCCACGATTTGACTGGAATATTGGAAGAGAAGAGCAATGGAAGTGTACGGAGAATAATAATGAGATTCCAAGCAGTGAGAGGAAGATGGAACTAGTAACAGAACTGCACTGGAACAAGATTACAGAGGGGTTATCTATAAATATTTATACTACAGTGAGAGTGGAATTATCATGGTTTCAGTTTCATGCAACCATGCCTTGAACGGCGTTTCAAATTATGAAAATAAGTGGAAATTCCCTTTTATCAAGTATTTATTCTCCTTTTCAGACAGATCGTTATAATTGCGATACAATGGTGCCTCATTAGAGTGCCACTCCATATCTAAGTGCCGCGATAAAGATCTAGATCAGTTGCGTAGGCCCCTTATCTGGTAAATGTTTCCCAGAAACGAGCAGCAATTCTGGCATCCAACTAATAATAGACTCTTCCACAGGTCATATAAGGGCTCATGAGTAGCAGTACCCCCACTTTAAGTGATTCCGTTGAGCTGATGGGACCCGCTTGAAAAATTGTTTCCTCCATTAACCCAGAAACCCTTTCATCCAGCAACGACCTCGAGCCTGTGGCAGGGGAAGATGACACATGAGACTCGACCAGGGCGGGGCGGTTCGGGGCGGGACATAGGGAGGGGGACCCCATTGGGTATCGAATTAGGCAAACAAATAATTAAATATACGCCCGGCTGGGCAGATGTCTTCTTCTTGGGCTCACCATGAATCCAGGGTAAATGTGCCCGATGAGCCCCTTTCCAGGCGGCGTTCCTCCCAGCGGCAGCGGCTCCAGCAGCAGGCGGCCCGGTCTCTCTCCACAGTCTCCGTAGAGGGTAAGATATTGCAGGGGGGGGGGGGGGGGGGGGGGGGGGGGGGGGGGGGGGGGGGAACAGCGGCTGTTGGATGCTCAGCGAGGGGGCGCGGGCGGCCGGAAATGTATATTTTGGTTAATTTGCACAGAACACAGCTGGAAAGCGAAGAGATGACGTAGGTGAGAGCCGAGACGAAGATGATTAAGCAGATAAAAAAAAATAAAACTGGAAACTAAACTAAACGGAACAGAAGTGAGAGAGATAGCTAGAGAGAGAGAGAGAGAGAGAGAGAGCGCGAGAGAGAGAGGAAAAGGAGAACCCCCTTTTCTGGGAAAACAATGCAACAATATTTTTACATATAGAAATCTTTTATTTGTATTTTTTTTTTTCCTCGGGCAGCGTCAGCGAAAATCAGGAGCATGGCCAGGACACGAGCAATGAGCCAAGAGCATCTGTCCGGTGGGGTGGCGGTGGTAATGGCAGCGGCGTTTCGACGCGTCGGTGGTGACGCCGACGACAACGGGCATGACGGTGGTGGTTTGTTGTTTCTGGTGCTGCCGCTGCTGCTTGTGCTGACGCTTGGCTTTGCTTTGTTGTTGCTTCCACTGCTGCTGCTGCTCTGATTCTCTTCCTCTTCGGCTGCCGAAGCTACTACTGCGCTTTGTGATTCCTTTTCAGAAAATTTGTTGAGCCTCTGTCCGCCGTCCGTGTCTTTTGTCGCCTGTCGGTGGTTTGTATTGCTCTACCCCAAAAAAAAAAAACAATAAAAAAATTCGTAATAGACTCCCCGTCAGACCCCCCCGCTGCGGGAATCCAACCATCAACAGGGCCTTCTTTCTCTCTGTTTCTCCTCAATTCCGTTTCGATTTCGACGCTGCGCAACTTCTGCTACTGCAACGGAGACAGCGACGTCTTCGACTTTGACGTTTTCCAAATGAAATTAGTGACACACTTAAGTAATAAATAATTTTCGCACACTTGTTGTAGATTTTCCTTACGTTTTCTCGCTCTTCTCGTTCTGTCTCTCTCTCACTCTCTTTATTGCTTTGCTTTTGTTGGTGCTGTTGGGCGCGTGAAACTCGTCGTCAGACGACCAACAATACGCTGTTTTTTTTTCCTTCTACTTTTTGTAATGCTCTTCTGTTTTTCTTCTTCTTTTTGCATACACTTTGCGCACACACACACTCACATAATCGACATGCACATACACATACACGTACACAAAAAAACACACACACACGCGCTATGCTTGCTTGCGTTTTTTATTGCTCTGTGGTACTGCTGCTTCTGCTGCTACTCGAACGATGGAAATACAATTTTCACTTGCTTTGTACACTCTCCGCATTGACTTTCACACGCGTATTCCAGCCACACGGGACAGCCACCGTTGCTGTAAGTGTTTTAGCACTATAATTTTAATTAGTTTTGGGCTAAAATGCGTGGTTTTTGTTCGTAATCGCTGCTACAACGAATTTCTCCGCGCAAGAAAAAACATGAAAATTTAATGCACACATTACCCCGCATTTTGGGCATATTATTGATTATATTTAACACAATATATTGTACAATTTTAGACAACAAATTTATATAATGTACACACAAAAATTCGCGTCAGTAATGGCGGAAATGATGCCTATCGATTAAATATACCGTCCAAACCTCAGAAATATACCAAAATATACCGGCTCATTTTAAAAATATACCGTAAATATACTGACGAATTCAAATTACATTTTACATATTCCTCGTTTTTGATATTCCGTCGAATATTACTAGCTAGTTAAGACTTCCATGTTTGAACACATAATTTTCTCCGATTGATAAATAAATCTTTTACAAGATATGCGTATTTTAGGGACTCCTTGTTATTGGACTGTGTCTAAAACAAGGTTAAAGTAAAAAAGGCCAACAAAATGTACAAGAAAATGATCGGTAACAGAGGGGTAACCTAAATTTATTTTTAAGTTGAGCCGATTTTGTGATTGTTGTTGCTCGTTGCTCTCGCGCTGTGTGATTATTTTAAAATGAAAATCACACCCGTATTTTTAGTTTAAAAAAAGATTTAAAATCATATAATACATACATATGTAGTTAGACTGTTTCGGAAGACACCACTCTTCCTCATCGATCTTTCCTTTTTCAATAATGAAAAAGATGGTAAATCGGACAGCCTACATTTCTGTAGCCATTGGCATATTTTTATAAATTAAAGGGCGATGCGTGCTTTTCAGCATTTTGTAAATATTTTCTATTCACAAAAGCCATCGTTTATTATGCCCTTAATTTTTGGGGCATAAAGGCTATTCGTTTCTGAATATAACTTCCCTTCATGCATCCATTTCCTTTTATTTTTGTCGTTTATTTCTAAACGCTTTTTTTCTGATATTATACATTTATTGTTATTCAATTTATCATTGAGCCACTTATAGTTCGTATATACAAACACTTTAATCAAGTGCTCTACGATTTCGCGTCTATGAGAAGCGCATGGACTAGAATCCGTAAACCATGGAGTGGTTTTGAAATATTCTGTAAATATTTGAATATGCTTTAATGAATGTTCAAAAAGAGCTTGTGTTGGATTTTTAATTCCACGGATGCTCTTTCCATCAGGAACTACTATTCTTTGACAGATAGTACATTCAATGTTCAGCTTGCACAGAACAATTCCTAATGTGTTTCTTACAGCAGCGAATTCCGCAATTTTAGCAATTGGGCGATTCAAACTTTCCGTTTGATATACAATTAATCCATGCTGTTTAATGGAATTTTGGTTTACGTCATCCTCCAAAGTTACCTTTTCAGGTATTTTTAGAGGCAGGTGCTGAAGCAACTGAGCTGCTGTTGGGCTATCATATTGCCACCCAATTTCTCGCTTTAAACTATTAAAATATTCTTCCAGGGAATCTTGGTTGAAACCCCTGGTATTTATTTTTTGAATATCTTTTATTTCTAAAAGATCTTTTGAAATTTGATTGATTCTTTTGCAAGTTTCAATCAGCCTTTTCATGCAACTGGCTTGGGAATCTGTTTCGGTTATTTTATGGGGGCTGAATTTAATCTTTCCCAAATAACTTACGAATTCATCCAAGCGATTGGTGAACGTTTTATTGGCACGGAAATATGTATTGTTCAATACATCGAAACCATCGTTCATACTTTTTAAAAATATGGATGTAGCAATGGCTGCATCCTTGTCTTCAAAAGTATCACGATCAGCAAACATTTTAATGCCTGTGCTGACCGTATTCGAAAAAACATGAACAGCCAATTCGGTATTCATTCTATCATATCCTTGCGGATTGATGTGCTTTTCCGTAATCTTCGGTGCCAAGCGAAAAGAGTTTAATGAATCGACTTCATAAAACTTTTCGATCACTTTCCATGTCGCTTTTCCGACTGGTGTAGTTATGTCGTGTGTCAAGAAGTTATTTCTAACACTCTTGAATAAATGTACGTAATCGCACACGAACTGAGGCACTGGCGGATTGATCAATCTTTCACGGTCTATTTTTTCAGGAGCCGCCGTGTTTACTGCTGCCTGATCGCAGACTATAGCGCGGACATTTAAGCCGGCTGCAGTGCAACACTTAACCGCCTGACCAATGGCTTGGGCGTATTTGTGAGTTACATTTTTGTTAACAAATATTGAGTTAACAAAATAGCTGTAATCACTTACCAGCCCTCTAACAAGGAATGTCAACATTCCAGTGGCTTGGGAGGAGTATTGTTCCTTATCGGAAATTCCGTCTCCCAGGTCTACGTAACCAATTGCTTGGTCAACATTGGCAAGATGGCATATTTCTGGTTGGATGAACATTTCATCAAAAATTAGTGCACAATTTCTGTGACTCTCATCCAACTTTTGTACAAGTTTCTTCAACTTTTCAATATGTTCGCCTTGAAAGCCAGGCTCAAGTACTTGGAGCGGCGGCGAAACACATTGTTTTTCTTCATGAGCCCTGTTCGTGCTCATTGATTTAAGTTGAGAAATTTCTTTCTCTAAATCATTTATTTTTTGTAAATAATTTTTACTATCATCTTCACTTTGGACAGTGAATGCGTGCAATTTTTCATGCAAATTTTTAATTTCCTCTTTTAGGGAAATATTTTCCTCATTTAGGGCTTTATATTTCTTTTCCAGAAATTAATAGCCGGATTCTTGAGAAGAATATGTATCTTCATTGTAATTGATATCAATATTATCTATTGATAGATCGGCAGTTTTGTTTTCAATATTATCTATTGAAAGATCTATGTTAGTGCTGTTTTCAATATTATCTATTGATTGATGCCCATTGTGTGTTTCAATTTCTATTGCTTTTTGTTTTATCTGCCTTTTACTGAACGAAAGTTCATGCAATGGCTTATGTCCTAAATTTAACAAATTAAACATATATAATTAGTAAACTTTTAAATAAATTTAAACTTCCATATAACGAATCTGAAGGCACCCAAAAACCAGTTTGTTATATGGAAAATTCGTAAAATTAAATAGGTTTTAAGTTAAAAAAAGCCACCATTTTGTAAAAATATATACTTTAGGCGGTCTGGCAGCGCAGCGGGTGGCAGCACTATTCTTACAAATGTCCTAAAAATGCCAGCAAAAGTGGTAGCAGTTCGTCAATTAGCTTTTGAGAGTGTGCAGTTGTTTTGTCGAAAGCGGTATTTTTTTGAAATTATATTATAGATATATACCATTCACGTACACCATTTGTTTTTATTTTGTTTTTAAAGTCTCCGCGCTGTTAACTAGCATTTAACCATAATAATTTGTTTCGAAAAAATCGTTGGCATGTTTTCGAAAAAAATCGGAAGTCGAAAATATCGATAGCTTGCTGGCTATCGACTCACAGAATGCTGACACTGGCACCTTTTCCATGTAACACACTCTGGATTAAAGTAAATTGTTCGATGTTTGGAAAATATATATATCATTTATTCTTTTAACGAAAAATATTTAATTTTCATACATATAATTATCCCAGCAAAGCATCGATATTATACCCTCTCGGTTTTTCCTCTCTACACCTTACACACCCTGCCAACTTTTCGTTGTTTCAATATATGCCGGAAATGATGGTAATTTGAAATATAGTTGTGAATGTTGTTTTAAAAAAATCGTTGTTGATCCACTTACCGCACAAAATTACCGATATTATGTTTGGCATTGATAGATAGATTTGAAAATCGTCGCGTGGAATAAGTGGGGTTTCATCGGTATATTTTTGGTATATTTTGAAAATGAAACGGTATATTTCGGGTTATTTTATCACCAAGTCCGCGATCACACTACTGCAAATTTCGTACTTTTTCATAGTATTTTCTAGTATTTTCCAGTGTTTTTTAGGACGCGGCATTTAGAGCCTTGTCCCAGGCCACATAAACTACGAATTTGTGATCAGCATCGAATTCCTGATCGTTTGCCATCAAAATCTAAATTTTTTTATTTCGACATTTCCTCTTCAGGTGTCGCTTTTGGTAATTGATTACAAATGTAGTTAATATGTAGAAATGTGTTGATATTGTGTAGTTGTAATGTACCTATGTAATTAAGTGGAAATTGTTTTTGCTTAATCCATGTTTTATAAAGAATTAAATTAAGATGATTACTTAAAATTAAACAGACTTGTAGGAAATTGATTCATAAATCGTAAAAAATTATGTGGGCATGGCTAAATGTTCTATATAGCTAGTAATATTCGTCGGAATATCAAAATCGAGGAATGTGTAAAATATAACTTGAATTCGTCAGTATATTTACGGTATATTTGTAAAATGAGGCGAATATTTTGGTATATTTCTGAGGGTCGGACGGTATATTTTATCGATAAATCCGCGGTCACACTGGCTCTATGGTCGGACGGTATATTTTAACGATAAATCCGCGGTCACACTGACCACTCAACAAAGCTCCCGGATTTTTTGTTTTGTTTTTTTAATAAAAGTGAAACTTAATAAATAAAAGCGGCTACTGGCGATCAAGAAACGCAAAGAATATCTCGACTACTGGACGCTCCTACATTTGCATCTGCCCTCTCTTATCTGGCGTCGCCTGCTCTCATTCGTTGCCAGCGTGCGAGGAACGCGCCTTCCAGTTTAATTCAATTTCTGATCTGTGTGAAAAGACACACCTCCTCCCGACAGAATATCGGCTGGAATTTAAGAGAGCCACAAAATGTGCGACGAAGCCACTGCGGATCATCAAGGTAAATAGTACTACAAAAGTTTGTGTTTACTTTGTCTATATTTGGTTTAGCCATTATATGGCATTCTCTAAGCCAAAATGTGATTATCATTAGCGGGGGTCGCTCTACCCAGCTGCGACTTACCAGAAAGTGCCTTAAAATATCATTAACCAAAGCCGACAGTGGATTTGCCTGCTTCCTAGAGGAGGGTTTTGGTGGGATTTGAATGTTTAATTGGACTTGCCAAGAGTTTTTGCTAAAATTAGATCAGAAAGTGGGACAAATGTTCCCATTTGACCTTTTGGTGACTGCATTTTCATAAACATGCTCATGTACTACATTAGTGTGTGCTGGTGTGAGTGCAACTGCGATAGTTTGCGTGTGTGCGTGAGCCTTACTCCTTGCAAGGCTCATTTGTAAAAGGTAGAGTATTATCTCTATCACAAGTAGAAATTCGCTGTCGTTCTCATGTTGTCGCGTAAAATCGTGAATAGTGAAAACTGTTTCTGGCAATGCATTACATACCTTGCACAAAATATACCTTTCTTCCTTGTTGCTTGTTGGGCTTTGACACGTTTATCTTTTCTCCCCTTCCTCTATCTTTTGACACATTCATACATATATGTATGCTTCCGCCTACTATCCTCCTCTCGCCATACTTTTACTCTTCCTGCACCCAAGAAAGCGTTAACCTTACTCACTTCCACGCCTACCAGTAGATTGTTACAAGTAACAAGACAGATCCTTCATTGAATAAGTCGTTATTTGGTACTGCAAGGGTATTTACCGGATGACTAGTGATTTGTACAAAGTCCGCTACTGGTACAAATTTCAACTTTTCTTTTTGAAATTGACGCATGCATATCCCTGGCTCCCTCTGGCTCGTGTTCTCTCGTTTACTCTGCTCTCCCTTTCGTTCTGCCCTCCAACGTTCATTGTTGTTCTTTGGCCGGCCGTTTTCCTGCTTTTCTATCGTAATATTAAAAATAATATTTGTTCATGGTCAAACCTAAGCCAATTTTCAATGTGCCTCTGCCCCCATTCCCATTCCCTGCTGTCTCTGCGTCCCATGATGCAAAATTCATGACATTTACCGGCGAATCGATGATTTTTCCCTCTATGCCGCAATTCGCGTGACTTGGTGTGGGGCGCCGTTGCCCCCTTATCGGCTGAGGCAAAGCCCAGGCTCAATAAATAATTTTCCTTTTCCTTTTTATACACTTTCATCAATTACGGTTTATCGCGCTCTGTTGGACAGTTTGAAGTGCTCTCTGTGGGAGGGAGGTGTGTGTGCGTGGGGGCCTTGGAAGAGCACTATTGAATTGATTGCGCAAGTAAAGTAACTGTAAGCTGTTTGACTGAGGGAGTAAAGAGAGCAACCTAATTGGCTCTCTTTCGATTAAGCAGGATCTTACGCTCTCTAGCTGCCCATGCAACAATAAAAGTCTCTTTCTCTCTCTCTCTCTCTCTCACTCTAATTCATTCAAATTCGTTCTCTTTTGATTGAGTGAATGTAGGATTATGAAGTACTGACTAAATGAAGCAGTCGAAAAAATGAATCGGGACCTTCAATCAATGGCTAATTAAATTCTTAATGCAGCAAGACCATTGCCAGTACTTGGATGTTGTGTCCCAAAGTTTTGAGTGAAAAGCTCTTCCACGCTGATCTCGGGCGTGTGGCGTAGAGTGTTCAAAAGTCTCCAATGGGAAATGTACTCCCCTTAACTACCTCACACAAATTGCCATGAGTTAGCACTTGCAATCATTTGGCAGACGTCTCATGAACAATCCTAATTATAATTATCATTTCATTTAGCGCCCGGCCCAGAGATTACACTTTCAACGTCACAGGTTCAGTTCCCACACCCCCTGAACCCCGGGCTTTTGGCTTAATTAAATTGTTTGCATAGAAACCGACCGCTAGCGCAGTGGTTTTTCGTTTTTCATTGTTCGTTATTCATTGTTCATTGTTTTGTATTATTTTTTTATTGCCTTTTCTATAAAGTGATATGCAATTGTTTAATGCACATGAGTTGGGCTATTTATAGCACTGCGACTGTGCGACTGTGGGACTGTGAGATTACCCAAGCACGTTGTTTGGGGTGGGCAACCACACTCCCCCCCTTGGGCGGCCACGAGGTGTTTCTGTGATTGATATTTGTCCCGTTGGGTGGAAGAGACGGACGGGACGATACGACACCTTTGCAATTGTTTTGATTTGAAAATTTCGAGAACATAGAACACAATTCTGTTATGCAGGGTTTTGCAATCGTTCCCTTCTCTTCCATCCCTTGCGGGCAGCGCCTTGGCAATATTTTGTTTGGCACGTACCACATACTGCTGCAAATGTACATATGTGCATATGCCTTTTTATGGCATCCCCCACATGTCGGTCATGGGGAATGGCTGTTCCGGGTGGCAAAGCTGAATTAGTTATGAAAGACCGGGGGGGGGACAAGAAAGTGGACACAGTACAGTCTTTGGATTATATTATGAAATGAGCTGAATATTGAACGTTCGATTGGTATGGAAGGTAGAACGTAGATCGGTGGATATACATACTAGTATTCAATATTCTTTGCCCTAACTGAGGGCATTCATTAACAATATTCTTTGAATAAACGAACCAATTGAAACTGAAATCAATTGATTGACAATCTCTCAGATAGACAACAGATCATTTGTCTATATAGAAATATAGAATAAAGCTAGCCCCAAAAAGAGGTCCAAAATTTCCTCTACTCAAATTTGATGCCAATTTGAGATTCCATTAATGATAAATCAATGCTGATTGGGGGGCACGTGAGAGAGTAAGTGACTCCTACCCTTCCATCCGTACAGATTGCTGTGTGTTTGCGTGTAGCAATGCCTTGAGCGTGACTTTAAATGAAATTTATAAAAAGAACAACAATCCCGGCACTTCGGAGAGGTAGCTTCTCATTCAGGAAGGGGACAGGGGGTTGGGTGCCACTTGCTTGGATGAATCGGCATTGGAAGGTCTCGGGTGTCGGGTGTCGGGTGTCGGGTGTCCGGGTCTCAGGTCGCTACCTCCTTTGTTAAGCAGATTAAGTTGGATCACAATAAATTGCTTACATCCAGCAAATGAAGAACCGGAAAATTTCTTCAATTTTACATGATCCAGCATTAAGCGAATACAAAAGATGGAAACAGAAATTACACATAAATTTTATTGTCAACATTTCCTGGAAATTTAATTGCAAAATTGAATTACTATGACGTTCTGCTGAGCGGGCGATCAGCCAAAACAAACAGCGGCATAAAGAAGAATCCGAAAAAAATAAGCATTTGACCAGATATTTCTGAATATCTGAAGGTTTTGCCATTTCTACAGTGCGTATCGAAAGTGAAATACAGATCGGAAGGAATCTTTACCGTAAAATATAGAAAGAAAAGATGAGAAGAACTTGTACCTTTATTTATATACAATAATTGTAATCTAGAAAAAGAAACGTTTGCTCAAGATCAACATTCGGATGCCATGGGTGGATATATTTTGATAGATTAATCGAATGAAACGCACTGTTCGATGGTTCCACAATTGTGTGGAAACGATGTTCCCAAAATAACAAACTTTCCACCACAATTCTTGAGTGCCAACGGACAAATCCGAATTCTATTTTTAGGAAATACGAGACTTTTGTCGGGGCCCGTGAAATATTCTTCGCTGAGGCAATAGTCCATGATTAATTGTTCAACTATTTAGATCTTCCACTTCGCCATCCACGATTCTGGTTATCCATACATACCCGATGCATGCACGCCCGATTAGAAGCCCGTTAAGCTGTCAAGTTTTTATTGCTGCATAAACATTTGCCAGCGATTTGTTAATTGCATTTCCAAGCATCCCCTTTATGGCGCTCCGTATAAATATACATTATACGTACGAGTGTAACGTATGCCACGTCTCAGGTGTACGCTAAATTTGATTGTGATTTACGAGCAGCATCACTCGTATGGTACTCGTATATGGAAACTGGCAGTACGTCTGAATAATGGGTCATCTGACGCCAGTTGAACGTGATGGCAAGACACTAATATGTAGACTGGATTTTTGAATTTACAATTATATTCCCTATTGAGTGAGCACCTCTCAAGAGAATCTTATATGCGCTTTTTCTAAATCTCCAAGATTTACATATGCCCTTCTCTTCTCTATATCCCCTTTTGGAATTCATGTGGAATCCTGTTTATCGTATTCTCAATATCATATATGTTTATCCATGTGCGCTATCACGCAGACAGGTCGTGGGCGTGAGGAGGCCTATCTTAAGTGTGAAAAGATCTCTCTAGTCCCTCAGATCATTCTCAAATATGAGTTCTTTCAGCTGTTGGGAATATTCATTCAGCAACTCATCCTCTACGTATCATTCATTATTCTGTACGCGTAGTACAGCCAAATGGCGTGATAAAATTAATAAAAATCCAGCCTATTCTTTCGTATTAATTCATAAATTCAATTCCACAGTCGCTCGAGTGTTGAATGTCAGCGCGAAATGTGACGCTGCGAAACACGAGTGCAGGCCTGGCCGCCCCCCCCCAATTGACCCAATTTGAATGCGATTCAAACCCCAAAGGCAGTGAAGAGCGGGCCTTGGAAGCGTTTAATTAGGGGGTTACACGCAATTACCTCTTCGAATGCCTTGGGGGAGGGGTCCGGGGGAAAGTTTACTTGAGGCTCGACCCGAGACCTCTGTTTGCCTCTGCCACCACCTCTTCCCCACTCCTCTGTTTGTTTAACTCTGAATACTTATGTTTATTCCACCTGACTCTCCGTCCCCCTCCCCCCACTGGCTGGGGCTACGTTTGTGCCCCTCTGATGTGGCGTCTTGTTTCCGGGAAAGCATGCACAATTTTTAATTCGTCCAATCTGCTTGTTTAACAAATAGGATTTTCATTTTCAATTAAGTTTTGTGTACACACTTACAAGCCGCAAATATACGGTCCGTAGTCGGGAGTTCTGCCACGAAACGGTGCCTAATACAGTCTTTACAGATTGCAATTGTGTATTACAATGAATGTTCACTGATTTGCTCCATAGTTTTTCCACTTTTTGTAAGCTTTTCTTTGCTACAAATTTGGTATTGACATCTTATGTGGTTTACTCTTTTCCAGATCATCATGTACACTTCGATGCGGCCACGGTGAAGTCGGATGGCTTTGAGTCGGACAGCTGTGTGACATATCAGCGCTCGGGCGACACGATCGCGGTTAGCCTGGGCTTTCTGCAGATCAACCATCGGTATCTGATCGACCTGAAACTGCCGACAACTGTGTTCGGGGATACGGGAGCGCCGGGCAGCAAGTTTCTGCCTGTTGTGAGCGCCACGCCCAATCTGCATTGCCGGATCACGGAGTTCGCTGGGACGAAGCATGACGAGCACGACTTTTTCGAGATGAAGATCGAGTTCTTTGCCTACAAGGAGAAGCTGCTACGTGAGGTGCTGCACATTGTCAGCTCGAAAAACGCGAAGGAGCTGCTGCAGCTGGTGATTGCCGCCCGGGTACTGGGCAAGGGCAAGGGTACGCCCATGCTGCGCACGGGCATCCACTGTATCGGCGTGGAGCGGGACGACGACGAGTCGGAGGCCTCGGACTTTGCCGGCTTCGACAACAATCCCTAAGGAGAGACCCAATGGCCCAGGACAGGCTTGCGACTCGCCTTGCCGCTATTTGTTTTCGTAGATAATTGAAAATATTTACATAGTTCTTAAGTAAACAAAACGAAGCAAAAAATAATAATTATATTAATATGATCTAACTCTAAGTCTTGCCTACGTGGTAACCAATCGTGTGTGAAACTCATAGAGCATTTGCATTTAGATTTCGGTTTCAATTTTGTTTGTTGTACTTAAAGTTTTTTAAATTACCCCTCGAGTCCCGCAACCAATGCCTGGCCAGCCCTCTGAGCGGTGACTCGTACCTGGCCTCATTTGTAACCTCGTTGTAGCTCGTTTCCAAAGAACTTGTCTGCCGAAATGATTTCCCATTTAGCTCGGTCTTGCGTTCATTAGTACACGAAAGTAAACGAAGATTTAAATCAAGATTCTCAGATGTATTTTCATGCGAATGTTCATGGAAAGTTTTTAAGTGTAAGGTTAAAACATTGAAGATCTGTTGTTATTGTCTCATGAACTCATGGCTACAGTGCGTCTCAAAGCTAGAAGACAGTTGTGGAACAGGCTATAAAGACTACGTAATTTATGCTTTTTGTACAAACGAGTACACACTTTTAGGTCTGCAGATGCCATCCTTTCGGTGTATCAATTAAATATGTTCGAGCAGCATCGATTCGGTGGCACTAGCGCGATTTATACAATCAGACGATGTCCTGTCATAATTGAAAGGAGTTTTCTGTTCATTCTGTAAATACCACAACTGTTTTCTTGCTGCGAATCGCACTGTAAATATGGTACATTTCATCATACATCTTGTTGCACTTCAAAGTATTTTCCCCCACATGTATTTTAATGAATGTTAGCTTACTAATCAATGAACAGTTCAACCTCGAACAGACCAAACCGCAAGCCTTTTCAAAAATGTGTATAGGACTAAATTTTAAATTCGACCATATATGTAGACCCTGACCAACTCGTGGTGCTCCTCCTGACTTAAAACCTGTATGCATTACCCGAATAACAGAAACGAAAACTAAGCAATTTATTAATACAATTAGCCCAAAAGTATCCACATACTTGTATTTAGCACTGGGCCTTTTGATAAACTTTTCAAGTTGATAATATTTCGCCCTGTCGAATGTGTATTGAGGCGCACCGGTCAGCAGTTAGATTTTGTAAATTCCAATCTACACAAATCCCATTTTCAACGGGAGCTCAATTCTTTACTAAGTATTTACAACATATGTATGTACATAAATATGTATGTGTGTGTGTAGGCCAGCAAATAAAAAGTCGTTGAGAACCCCATCGAATATTAAATTTATTGTTTAAATAAACCAAAAATGTAAAGCACAATCTACCCGGCAATAGGCAAGCCTGATCATGGATCCTTGAGCTCAATACAGCCGAAATCGGAACGATTCCCTGTTAAACTAGTGGAAGCGCTGATGAGCTGGCCGTCAAATCAACAAAACGTGGCACAGGCATCGAAGAGGCGATGCAGTATTTACTGGCACAGTAGCTGCGTTTTCTCCTATCTCGAAAACCATGTTGAAGGTAAGTGAAAGGAATGAATTTTTCAATGGCTTTCACTCACCCGATCAACCTTTCACAGATCCTGTAGCAGTACTTCGATCGATGCGGCCTTTATGTGCGGATATCTGTTTTCCAGTAGGACACAGTCTACGTCCATTTGAGGCAATACATTGTCCAGTTCCATCCCAGTCTGGAGCCGCCTTTCAAAACTGTCGCCCGTTGTATCTATATCTTAAAGTTTTGCATCCTGGCCTCGTAAAAAAATATTCTTCTACTGCTGCAAAATGGAGAAATCAATCTGAACCGACTCCATCCACTTCATTTACGACAGAAAGCATTAATTGGAATAGGCGAGAATGATACCATTCTATGAGAATCCCATACTGTTTATCTGTATCTTCCGACGACAAAGCTCCATCAAGGCGTAAAACAGAGCCATAGAACTGTCATAGGATAATCTTGTGGAAGGGCTAGAAGGCGCTCAAGATCAAGATATTTTCAGTTTGATTTATAAGACTTTGGGAGATTATAGGCTCTGAACATTGACAACATCCCGGGGGAACGGTGGGAATTTTTGACAGATGTGAAAAACCGATTCAAACTGGCACCATCTACCATCCGTCAAAAAGCAGCTGATAAGCATAAAATTACAAAGTCTGAATTGTGAAATTTTCACAATTTTAAATTAGTCAATTGGGTATGAAAAAACAATCAATATATGCATGTACAATAAACGTCACTCTTTGGACTTCCTTAGAAATTCCAGCAGCTCTGTTTGGAAGTTGGTTCGGCCTTGGCTGCTCGCAACTTGCTGGAGTATCTCTCCCTTTGTTTCCTGGTGCTCATCCTGTAATTTCTGCTGCTCCTTCCGCACTTCACGCATTTTCCGAACAATCTCTAGAAGATTTTTCAGTTGAATCTTCTTTGGTTTGATCTGTCCCGGTCGACATTAACGGAATTATTTCGGGACCCCCATGGGGTTCGCAGTACCACCAAGCCAAATGTTTATAGCGGGATTTTCCTATGTATGCAGTTCATTTCGACTGCGTGTATATTTTGTTTATTTAATGGCTGCAAAGTACTAAGGTTAAAAGAAAGAAAATAAATACATACATATGTACATACGCTTATTTATTATGTACATTTTCTGGTCTCTCCATTTTGAGAGAGACAAGCAAAGCAGCACGAAGTTAGGCCCAGAGAGGCAGAAAAACCGATCCACATCGAACCGAACCGATCCTCGGTCGTATTGGTTATATGTATGAGCTTTGAATCTGACGCTTTCAACGAATTCTCTCACCCACGCGCGTACATCAATACAACAGGCTTCTCACCCAAGAACAAATACAACTAAGCCAAATGGGAGAGCGCTCTCTTAGCATTGCATTAAATGAAGTTCACTTCGAACCTCTAACCGAGCTCTTTCCGTCATTGTCATTCAATTTTTTCTACTGGGCTGTCCAGACGTACCCTTTTACATTTTTCGCATAGCGGCCAGGAGGCAGACATGATCCGATTTGAGGGGACTACAAGATATCTAGTAATTGCATTTAATGCAATCGTGATCCTACTTATTATCTTAGCACTTATATTTGCCCATAAACTTGGATAAAAGTAAGTTTGTACATACATTTATGTATATACATATGTACATATTAGGTATATTGTAATGCCTCGAAAGCTGATGCAAATTGTATACATTTCAGTGCCTGATGTTCCATCGATGGATATAAAAGCATTAACATATATGTATATGTTGTATGCAATGGATATGTATTAAAAATATTAATAAATCAAAACTTTGTGTTTGTATTGTGAAGATTATTGGCAGTAGTACCTGGTTTATGACTAATGTGATCTAAATCTCATACACATGGTTTCCGGTTTTGCCGATCGTGAGTAGTAGAAGAGAGCTTCATTTTCTTTTCGTTTCTCTCTTGCTTTGCTCGCTTTGTATTTGTTCGCTTTGCCTTTGTTACAATTGTGCACAAAAGAGTGAGAGTCGAAACTTCAGTGACTTAGTGCAAAATTATGATCAATTATTATCAGGTATTATTATTATTTATTATTATATTATTTTCAATTTTCCGACTTAAGTCCAATCGAAAACTTGTGGGGAGATTTATGAAGCGAAATTACCTAAGTTTTCATTTTCAAATAACCAAAAATTTAGGAGGGCGAGACACCTGTAGAAACCTGACAGACAGTTATTAAAAGTATGCCAAAAATAATTATAAAGTTGACAAAAAATAAAGGTGGATACAAAAAAAAATAATAATAATCAGTTAACAAACTTTTTTCATAACAATACTTGAAGTGTACCTATTATTTTGATCAGCCTGACATTGACTTTGAAGTAAAATTGGATCTATTCTCTTTTATAGAATTATCTTTAATCAATTATAATCAAGTGTATCTTATTGAAAACAAATACTTAAAGAATAGGTGAGCGCTAGTTATAGGTTTAAAATATTGAATAAAAGCGTTTTCTGTTATGTTAAAGTTTACGTAGATGCATGTACCTATTAATCAGGTGTGTACATAGTACATATATGTGTGCATGTTTTTTTGCACATAAAAAGACTTTGTCTATGGGTATTTATAGAGCTAAACGCCACTGCTGGTTTGGAGAACTCTTCAAAATTCATTCCGAATGCGATCGTGTGTGGGGCAGTAGAGAGCCGCGGCTCTTTGAACGTTAATTAAAATGCATCAATTTATTGCTGGGCGATGTGCGTGCAATAATAACCATTTAATAAATATGCTCAATCAATGCCTCGCCCCTCGCTGTCTCTACCCCTCTCTCTCTCTCTCTCTGCGCGCCCCAAATAATGGAAAGAATTGCGGGTAAAAAAATACATATTTGCTTAATTAAAGTAATTATGGTTTCATATTTCATGCAGCGCCGACCTGTAGCTGTTCGAGCCTGAAAAGGGGATGGCCAGGGGATGGACAGTGGCTAGGCAGGGTGTTCGGTAATTACATTTTGTCATAAATTTAACATTTATTTTAAAATGTCATTAAGTACTTAACATGCGGTCTCTTTCTTACTCGGGCTGCCGCTCTGATGCCTGCTGCATTGTGTGGTTGGTTCTTACTGGTATGCATTTTCATCGAGGTTTTGGCATCATTCAAGTGGCCAAAAGACAAACAAATGAACATTAGCCGGAGATCTACAAATTTACATATGTCTGTGACTGTGTGTGTGTGGGTGTGTGTGGGTGTGTGCATTGGCAGATGAATGTGCTATGCAACAAAAGGAGGAATAACAAAAAAAGAAAGAAAAAGAAGCAAGAAAAGACTGAAGAGTGAAGTACAGACGGAAGTACGGCTTCGGAGGCCGAAGCTTTTAATACTCTCAATTAATACACGTTCGAAAATGCATCCTTCTTTACAATGCGAATAGTATCTGGGTATGGGCACAATACCCTTTGAAAGGGAATAAGAGTGGAATTTGGAATGTGACAGGGGAATCCAGCACCGAAATGAATAATGTGAATACGCCAAGTGTACAAAGTTTTAATTGTTATCATGTTTTGTTTGAGCGTTACTCTCCCTCTCTCCCCGTCTGCCTGTCTCTCCACCTCTCTCTCTCTCTCTCTCTCTCTCTGTTTCTCCCACTTCCCAACTCTTCTTCTCTAACTGTAATCTCTCCCTCTCCTTCGTTCTCAGTCAAAATGTATCCATTTACGCTTGGCCAAGTTTTAGGTTGCGCATACGACACGTTGGACTCGAATTGCGGCTCGAATTGCGGCTCGCCTGCGGCTGCCTCAAAGTTTCCATTTTGCATATGTGCCTGCAGGCGCCACTTGCATTCTCAAAAGCACCCTCCCCCCGCACCCCTTCAAATTGTCACAGTGTAATCCAAATTGTATTCTTAAATCAGACGCTTTTATCTGGGGATTTGATGCAAGATCGAGTGGAAGATTTTCCTGCTAAATTTTAAGTTTATTTCTCAGGCGTATGATTTTTAGACTTTAAAGAAGGCCTTCACCATCAATTTTATGGATATTCCTGGCTCTTAATGGTTTTTTTTTTATCTGCTTAAGAAAAGGATCCTAAATACTGGTATTGTTCGACGCAGAGCCCCGCCGATTAGCTGCTTGCAACTTGATTCGCCGCTTGGCTGTTGCAACCTTCTTTCTGTTATTCTTATCTTTGTTCTTATACATATACAATATGCATGGCCAGCGATCGGAGCGGCAATGCAGTCATGTATGGGGCAATCAAGCTACACTTACATTTTGGATATTATTTTATTTGTGCGTCGTGTTCGGAATAAGCATTCGGCTAATTGCGGATAAAATCCATTATCCATCTCTATATAAAATTTGAGATTTAAAAATGCCTGACATCGGGATTTGTACATAATGATCGGAGGATTTGCAATAAATGCATATGGAGCTAATATGGTCGTTAATGGAGGTGATTAGGGAGTCAGGATTATTTTCTCCCACCTGCTGGCTAGACTTCAGCTTCCGAAATCCCGCCTCCTGGCCGGAGAGCCTGCCCGCCGCCAGTATCTTAAAGGTATCACGGATAGAGTTAAATTTAATTTGTATTCCCCTCGACTCAGATGCAATTTTCCATTATTGATGTATTAATAATTTGTAATATTTCTAGGAGTATTCCATCTTTTATTAGTGGCATGAATTTAAACGTTTCCCTTTGAACATTTGAGGCATTTATTGGCATTAAAGTTTTAGGTTATTTCACCTTGCAGTTGATTTGCATAAATATTTCAACTTGTTTAGTTGTTCCGTCTTTCGGCCGTCTCTGTCCGGAATCTGACTTTTACCAAGAAAATCTTTCATTCTGTGGCTTTTGCCGTATTTATTTGGCACAAATTTTAAGTGATTTATGCTGGCCACAATTGGCTCTAGCCCCATCCCATAACTACGCACAGAGCTATGAAAAATTCACACAGATATCCAAATTCTACAAAAATATGTACATATACATACATATGTATATGTATGAACATATATGTATCTGCCATACATGTGAGGGAAGGGTGGGGGTGTGGTGTCTGAATCTCTATCTTGGGGCATGCATATTTATTTGCCAACATTTACTTATGCTGCATTTGAAGCAATTTTGTTTACTGAACTCAAATGCAGATCCAAAGTGTCCAGTGTGTGTGTGTGCGTGCCACACAAAGTTGCCGGCTATAGATTTTCCAGCAAATTGTGTTGCCATAAGGATGCACATGATACAATATACTCGTTGATGTACATACACATACATACATGCAGAATACTTGAATGTTTGGGGGAGACTCTGCTTACTTGAGCACTTATTTATTTGATAATAATTTCGGTTTGTTTCTCTTTAGAAACAACTATTTGTGGAATCGTAGAGCAGCCAACTCTTTTGTCTAAATAAATAATCAAAATGTCATAACAAGTTGTAGGTAGTCGTATCTCATCTGCCCGGCATGTATCGGCCATGTTTATGCAAATTCCATTTGGCCCATCCCTCGGTGGTTCCTTGAGGCGCAGCTTGGCTCTGGCCTGCTCCTGATTACGCACTCGGCCATCCATCGCCCATCGAGCATCGTGCCACAGCTCAGCTCCCCCCGGATGATGCATCAGTGCAATATAAATATTTTACATAGATTTTACATAGCTGATTGAAGTACATGTGCATATGCTAACCACTGCCTCAGCCCACAACAGCGCATCCCTGCTCGAACCACTCGCATGGCTCATGCTGTGAAATTATCCTTTGTATGGAAATCATATCATATCAAATTTAAAGTGCCTCCTCACTCGGCACAGTGGGCTGAAATTTCGGACTGGTTCGCTTTCAAATGGAATGCTGCAAGGCTTATGGCCATATTGAACAAAAAAACCTACCATTTCATTTGGTTTGCTATGGGGCAGGTACTTTAATGCTGATTTAATGGTTTGATTAATATCTCCTTCATTCAAATGATGCTTTGACTCCGTTGGCCAATGTAAGCCAATGAATATTTTAATTTTTCTGCAGCTTCTAGTCTTTGGATCTTGCGATGTAGAAATGCGTGTGCCGCGAGCTCTACCAGAAACCACTTTCGAAACAGTCCCATAGTAGCGGCCCATGGCGCACGGCGATCAGAAATACGAGTATGCTAATGTAGCGCTTTTGCTCTGGTTCTGGTTCTGGTTCTGGCTCGGCATTTGCATTTGCATTGGGAAGACGTAAGCCTAATTGAACCAGCTGTGATTGGAATGGTCCTCAAGTGGGTGGCTCTGGGGGTCGTGTTGTGGGGCTAGTGAGTGGCTGCAAGGGGGATGGGAGGATGGTGGTTAGAACTACCACCCCATGAACGCTTCGGGTGGCTGTGGGAAAGTGCTGCTGGCGGTGGAGCAATTAATAGCTAATTTAGAGCCGATGTTAAAAAGGCAACATTATTTATGATTATTTGTTTATTGCTTGCGGGTCGTTTGCCCCTCTCTCTCCACCTGATGAAATTAACACCCTGACCCGCGCCTCCCACATTTCGCATTCCACACCCTCACACCCTTAGCCCACATACCCCACACAGACCCCACAGCTACACACTCACACATGCAGAGGAAAGCCGCTGGCAGCATTTAGCTGCAATAGACAGCCATTTTGTGGCGTTGCCTCGGCGATAAAGTAATAGCTCCTATTTGGGTTTATGACACACACATACACTCGCACACCCATAGAAGCTCTACATGTGTTTTTGGAAAATTTCTATGCTTCCGGCAGGACACAGACACAAACACAGGCACAGACGCTGGGCTTTGTAGTCTTTCAGGCAAGACAGAAGCCGAAACAGAAGCCAAAGGCAAACGGAAAGCTGCAAAACAGAGAGTAAAACAGAGGTGGATGGTGAGTGGTGGGAGGAGGAAAGAGGGAAGGGTAGAGAGGTGGGTTGTGTTGAGGAGCGGCGTCATTTTGTCTGCGGTTAGATGCGCGTACGTTTTCATGTTTTGTTCGCATTTCTTTTTGTTTGTTTTCCCCCACTTTTTTTTCTGCCCATTAATCGTAGATTCCGAGGATATATTGGATTCGTGTGTGTGTATGGAACAGACAATAAGGATAGGACTCTCATTAAGAGAATCCTCTATATCTGTGAGATCTCTCGCGGACTAAAAGATGAGAGGGAGACCAAAGTACAATGCAGATCGCATTCACAATAATGTGGTAATCTTTTGGGAAATTATTGTATAGGTATTATATATGTGTGTAATGTGTGCCGTATAATTATTCCTTACTTTGTGGATGGGAAATTTAAACAAAATCGTAATGTTTCTTTGTTTGAAAATCGACTCAGAGGGTATCTTTGGGCTCGAATCTCCTTTTTTTTGGCCCAACTGTGGTCCTTTTTTTTTGCACGCTTACAGCGGTTTTTTCGTGTTGGCTTTCGGCTGTTGCGCTGCCGTGTGCTCACTGTACGGTGTTCGCCGCTGTTGCGGTTGCAGCACGTCTGAACGTGTTTATGGCGCGCATATCCGCAAATATGCAATCAGACTATAATCTACTTAATGTCTTTTTCACCAGCCACAGCAGCAGGAGCAGCAGCAGGAGCAGCAACAACAACATCTAGGGGAAGTGGGTGGGTCCGGTGTACATACTCGTACTCGTAAAAAATGCGCATTGTGAATGAAGTAATGCAGTTTGCCATATTCCCGGACCCCATGAGTGCGTGCGTGCGTGCGTGCGTGCGTGCGTGCATGCCGGTACACGACACGGCACATTAACTGAAATTAGGCTGTCATTTGGTAAGCATTTTCGCATTAGCTTCAAAAATTTGTTAAAAGTGAGTGTTTTTCCTAGCGTTTTTCCTCGATTTTCTTCTTGTTTTTTCATGATTATTTTTTGTTGCCTACTTTTTGGGGCCAACGATGCGTGCCTTGCTTTGAAGTCGTCAACAGGGAAATGTGGCCAAACAGTGGGTAGACTAACTCTGCGGCAATGTCTATGAGTAGAGGAAGAGTAGGCAAATCAGTGGACTCAAAGGAAAAACATTTTTATCAGTATCTAACAATTATATGTATCAGTATTCAATACTTTTGCGGCTTCATTGTTAATACAACTTGCATTTTATTTGTATTTTTAATGCATGGTTATGTTTTTTGGTCAACTTAGTTCTAATTTTCCTCGAATATTTCCAAGCTTCGGCCACTTGGTGGTTCAGCCATTGCATATCAACGTCCAAATTATAATAGCAAATATTCTACCCCAGGATATTCATAATGTTTTACAGAGGAACAGAGCAAATCACATTATTTCCATTTATAAACATTGATTGAAGCCAACTCTTTATACAGTATTCCAGAGGGAATATTGCCACCTTGATCTAGTCACATTGTGGCGTACATATGCATTTATAATTTTCCGCTGTCAACAGTTCGTATCTTCTACTTAAGTTCCCTCGTTTGGCTTGAATTTGCACAACCTTTTAGCTAATTTTAAAGACGAGCGAAAACACAAAAGCCTGCAGGACAACAGCAACAACACAACAGGGAAATGGTAAAAACAAAGGCACTGGCAAAATATTTTGCTGTAGACAACATTAGATATTGTTTAGAGCTGTAGAGACATTGACTGGCATTTGAACGAGTACGGGTATGAGTGCCCTTGCAAAGGGTATTAGTATACAGATGTGATCTATTTGTCTCGCAGATCATTCTAGATCAGGACTAGTCCCGCAATTATAAAAATATCTGGCTTAAATGTTGCACGAATTCTGTAAGAATAGGAACGATAGACCTGCAAGAGTATATAAAACTTCGGTGCCTAAAAGTGGCCTGTATATCTTGTGTTGGTTTTAGTTTTAGATGCTGCTGTTGCCGCTTTCTGTTGCCGTTTTCTGTAGCTGGTCTCTGTCTCTGTTTAGGTGCCGTTTCTGTTTCTGTTTCAGTTCTTGTTTCTGCTTCAGTTTCTGTTTTTGTTGGCTTGGCCGAGGACTGCTTGGAGTCCCGGCCAGAGCTCTGTCGCCGACTTGCTTGTTATTGTTTGGCTTGGCGCACAATGCGGCCATAAAAAGGCAGCCCGCCTCTGCCTCTGCCTCTGCCTCTGCCTCCGTCTCCTGACCGAGTCGCAAGGAAGTGCGCGGGGGCAACAAAAGGCGCCCGCACCGAACAACAATTGAAACAATAAAACGGCTTTAAGGCTGCACTGCACTCCGCTGGAAGCGGCCACAGAGCGGAGTTGATAAAAGCAATTATAGAGCACAGAGTCCTGGTGCTGACAGCTGCAGCTTAAGACTAAATTTTACTCAAGCTTTAAATCGAAATCATCTATTACATATTGGTGGCGATCCATGGGCAGCGGGGGATCTATGCTCTTTATTTGGGGTTGTACAGTTTCTTGACGGTCTCGTCGGAGGTGTCGATGCCCAACTTGTAGTAGCCGGCGCGCCTCAGTTGGCGCTCATCCTCCTCGGCCACATGGTAGATATCCTCGATGGGCAGCATAATCTCCGACTCGCTGGGCAGGATGAGTTTGCGGGCGTCCTTGCGGAAGACGGCCACCGCCTTGGCCATGCTGCTGTGGGCCCGTGTATAGTCTTGCAAGCAGAGGCTCTGCCGCCTGTTGGACAGCCCGCCCTGGATGAGGTCAAGGCGCGCAATCAGCCGCAGAAGAATGTAGCGGGCGTAGCGGTCCTTGATCTCCAGCAGCGTCATCTCGACATCATCTCGCTCCAGGGCCGGGCACAGATAAACGGTCAGCAGGACGAACACGTATACGCCATTGATAGCGAATATGATGAATATCATACCCAGCTGAAAGGTGTCGATTTCCTTCGAAAAGGACTCCGCCACGTTCTTCCAGTACATCAGGTCGAGGCTGTGGATCCGTAGGTGGTAGTGCAGGTAGGCCGTCACGACGGCCCCCGCACTGCTGTAGACGGCGATGCACGGATAATTGTAGGAGAAGAAATTGACGCACTGCCGCCAGAGCCCTTTCCAGAGATCCATCTTGCGCCTTATAGTCAGAGGAAACCGTTGGATTGTATTTATTTTTTCCCTGCGGTTTGTTTTTGTTTAATTTTGAATTTAGCTTTCCGAATGATTGAGTCAAACTCTGAGTATTTCTGTTTGGACTACTCCGATTTGCTTCGGCGTACAATCGTATAAGAGTTTTTGTTTGCTTGTTTCGGTCGCTCCCCTGCAACTACATGTTGAATCCTCCCCCGTTGTGGATGTCGAGTCTTCCCCTGTTGTGGATGTCGAACTTGTTTGAGGGTAGAAGCCAACTGGTTTGAGCTTTTTCCGCCAGGCCAGTCCTTCGAGTGCTTTGAGTCATTTTTGCCCCTGCAACCTAGGACATGTTCTGGCCGCAACCATTGGGGCTTGGTGCCGCCCACAATTGCAACTGCAACTGCAACACCAACATTGGTTTGGTTTTGCCTCGTGGCCGCTGACAATCACCTCTTTATGGGGTTGTTCGGGGGGATGTTCCCCTTCTGGGCCGAAAATATTCAACTTCTTGTTCAGCGACAATATTCCGCTATCTTTGCGCTAACTTTAGCTGGCACTCCCCACCCCCCCGACCGATCCGAGACGTTGATAAGCCATAAGCATGCAGTGAAAAGGGGTAGGAAAAAAAAATCATCATAGCATTCGAGCGAAATGCAATTTTCTTCCTCCATTTTCTGTGTTCTATTTGGTTGCTTTGCTGCCCTCTTCTTGGTTGATTTTCGCTTCTCGTTTTGCACTTATTATTGTCTTTCTGGTCTGGTGTTTTTTTTTTCAAAGTGCATGCAAAACTGCATTTTGTAGACAAGCCGAAAACCGAAAACTGCCAGCCAAAACGGAAATATTCAAAAATTGTTCTTGTTGCTGGAAGTGGGGGGCTGGCACTGAGCAAGTGGGTGAGCGGGAGGTGGGTGGCTGGGTTGTTAGGGGTGTCCTATCTGTAGCTGTGTGTGTGTGTGTGTGTGTGTGTGTGCGCGCTAATAAAAACGTAAAATTTAATGGTAACGGAAGGCACTAAAAAACAGGCTCACCGACAGGACCTCCAAGTCGCTGGTCCCGGCGCTCGGGTTGTGGGGTTGTGGGGTTGTGGGGTCCTCCGGGTAGTGGGTAGTGGCAAAGGCAGTGGTCTTTGGCTGTGTGAGTAGTGGCACTGGCGATAACCAAGCAACGAACCACAACCGCACAAGGGAGTGGGAGTGGGAGTGGAAGTGGAAGTGGTAGTGTATGGGAAAGTGGCAGTGGTGTAGAGGGGCAGCCAGTCGATGGGCAAAACTGTAACTACGCCAACCGCCGCCGCCGACGCAGTGGAGCGCCCATCCGTGCACGTCAAACGCAGACAACTTGAAAAATGTAGAGACAGAGCCGCAGTATAGTCGAAACACGCCAAAAAATATGCAAAAGTAAAATAAAACAGACACACGGACCCCGAACACAGACACAGACACAGACACAGCGACGGACACAGCCACGGACACAGCCACGGACACGGACACGGACACGGACAGGGGGCAGACAAACGCATTTGGCCGTTGCGGAGCAGTTCGACATTCGAGGGTCGAGGCTCCGAGGTTCGACATTTGCCGTTAAAGGTTTTTCGTTGTTGCTGTTTATACGCGATGTACCCATCTCTGATACCCAGCGGGCTGTGTGGAGCCCAGGGTATCACCGCCTCCTGGATGCCACATGCCTGTTACAAACAAAATTATAAATAAAAAATTTTATGAATTCGTTTGAGCTGCCAAAATCCTAATCAAGCAATTATATTCAACTAAACCTAATATGATGTGTAATCATTTCTTAAATATATATGAGAAGTATTGCGTTTGTTTGTGTTTCTTCAATGGTAAAAACTTTATCCAAATATTTCCAAAATGTCAAAATCGACTCAGTATCCAAAAGTCGTTCTTGCTTCCCCTGGTCTTCCGAAACTTTTTGTTTTTTTTTGTTATTTGGCAGCGCATTGCACAATATTTTGCAGCAGGCAGTTTTTTTCGACTTTTTGTTGTTGTTGCTGGCTCTATAAAGGGAAGAGGTCCTGACGTTGTCCACTTGACAGGAGCAGCCAGCTCCTGTTCCTACAAGCAGAGGAGCAACAGCAGTACAGAAGTTCAGCAGCAGCAACAAACTGCAGTCGGCTCGAAGTCGAGTTGAAAAGTCAGTTGTCGCAATGTGGGGCTGAATGGGGATGGGGATGAGGCGCAAAGTTATGTGGCTTGGCAGTTGAATTCGGGAGAGGTGTGTGTGTGTGTGTGTGTGTGTGTGTGTGAGTATGCATGTGAGTGTGTGGCGAAGTGGCAAAGGGCTCTAACAGCTAACTGAATGGACAGCAATTTGCGCGGCTAAACGAGTCCACAAAGGCGGCCATTGTGGGCGCTTTGCCTTTGCTCCGCCCGTCCATGCAGGACCCGCTGCATGTCCCCAACATGTCCGAGCGTGTGCGAGCGACTGTGTTTGGGTATTGGGGCGGCTGCTACTGTAATTAGGTTTGTCGCTGACCAGAGAGTCGCATCCCAGTCAAAGTCGCGGCAGCCGGCCCAAAAGTTGCTGTAAATAATTCACAATTGTGCGACGCATTCGATTTTTGCACTCTCCGGCAAAAGGAGCTCTAGAGATGGGCGATATACGACGATGGGGTACGATGGGGGGGGGGGGGGGGGCGTTGGCGGAAATGTTTGCCTGGTTTACAGTGCAGTGCATAAATTTGAAATTGCACGCATACCCCCAACGATACACAGAAACTCATACACACTCAATGGTGCGTGCATTTCCGCATGGGGGTGTGGCAGAGGGTGTCAAATTAGGCCTACCCCTAGCACTGTTCCGCCTCGCTCCTCCTCCTCCTCCACCCCCGCCGTGGCCCAAAAGCCCGACAACAAATTTTTGTAGCTAACAGCATTTTCAAGTTTTATCGCTGCCTGGCGTTGGGCTTTAGAGGGGCTGTGGGTGGGTGGCTGGTGTCCTTGGCACAGCCATTGTATTATGCTTGGTCTGTCGATCGGTCTGTTGGTTGGTCGGTTGGTCCGCCGGTCTGTTTGTCTGTCTGTTTGTCCGTCTGTCTTTCTGGCGCACGCACAGCGGCAAATGCGAGCACGGACCTTGCCTAGCCTTGTCTATTTAGCCGCCTGCATACAAAATGCACATAAATTGTCATGTTTCAAGAGCGAATGAGACCAATGGCAGTGGCAAAAGAGAGAGGGAGAGAGCCAGATGGGTAGGAGGCACTCCATGGCCATGTGCCTAGCATATTTATATTGATTTTCGCGCCTGGGATTGGCACTTTTTGGGGCGGCGCGGGGCTCCTGGTCCTGCGTTTGGCCACCAGCTTGTTGTTATGTACTTTGGCTTTTCAATTTCGGCTCGTTTTCCTCGTTTGCTCTGCTTCCGCTTTCCTCTGGCATGCCCCCTTACCCTGCACACACACACACACACACTCCTTTTTTTATTGTGTTTTGTGGGTGCACAATAAATTGAGCCGAAATTGCATCAGCAAAATTAACAGTTTCAGTGTACGTTAATAGACTTTTGCCGAGGTCCAGTCACGACCGCAGAATGGACAGATCTCTGCGGGATTGGGAATGCGCATGGACCTGGGGCCGAGACTCTGGTAGTCGGTGTGTGGGTGTGGCACTGGGGCATTTCGCCCATTAGGTTGGGTCATTTTAATTATGGCCAAAAGAGAGTCTGTTGCTGTTTAAAACGAAATTCTCCCCCGATGGGACACTAAAGCGCTTAGAGGTGAGAGCACTTTTCAATTAGATTATCAGAGGCGCAGTCACAGTCATTTTAGAAATAAAGATGGACTTTAAATATTCATATGCAGGCCGTCGGAAAGTGTCGGATGTATATTCTTTTTTTTAGAAGGTATTTTACGATGATTACAGGGGGGGGGGGGGGGGGGAAGGAAACTTCAACCAAAAACTCATTCCAAATGAAAAGCTTCAGCTGTAATTTTTTTAAAAAATTTCTGCAGGTGAAAAAATTCAAGGGAAAGTTTGATGATCTCCGGTGAATTCTCTTTATGGTGCAAAAATATTTTGGGGCTTGCAAAACGCAAGCACTCAAAATATATTCGAGCTTTAAACTCAAATGGAAATATTAATCATTCGAATTGGACAGAGGCATACACATAAAATATGCACCCATTGTTCTCGATGCAGTTTGGCTCATTAGGTCGCTGGGATTTGGCTCTTTTGGGTCCCCGGACACTTCCGCCAGGACCTGCAACATTTTGCATGGGTAATTAATCTGGCGGGAGAGCCAGTTGATCCCCGTCCTACTTGGGCACTAGGGCACATTACGGGTAAAAGTGTGGACTGCGGAGGGAGCGCTTGGCAATTTCTGAAATTTTAATATGCCAAAACGAACTAACAATAAGCAAACCACTTAGTTAGTTCTCACAGCCATGGCTAATTTGCTTTGTTCAGCTGCTGCTGCTGCTGGTGCTGCTCCTGCACTCGCATTTGCAGCTGGAAAATGGAAATGAAGTTTCCCTTCGGTGCTCTGGTAGTCAAAGCTAGTGCAGGGCTGTCGGGTGAATGGAAGTTTTGGTAGCCACTTGAAATATGCAAAATTTGTAATAACCTCAAGAAGGAAGTGCCACGAGATTGAGATTGCGGACGACAGGCAGGACTGTGGCAGGGCAGGGCAGGGCAGGGCAGGGCAACGGCAACCAACACACGCAATCGGCAACGTGTCGCATTTGTAGTTAGACATAATTGTTAATTACCCGAAACCATTACCACATTAAAGGCCATAAAATGCAACACTAATTGCTTTATGCCACCTCGTCGAGTCAGGGCACTGCACTGAGGGAAATTGTGGGTATGAACTAGAAATAATTTCCATCTTAATATAGCCAGCTGTAATATTTGATATCCGTTACATTTAATTCTTATCTTTATAACAGTATAGAAATCCATACGTTTTTAATTACTTTTCAGCATACATTTCTCTCAGTGCTATTGGCCCATTCAGTAGGAGGCGAACATTTTGTATTTGATTATGCAGCCAATGCTCCTTTGTCCTGGTTCTGCTTCTGGTCTCTGGACTCTATACGAGTATATGTGCTTAATGTTCGCCTGTAACGTAATATGCAGCAGCAACAATACTTTTCCCTCATCATCCTCGCTCTGCCACAGCCACAGCCACAGCACCAGCACCAGCTCTAGCTCTAGCTCCACCGACAGCTCCAGCTCCTGCCACAGCTATAGAGCTCCACAGCTGTAGCTCGTACTCATGCCATGCCAAGCAAACATTCCCATTCAGGCTGGGGCGGGAACAGGGGCAGTCATCGTCGCCAAAGCTGCACATGCCACACCATATGATTAATATTTCAAAATTACACAGACATGCAAAGTGTCAACTCATTTTGAGAGACGCCACACGCCGCCGGCAGCACTTGGCATTCGGCATTCAACACCCGGCAGACGGCAGACGGCAGAGGGCAGACGGCACTCAGGAGTCCGAGACACGTCCGCCCACCTTTCCACACATTTGGGGCACAAAGCGCTGACAATGTGCGAGCAGGCAAGAAAAATGGTGAAAACGTTTTGTAACAATTCACTCCGCATCAGGGTCAACGCCAGGCTTCAGAGGCGTCAAGGCGTCAGGACGAAGTGGGAGGAGGAGGTGGTGGCGAAGGCGGAGGCGTAATATCAGCAAATAGTAGGCGTGAAAATCGTGAAATAAGTGAAATATTTATTAGCCAGCAGCACATCGGCAGTCACGCGTTCAGAGCACGCGATTAAATTGAAATTACGAGTACCACGAGAGCAGTGGCAGTGGCAGTGGTGCCTTTGCGGCAGTGGCAGGAGGTTATCCAAAGGAATGGGAATAGGTGGGAAAGGTGGGTGGGTGGCAAGAAGAGGGTGTGCGTGCGGGCTGGCGTTAATTTAATCGAATTTATAAGCACCTACGTCTTGATAAGGCAATCAAAAGCACATTCACATTTACTCATGCGCAGCGCCCCCAAGTTATAGAACCAGTCCACAGGAAAAAGTCAGAAAGAACAATCGAAGAATCGTATCCGAGGAGCAACAATGGGGAACACAGCTGAAGCAGTATGTATGAGAGGAACTCGAGAAGGACGACTATGGATAGATGGAGAAGGAGCGGGAGCGGTAGCGGGGGCGGCAGTGGGAACAGTTACATCAATGCCAAGCGCGGGCGTTCATCGATTATGCTTGCTGACTTACATAATTGCATTTTTTTTCCCCATTTCAGCTGTGAGAATGGAGAAAAGAAACACAGTAAAACGAAAACAATAATCGAATGAAAATGTCTTTCCCAAGGCATATACAACTTGTTGATGTCCTTTCCAGGGCTTTAGGGGTTGCATATAATTTTACCAGAAGTGCATATACTTATGTACATATAAACATAGGTTTTTGTATATTTTCGGGGACGCTTAGTGAATTGAAAAGTTGTAAATTTTGTAGGAATCGATTTGGTTGCAAAATTTAAATAAGATTTCTTTCGGTGTATTACAATATCCATGTTCTGCTGCATAACAAAAATTAATACCTAATATTTAAAACGATATCGCATGAAACCAAAACCTAATAAATGTACACATGTGGAAAGTTCATTGACCACTCATTTTCTAATTTTCTAATGTCATATTCCTATTTCCCTCTTCAGCTACCCTTCAGGGTGGGCCTAATGTGACATATTCATTGATAAATTCGAAACACCCTTCGTCACTCGACTAATTAAGTATTATCCATGGCAACCGATAAGCAATAACAACAGCATCAAATGAGAAGAAGGAAAATACGGCAGTTAAAACCATTGAAGCGATTTTAATTGATTTCTCTTCTCTCGAGTTTCGGCATATTTATCAACATTTCATGTTGTGGCCTCCGCCCGCCCGTTTGCGTAACTCATTCAGAATTGATGCCACTGATTTATATATAATCTTAACAAACTAATCTCATCACTGTAGTTCTTCCACCGAAATGGAAGACCCTGCGGTTGGGGGGAGGCAGTACGGCAATTAACACGATTCGACGCGCATACACAAAACACCAAAATGGTAAATACCATAACGGTAAACGGCAAACGGCAAAATGTATCCCAATTCCAATCCCAATCCCAATCCCCAGTCCCAATCCTTTCTCTCTCTCTCAGCTGAGGACGGAGGCTGAAATATTGGCCTAGCGATTTGACATATTGCCAACAAAGGAACTCATTATCTGTGCATTAAAATGGGACAGGACACGACCCGCTCTGGTGGGTAAATGCTCTCTCTCTCTCTCTCTCTCTCTCTCCCCCTATCTATCAGTCCCTCGGTGTGTGTGTGTGTGTGTGTGTTGGTGTATTTGTGTATGCGAGTGTCACGCTTATAAAACACATTTATCATAACTAATCCTTTGGGTTTTTGGCTGCCATGCCCCCTGCCTCCCCCCACCATCAGTGACACCACCAACACCACCGACACCACCACGACTACCGCCAGCACCACCGCTGCTCTGTCACCGATAACACTTTGAATAATAAATAAATACAAACAGCGACACTTTTTGGCAAAGGCAACTGCCAGACAGACGGCCAGACGGACAAACGGCAGGCGATTTTTAATGCAAACGATTATCATATAAGGCAATATAAAAATAAATTGCAGCCCGCAAACAAACCAGGCAAAAATAAAAATACAAGAAATACAAGAAAGGAATTCCAATTTCCGATGCCGAAGCTTTTGCTACTCTTTTAGTTGCATTGTTCCCATAATGGCTTTATTTCTCATGGGTCCTATATGATATTGTGATCCAATCGCAACGGTTTAAGCTTATGTATAGATACAGTATGTGAGATACAGTCGGATAGCTACAAGACCTTAGCAGCTACTTCGCCCAGAAACAGACCCACAGCTATGACAATATCGAATTTCTATAAACATATGTACATATATGCCCTACAAACTTCTACAAATCATAGTACTCTCTGCAAGGGAATAGCAAATAAATAAAACACCACAAGAGCAGAAGGAAATGGGAATGAAAAGGATGCTGGCTAGATGGGTTTGCCTCTTGCCTACTCGCCGATAGGCATCGGACTCTCTAGGCCCGACCAGGACTAGCAGCTGGCAGTGGGCCCAGCTCGGTGCTAATAATACACAGCTAGGGCGACACTTTAGCCCCAAAACGGAGGCCAATTGAGTATCGCCTACATCTCCGTCTACGAATGGGAGCCCAACAACAGCATTACAGCATCAGCCACAGCCTCAGCATCAGCATCAGCATCAGTTCATGCTTTTGTGTCAGCTTCAGTTCTGGTGTTGCCTTTTGGCAGCATTTAAATAAATTTCACACATACAAATGGGTAGGGCTGGGAGGGGAGGATATATACAAGAAGAGGATATATAAAAAATAAGGAGATATATACTAGTAAAGCACGATGCTGGATGCTGGATGCTGGATCCTGGATGCTGTTGCTGTTGGCGACAGCGTTTGGCTTGGCCTGCACTGGTAGCCATTAAAGCCAATTGCCCACAAAATCATGCCCGATATCATAATTGCTCTTCGTGGTTTGTACACCCTATAATCTGTGCGGTTTATGGGTGATATGCATGCATTTTTATTGCATTTGTATTTATATTTATGGGTTTTATCCAAAGCAGAATATAGAACATTGAAAACATATTTTAATACCTTAACGATTGAATAAAATATATCGAATATTGGATTCAAAAAACGGCTAAAAAAGACAAAGATACTGACGAGTATAAATGGAATCTATCCAAACAGTAAAAATGGCTAGAAATAATTTTCAAAAAAGCTTCAGTAAATGTATAAGACCAAGGTCCACGGTTCGTGAAGCCGAAAACTTTAAACAGAGTTTTTTTTGAAACCTTTCCAAATAGGGTATCATCTAGTCTGGCACCCTTCCACTCTGCTCCTGTCGATGTTCAGCATCATTTAGTTAGCGCCAACGGGCGAGGCGATGGCCAAGCTGCGAGCTGGCAGAGTGGTCCTGGGGCTCTTGGCTCATATAAAATATTGTTTATTCAGTCCGAGTGAAATGCAAAGAGGGAGTGGGACAGGACGTGTGTATGGTATGTGTCTGAGGGAGAGAGTAAATCGCAGATGCGATAAATTTGAACACTTGTTGTAGTTGTAGTTGTTGCTGTTGCACAATTTATTAGAAACACATTTTGCGGTTGTGTTGGTTTTTTGCATGCGTTGCCGATGGCCTCCATTAACGTCTCATGGCCCGTTGCCGCTGCAGTTGGGGATTTTTATTGAATTTGCGTTCCGTATTCGTATCCGTATCCGTATTGGCCATGGCAAGCGGCCATGTCCTGTCAGGAAAATAAGTTCAAAAGGCAATTGGGGATGCCCATATTGTCTGTTTTGGGCACTTGACTTCGCGCCAAGTTAATTAACACTAACGGCTTGGGCTGGTTACAGCCAAAAACTAAGCAAAGAATGCTTCTTCTTTCGCTCCTCAAAGTCCTGCTCGTTGTCCTGCTATTAGTTTGCCCTCGTAAACCTCCTTCTAGTTCTCTTCGTAGGTGCCCTCGAAGCCCTCCTCCTTGAATGCTAATGAAACGTTCGTTGCATAAATTTAATTGTTTATCTCCTGTCTGTGCTGGCGGATGGCCAGATCCTGCCAAATGCCTTTTGGCGAGAGTAACATCAGCAGATGGAGACATGGACGGAGACGGAGACTGAGTCGGAGTCGGTGCTGGAGTCATGAGACTTCAGACTGTCATGTGGAACAGTTGGCTTAGATCACAGCATATGGCGCTTAGAGTGTTTGGCAAGTCATTGTCGATGGCTGTGCCGAAGCCATGATGATGACTTTTAAACTTTCTATTAAACTATAACAGCGATGATAGATGAATAATAAAAGCGCAAAATACATAATAAAAAAGTTTTGGCGACAGGCGGCGGCAGAAGCGACAGAAGCGGCAGAATCGGCAGCGGCGGTGGTTCGAGGCTCATGAGTGAAACTTCCGTTTTGGTTCCATCCCGGTTCAAATCGACCAAAAGTTTCTAGCTATATTTGCCCTTCCATTCCGGGTCCGGATCCGGGACTGGGACCGTGACCTGGGACTGACTGCGGGCACTGCAGAGAAAGACAAAGACTGATGCTGCTGCATTTGCGAGTCGAGAGAGAGAGGGAGTGCGTGCCTGGCATAAGTTAGAAGAAGCGTTAAGTAGCATACTTGTGCCATGGCAGATCGAACAGATTGATGAGTTGTTGAAAAATGGCAAACTTAAACATGAAGAAAGCTTGGCGGACGCTGACGAATGAAGATTACCCTCCAATACTAGCCAACCAAACCCAAGGATGCCAAAGTGAAACCTTTCGAAACATAGAAATCGGTTTACTTAATTCTGTTCATAAGAACTATTTAGGGATATATATGTGTATATATTTATATGTGTATGTGTGTATAATCAATCCACAGTCTCTGAATGTCTCTGAAGGATTCTGGCTTTGGTTCTTGGCTTCCTCATAATCGACTATAAGTAGATGCTGGCTTCTCTATTGCATATGCACTGTCTCACGAACTCTATATACCATTTTCGCAAAGAGTACTGGGTGTCAGAACAATTTCGCTTTGCAGCAGGCCCTGGAAATGACTAACGATGAGGCAGTGCGTGCGGGCCTTTGTTTGAACGTTCTCACAAATTTGCTTAGACCATGAGAGAAAAGTTTGAGTAGCAATATGTTATAAATCTTACTTGGTCTTGCACTTTGCTTTAATACCAATATTATCGATCAAGAAATTAAATTAAACCGCATTCGAGAATTCGATGCGATGAACTGCAGCTGTCTCCGACCTCTTCTCGACGACCTACTTCCACCTCCTGGCCGTGATTTGATGATGCAATTTTGAGGTGATTAATACTCCAATTGTTTTCAATCAATTAAATGTTTTCGAACGTTTCTGGCGTTATGCAAATTGTTTTAATCAAAATGTAAATGCAAAAGCGAAAAATTAAAAAATGCCTCCTTTTTTTTGTTTTTTGCTTCTGTAAATATTATTATTACATACTTTCTGCTGGTCCATTTATTTATATTTTGTGGATGCCATTCTCACCCACCCACCTACCCACCCATCATCCTCACTCCCTCTCTGGGTTTTATATAACTTTTTTTTTACTGCTGCATGATAATAAATTTGCATTTAAATCACCGCTACCGCCACCGCCATCGCCAGGAACTCATTTTGTCCAGTTCCACGGAAGGCAATTGGTTGTGGGTTGTCCCGGTTTTTCGGGGCTCGGAGACAAAAGGACCCCTTGGCTGGGCTCGTCCTGCATGCATACCCTCGCATTATTAACCACAAAGTGTCACATGATTTTATTTCGTTTCGTTTACCGTGCATTTCACCTGCAGCTGTCTTTTTGCGGGGTCCTGCCGTCTCGGTCTCGGCCTCGGCCCCAGTCCCGCCCCCGGCCCCGGTCCCGGTCCCCACCTTCCATTATTTTTCGGCTGACTTCTGTCCGATTTTAAGCGCTGATAAGCTCAAAAGGACATTTCCAAGCATAAAATAGCTGTAAGTAGCACTTGTCTAGCGACCTGCCAACTCCTGCCCGACCCCGGGGTCCCCAACCCCGACTCCGACGGCGACTGGGGGTCCGAGTCGCAAGCCCAGACCCACACCAACTCCCAGACCAAGTCCGAGAGGAGTCGCGGCTCCTTAGAATGCACTGCAGTGCAGTTAGCCGAGTGCAGCTGGGACTGCAATCGCCATAAAGTGCGCCGCCGGGCGTCGTCGAGGGCAAAATTGAAGTGCAAATAAAACGCCGAGTAGCGCTGAACCGAACCGAGCCGAGCCGAGGCAGCCAGTACGCGGTATTCATTTCTATACCCGTTAATTGTAAAGTGAATGGGTATGTTGCTTTCATAAAGTATCGGTAGAAAGCAGCGATAAAGTAATCAGAATAATCGATAGCGGTTGAACGATTGAATCTCGGGGAGTATGTGTTATCGGATGGAGAAGCCGAAGCAGATCCAGAACTAGAACGTACATATACATACATACGTACATACATACATACGTATGCCAGAAATACCAAAATGAAGTCCGTGGTATATCCTTACAAAGTCTTATAAGCAGGAACGGCATTTTGTTCGCTTAGCGGGTATCTTATAGTCGGAATATTGATCAATATTTTTACTTTTCTTTTCTTTTTGGTATTTCGGTGCCTGGAAAATGGACAGTGAGACATTGAGGGGCAGTGGAGAGACAGGAGCGTTCGTCGCATATTTCAACAAATTTTTTACTGCACTTTGCAGTTTGTATTTTTTTTTTGTATTCGCTCTCTTTCTGTCTCCCTCTCTCTCTCGTTTTTGTGTCGCTTAAATGTCATTGAAACAAGCCAACGGAAATGGTCGGCAAGTATTTTGTTTGTTATGCTAAAATTTAATGGTTCAGGAAGTCATATTAAAGAGCGGCAGAGCCAAGACAGCGACCACTCGTCCACAAAAATTGGTAAAGAAATAAGGATAAAAGAAGGAATCTCGTTTGTGCCAGACAACCGATTTGTTGTTCGGTTTATTCAGCATATTTTCATTTATTTTACGTTTGATTGATTATAGCCAGAGAACCTCAACGTATGTGAGAGGCGGCCCGGCCAGTTTTTGTTATTTTGAATTGTTTCCCTTTTTTCTATTGGATTCTTTTTTTCAGTTTGGTAGCGACTTTTGTTCGTCTTTTTTAGATTGTAAAAATACTGCGTGATTTACTCGTAAATGCCAATGTTTATTTTATGCAAATTTCTTAAATCAAACCGAATGCGAAAAAACGGATTTCGAGTGTATAAATTCGCCAATTATTGGAGAACTTTAATTAGCTGCCATTTATTGCCATTTGCAGGCAGGCTACGCGTAATAACATCTGATTTATGCTCCTCCAGTGGTAATCTCCCTCCCACCATGAAAACGCCCATGTAGTATGCATGTATTTTTCCGATTTCAGCCGATTTTCATCTGCCTGTTTGCACATATCACGCTTAATGATTACAAAGTTGAGAGCGACAACTAACAAGAAGGAATGTGCTATTGGAATCTCTCGACTGGTACATATCCCTCTGGATTGTTCCAATCAATGGCATTATAAGTTACGTGGCAGTTGCGTTGTAATTGGAGAGTGCATTGAGCGCTCATTAATCCCATTCTTTGAATTTGGGGTAAAAAGTCTAGGTGTCCATTTTGTGCCATACAAATCATATCTACTATCAATGGCAAGCAATTATTTATAAGGTATGACCATTCCGAAAAAGAGCAAATGGAAATCAATGGAATAATATTTCATTTTCGAATATAAATATTATTTTAAAAATTATATCAATTTTCGTCGACTGAAATGGCTGTTTGAACGATTGTAGATTTGATTGATAATTAAATAACAAAAACCTTTTATATTTGTTTTCTTTGACTGAGTCGTAAATATAAATGATAAATTCGATTTATAATATGATATTTGCATTTCACTGATGGTTGAAATTCCAATGGAAATCAGTGGGATACTCAAAAATAACTTTGAGCTGTGATTTATCGAACAGATTTAAATATGAACTTGAATGGAATTTTAATCGGTCTCTGATTTCTCTGAAATCTATGCAAAAGTCATCTCATACTTGAAAGTGTCTCATCAAGTGATCTGATATTGTTGAAATATCAAAAAACATTTACCCATTCCTTTTGTAGTGCAAAATGCACTTGATTAATATCTTCGTATATTTTTCCAATTGAATATAAATTTTCAACTTTTGCATTTCTTGTCTGTGAGAAAACATCTGCCGTTGCCCTTTCTGCTGCCATACGGCATTGATGTTTATCAATATATCAGTGGAAATAAGCCATTTTCACATGCACTTGTCACACATCTGCATCGCAGAAGCTCAACATCAGCCAGGGCAGGGACAGGAACAGGGACAGGGACAGGGACAGGGACAGGGACAGGGGGAAGAAGTCCAATCTAATGTTGCACGATGTGACACATTGAAAAGTCAGCGAAAAAGTCCCAGATCCTGAGCCTACACCCAGCAAAAGGGATTGCAGGGGATGGGACGTTAAAGGATGCCCGGATACGGTCCGGGTGCCCTGTGCAAAATTGAGTTGAAAGAACCCGGAAGAGGCAGGAGGCTTATATAAGGCTGCATGTACATACATACAGCTATGCTCTGCTTGTATATACATATTGTATGCCTCAGCCATATGGGGACACAGCCCTCTCTTTTTCTCTGGCCATCCGCACTTGCCCCGAACTATGCGCATCATTTTATTTGGGCACGTGCTGCTCGTCATTTAAGAGTTTTGTCTGCACTTTCGTTGCTGGAATTTTAAAATATTTTCCGTGCCAAATGCCTGCGTGGCTTTTACTTTTCGCCCTTTTGTCCTAGAGCCCCTTTTGTCTTCCTTTGCCGCCACTCTCCCTCTGTCGGGGTGTGTGTGTGTGTGTGCGTTGCCACAATATGACTGTTGCTGCCACTGCCTCCACATATACACAGAGTCCCTAACAAAGTGCCCAAGTGGAATGCAACATTGTTGCTTCACAGCATTCAAATGTGGCGGCATTTTCTATTTTCTCTGTTGGCTTTGTGTGTGTGTGTGTGTGTGTGTGTCTTTCTATTTTTTAGTTGCCTTCATTTCTTGTCCGCGCTGAGCGCCGTCATTTCCACTGACTGCTTTTCATTGCCTTTTGCCAGGACTCCGGCTCTCGGCCTGCTCCCGGTGACGGGGATTGCGATGGGGACGACTGCGACTGCGACTGCTCCTCAACTCTGAGATAGACGCTTCACTAGTAATTTGGTATTCCTTTTGTTGTGCCTCAACCTCCTCCTACCGATTCCAGAAAAAACTATTTGCGCTTTTAATTTGAATTACAAATTTCGTTCGAGTGGGAAGCATTTTTTGAAAATTTAATCAAATTGCCCGGCATATACAGACATGTTTATCCGCCCGCTTTGAGGACCTGAGTCCTTTCCCACCTTCCCTTCCCTTGTCTTTCGGAGCTTTAACACTCGCCAATTGGCGGCTCCGAGTTCGAATTTAATTGACTGTGTTCGACATATTTGCATAGCTCGCAGGCCTGTCTGGCTAACTGGCCCTCACTGGTCCTCTGACTGGTTTCCGTTAATTGTGCCGCTTGCATATTATGGCCACTGGATATTCTGGGGCACAGACCACACACTTGTATAAACATTAAGCCTGTATGACATCATTGTTGATGCTGCAATTACCAAATCACCGAGCTACGGGCACGTCCATACACTCACACGCTCACACGCTCACACGCTCTTGCAGCAGAACGGCTCTCCAACAGAAACTCCAATGGGAATGCCAGTGCATCTAACATCCATTCGATGCTAGCAGAAATGGCAAAAAGTTCATGTTCTGTTCGCACAAAATCGTTTAGATTGCTAAATAATAGTGTCAGACATTTTTCCAATTGCTGGCGGACATTGTCAATTGTTTGCTTTTGCTTCAGCCCCAAGGATGTTTAGTAAATCGAATATACACATGTAGATAGATACTCGTAAATGATCGACTATTTGGTGCTGTAGATTTCATTACGAAACTTTGTTGGAACGAAAGCAATTAATATTTTGTATTTTTATAATGTACGTGTTTTTAGGGTAACTTTTTTATATTTAACTGATAGATTCCACTGTAGTTTATACAAAAGGTAAATTCTAAAAAATATTTACAAGTATTACTTTATGTTACAATTACAATATTTTGTAAGTAGGTATATACAAATATTTCTTTGTACATTTTTATTTATAAATATTTTTCTTTGAAAAAGATTAAAATTGATTTAAGTTTCCGCAATTTACACATGTAGATTAGCAAAAGGATTTTTTATCGTACACATATATTACATAAGCTTGATAGAATTGCTTTGAGAGGTATTATTGTTATTTTAATAAGTGGGATTAATTAGTATTTAAAATATTTTAAGCTATCGACTTTTTGATCAGATTAAAGCTTGTTGAACATGATTGTTGTGTCATTTAAATGAGAGCCAAAATTTAACTTTAAGTGATGTTAATTCTGAAATAAATCATGTTTAATTGCTGTCATGCCATACATAAATGTTAGGTGTAATCCCTCAGCTCCAAAAATAATCTAAGTGGCCCATCAATATGTGTCTAAACTTAAATATTATTGATTAATTGCAAACTTGAACAAATCAGACAATGGGCATTCAATTCATTTTGTTTTTGTAGAATTAGGTGCTAAGTAGAGGTTAGAGAACAACCCAACATTCAGCAGAACAGAGCGGCCCTAACCATTTCAGATAACATAGTGGAATTGGAAAATGGAAGATTTCAGTGAAACCCTTTTATATATGCTACTTTTAAAATTTAAATGTTTTTAAGATTATCCAATTTTAAATTCAAAGAAAACTTAATGTCCAATACGACTGAAGGCGAAAAAAATCAAAATTTGAAGTGGCAGAATGTTTCATTCCGAGCAAGTCCTGTCCCACGCCACCCCTTTTTGTTGCGGGTGTGAGCTGCGCGGAGGCCCACTTGGAATAAACAGTTAAAAATGTCGCAAAAGTGCGCATACGACACGTTGTACGGTAGCTGCGAGCAAACACGCACGAACACTGGGACCTCGGCCCAGCCCCAGCCTCAACGCCCTCTCCAATCCCAATCTCAATCCCAATCCCGAAACCGTAACAAGTGTCGCGGCAAACAAGGAGTGAGTGGGGGAGGGTGTTGCCACGAGTGCGACTCGGCCTTGTCCGCCAGAGCGAGTCGAACAGGTTCGAGTTGGAGTTGGTTTGCACGGCCAAACGAATGCCATTTCGTCTTGGGCTTGGCGCTGGGCACTATCGCACAGTCGGCTGTCGTCCTGCGGCAGCGAAGGTTGTGTGCGCTCGTCCTGCCCCATAGTCAGGATTCAGGCCCAGCTTCATCTGCGATTTCAAAGTGATGAGAGAGAGAGAGAGTACCACTGGAAAAATCCAAGCAAGATTTTTTTTTTAAAGTAATTGTTCAAGTGCAAAACTGAAACTGTTCAGGACATCACAGTGTGCGCCAATGAGTGACAACAGCACTGGCAGGCACAGTTGCTTAAAGACTACGACAATGGCTACGCCCAAGTTAAACGCCCCCACACACACACACACCCGCAAACACGCAAACACGCAAACACGGGGACATTCTGGCAAATGACTTGTTTTTGGTTTTCTAAATTGTTTTATTTTCCTTTGCGGCCATTTTCTTTTATTATTTAGCGCGTTTGGGGTGTTGCAAAGTGTGGACATTATGTGGCCTGCTTTGGACATCCTGCCCGAGTCCTTCTGCCATATGCTGAGTCTGTGCTTGTGTGCGGGTGTGTGTGTGTGGGAGCTGAGAGCTTAGCCCCTTAGCCCCTTTGTTTTTGAGGAAACATTTATACAAATGTAAGCTGAAAATAAAAAAAAGGAAGTGATATTTCCAACGGGAGAAGTTGCGAGAAAATCCGAGAAAAATAAAGACTTCAACTCCGCTTTAATTCTTCACTGGATGATGGTAAGTTCTTTTTGGAGTGACTTAAGTTGCCGTGTCATTGTTGGCTAATTGTTAATTAATATGTGTGTGTAATTAAATTTATTTGCATGGCATTACACATCCTTTCCATTTACCATTTACCATTTACCATTCACCATTTACCGCTTACCATTTACCGCTCTGGCTGTCAACTGCAGCGTAATTATAATAAATCAACTCGCCATGCCACTTGCCATGCACATCCACATCCACATCCACGCCATGCAAATGCACTCGCCCGATGATAAATAGTTGCGAACCCAAACACCTGACACTCTTTGCAAACATAACCATAGCGGGCAGTGCCTTTAAATTAATTATGTACCGCAGACACACACGCACACTTACCTCCGAAAGTAAACGGAGGGACATGTATGCATGTGTATGCAAGACAAGAACATTCGCAACCCAATTTCCTCCTAGCCATATGCGTGTTCGGGCTGCCATTTCCGTCGCTTCACGCCTATGCTACTTGTACTTGTATAGCACTTGGTCCAAGTGTCGCCGTTCGCCCGGGGCTCAGACCCGGGGCTCGTCCTGACCCTTGCGCACTGGCTCTGATTCTGCTCGCCGAGTCTCTCGTCTGCAATCAACTGAAAACTGCGGCGCGGTTTCCCTCACCCTGTCCCCAAAGGGTATATCCGCAATAATGGCTGCGAGTTACTTTAATAATTACGAGGATTTATGTGTGCTGTGTGCTTAATACTGATAATTTTCTATCATTGCTGACTTCCCTTTTCCTGCTTGGGATGCTCGTTTAGAAGCTATAAAACTGTCGACTTTCTCGTTGCCCTACGATAACTATTGAATGATTTAGCCATATTTAAGTCCAAAGGTTGATTGGGTTATCTAACAACCTAAAATTTTCATTCGAGGCCAATAATTTGAATTTGAATTTGCTCTGCCGCCTTATTCATCCTGGTCTTCCCCTCTGCTTGCCACAGTTTGCCACTCTGATAGCATTAATTACAGCCTAGTTGATATCGTTTTTGGCGCTTTGTTGTGTGGCCACTCCGCCTGGCTTTCCATTAGCATTTAGCGATTCCATTTGACATTTTTGTAAGCAGCTAGAAAGAGGGTTTGCTTTTCGGCCTTCAAGTCTCGGCTGTCAGTGGGCAAAGGCAAAGACAAATGGCTGCCAGTTGCCGGAGGCAGACGGAGAAGACGAAGCCGTTAACACATGCTCACGACGCGACGAGTGACGAGCAAATCTGCCACAGATGCCACGGAGGCACTGAGGCACGGAGGCAGGCTGCAGCTCAGCTCCCACTGATGTTGGGAATAACTTGAAACTGCAGATTGAATTACGTGCACAGGCCGTTGAGTCGACTCGACTCGAGTGTGGAGTGGAGTGGAGTGGAGTCAACGTTTACCAATTTGAGAGCAGTCGGAAAGGAGGAGGCATGGCGCAGGATGGGGCCCGTTCAAAGTTGATTCCAAAGGTGTGCCGCTGTCTGTCAGGCTGTCAGTGGCTTGCACACACCTACAGCATGGGCCCAGCCACACAGTAGCACCCACAATCCACCCATCCACGCCCACTGAAGCACCCACAATCCAGGCCGCAGCCTGGAGCCGAGGAGGCCCCTTCCGAACGTCACCTGACATTGTTTGCTCTGCGGATTTGCATTGTGGTTAGTTGGCGGTGCAGTTTGTTGGCCTGGTCTGGCTTGGTGCGCCTTGCCAGCCTTGCCCGCCAGCCCGAGGATAGGCATCCTGTGGATGTGTGGGTGGCTGGTCTACATAATGGCATAGTTGCCTTGCCCATGGCCGCTGCCCTAGCAACTTAAATAAATGTTTTCTATAATCAAATGGTAATGCAGTCAGAATCGGGCTGGGTTCGGGTCCGGGGCTGGCTCCTTGCCTGCACGAAAAACCCAACCAACCGTCCAGTGCAGACTTTTAGTTAGTTCATCCTAAACTCAATCCCTTTGCCACATAACATCCCCATCCTGCAACACTGTAACATCCTCCAGCAGAGGGATGGTGGTCAGCTTCTTCTTGCTTTGAAGTAATTACATTGTTCGCAGGCATCGTAAAGTGAAGTGAAAGGCGTTAAAGTGTTAAGTTGCTTGTTAATTTTTTGCCGGGCATCTAGCTCCTTCCTGTTTGGTGGCTGCTGGTGGCTCCTCCTGTCTCCTGTCTTTTGCCTGGAAGGCGGCGGAGAAGAACGAGTGCTAGGTAGCCTGATGCTTGGTTTTGTTGTGGCTTAGAGTCGCGCCTGATTAATGAACCGTGGCTATGTGGCTGGATTACGCTCCTTGGATGCTGCTCGGCTCCTGCCAAACAGTCCGTGTCAGACGATAGCAGGCTCCCTCCTGCGGCTGCTGTTGCTTGTAATTAAGTTGAGTGTAGTATAAATAACTGTATTTGCACAGCCAGGGTCCACAGTAGAGTCCAGGGTTGCCTGCAAATGTTTCATTAATTCTGTTATTTAGCCAAGTTTAGCGGAATTTCAGAGGGCCAATAGCAATTTGAACAGCAACAGCCACCGCCACAGCCACAGCCACAGCAAAAGCCTCTATCAAACGGCAATCAAATGAGCTTAGACTTTATAATTAACTGAAATATATAGACAATTAATCCACCGAAAGATTATATTTTTTGATGATTATCAAAGATTATATGCCATTTGCCAATTAACTGGCATTTAACAATTAACTGTTCACATAATTCACACAGGATATCGCTTTAAAAAGCGAAGGACCATACTTAATATGGCGAAAGAACGATCAAAGCCTGCAACACACGTGTTTTGCATATAATTTAATAGAGTTTTAACACATTTCGGCCCAAGTCACGCACTTTGCCACATTGAAATGCAATTAAAATATATGTATATAAAAAAAGGTTAAAGTCGAGCTGCAAAAATAATTTATTGAATACAATAAACAATTGTTGCCATAGCTCGATGCCTTTTTTTGCCTGTTTTATATACCAGGTTGTTTTGGTAGAAAAGAGTATATTGAATTTGGGAAAGGCAGAAGGAAGAATACTTGTATATATGTACATATGTAGATACATATGGACATCAATAGAATAGTTTTTATCTACCTAGTCCTTAAAAATCTTCAAAAAAAGGCACAAATTTACATCTTGTATACACACCGATAAAGTACCAAATCTTTGATCGTATTAACCCCTCTGTTAAGAACATTTTCTGGGCTTTACTTTAGAATATTCACTAGTATAAGCGGTATCGTTTAGTCGGAATGTGCACTATCGCACTGTTAGTTTTTTTTTGTTAATTATAATGTAACCAATGCGAATATTGCCGTGGAACGTGTTGCCATGTTGGCACACGCCCCAAACACACACACGCACACATGGAGAGCACTTTCGCACACCCACACTGAAATAAAGCACTCACTCGCACACACTCGAACACACACTATCAGGGGTATAAATTATGACCAGCGATTTGTGTTTATTTGCAAACAAGCGTTGACATCGGCGCACCCGCATCGTGCATTATCGTTGCATAAATTTATGGCACATTATATGTTTTTTGCTTAACTGGCAGCAAATTGCATAATTGCAATTAGATTTGTGGATGCCATGCTGGTATATGTGTGTGTGTTTCTCTGTGTGGTTAGAAAATGCAATTAAGTAAAATAGTTGAGGGCGATCCGCCATGCATTACGAGCAAATCACAAACAGATCTATGGGCGCAAGCAGCGCATAATTTTGAATCTCGTTCCAACACACAAAACAGTACAAAGGAGAGCACAACAGGAGGGAAAAGAAGAGCGGAAAAGTCGGAAAATAGTGCAGCAAAACTTGCACGAAAAATGCTATAAACAGATAAGAAGAACCCGGTGGCCAAAAAGGAGCCACAATGTGAGGCAGTGGCAGTGGAACGGCAGAAAGTTGGCAAGTGGAAAGTCAAGTTGGGCTCACGCTATTTATAGGCAACGCCGGCTTTTGTTTTCGATGGCCCTTTCATTTGCAGACAGACACAAAGAAAAACACTAAAAAAAAGGAAGAAAAAGAAAAACACACAAGTTTGGAGGAAAAAAACCGAAAACAAAATGAACGTCAGTTAACTTTTGGGCATGCACGGCGAATGACAATAGAGCCCTCGGCTCTAGGGCACAGTCATTGCATTGTTCGCCGGACTCTCCATATCCCTCTGCCACATAGCCCCAGCCAACCCTTCTCTTCATCTGTCCCCAGTCTTTAAGCCCGCGTGCTTAGCCACTAACTGCCGATGCGATGCCTCTGAAATGCTCTGAAATGGCCTGAAATGGCCTGAAGTTGGTGCTTAAAGTTGTCAAATCTGCTGCACAATTTAAGCACTCGACTCGATGCAGACACACACCACAAGCACACTCACACACGCACACACGCACACACACTACGGAAACAACATGCAAGAAAAACAGCTACAACATTCAACAACAACGACAACGACATTGTTGCCCCGCTTGCAAATATTTTCGTAATTATTTTTGCATGCAAAGTGAGGATTTTTCCAATTTTCACTTATCAAAGCGCACACGGCCAATATGGAAAAAAGCAAACACAAAAAAAATGGGAGAACTGAGAGGGAAAAATCGTTTCGGTTCTAGCAACTTGTAGATACCCTAAAGTACTTTTTTAGAACAATTTTCCCAGTCAACCAGTGAAATGAAAATCACACTACAAAAGTTTTTTCATTAAAAAATATTTCCAGAATATGCCACACCAAACGAACGCCTCAAAAGTGGCATATACCCCAAAAAAAAAAGACAGGGTAAAGGAAATGCTGCAACAGAAAAGCAAGTGCTTAAACTGTTGTATGCCTTTTGGCCGGCATAACGTTTTTGCCTCCTATCCATTTCATTTCGGCCAACTGTTAATCCGGGCTATCCCATAGACAGCTGGGGATTGCGATTGCCCGTCCATTTCGGCCTCGATGGGATCGGTTCGGTTTGGTTTGGTTTGGCTAGGGCTTTCGTTGTACACTGCCTCCCCCCGCCAATACGGAAAACTTTTGTTTGAATTTACAGTGCCACAAGGCGTGCAGGTGGGTGTAGGTGGCCATTCATGATAGGTGCCCCACTCGGAAGTATCCTGTACGGGTATCTGCGGAGATGATTGTACGTTTTGATGACAGAATTTCGTTTTGCATATTTTTGCATTTAGCCGCCACTGCTGTCTCTCTGTATGACTTTCTTTCGGACTGTTGTCTGTGTCTCTGGCTCTGTCTGTATCTGTGTGTTTATATGTATCTGCAAGATTGACTTTCGCTGTGATTGGTTGTGTCTCGTGTCGTGTCGTGTCCTTAAATGTGGCTCACACATGCCGCCGCGCAATCACACAGCTCATAAAAGTCGCCTGCCTTTGACTGGATCTTTAAGGGTCATTAAATTTTAAGCACATGCGAGTCCTAGTTCGGGTCTCGTCCCAGTCCCAGCTCCAGTCCTGCTGCTGCTGCATTCGCATAAAACCGAGCCACGATTTACGGCCCGATAAACGTTTCCCATTTCCATCAGCTGCTGCTATTCTTTTACCAGCAGCAGCAGGAGAGGCAAATGTTTTCCTGTTCATTATTTGAACTTGCAGCATGGCATAAATACTTATAAGTTAGTTATGGGAAAGCTGAGCAAATATGCCACCAATTCGAATGTGTGGTAATCCGGAATTGCTCTTTCTAGAGGATAAAGTGGTATTCTATGGTACAGATATGTACGTTTCTCATGAGAAGGGAGTATCAGGTCGGTTTTAAAGCTGGCAGCAGATTCCTGCTTAATATCTCTTCTCATCATTACTGTTGTAATTAGGCTGCATATTGCCCATTATTTGTGAGTCCTTACTGTACGCGTACCTCATTCAAGTGATCTATCTCGTAGCCAGGCCAAGTGTCTCGTTGCCGTACTTAAATTGAATTTATAGTTTATTTATGCAGCTACTAAGAAATTAAAGACATTGTTGCCAACCTAGACAGCCCTAAGAGGTGGGGCTCGAAGCAGAGCGAGAGCAGAGCAGAGCAGGGTGTGGGCCCAGACACATGTCATGTTCATGGCAGGCACCCACATGCACATCCCACACACTTCTACTCGTACTAGATCCACATAAAGCTCTGGCTCATAAAAGCCGTGCGTGGTTTATTGATTTCAAAAGCAGTCTTTATAGAATTTAATGTGGAGAAGGAGCAGGAGCAGGAGCAATAGAGTATACATATATGTACACACGTATACGCAGAAAACCTCAAGAAGGAGTGGGGCCAGTGGCCGGGGACATGGAAAATTGATTTCAGTTTTGGTTAAGCTTTAAGAGCTCTCTGAAGCGGAGCTCCAACTCCAAAGAGACTTCATAAATCTGTCAACTAAGCCAGGCGCTAATCAAGTGATGGTTCAAAATCGCTTGATTAAATGCCAGCAATCGACTGGCGGGGACACATACACCATCCTACTCGTATAAGTAGAACATTTACATAATAATAATGAATGGATCTATCGGGGGTGCGGCGGGGTACGGGTGAAGGCTACCCCCTACAGGACATGACGGGACCTCAACTGAACGAAACATGGCTTGCATAATTCAATTAATTTATGCGCTCGGTCAATGTTTAGTTTTTACGTTGTGCGGTTTTCGCTTTTGCCTTTTCGCTTATAAATCATTTTGCATAATTTATGCGTAGACCAAACCGACGGAGAGCCATTCCAAATGGCAGCTAATCCGAAAGCAGCCTCATCCTCATCCCAGCTACCATCCAGGGTTCATTGGCGTGTAAAAAAGAGCACAATTGCATGTGTAATTTTCCAGACGGGTCCGGGTCTGAGAACGAATTATGGCCAATAGTTCTTAATATTTAATGTCCACAATTAGCTAAAGTCCGCTCTGCCAATATTGCTCATACGCCGCTAGGGCCCTCGATGCGCATACAAATCACACAATGGCTCCTGGTCCCGGTGCTGGGCTTCAGCCTCGACGACATGAGCAGGTTTATTACAAATTTATAAGCGCACTTCAGCCCCCAACAACAATGCCATGAAATGAGCACATAACTTGCACAGCCCCGTCAAGAAGTTGGCCATAAAAAAGAGCGAACTGCGAACAGCGAAAGGCTTGAAACAAAGGCAGGCTCTCTTGGCCAATTCCACCCCCCGCTGCTGTGGGGAGGTTTTTTTTTGTTCCGACACGACTGTCAACAGCCATTAAATGCTTGAAGCTGGGCTCATAACCCAGTTATACCCATCTGTGGCGGGTGGAGTGGGTCCAACCTATGCCATGCCACTGATATCTTGATGGGAGGTAGAGGAGCTTCGTATAAAGTATACATTTTGCTGACTCCACGGCAGCTGGGACTCCTCTCAACTCAACTTGGACCGACAGTTGGCTTAGCAGAATGAACGAACGGGGAAGAAAGGCTTGCTTTGGCGACGAAGTTCTGTATACCCTTGATGCACCATGCATTGATCCATTGGGTAACTACATATATAATATAGTCAATTCATTTTAGATCTAACTAGGCAACAAAAAAAATTCTATATCCACAAATATTTTACTTATAGGTATATTTTATGGCTGTTCTCTCACTGTGTAGCAAGCAGCTGTGAAAAATCATGATACCCTCGAAACAACAGAGCCCCAGCCCCAGCCCCCAGCCCCCGCCCCAGAAAACAGCAGAGGGAGAATAAAAAGCGTCGAGCCAGTTTGCGATTGTAGCTACCAACTTCTGACAGCGCAATTTATCACTATCAAAACGGGCATGTGTGTGGGTGAGTCGGTTGCTGGTGTGTGTGTGTGTCTGCGCGTGTGTGTGGGTGGGTGTAGCTGTGGGTGAGTGTATTGGCTATATAAAACAACAACAGAACAGCCTACAAAGTTGGGGTCGTAAATCAAAACTTAAATTTAACACATGCAGCGGCAAATGGCTGACACTGCCAAACGGATGTAGACTTCTGTTAATCATGCCCTCACAGCCGGTTACATTGACTTTGACAAGCAGTTTATGCAACAGAAAGAAATTTGAAGGTAAATCTAACATTCTCAATTTGGAATGGGATGGCAGCTGATGGTGTTTATAAGTCAGACATATAAGACCCACAGACATCTCTTAACATTATTCATAGAAATATAAATGGCAATTATGCATATACTCGTGTACAGTATCTAACTCATCTGAATCTTAGAAAGGGCAGTCGTTATTCGGTTTTGCCTCTCTCCAAAAAAAAAAATCTTCAATTTTGATTTGCCTGTTTGCATTCGTATTTTTACGCGCGATTTCTCCGGCTCAGTCTCCGGCTCCGAATCTCGGTATGCCTCTGACTGTGGCACTGTCTCTGTATCTGCCACTGACTGTGGCTCAGTTGGAGCCATTTCTGGTGTGTCAGTGTCCAGTTTTTTTGCCCGCTTGTTTGTCAAAGCGCCCAGCCCCATCACCAATTGACAGGGTTGGGAGTCGGCAGTGCGGGTTGAGTTGAGAGAAAGAGCAGAAATTGGCGGCGGTGTGGGTGGGTGGGTGGGTGGTATGAAGTGGCGTGGCATGCATGTTGCCGCAAGCGTGAGTTAATCTGTCAAAATAGCTCAGCGGCAGACGGCAGTGGCAGTGGCTGTGGCAGCATCTCCATTTCGTTGGCCTGCCCCACTTCACATGTTATCCGCCTTGATTGGTTGCCCAACTCTGGCTGTGATTTGCGTCAATGCAAAGACATCCACCGCCAATCTCATTCGCCTGCTTCTGCCTCTTCTTCCACTCACATGGCCCCGTGCCACATTCCCCATCTTCATCGCAACCGTCATCGCAACGTTTCGTTTTAATTTGGCCTCGGTTGCCTTTTAAGTCGATTCCTCGCCTCCTGCTACCGAAATCTACTACAGGATGGGAAGGCTACCGAGGGGTGGGTGGTGCCTCAATGGGCGGAGGAAATGGCATCAAGTGCTGCTGCTGCCGATGCTTCTACTGCTGCTTGCCACTTCGTTTAGTCATTTGGCAGAGCCATTTTATGTTTGCGCTTGTAATTTGGCCTGATATGGTGATTCCAGCTTCATATCCGCTGCCAGCAGAAAAGAAATCGTCCCACATCCGGCTTCCCAGATCTCTCTTTCACAGGCCCCCGCTTGTCCTGGATCTTCTGGGGTCTTTTGTTGTCGTTTGGTTGTCATGTGCGAGATTTGCGTGTGTTACGACGATTAATTTAAATCATTGATGATGCCCTCATACCGCCACCCCCCAGCTTGATTCGAGCATGTACGTACGAGTATCTCCGGCCCAGGTTCTGGCCCTCCTCCACTGGCCGCCATCCATCTCCGATGCCATTTGCTTTTCTGGCTATACGGATTTCGTTTTACTTTTTATATGCCTCTGTGAGTGGCATGCCCCCAGAGCCAAGAGCTACCCATACTAAAAGCCTCTCCCAATTTCTAGCCTGCTCGTTAATCATTGTTTTCGACATTTGCCTGCTCGTCAATTGCCTTTATTGTCATGGTGATGGGGGGTGGAGTACGAGAAGGATCCGGAATGCTGGGCTCTGCCCGGAGTCTACTTGTTTTAATGCGGCACTTAAGCCAGCAAATATGTACATATACATATGTATATAGAAAACGATGCCCCAAACCACCCAAAACAGGGCAGGGCAGAGCAGGCACATTTACGAGCACTGGGTCCTGGCCTGCGCCGATTGTTATTCAAAAACCATTAGCCATAAAATGCAGCAAAATGCAGAAAGCAAATTAGCTAAAGGGGTTCTGGCCGATCTTAATTTATGGGGATGCAGTAGAGCTTTCAGACAGCCCAGGACACGAGAGAACGGGCTAGAGCCGAAGCCAGAGACAGTCAGGTCTTCTGCCAGGCCATAGGCATAATTAGTTTTCGAACTTTAAAGTTATGAGTGGCCCGCTATCTTTATGGCCAGACGCTGCCAGTTGGCCAGGACTGCCAGAATTGCCGGGGCGGCATCTTCCATTGATTGTCTGAGGCCCGACCCGACCCGACCCGGCCATGCCATGTGGCTGTGGCTGTGGCTGTGGCTGGCCGCATATACTCGCATAAAGACATTTCTGCTGACGGTGTATGTAGGTGCAGGGAATTGGAAAACCCGGCTGCTGCTGCAACAGCAGCAGCGACAACCTGACGCCATGGAAAAATTTTGCAGACGCGGCAGTCTCTCGCGCGGCAATCGGACAAAACTTGGCCAAGTCGGTGACGCCAGCCTGGCGCTTCTGGCCATTTTTATGCACACCACTTTACCTTATTTCGGTGTTCGTTTTGGGCTCAGACTGGGGGACAGTCAGTCGAGTGGGTGGTGCTATTGTGCATCACCATAAGTCTTAATAATAATAATGTTACGAGTATGAAACGTCACCTTGACTCTCCTCTTCGGGTGCTTAATGGAGCCATTTCCCGTTTTCGGATTTAACTTGGTGAAGTAGAAGTAGACGTAGATGCCCACTTAGCCAACTTTCAGCTGGCGGCATTTACTCTTTTCAGTTTTGGGCTTTGTTTTTACAAAAGTTTTCCCTCGCAGTTTCCTCCCCAAAAGTTTCCTGTGCATCCTCCATCCAATCCACATCAAATTTTCATGCACACTGTAAACATTTTCTAATTGAGTTGAAAAATACATAACGCTCCTCCAAATTGTTATTGTTTGTGCGAAAATAATGAGCAGGGAAGTGGGAGTGGCTTGAGCGGCTGAAGAGGATGGAGAGTAGAGCCTTGTAGAGGCTATAGAGGTTGGAGAATGTTTGCCTTAGCTATTAGGGAGGGACTCTGGCAATTCAGTTGAAATGTTGCCCCGGCATAAAGCAAACAGAGCCAAATGGAAGCGAAGCCAAGTCGAGTGGTGGAAGACACTCATACGTACGTATATGCCAGGGCATACAAATTAATTTAAGCTGGGAAACAATTTAAAGTCTTTCAGCTGACTGGCGAGCTGAGTGGAAGGAACTCCCCCGAAAGATTGACAGACTGACTGGATAAGTGATGGGCTGACTGATGGACTCAGGGACTGACTGACTGCATCAACAATACTAGCAAGTGCGGAAATTGCACCAGACTGTGCCACTCGATACTTGCCGTCGTCTCCTTAGGTCCTTGGTCCTTATTGTGCAATTAGGTGAAAGGCATAAGCCAAGAGGTTCGAGCTTTGAGCCTGCCGAAACAGAAGCGGAAGTCCCTGGCACAGGAAGTGCAGCAAAGGCGATGAAGAGCCGTTGTCTCTGCCGTCTCTGCTGCTCCGCTGACTCCGCTGAGCAAAATCAATATGTTAAGCATACGACACGTTGCCCCATCAGCCAGACAGCACCAAACATGTGTCGAACGTGTCGCTCTTGCTCCTACCTGTTTCTACCTCTGCTGTTTTCCATCTTAATTGGCTGTGGACAGAGAAACGCAAAGGAAGGAAGCTCAAAAAACGAAGGACCAACAAAATAATGAATGTCAACAAATTGTGACAAGAAATCAACATTTTTGAAGACTATGCCAAGTGACAGTGACGTGGCCAAGACAAAACGCAAAATAAAAGCGTTATATAGGAATCAGGAGTCGACGAATAAATACTCTAAAATGGTCGGAAATTTAGGAAAGATAAGGTGATATTATTTTAGAAGAATGTAAGATATTCTGTTCGAGTTTCCTGGGCTTCGAGCTTTAGCTTGAATAAGAAAATAGGAATCATGAAACGAAAAAGAGGAATTTCAAGGTATTCTATCAGGAATTCTTCGAGAGAAGGCCTTAGTACTGTATGGTCTTCGCCTTACTGTTGTAAAAATATCACTTCAGCTCCTCCCCTGTCTCGTTATAGTAACGAGCTGCGCCAAATTTATGAAGTTATTTGATTTGAATTTTAAATAGAGGACACCAGGCCCTGTCTCTGCTTCTAGCTGCCCCCAGAAAAGCTTAACAAAGACAAGCAGGCAACAGTTGATGGAGGAGGGTGTGCCGCGTTTTTGGGGCCCGCGCCAGAGGGACTGGCAAATGAGGCTGAATGTGTTTGTGTGTGGCGCCCCTGGCATTGGTGGGGCATAAATTACGCAAATAAATCGAAAGCAAAAAAAGGCCTTCAGGGGAGCGGAGGCAGTTTGATGGGGGATCTGGGACCAGGAACCAGGGACCAGGGACTACGGACCGGGTACCAGGGAACTAGGGACCTCTGCTGGTCGAAAGGTAACGAGATTATCTGTGTCAAGACAATTATTTCCGCCGCATCAGCAGTGGCCTGTGTTCTGGGGGCAGCAATCGTGCGTACCAAGGCTGATGTGCCTACAAAATGGAGAGGGAGATGTGATTGCCGCCTCTAATGGGGCAGTGTTGATGCCACAGTCGGATATACATGATTGCCGCATTGCGTTTCCGAAAGCTGGGTCTCCCATTTGCTCTCTGAGTAATTGTCATGCACGCCATTCGGCGAGCCGCATTTAAATAATTTGCAATTGAGTGACACAAATCCCCATTCCACCCACCCATTTCTCTGTGTATCTGTTCGCCAAATCGTAAGCTTTCTAAATTAATTAATTCTTTAAGGACTATCGGGCGGAAAAAGATTATCAGGCTTACCCAAAAACAAAAGACGTACATACGAGCACAAGAAAGCGGCTGATAAGTCAGTTAACCCATTAAGTCCGCAACTCCCATTTCTGTCGGTTGACAGAGGCTTATGCACAAATAATCTTGTTCTTGTTCGTTATGGTGGATTTTCCATATTTCTGTAAATTGGGTTATCATTCACAAAGGAACATTCTGAACGGTTACTTTATAATTCAGCCTTAATTTGATACATTTCCTTAACAAAAATGTATTTTTCAATTAATAAAGTAAGTGAATATTTATTCCTGACATTTTGGCTTATCTTCGGGTTAACTTTCATATTTTCTAGCATCCATCGTCTTACAACTGTGTGACAGGAGGCTACAAAGGGTTAAGCTGTCGTTTGCCTCGACTGTCTGCAGCTACTTATCATTCCATCCATCTCTCATCTATGTCTTCGCCATTTCCTATCTTCCCACAGAGCTACTCTGCCCCCACATACTCCAAAGCCGCGCAGAGAGGAGAACAGAGCAGAGCAGAGCAGAGAACTCCATTATCATTCACAACTCATCCGATTGTCATTGTCTATGTCTTCCTGACATCCGCGCTGCTGACTCAAGTGGGTAGCAGCTGGAGCTTCAGGAGCCTCCGTCATCGTCATCTCATCCTGGCTTACGATTTTGTGCTTGCATTCATTTTTAAAAGGGGAGCACGCCCCAAGGGCAATCTTATGCAGGTGTACAGGATACACGAATACATATACATATGTGTATACTTCATTGTCTGCAACAAATCAGAGTCGTTGTTCGTGCTCCTGCTCCATCTCAATCTCCATCTATATTCTTCTCCTCCTCATCTCTATCTCGCCATGCGCTAATGGCACAAGGTGAGTTCTCTGGAAGATTCCATGCTCCCCTTTGCATTCTCTCTTTCCTCAGTTTTTAGCTGACGACGTTGGGCGCCAAAAGTGTTAAAAAAGTGACTTTTAATGGGTTTAAATCAAGTAAAAGTTGTTGAAACTTGACTTGATTTGAGCAATTTCCCCCACTACTCTTCATGGCAATCCTCCTCCTGCTCCTCTGCCCGCTCCGGGGTGTAGCATCCCCGGTTGGTCGACTCCAATTTTATGATGCTCCGCTCCTGATGCTCTCCATGCGACCGTAAAAAGTTTAAGCTGCCCGAGATCAGCTCAAGTAGCTTACTGCCGCTCGGCCTGGCTGGCTGGATGTTGCCTTGCTGTCGCCTTGATGGTAGGTTACACGGCTGTGAACAGTGCACGGTATGCGGTGTACGGTGTCGTGGGAGGCCACTTGATGACGCTAGTCGTTAGGTAATTTGGCTTTGATTGGGCTTTCGGGTGCATTTCGTGCTGTATTTGTTTCAATGACAAAAATCCATCCTCCCTTCATGGAAGTTGGTTCGTTCATACAACAAAAAGCCATGTCTTGGGTCAGATTTTTCTGAAGCTCAATTTATAGGGGGAGTAGAAAAATGCGGCATTCTTATAGGTGTATGGATTTGTAAGGGAGTTTCCCGTAAGAAAATTGAATAAATTTGTATTATGTGTGGCTAGAAACTTATTGGTATGGAAAGACAGTAAGTAAAACATAGTGGGGTAGAGATGAATAGTAAGATAGTACAAGGTGAAGTAGAGTTGGAATATATATTGCAAGTGTTGCTTAAGAAAAAGTCGAGTATAATAAACATGAAAGAATCGAGAAACTTGTGAAGACTGGAGTAGAGTCAATTAGAATCAAGAAACTTTAGGAATACTTCATTTTTAGGTAGAATAGAAGCGGAATAGTAAATTCAAGTTCAAAGTTTAGCAGCCAGATCCCTTTGGATAACTGCTTTCCAAATGCTCACTTAAAAGGGCAATTATAGTTTGACAGCGGCCAGGGCGACAAATGCCATTTCGAGTTGTATTTTATGATTCGATTTTGGTTTCAGACGTATCTTATCCCTTTAAATGTCACGTAGTGTCTCTCACACACACGAACACGAATACAAGCACAGACAATCGATGGTGGCATATAAATATAACATATACATGTCTGCATCTTATAGATATTACCCAAAACACTTCCCCATGCTCTACCCCTATCCCCATACCCCAACGTAGAGCTAAGATTTTTATTACTTTATTTTATGCTCGTCCTGGTCCTGGTGCGGTTTTGTGGCTCAGACTGTGGCTCGAGGACCTGTTTGTGTGTGGGGTTGTGGGGTGTGGGTTGTGGGTGTCCTTAAGCCAGGCAATGAGACTCTAATGCGCGTAAAACTAATACAAATGCGTTTCTTATCCGCCTCCACATATCCGTCCCCGTCCGAACACCCTCATGGCTAGCCCAAATTGCTTGTACTTTCCTACAAGTGACGGCTTATGCGGTAATATACATAAGTAATATTGTCCTTGTCCCCGGCCATGGGCGTGGCCCGGCCTTGGGGTGGAAAAAAGAGGCGTTAGATCTATGTATGTGTGTGCAAGTGTGTGTGTGTCTGGGGGAAGAGGGTTTTTGCTGGGAGGAAGCTTAACTAAATAACCGTTTGATGCGATTGCAAGCGTTTTATGTTCTCATCACATTAACGTGAACACTTTCGCCCAGATATCCATAAAAGAGCACTAAATTTGGTCTCGATTTCGGATTTATCCCCCTGTGAGACACTCAAAAATCGATGAACGATGGTTGGAATTGCCTTCTATACTGAATGGTCGATGAAAAGGGGCGATAAGAGGCACGGAAACGAAGAATAACTATTATTTTCTTAAAGAGTTTTTCAGAAAGTAAAATACCTCAGAAAATTGTGAGCCGGACATTAAAATCAATGGATTAAAGTCGCTGCCCAGTTGTGTAGATATTTTTCTGTTCAGATGTTTTGGATAATATTTATAGACTTATTTACAAGTATTTTTCATTGTGTACTTCTTATATAAATCAAAAAGACCTTTTCTTATTATCAACTGTGCAATGACACCACAATTTAAAACGATAAAGCCGCTTTATCCGCTTAAAGTGATTTTAATTTTGTGTTCCCTAATTGGATTAAAGGCAAACCAATCTATTGGCCTAGGATTGTATAATTTTTATCAACCAAATCCAATTTGTGCTGGGGATAATTTACTTACACCATTCCCATTTATTTTTCCAGCCATTTTGTATGGTTTTTATTCTTTTATTATTTGCAGAAGGTACTCATGGACATGTGTACCTGACATTTCCATGAACTCAAATTAGGTTCATAAACTTTGTGGCGATCATAAAACTGATGGAAACTGCAGAAAATGTTTTATTTAAATTACTGAATACTGTGCATTTCTTTTGCATGCGACATAATTGCCCGAACATTACCGTAGAGTGCAATTCAATTAAAAAATTCGGATGAAAAAATTGTTAAAACAACGACTTCAAATGGCACTCGTGAAGGGAAAACATCAATTTTTTTTGTAATAACTTTTCCATATATTGTGTGTAACTTTTTCAACTTTTGACTGCAATACAAAAGGTAAATGAGAACCACGAGGGAATGCCATACATACATATATGAATTTTTGTGTGAAAAATGAGGGAAAACTGTTCAGACAAAAGGCACAAAATAATAAACTACTCAGTTTGATTCATGGCCGTTCCGTGTCGTGGCTATGAATGGTATATTATATCGGACTGTGCTGTGTGCCATGACGATCCAATTAAATCAACGCCCTGATTGCAAAATGAATGACTTGTAAAATTGTCCTTTGTAAAGGACTAGTGGGGATGGGGCAAGGGAAGGGGCCCTTCAAGTAAATATCAAATTGCGAGCAATCTGCTCTCTCTGCTCTCCTTCAACTGGAGCTGCAGTTATAGTAAATGGTCTATTGATTAATAGCACAAAAACAGACACATGCTCTCCCTGGCATCCTGGTATGTGCTCTGTATGTACAGAGGAGGATATCTAGCACATGTCCTTGTCCTAGGCGGCAAGGATGAGGATGGGTGTGGTGTCCCTAGTTTGGCACAAAAGTTGCCGGAGCCATCGGTAGGCGAATCAATGAAGAAGGCCGCACACAAATGGCAACAGATTAGATGGCATTCTTTGCGAGGAGTTGAGGGTAGTTAAATTAATTTCATGCAAAACTTTTCCCTCATACTCAAACCGAAATAAAAGGTCGGCCTGACAAAGCGCTGGAATTACTGGGAGTTCTTCTCCGCCCTCAGCACAGCCCTGTCTTCTTGTGCCCAAAAATGTGCTTTAATTAATTGCCATTGTTGTTTGCTTTGTGATTTGACAAAATCTGTAGCAAATTAATGCAAATCATATACGAGCCAGAGGCTTTCGGTTTGCCCCATCAAGATCTGGGATCTTTTCTGTGATTATTTATTGGAGTGCTGGCATTTACTTTGGTGGCCGAAACGAATCACACAGGACACAGAACAGATAGATTTGAAAGTGAGCAAGTCACCGTACATAAGCCTGTAAAAACAAGAAACAACACGAAAAAAAAACTTGGCACTTAAAAACTTTACTACAAATCCTTGTCAGTCCTTTAAGGTGTATCTGTCTCTGTGTGTGTGTGTGTAGAGAATGGCATAAGATAGAAATAAAAAACCACAGTCTACTCCACAGTTGAGTGTTGGGACCGTAAAATAGACACTCTCCATCATTTATTTACTTTCTCAGTTGGAGAATAAAAGTATGGCTATGGGGATAATTGGGAAACACTTTTACGTTTTTTAGATCACATGAAATTAATGGACACTCGTAGTATGTCGAAAAGCTGACTTTTCCTTACGGCTGTTACATATCTCTTCCTGATCTCAGACTACCCTCAAAGGAATCCAATGGGTAGCGGCTATAAAAACACAGAAAATGACTTGAAACGCTTTATAAACAGCTTAACATGCCGTTGTCACACACGCGAGGACGGGCACAAACCGAAATAAAATTCTTTCCAGCTGTCAGTGGTTCTTCCATGTCACATCCTCCCATGCCCCATGAACTATGCCCCGCCCAATCCCATCCCCCGCGCATGGCGTTGTCATTGTCCTGTGGCCACCGGGTGGCACATAAAGCTTTTATACTGTGTGGCAGATTGATTTGTGGTCGAGTTCATGCCAAATTTAACTTTAATAGTTTTTACTGGATTTACTTTTAATTAATTTTGTGGAACCTCCTTCCTCCTGGTCCACGTTGTGGTCCTCTCATCCCGGCCCTCGTGCCGGTCCTCTTACTAGTTTCCAGCCAACACAAACTCATTTTCAGTTCAGATTCGCTATGTTGGTTGAGCCAGGCTCCTCCTCCCGTTACGCGTCAGTTCATTTGTAACTGGCCCTGTAAGGCGCTCTAGCTCCAGTTCATGCTCCTGCTTCTGCTCCTGTCTGCGTCCTGGCGTCATGGCGTCCTTGTCCTGAAAAGGCTCTGGTTTGGGCCCTCGTTCGAAACCATTGCTGTAGCGTTTATCGTGCCGCGTAAAGCGCAATTAATTTCATGTCTGTTTTGAGCAGCAGTTGCTACGCCCACATCCCATACTGCTAGTCTTTGCAGTTCCAGTCCCCACTCCCATCCCGGGACCACCTCCAAGTAGCGCTCAAGTTGTATCAAGTTGTTGTCGTTGTTGGTGTCTTTGGTAAGTGACAAAGTTGCTTCCACAAATTTACGTCTGGGAATTTAATTTATTCTCCCATTTCGGCTAGTTTTTATTTGATCAGTTTCCAGTTTTCCACGGAAAAGACTCTAATCGGAATTCAATTTCTTTACAGATTCAAAGATGTGGAAACCATATGTGGCTGCTTTCAAGTGGTGTAAGTATGAAATAAAAGGGCTTATAAGAACTTTATGATAATAAGTCCACTTTCATTCAAATATTATGGAAGATTAGAACACTAATCTCTTTGAATTAAGCCATTAAAAGTGGTCCTATATGCTATAGCGCTATATGCTCCTCTTCACCTTAAATATTCTATGGATGAATCTATAGAAAATTTCATTCCTTGCTCTTGGTGTGTCCATCTGATTGCTGATCATCTGATGCAAAAGAAATCCCAGGAAAAAAAGGTTTAGAATAATCTATTTCTATAGCTTCCTTAAATTCAACCGAAAAAACTACTTGCAATACCTTTCGTACTCCTATCACCTTTGATTTGATTTCTATTCTATATTTTCAATTTAGTGAACACATGTCGCCAGAATTTGCAAATCAAATGTCTGGCAACATTCGAAATTCCCCTGGGCATACTCGCACAATCAAATCAGCTCTGCTGATGCTGATGATGATGATGATGGCGATGAGGATGGATGCTGGGGATGACGGTGAGGATTTCCTCATCATTCGATGCGCTTTAAGTTGCTTTAGAAGAATTTTATGCAAGGGGATTTTGGTGGTTTTTCACAGGCATTGAATTGCAGATTCTTTGGTGACTACTTTTAAATGCAGCCCACGCTCAGGCTCACGCTCGCCCCAGGTTCACCACAAAAGGAATACCCAGAGATGGAGCAAGGGAAATGGGCTGAGAGACTGTGAGACAGAGAGATAGAGAGAAAGAGTCTGAGCAAAAGGGTGCAGAAAGAGCCTGATAAGAGGTGGCAAGAGAGAGAAGAGCAGCAGCTCAAAAGTCAGTGGTAAAAGTATTCAGAAAGAAGTGCAGCTGCAAAAAAGTTTACATTTCCAGATGCCATTTTACTTGACTTTACTTTGCTGTTCAGCTTACATGACCGTGCGAAATGTACCTTCTTTGGGGTGGATGTGGATGGGGCCGAGTGGGTTGGGGGGTTGTAGAAGGGTGGCACGAGTAGAGGTTTCTCGGATTGTGTCCTTGTGTATTTTTGTGACTTTTGGCGCCGCCTGCAAAGACAACAAAGCCGCCGCCGCCACGGACTGGCAACGGCCTCGCCGACATCGTCGGGGAGTTAAGCAACTTACTTAAGCAATGCCCAGAGGCAGTAGCACAGGGGCTAAGAGGTGGAGGAGAGGCAGCTTTCAGGAAATTGTTGCATTTCGGTTTATGTAGCAAAAGTCAGCCGAAAATATACTTGACATGACTTTTTCCTGCACCGCAAGCAACAAACAGGAAAGAAAGACGCTTCGAAATGCCGATGCATTAGATACTCTTACAGATCTATCGTTTCAGTAGTAAGTAGGCTATTCTCTGCTCAAAATCCGTATACCATTTTCAAAGAGTATACAAAACGGAAAACGGAAGAACAAAGCAAAGGCAAAAGGCTATGGTGGCAAAAAATCGAGGCCAAAATGTAACGAGACGTAAGTCTTCACCCACTCTCTATCTCCCATTGTGTGTTTGTGTTTGTGTGTGTGTGTGTGTGTGTGTGTGTGTGTGTATGTGTGTGTATATGTGTTGCTGTGGCTGTAGCACGTATTTGTTTTAATAAAACTTTTGCAGCAAAACTTAATGAAATGTTGGCAGGCCTCAGCCGCAGCCTTAGCCACAGTCTCAGCTACCAGTTCTCTGTGTGCTCGCTCTGTACTCCGCCTCCGCCTCAGACACAGACCCAGACCCAACTCAACCTCAACTTCAGAGAAGGGAGGCTCCTCCGACTGAGGAGGTTTCTCATTTCGGGCCTAGGCATGTTAGCAGACAGGCATGAACATGTTCTTCATGTGTCTGAATGGGAGAGCTGTGTCAGGGCAGGAGAAGGGTCCTTCCGACTGCAACTTGTACAAAGGAAGTTGTTGATATTTACGCTTGAGGAAGTCGGAAGAATGCCTTTCAATTAAAAAAAGTGTGCAATAATTTAAATGTTTGTCCTGCGGTTAAAAATGATGGGATAGATCCCCCAAAAGAGTTTTAAATTATGGGATCCATCTAAGTGGTCTTTCGCATATCTCTCTTTCACCCAAAAGGACGAAATTTTTAATTTTTAACACAAGTTCAAATAAATTAAATATTTTTGCAAGTAAAGTAAATCGTTCTCCTACAATCTTCCATCCCAATGGGAGCCAGTAATTGACTGTTCCCACATCTTTATGTCTAATTGCCGGTTTGTCGGCTTTGACAGTTTTGCGGCTGGCAGTCTAACCAAACAAGAAACAGTACAATGGGGAAAACGCATTACATGCAAGCCAAAACCAAAGACAGCTTGTTAATTGGAAAGTTTTATGCAATTATAAAACTTTTTTCATTATTTTCTGGCATTTTTTTTTGTCCCTCTGCTGTGTTGTGTTGATACGAGTATTTTGTCGCTTTGCGCATACAATTTTGTCCAAGTTGCAAATGGAAATGAAAACGAAAATGTTTTTACCGCCAGCCACCAGCCAGGTGGACAGAGACGGAGGCGGAGCCGGAGATGGAGATGGAGCCACAGTCAGAGCAATCCACTGGAAACTGTAACCGAGACGAACCTCACTCATGTGTGACCAAAGTTGAAATGGAAATGCGCAGGAGGAGCAGGAGGACAGAATGGGGATGGGATTTGAGTGGGGAAAAAATGTCACTGGCAGCGTGGACAGCATGTCGTATGAGTGTTTTGTGCTAGCTGCAAGCGCAAAATTAATTTCATTTTGCAACAGCCCCACAAGTACCCGTTGCAACAATGGCCAAATGACAATTGCATGAGTTGGCCAATAGCGCTTAACATGAATGTTATTTAAGGAACTTTAACTTAACTTCACTTAAGAGAGAAAATCGGAAACAGGACGAGAAATACAGAAATAGATAAATACAAATACAAATACAAATAGAAACAGAGCCAAATGAATATGTAAGAGGTCCCACTTGGCCATTTACGTATACAATTGATGTGGTTTGATTTTGTTATGGGCATTGCCTGCCACATAACGAAGAGAACAGGAGGAGGCAGGAGGCAGGACACAGGAGGCACGAAGTATTCAAGTCGACATCTAAAAGCAGTCCCAAATGGCCCTGAGGCAGAGTCCAGAGGCCATATGACGGCAGGGGAAGGGGCAGGGGCCGGCAGCGAGGCACAAACACATCCATGTATGTCGATGCCATACACATACATACGTACACCGCTGACAGTCAATTCAACAGAGAGGAACATGTGCACATAATAGCTGCTAAGCAACTGTCTGTGGACTTGGATCCCACTCTCCACTCGCCACTCTCCACTCTCCACACTCCACTCTAGTACCCTTAGTTGCTGCTGCTTGCCCCACTCAGCTTGTATCTGTATATCCTTGAGTGCTCTGTCGGTGGCATGTCCCGGTTGGCATGACTGGCAGTTGTTGGGGCCTCGATTTAAATGATATTGAAATTGATTTCATTTATGAGCAAATTATAATATTTTATTTTACTTTGAGTACCACACATACGAGCACGCATCGTGTCTCCATCCAAGATCAATCAGGCAGACCTACAACTCGGGCACAATTGATCCCTATTAGCCTCGATACTTCGATGGGAGTTCGAATTGTTGTTTGCATTTACATTGTGGGGGAGAGGTAGTCCCGACCGGTGCCCCAAATTGAACGGAAGTTTCAAATTGAACACAAAATGGCTGCCAAGAGGGAGCCATAACGGCTGCCCAAGAGTGCGTAACGGAAGTGGGGCCCCTGTCCCTGTCCCTGTCCGTGTCCGAGCCTGAGGAGCAGGCTCCAGCCATTGGCTTTGTGTTTGCACTTTGGCAAATATAATAAATAACTTTTTGCTACTTTTCGTATTTGGACAATGCTCGACATGACTTGGGTCTGCCCTCCTCCTCCCCCTCCTTCGGCGCTTTAAACTTTATCTCTCTAATGGCATTTCGATTGCCTCTTGGCTACTTTGCTGCAGTCATCGAACTAAGGAAGAAAATCAATACCAGGAGTGGGTGTGGGTGGGGGTGGGTCCAGAACTCGGAGAAGAGACTCTCGTCGACCACAAACAACAGACATCAGTGGACGACTATCCACCATTTGTCATGTCACAGTCCGGGCCTAATTTATCAATAATTATACTCTATAAGCATTGAAGCCATCGACATCGCCATTCGCCATTGTGCGAAATCAATCCGGATGTAGCTGCTGGACACACACCGTAATCCCCCAATAGATAATCTTTTTGTGCAGCTCCCCTCCCCATTTGTTCCTGGCTGGCATGTCATTAATTATATTCCCTTCAGTCCAGCACCAAGTCTTATCAGCCGCCCCCTGGGAGCAAACTTTTCCTTCATTCTTTTCTACTCGTATTTTTTTTTGCGGCCGCATTTTCATTAAATGGATTTCAATTATGTTCAGCGCGTTGCCAAAGGGGAGACACACAAAGGGAGGGGCTGAAACTCATTGTAAAAAAATGTATAAAAGCAGTTAAAATAAAATGAAAAGCGAAAATAAAAAAGGAAGGCATCGAAGCTTCAGATACCCTTGGCGATTGGTTCTTTCTACAACTACTGTCTATTATATTTTTCGATTTAAGGAGGATTACAGCTGATTTGTTCAAGCTATGAAGGCACTCACTATCTATTGATTTTTAAAGCTTTCTCTCTATGTATCGTTCGTATTGTTTAATGAAACGTGTACAGAGAAACATGTGCACTCCAGATCCCGGAGTTGATCCATAATCAATATGCACTGCGTTGCAAAAATCTGGTAAAAATCACAATACCCTCTGCCTGTTGCGAGTATAATGAAAGGCGGGAAAAAGGAGACGGATCAAAATGAGGGAAGAACAACAATTTTTAAAATGAATTCATTAAAAGTAAAAATCAGGAAGAGGGTGAGACAGAGCAGAGAAATCACAACGCAAACAAGACATGGCCTGGGATGGCTGGGGATCGGGATTCCTTTGATATTAAATGCCGAAAAACCCTGCTTAAACCATAACCCTTAACCCCTTTGTTGCCGGGGCTGTACTTTGTCGCGCTCGCTGCACTTTATTTGGCAACTTAATCGCCCAACAGGCCACAATTTAACAGGAATTTTCCGTTGCCAACCCTAGCCCCACGGCATCCCAGGGCAAGCCAAGCCAAGCCGAATTGTCGTGTTTTATTAAATTTCATCGCATTAAGCGTTAGCAGCTGTGTTCCTTCCTGGTGTTACTCGTACTGGCGCTCCAGGGTGATAATAATAATGCCAGAAATGCGTCAAAAATTAAGCTACCTTGTTAGCACTTTACATGGTCCTCTCGCTTGCTCTACCATTTTTATTCGCTCCATTTTCATTGTCATGCCAGAAGGGCCGGACCGAAATCTCCAGATCGGTGTATCCTTCACACTTTCGGACTAATTAAGAATGGGGCGGTTCGGGTTAAAGATTCTAGCAGTAAATTTATGTTGGGTATACCTCATTAGGACTAGTCAAGGATAAATTTATACAAGTATCCTTATTTCAAAGAGTTTACTTTGGGCTACTGCAAAGTTTAGGGCAAGGATTCATGGCCAGGTTGGCTTAATGCGAGCGCTTGTATTCAAGGGGAATGGAATTAAATCTATTGCAGAAGATAAATAATATGGGAGTATTAGGCAGGCTCCGCTTTTCATTTACTTTTGCGGATTATGTTTTCAGCCAAAACGATTCGTTTTCGTTTTAAGGTGGTTCAGTTTTCACATATTTTTGCTGTTTGCACCAAACCAAAATTGTTGTTGCTCTGGCCAATTTTATCCGAGCCAAATTTGAGGTTGGGTTCAAATTAAATTATTTATAAAGAAAGAAAAAGTTAAATTACAATGATATGGATGTCAAGTTTATGTTAATGCATCAATAAGTCATCTATTTTTTTCCTTCTGCAATTAAGGTTCGGTTCGATGTATAAAATGCCGTTTACTTTTCATTTCGTCAACGAAAATGTTTTCGTTTTGAAAACGAATAAGTCTTGCGGAATGTGAAAACGGGAGCCCCAATGTATGTGTATTCAAAAGTAAATCGGAAAACTTTTGTGAATGTGAAAAACAGGTCTGGCTGAATATTGAAGTTTTATTAATCTTTATTATAACTTATTTATCTTTAGGATTATGGGTAAAACCGCTCGAGGATTTTGTGTCTAAAGCTATCCAAATACCATCTATGATGACTGATTTTATTGATAGTTTTTAAGGGGTTCGCATTTCTCCTCTGTCAAATGATAGGCGATTTCATTACCTTCATATCTTCTTTCAAAGTAAACTTTATGCTGTAATTCTGTATAAAAATAGTCCTCGCTGAAAATGGTTGGCGTCACGTTGCGTTTGGTTTCGTTTTTAAGCTTTTTTAAGTATTTTGCTGCCGTAAAATGTTTATTTAGCATTTAAAAAAGTATTTGCTGTTGGGCACGTTTATGGGACGTTAAAAAAGGGCATCAGGTCTCTGTCTACCACTCGCACTCTGGCCACTGTTCATGGGCCATGAGGCCGCAGGAGCAAACAGACAAACAAAGTGGCTGGAATTTATTTAAAAACCCATTTAACAGGCCGCCCCCAGTGGGACATTGAGACAAGGAGGCGCCTTCAACGCTCTAAGCCCACATCAAACACGAAGGGCGGCGCAGGAGCTGGATAAGGAGTTGGGGAAGAGCAGTTCTATCCGTGCCCGTTGCCGCCCAGGGGTGCCACATCAAATGGTCAATTAAATTTTGGGGTATTTCATCAATGTCGCCGCTGTCAGAATTTCTGGGAATCCCATTTCTCATTTATATGTATGTATATGTATATAATTTCTTATGTTGCTGTGGCTTTCTTGTGCCTTGGTACAAGGGTATATTGGGACTACATGGGAAATGGGTCTGTAGCAGACGTTTACTATATTTTGCCATATTTCTTTGTCAGTGCAGAAATATGATCTTGAAACAATCTTGAAATTACACAGTAAAGTTTACAGAATGCATGGGACAAATAGTAATTGATTGGAAAATTCTGGAAAATACCTTAAAGCTTCCGTTAAGAGATGACCTTTAGGCGACTCTTGGGTTTCTCGTGTTTTTTTCGCTTTTCAACAATTGAATAATTAATACACGAAAAGTGTACTTAACATCATTAGGCCCGGCCCGTCAGTGTTGTGGGATGGACTTTTGTGAAAAAGTTGGGGCCGGCCGGGTTTGCTGAGTAAAAACAGTGTCCGTGACAAAACTCGAAAATAGCTGGAACCACATCAAACGATCCACCAGACTCAGCGGTTAAGGCGCGGCTCTACGGAGAGGCTTTCCCCTGGCACATGATGGCAGTGCTGAAATTATTTTAATTTTTCACACAACCGAGAGGAGGCGGAAATTCCAATTAAAACGCATCAGCGCATTGAGCGACGGGATTCCACAGGAACAGCAACAGAAACGGCAGACTCGGAATCGGAATCGGAATCAGAATCAGATCCAGAGTCACAATCCGAACCCATATCCAAACATAAAGGGAGATGCAGTGCAGTTTTTTTTCGAGTGATTTTCCATTTATTTTCGTGACGAAAAAAAATCAAAAAAAAAGGAAGGAAACAGAAAAAAGGGCTGGAAATTGTTGCAGGACTCGGTGCCCGAGCAAAATAAATAAACTGAGATAAAGTGAGACGAAAGCGAAACGAAAATAATAATGTGCATATGCAAATAAGAGCTGCAGCGGCAGCAGCAACAACGAGGATGTCAACGTAATTGGACACGCACACGCCCATCCATCAGAGCGTGTGTTTACTGTAAATAGATGAGGGTGAGCAGGAGAGCGGGAGAGCAGGGGAGAAGCAGAGTCTTTTACTGAAATGACATCACAATTTCTTATTGTACAGCTGTCATATGTGTTTAATTTGTGCCGCCCAAATGAATTTCCGATTTTGCTGATTTCAATTAAATTGAATTTCAATTGAATTCCTCGCCGACAATGGAAGCATGTCCCAGATCCCATATCCCAGTCGTGTGCATCTGTATCAGTGGTTGCATCTGTATCTGTATCTGTATCTTTGGCCGTGTCTTCGTCAATGAACAACATTTCGATTATACTGTGCCAGTATCCTGGCTTCTGCTGCTTTCGGCATTTAAAATGTTATTCGCAATTAGAAGTGCAAGATGAATGTGTTGAATGGCTGGCTGGAAAAGTAATTACAAACTTTCCACACGTGACGCATCCTGCATAATGAAAAGTCAAGCAGATACTCGTGCGCGCACACAAACACAAACACTGACGCACATACTCGTACATATGTACATACATACATAAGTACACAAACAGAGACACTGCACAATCCAAATGAAATGGCCATCTACTAGCTGCAAAACAAGCGAAATTATTTTGCTGATTTACCAAAGACAAACATAATTGAATTACGGGAAAGAGCCCCAACACAGATACGAGAATATGGACATGGTTATGGACACGAACGAGCACGAGGATGAGTACGAGTACGAGTACGAGGACACAGATACGGAATACGGACACGTAGCCGGACTGCGGACTCCGTTACGGCAGCAGAACTTGCTCCGTGTGCACACGAACAATGCGCATTAAATTGGCAATTATTTGCTGTTGCCCCCTGATCGCATTTATGCGTTTTTATTGCTTCCAGTTTGAGTGCGAATGCAGCACTCCACACCCCACTACACCGCACCACACCAGACCACTCCAGACCACAACGAACCAGTCCAAGCCACACATCGCACCAGCACCACTCCGCAATATATACAGATAGAACAGAACATAAAGAACGACCAGATAAAGCCAGCATCTCCCACGATAATGAAATCACAATTAGAATGGCCAGGATAATTGGCAGATGCGATTAAGCTCCGATTAATTCGATTAAATATGCCAAAACAACTCCCTCAACAATAGAAGCAGCTGCCAGGAGGAAAAGATAATCTGCATTCTGAGAAGCAAGCCAGGAATTCAGACTATTTTGGTGGCCTAGAGATGGATAAGATTTAATTTGAATTCAAGTTTAAGCTATTTGGCAATGCCAACACGTTAAATATTTCAAACGATCGCTATTAAAATCGATCTTTATTTTATTTTATGTTATTTTTGGAGCTTAAACAAAAAATGCGTCAAGGAGTTTAATCAGTTTGTGATTTGTGGCAGCGAAAAAAGTAATCTTCGATGGCCTCAAATAAAAGCCATAAATTCCAGCGATAAAAATAGGTAGCGATAGAGAAGTATGAATATCCCCAGGTCTGGCGTGGCATAAAAAATGGCGAAAACACCCTAACTCCCTGCCCTGCTGCCACACTTGAGCGATGGCCGGCGGACATGATTTGGATTTGGATTTGGATTCGAACTCTCGGATTCGTATGCAAATAACGGATGGGGAAAACTAGCGATGGGTCGAGGGTATGCGAACTAGACTGCCAGATGGTAGGCCGTTGGGTGGGCTTGGTCAGATGGTTTTCACACTGATTCGATTCGGTTCTATACCATTGCAATAGGTTGTTTGATTTTGACCAGATGCATGCAAGGCAGTGTAAACAATTTAGAGCCCAAAGGTTGTACAAATATAAATATGTATGTACTTATATCATATATTAAATATTCATGAAATGTCTAAATTATAATTCACAATTCAACCGAACTGAAGAAACGCTGCAGTACCAAGTGGGATCGAATCCGGATGATATAATCAGGAATGGTATATTGCACCAGCAAGGGTATCTGTTGCTTCGAGCACAGAGCTTCGGTGTACTTCTTGTAGGAATTCTTTTTACACGGAAAATGCGGGCAGCTGATGGGAGAACGGAGTTGGGAGCGAGTTGGATTGTTTGCCAGGGCAGACTGCAATCAAAAATCGAAATGGAAAAAAACAGCAAAATATAATGTTTGTTTGCTGTCGAATTTGTTGTTTGTTTGGCCGTCTGCCACAAGGAAGTTGTTGTTGCTGTTGCTGTGGCAGTTCCTGTTGTTGTGGCTGCGTGACACACGTGCGGGGCATTGATTTAAACGCTTTATTTATTTGATTTCTAATTAAAAATCATTGGATAGCTAGCTGGCTTTTTGTTAATTTTTTGCGCTTTTCCGCTTGTTTGTTGGATTTGCACTTGCTTTTAATTAAATGCAAACAACAAATAGGAAAATATGTTGGCATAAATTATGCGAAAAGGTACGAGCAGACGGCTGGGCTGTCATTCCCGGTCCAAGCCGTGTATGAGTGCCATGTCCGTGCTGGTCATTATTTATGAGTGCAATCATTCACATGATATTCTGCGGTTTCCTCTGCATTTATCATGCAACAAACTTTTATAACACTTGCTTCCACCATCCGAATGCAGCTAGTGTGTGTGTGTGTCCATCTTCACTTGTGCTGCATTATGATTAATGCTACTCGTTATTATATTCAGGGGGAGGGCCATGCATATACATACACATATATATTGGTCTGTTGTCAGGGGTCAGTGGAGATAGCTGACCATAAATAAAACAAAATCTTGATATTTGTCCGATTTCTGAGATAAATTATTGAATTTCATTGCCACTGAGTAGTGCAATCAAGGCTCCATTATTTTGGCCACACAATATTTCACCTATACTTCCACTCACAAATTAAACAACTGCACCTCGGGCTATATTTCTCCAAGATGTATCGCTCTTTCCTGTGATTATTGTGAGTCTCCTTCTGCATCAATGGCCATCAAAGTGAAAATATATTTTGTCTTCGGCCCAATCTATATGAAAATCAGTAGCATTAATTAGCATAACAGTTTTGGTAAGTGAGCAACCAGCAAACACATTTCAAAATGCGGCGGAGCACAGGCCATTGAGTTTAAATTTGGCCCATTAGATACCCTTTACTCGGGAACTACCCTATTAAGCTGAACAAAAATTAAGTGCAATCAAAGTTTTCTTAATTTTGTCGGCAATAATTATAGTGCTGATCATTATGCCTGTTACATTCACTTTTCATGAATACAATATACCCTTGAACTACTACGAGTACCGGGTATAATCACGCGAAATTCCTCCCCTGACAGGTCCCCAGAAGATAAGAGGCCTCGGTAGAGGCCTCGACAGAGGCCCGAGCATAAACAGAAAACTCATTAAAATCATAAAATGCATTTATGACAGCCGTGTTTGCACTGCGGGGCAATCAGGAGGTGGCAGTGGCAGTGGCAGTGGTGGGGGCGGGGGCGGGGCGGCGTCTGCCGAGGCGTTGCCTGAAAAGTGTCAAAATCAAAACCAAGGCGCCAGGCAAAGTTTGCTACGTGTGTGTGTGTGTGTGTGTGGGTGTGTGTACAAGAGTGTGCGAGTATCCTGGCTGCATCCTGCCACTGTGCCCCTTTTGTGCACCCTTGTACGAGTACCCGCTTGCCAGCCTGTCTGCCGTTGTCACACAATTATGCGTACAACAGTCTCGGGCATTGTTGTTGTAATTATGTTGCCGGCTGTAAAACAAACTGGCAACAACATGGAAGAGCAAGAGCTCCCCACCCCCCCCAATTCGATGCCGAAGCAGAAGCTGTAGACGTGGCAAAGGATGCCGGGACCCACAGACAGAGTCTCTGGTATGATTAATCATGGCAATTCCGGATAGCGCCAGAGCCGGAGCCAGAGCCAGAGCCGTAGCTGCAGCTGAAGTATAAGGAGCTTGAAGTCGGCTTAAAGACAATCGCTGAGCATTTTCCATTTCCTGGCAGCACACTTCAATCACGCTCATTCCTGATGCGTTTGACAAATTGAAAATGCGCTCAAAGTAGAGCGGGGAGATGGGCAAAGAGGAGAAGAGCTTGAGGGGAGCAACGTGATGTTTGCTTGGCCAAACAAGCCCCATCGTATAGCCATTGGCTTTATCTTTATCTTTGCTTTCTACGAGTACGTATATAAGTATTCAGGGGGTTCTTTTTTCAACTTCTTATCCCGCCGAATGTCTGTTTGGCTAGCCACGTTCCACGTGGTTCTGCTCCTGCTTCAGTCCGTTCCGCCATTCGTCTTGCTCTCAACAATTTTTCACTGCATAACTCAGGCTGCCACGTACTTGGAGTACCACTGTCCACTGTGGCTGGCCATCTACTGGTGGAGGCTCCTGCCCCTGCTCCATCAGCTTTATCCGTAATCAGTGGCCTGCAGAATTTCACACATGGACACATCGTTCGATACGTTTGATTAATGCCTCTGCATTGAGTGCATCTCTTCTGACCCTCTGCGAACTTCTAAACAACTGAGAAGAGAGAAGAGACAAGAGTTGACTTTTATTCGGGTGAGTGGAAGGACAGGACAGGGAGCTTAGGGTTGACTTTGACGCTGAATCAACGGAATCAAAACGTGCGGGTCAGACACACACACATACACACACACACACACACATTTCCATCTTCCATCTCCATCACCCATCTCTCATCGTTCGCATTTCCATTTGCATTTTCCATTGCGATTCCATTTTCATTGCCATTGCTGGGATGCTGATTACCATTTCGCATTCATTCCTCATCATTTGCTCAGCACGTCAGTCAGTCACTCGGGGAAGTTCGACATTTCGGCTCGTCTATTTAGCTGATTGTCGTCTGCCAGCGACAGGCCAGCCACCGCCATCCGACCAGCATCAGGTCATGTGTCTCCGCCTGCCGATTCCTGGAGCAGGCCTTAGCCTAGTCTGGTCTGGTCCTGGCGTTGCGTGTGCTCAGCATTTTCGTTGACATATTCATTGGCAAACTCAATAATGTTGGATTTAAATGCTCGACAGCGTTTAGTGCCTTTACGTGGTTCGGTTCGGTTCGTCTTGGAACCGAACCGTCCCTTTCTCGTGTAAGGATGTGCGTGCCCCAAATTGAATTTGCCCCAAACATTTTGTGCGTTTGTCACGGAAATTGAAAAGCATCTTCCGCCTGACTTCCCCCCAACTTCTGCTCCAACTCCAACAACTCCAACTTTAACTTGCTTTTCATTTTCCCGATTCCATGAGTCGACAAAAGTTGTGTAAATTATTTTGCCATTGCACTTGTCAGCCCTGTCAGCATCTTTGCCTAGCTCTGTGCCCCGCTTTTCCTTTGACGGAACACCCTTTGATGTCAGATGCAAGTGCGCAGCACAGCACAGCAGAGCAGAGCTAATAATCAAGGACCCAGTCTTTCCTTTTTGGCTAAAGTTGATGAATGACACGCGACAACTGGGGACCAGGTCCACGCTCCTGCAGGGACACTCCAGCAATCGAAGAGTGGAGTCGAACTTTTCTAAGCTGGCAAATAAGCGGAAGATGACCCGGGGAGAGCATCTGCCCGTCGAAACCAACTCGTTTCCTTTCTCTCTGATTAATGAAAAGTGCAAGAGGGAAGTCCTTTACCCCTCGGAGTCCTCTTTCTGGGCACACCTCTTGTACAAAGAGGCGAGTGTGCAGCTTGCAGGCTCAAAGCAAAGACGAAGACGAAGGAGCAGCGACTGCGGCAGCCCCATCATCATCATCATCATCAGCATCTCATCTAGACTCATCTTTCTGCTGTTCCGCTTACGGCAGACCGCGCCATAAGCCACTTTAGAATCTTATCGATTTGTATACCCTTCCTGGTATACAAGGTATTATGAGGTGGAATAGTTCTAGTTCTTTCGCGGAAATATAAATGTTTGCTACTTTTGTACTATATTTCGTATAGGAATTTACCTCAAATTCGTTCCTCAGTTGTATAGCTACTAATTTACAAGGAACCTGCCTTCGACTCTGAAAGAGTATCTAACGTTTCGGCGCCCCATACTGCCTTTCTGTCTCTCGTTTGCTCCTGGCTTTTAGCCTTCGCCGTCTTTGAGTATTTCGGGTGTTTGCCGTTGTTGCCCGCCTTATGCATCTCGGAGCCACTTTGATGACATTACCAGGGGTCCTTTTCCTGGCCGCCAGTCCACTTCCTCTCCCCACCACTCATCCGTTCTTTCCGCTCCGTCATGGCTTAATGGCATTATGCCTGATGCTGTTTTTTTTTTGTGTGCTGGCTCGCTTTGGCCATCGTTCTACCTCTTCTCTTCTCTTTCCTGTTTCAACTCCATCAATTTCAGCAGCTTTTTACAATAAATTAAATCAATCGATCAAGCCTTGGAAAAAAGTGTGCCAATCAATTAGTTTCCCATACAAGGGCCAGATAAAACACACACACTGTTACACATCGGATGGTAGAGAGAGGGAGACACGCCCTGGCAATAATTTTAATGAAATACAAATATAAATGAAGCGGCGAACAAACAATGACAGCTTCTCCCCCTCCCCCAGATCCGGATCCAGATCTAGGGCCAGGGCCAGGAACTGAAAGAGAAGGCCATCAATCGAAAAAGTTTTTACAATGAATTTGCTCAAAATTATTTCAAGCACTTGCCCGATTAGAGACGCCATGTTTCCCAGCTGTTTATCTAAGCCATTTTGCGGGCAGGGCCCCGGGGCCATGTGCCGGGAATCTCAAGTAGTTTGGATAACCTGCGCCAAGAGCGAGAATGCAAAGACAACAAAAAACGTAGAAAAATACAAGAAAGCCCTAGCCAAAATGGGAAAATTCTGTGTGTTTGACAACAACGAAGATTGAATGCTCTAGAATCCGTCGGGATATTGTGGTATTGTGGAAATGCATACACAATATATTAAGAATCTATGTTGTTTGTTTATTAAAATCAATTATAATTTAAAGAATGTTAGGAGTATGCAAATTTGGTAAAATTCTAGCCACTTTTATCAAAGTGCCTAAAAAGTGTATAGACTCTTTCTGAAAAATGAATCTTATCGAGTGCCAAAAGAAGGACAAAACCGAATGACAAATTTTAGTGCCAATAGGCAAAGACGTGCCACAAAAAAAGTGGACAGACGGGTCTGGTCTGTGGTATATAGTAAAGGGAGTAGCCCAGAGAGAAGACCCCGGCCATTTGCTCTTTATCTGCCGCCGCTTTTCATGTTCATTTTAATTTGTCCAAATGTCTCTGCAGCCGGCACAAACGATTTGTTTTGGTCGTAGCCTCTATTGGGCATTTTCCATTTCCTTCGATACCGATTTCCCCGCCACGACTTGCCGCCCTCTTGCCTTTGGTTTCGTCCTGCCTTTCCGGGTTTATTTGTATTAATGAAATAGACATTTCGGGGTCATGCTAAAGTGATTTTTCAACGTCTGCCATGAGCAGGCGGGCTGTACACATCCTCTTCGGGTCCCCATGTCCCCATGTCCCCTGTCCCCTGTCCCCTGTCCCGTGTTCCATTCTGCTTATCTCCATTCTGCTGTTGCTGTTCCATTTTTTCCGTGTTTACTTTTCCTTTGTCTTGCTATCCCCAAGTGCCCGACCCCCGTGCTCAGTCCCGGACTCGGAGCTTTCCTCGTGGAGCTGGAGTGAGGGCGCAACTGTCGTGGCTTTTCAGCAACATTCGCAGCAAAGTGAAACTAATGGCAGTTAGTTTTGTTAAGTCGATAAAACTGTCAGTGATATGGCAGATTGTGTGGCAGCAGCCACAGGCCTCACTCCGTTTCTTTTTCCCTGCCGCAAAAGCTTCGTTTCTCTGTATCTTGTACGTGCCCCAAGCTTATATTCTCTTTTCCTGCCCAAAGCGTTGCTCTCCACCTCTGGTTAACCTTTTCCTTCTTTTCTTTTCTAGTTTCCCCTTTTTTTGTCACCTAACCCATTTTGTTTTCGATGTGGTGCTTGGGGGTGGGCCTGTTGGAAAAAGTGGGATTTGGCTACCAGATACAATTGAGTCGGGTTAAAAAGTTAAATGAAGTTGCTGCAGGCATTAAATTTCCGCTGTCTCGTTGTCTGTACATAGGACCAGGACCACGACCAGCACCAAGCCCAGGCCCAGAAATACGCGGAATACCAATCCCAAATTTACACTCGCAGCAGACACAAATGAAGCGAGGGGAAGAGCAGGCCTCTCCTCTCCTCTCATAAAGAATGCAAAAGTTATGCACCACTCAGGCCACCCTCCTCTCCCGGGACAGGAGCACCCCAGAGCCACCAACGGAGCCACTATTCTGGGGCGTGGTTGTTGGACAAGTAAGTGGCATTTTATGTTCATTTGCCGAGGCTCCTTCTGCATTGCCATTGTGTTTTATGTTCTTGCCTATGCGAGAATGCACATGACGCCGAATGAATGCGAAAATGGGACTGGGAGTGGAGCAAAGACTGGTGCAAGAATGGCACAAGGTGGACTTAGGGGGAAATGGTTGACTTATTTCGGCCGAAATGCTGCACATTTCTCGGTATTCATCTCCATCTCCATCACCATCTACATCTGCATCTGCTTCTTTTGCAGCACATTGTAAATGACTCCAGCTTCATAGCATCATCAGCGACGTCATCGTCATCCTGGGGAAGCTTTCAGCTTATTACTTTTTGTATGGTGGCATGCTTATGTATGTATGTATGTATGTATATGCATCAATCTGCACCACTCCCCGGCACCATTTCGCTGAATGCAATCCTGCACGGGTGACCTGGGAATTAATTATCGCATATCGCTGCTGGCGCACGTATCCTAAATCAAAGCATTTAACGTCGCTAATCCCCTTAATGTACGAGCCAGAAGAGGAAGCATTCCACTCCACTCCAGTCGTCTCCACTCCAGGTTGAACCACCATCCATCTAGGGGGGACATGCAGCTATAAGGGTCCAATGTATTTAGCAAATTAAAATCAAAATCCCTGGCCAGGCGAAACCGCACCGCACGAAAAATAAAGGCCCGGAAAATGGAGAGCCAGAACGCAGCGACAGTTTAAAAATCTCCAAGGGAGCAAAGCAGGGTCAGAGCTGTTCCGAAAGGACGACGACCAGTTCCCTGTGATTGGCACCAGTCATCAAGCAAGTTAATTGCCCGCAATTTAGTGGAGCGGGTGGCGGGTAGCGGTATCGGGTAGCCAAGGCTGGCAGCCAAGGCAGCCCGTAAAATGGTAGTCAAGGTAACGGCCACAGAGTGGCGTGAGAAGGGGTCGCGACACGCGGTGTTTGTGACAGAAAATTAATAGGGGTCCAAGGAATTCCTCGCCTACCCCTTCCAAAATTTGGCTAAGAGGATAGAAAATATATCTGATGGCAGTCTCTTTTCTATTAACACCTCTCATTGATATAGTTTTCCATTCAATTCTTTAAGTTTGCTTCTTTTTAAGGTTTTTCTGCACATTTGGTCATCTCTACGCTTCTACTGCTCTGCCTCGTCCTGCACTTAGCCGTAAATAGAACCCATCAATCGAATTTAAGTCCACCTACGTCATCTCCAACCTATGCCCCCCTCCACCTCCGTCTCTCCTTCCACGTTCCTTTCCTGGCCGCATTGATGTAGGTGACTCTGGTTCTGGGCAGGACAGCCGTTGACCCTCGTTCGGTGTTGCTAAATCTCGGTCATTTGTGACGCTATTACGGGTCTAGTACGAGGTTGGTTGCTCTTCCCAGAGTTCTGCTCTTTCTCTCCCACTCCTACTCTCAGGGCCAGGGCTCTTGACTATTTGTATATGGCTGGGGTCCAGCCATTATCGTCTATGGGAGCGTTATTAACTTTTGCTGCCTGTCAACATTGAAAATTATATGCCAGCCAACCAACCACACACGCCCCCAGCAATCACCCCTCCATCAGCAGAGGGTAGTCCTTTCCCCCACTCCACTCCAATCTGAATTTCCTCCTGCAGTTTTTTTACGCTTTTCCTTTTCTCGCATTCATTACGTGAGCTGTGTGGCTGATGGCAGATTGAACGGCCAGGGGAGGACCAGCAAGAGGATGAGGAGTGTGTGTCCACCATCCAGTTTGCCATTAGCCCAGCATGCGTTCCCCAGCTCTGAAGCATTTCATTTAGCTTTTCTTGTTTCTTTTTTTGCGCTCCGCTCCTGGGGCTGGTGCTGCTGTGGTTTCGGGCCAAATAAATCAAGAATTTTTTACAAATTTGTTGTCATCATGTTGACATTTCCGACGTCTTTATCGACTTTCCGGCCCTGCCCAAACCAGTGGCTCCTACCACTAGCAGGCCCAAACGGAGAGACGGTCAAAGGGCCCCGTTGTCACACAATTTCCATGCAAAACATATAAGTCATGTCTGGGACAGCCTCCTTTGTACATGGGAAATTTAGTTAATGGGAAATGTCTGTGAATGCAGACAAAAAGTTTCATTTTCTCAGAGCTCGTTCCCTTAAATAGAGATTTTTCCCAGAGTGCTCTAAAATGGAGATTTTTTTACAGGGTCCTCTCCTAAATGGAGATTTACCAAAACGTGGCTTAAATGGAAATTGGTTCTCCTTATTCAGAGTCTATCCTAGAGGGTAGCTGCACCCCATTTCGCTTAGTGTATGAATAGGTTATGAGAGTGCCATGTCCTTGCTCCTGCTCTGCTCCACACAAATTATGTCAATTATGCTGGGGACAACATTTGCTGAAAGTTTACGGCAAATGCGACGCGAAAATGATGCGAAAAGTGCAGCGCAACAGAACGAAAAATTATAGAATAACAAATGGCCTCGACACGGACGAAGGACAAAACTCCCTGGCTTACCCGTTTGCAATTTTTATAAGATATTCTACACTTCCGGTACGCTCGTTTTTTCTTTTTCTCTGATTCTCTCTTTTCTCCGGGAAATGCAACTCTTTTCGGAAGTGGTGTAACTTAAAAGCAGAAAAAAGTATTAATCTCAGAGCTGAAGTTGTGGATGCCCTTGCCGATCAGTCCTTCCTATTATATATATGGGTAAAGGTTTTAGAGTATAAAGAAAGATCTGTGAAAAGTTTCAACTTCTTCAAAGCTTATAGCGAATTAAAGAAATAGTAGAGTAAAGGAAAGGTAGCTAGAGAAGAAACTGCCATAAATAGAGAATTACTTTTTATTTTTATGATAGAGCTATATCCATGAGTATTTGCATTCGCCATAAAACTAGACGCTGCGTCATCAAGCGGCAAACGGAGCGACAGGAACATATCGCACGGTCTCCTCTCGCAGCATCATGAACGTTGGCCAAATGACTTCCGTTTCCGCCGCTTAAGATGCACTCGCACACACATACATACATACACACGAAAACAGACAGAGGGAGAGAGAGAGAGAGAGAGAGAGAGCGAGAGAGAGATTGAAAGAGAGCGAGAGGAAGAGTCGGAGATATCCGCCTCATCATCATCAACATGCAGGCGCGTCATTTGTTTGCCGCTCCTGCTGTCCTGCTGTCCGCCGCTGTGTCCGCCTGCTGTGTCCACTTTTGACATGTCGGCTGCCTGGCTGCCATGTTGAAAAATTGCATCAAGTATAATGTAAATCGTGTCATTTGTCAATGGCAGATGTTCCCGCCTGCCAACAGTCAGCAGGGGGCCCGGTCGAAGCTTCCTAATGACAATTGGCATGCCGAATAACACGATTGCGGGGAGCCAGAGGATGGTCTCAGAACTGGTCTCAGAGTCAAATTTGATGAGTTCCGGTAACCAAATGAATCTTCACGGGTTTCATTATCCTCTGCTGCACTGCTTATACGCCGCGTGCGCCACTTTTAATGAGTCTTTGGCTAGAATAGTTTGAAAACACTTTGTGCCACTTTCGCTGCCACATTAGCGAGGCACAAAGCCCCGGCCCGTCCAGGACATGCCAGGCCAGGCCAGGCTGTGCAAATAATTCAATAAACCAACTTTCAGTGAGATTAATTAAATATTTCTGTCTAATTTGACGCAATTTATGGAGTGCCAAGGGGAACCAGAGCTCGGGCCTCAGGGACGGAAATCCCACATATATACGTACTCGTAGAGAGGGAGAGAGGAGAGAAAAGAAAGAAGCAAAGTTTTCCCCGAACAAACTTGCTTATCTATGCGAGAGTGTGTTTCTTCTGCTGAAACTTTTATTAATTACAAAGGATACACATACACATTAGTGCGCAGGAAAGAGACAAGAAAGAAGAAAGAGGGTAGTGCGAGTGGAGCGGAAGTCGAGTCACATTTGTGAATGGAACATTTCCATTCGAGTTACTTAACTTGCTTTTCCGCTTTTCCTATGACTTCCTCTATTCATTCAGCTGCTTTCTCCTTTCCTTTCCGTTCCTCTCCCCTTTCCTTTCCCTGTTTTTTTTTTCCAGCACCTGGCACTGGCAGCAATCGCGGATTAGCCACAAGGACACAAGGACAGTGGTAAGTAGCCGCCGGAGGAGGGGTGCGTTTGTCTGGCGAATTATGCAACTTAATGCGCTCGTACTCTCGCATGGTACTCGGTGTGTACATAATGCATAATTAATTTTGTCCGACATGCACCACCTGTTGAGCCATACAAGTAGTACTCCTCACCTTCCATCCAATCCCATCCCCATTCCCACCCCCGCCCCTGAGTCGCTGCCTCATTGAAAAGTGGCATAACGAGCTCTTGTGCCCCGGCTTAAAAGTGCTTACAAATTGCTACATGAAAATGTCTGCCAAAAGGATCGGTGAGGTCTACGGGGGGAGCGACAGCGCAAATAAAGCTGCCTCTCGTTGGATGGAGGACTGCGTGGGCAGGAACAGGGACAGAGGCACAGCCAGGCGGTGCTTTCATCAACACTTCAGGGCAGTAGCAAAAGGCAAGTGGAAAACTGAAACTGCAATTGAAGCGCTTTTTCACAGACACACGGCGAGTGGAAAAAAACCTTCCGGCTTTTGATACCCTTCAGTGAGTAGAGGGTAGAATGATTTTGCCCACCATTAAGGCAGCATTCCCGTAGCTACATGGTACCCTCATATATTTTTGATTCGAGTAAACTCATTAGGTCAGATCCCTGCACGATATACTCGTATGTATGTATTTAGGTACCATAGTAATTGTATGGTATTGTAAGGGCATCAAGACGTCGGCCCCCTAAGCTGGAAATCCTCTCTTTTTAATGAGTCAAGTGGCCAACACGTGAAATACTCCAACATCTGTCTGTCTGTCTGTATGTATTCCTCTCTCTATGTGTGTGTAATGACGCACATTTTGGCCGACTTTTGTGCGGAGGTATTCGTACGAAATAAACCGTTTTGCCTTTGAGTTGAATTGAGTTTAATTTGAGTTGGCCCGTTCGTTCATTTGTTCATTCGTTCACTCGTTGATTCATTTCGGGCGCCATGCCAACGCCGTTTGGGTTTCTGCATTGCTTTTATAATTGCATGTCGACTCTTAATGAGCTGGGCGCCATGCAATTTGTACACTCCCACCCCACACCTACACACTGCCACACAGAGAAACCAGAAGGCCAAAAGCAAAGGATTTTCCTGCCACTTGAAGTTGAAGACCGCCGTGTGTGTGGTTTTTTCTTTTTTTTTCGGTTATTTCGGGAGCACTGGCAGTTTTTTGGTTGGAAAAATTCTCTTGCTCTTGCTCTCCGCGTTGTAGAAAAAAATGGGAAAAAACTAAAATGCAACGCAGAAAGTTGAGCTCTTGTTCAAATGGATTTCGCTCGTAAGCGAAATAAAACCGCGCAACTCGAAATGAAATGAGTAAATTGCGGTTTCAAGTTGAAGTTTCCAAAGCTGCAGTTCTGCTCTGCGTTTATTTCCTTTTTCTATTGGGGAATTTGGTCTGGTTGGTCTTGCCACACATTCACATCTGCACTACTCTGTTGCCTTGGCAGTGACGTTCTGTTCTCCCATAGAAAAAAAAAATGTGGCAAAATGCTTTCCGAACACATGCTGTTTCAAGCTGCTTCTTTAACGATTTGTTTCCATAAATGGCTTCCGAAAATAAATGCAAAATTTCCCTATACTAAATGCCAGAGCAAAGTCAGAGGCCAGAAATACGAGTGGAATACACTGGTAGAGAATGGGGAGAGTACTCTCGTACCCGGATCGTTTGTGGAAAGAATTCTTTAAAGTTGAGGCATAAAATATTGCGTATACGCCCTAATGTTCCCCTGAACACACACCGAAAGATAGAGAGACAGAGAGAGATAGAGAAAGAGAGAGAGAGAGAGAGAGAGAGAGAGATCCATGAACAATGGCAGACATCTAAACCATATATCGTATGTATAATTGAAAACAAATTTTACTGCATGTAATTGAGTGTGTTTGTTTGTGTGTGGGCCTTTGTTGTTCTCTGTGCGTGTGTGTGTGTCTTGATATCGATAACGAATGCCACAAATTGAATTTAAATCATATTACATACAAACAAGCCGCCCGCCCAGACACTCGTATGGGGATAGAGGCCTGGGTAGAAGGGACTTGGCCGCGCCATCGCCATGTTCGCTTGTTTTATTTATGGCCTTATGGCAACAAGAAGATAGAAAAGCCAGCTTCGAGAGCCGAAGATTTAGATACCCTTGCCTTGCTCTTTTATGTTTCCTGCATGAGAATATACTGAGTGGAGCATAGTTAAGAGTCCGTGAAAAGTTTGAGCCAGGGGCAGAACGAGCAAAGAAATTGCATAAATATTGACTATACTTGATAGGGTTCGAAAGGAGAACCAATTCTTTTCGTTTTGCAAAATCGAATTACCTTTCTGTAAGGATATAAAAATGGTAACACCCAACCAGAACGGAACAGCAACAGAGCCAAGGCCTGAACAACGCCTTCGCTTTGCATTGAGCTTCGAGATTCCCATTTTATTCATTCACGGCACACGCCCCCATAGAAACAAGCCAGCCAATCTTCCAGCATATCCATTCAGACCCATTCTTAATTGTCTGCTGTGCTGTGCTGTGGCATGCCGTAAATTTATGCATTGCATTCTCAGGCTGCATTCAGGAAAACTCGTGTGCACTGCACTTGCCTTGCACTTGCCAGGGAGCTGGAACCGAGCTTATCCGGTTGCCAGTGCACCCCAGACATAGTCCGTAAATAAATGTTTGATAACCAGTCGATATGATTTGATACTTGAGAGATGGCCCAGGCATTTGCAAAGCAATTAAAACTGGACTTCAATTTAAACATTAAATATAGGAAGGAGTTTTGTAAAATTTCAGATTCTAGAAATATTTGCTCAGCAATTATCGAAAAACAAGAAACATTCACCTCCACTGGACAAGGGATTTTAAACGGAAATGCTACAGTGAGAAACCCAATGTGAAGTGTAAATAAGCGCTGACTAAGTTATGGGCTCAAGTCAATTCATTCAGTCAAGGTGTCGATGCATGCTGGCACGACCTGGAGCTAAATAGAGAGCTGAATAGAGGATGGGATGGGACTAGAGAACTTCTTAGGGGAACGTGTCTTTGGCCCTGTCCTCCCTGTCTGGCTTTGGCTCTGGCCTGGAACGTGACGCACGTGCGTGGAAGGGACGAGAGATAGAGCTGGAGCTGGTGTCCCCTGCCCAAGATTTGGACAGAGTCTGGGATGTGCATTTCATATTGACGTTAACATTTCGCTCGGAAATTGTAACGTGCTGCAATGCAAAATACAAGGCACATAGCTGAAAATACAAATACCAAACTGAAGAGACCTACCTACAGCCTGCAGGAGTCCACACACACCACAACTACAGCGAAGTCTTGGGGCCAGGCCAGGACTCACTCTGAGGCAGGACAAATAAGCAGATTGTAACGGCAATCGCAAGCAATGAAGCGAGTCGGCTACGGCTCCAGCTTTAGCTCCAGGACCCGGACCACATGCCCCTTGCACTACTACGAGTATATACATAATGTCTGGGGCATTGTTGCTGCTCCTGCACGCGCCGCACGATTTTGCAAATAAATACAAATAACTTTGATTTTGTCCCCCTGCAGAGCCCGGGGACTACTCGTACTTCCCCGATAGGGGGACAGGCCCAGAGACCCACGACAATCCCCGAGCGTGTGACGTTCAACAGAAGCATTCAAATTAAACTTTATTTGCCCCGTCCCGTACCTTTGGGCGTCTCTGCTTAAAATTGCAGATTGCAGGCTTGATCACATTGCCAACGTTGAGGCTTGCAAATGAACGCTGGGAAAGGAGCAGGCCAGGACTTCAGGCAGGATCGAGTCAGACAAACACATGAAACGTGCTGTGCATGCAATAAAGGAGATTTTTTGTGCGATTTCCTGCACTGATACCAACCCAACCAACGCCACAATATGGCTTCATAAATTGCCTTTGGCCCCTGACTCAATACTTATGTATGTATAGGTATGTATGTATGTATATATATACATTTGTGCATTTATTCAAATGCATACTATCCCATTTGAAGTCAGCCCCAGCTAGACAATAGTTTATAGTTTTGTCTATGATTTGGCTTTAGATTTGGGTACCAGCCTAAAGTGAGAGGAGTATTTCTCTACACTGTTCATAATAAGTATATGGGCATAACAATTATGTGAAATGACTTTTAATTGCATCTGGTAGTGGCAGAGCCATGGAGCAGTGGAATTTCCATTGCCAAAGACGCTTAGCATACCACTGATGTTGCTGCTATGGTTGAAACGAGCCTCGCAGTTTTGGTTGGTAAGTGGTTCGACACTGGAGATACTTAGTTCTGACAGTTTTATTGGATATACTTTTGTGGATTCAACGTTTGCAGTTATTGTACCTTGGCGCCTTTCATTCGATTGAACGAATACTCGTATTTATAGTAAGTGTCAAAGCATATCCAATTCGATGGTATAATGGATTGCATTGGATAACTGCCATAATTATACGATTACATGTGTAGGATGTACTACAAACATACAAACACTTAACATTTATACCCGATACTTAGTCAGTATGGCCCTCCTCCGGCAGACGGTGCTGACATTGAACGACACGACAAAGATTGCGTGCGAGAGAGACACAAAATCAGTTTGAACGTTTCGTCGGGCGCTGCGTAGCGACCGAAAATTGATTTGTCACTTTTGGCTATAATAATTATCCGATCTGATCCAGACTCGGCAATATGATAAATATGGTAATTTTCGTATCTTCAATATTGTTATTGACACAGAATTTCGTCCTTTGTGGGAGCGGAAGGGGGTGGGGCGAAATTTTGAAATATGTGTGTAATAGTAAGATCTGATAGGAGCGTGAATACCAAATTTGGTTGCTCTAGCTCTTATAGTCTCTGAGATCTAGGAACTCACTTTTTGCAATGGTCAAAGCCGAAATCTAATATACCCCCCATTTTAAGTATCGGGTATAATTATATTCAGTTTCAATATGCTCCCTCTTATCCGACATATCACAAAGTTATAGCTATTATAAATCAAATTTGATTATTCAGATACATTTAGAAATTTAGAGTTGAGCGGAGGCCTCCAGTGCTCAAACGTTTCGCTAAACCCAGCCCTACAGGGTATCGGGAAAGCCAGAAAACGACTCTTCGCTTGGTTAGGATATTATTAGTGTTTGTAGCTTCGTTTCGGCACTGGCTTTTGTTTGTAATGTGAAAATAATCTCCGTGAAAGTTTTGTTGTGCGGCGGCGGCTATGGCGGCAGCAGCAAAATCAAAGTATTAGCAACTCCCTTTGCCGCTCTCCTGTTCTCAGCCCCCAGGGTCTAGAGCTGGCAACTTCCGCAGGTCGCCGTCATGGCCACGTGAGCTGAGAAATGAAAAACATGGCCAAAATGGGAGAGGAGGAGGCGGAGCAAGAAGCCAGGAACGTGAGCTAAAGCAGAGTCAACTTTTCACGTGCGCAATTTGTGTTTGTGTTCAGTTTTCCCTCTGTTTTATTCATGCATTATTCGCCCCCGACTACTTATGTGATGTGCTCGAAGAACGGGGCTCGAACAACCAACCCTCTTTCCAGCCCTTACTCAAATTATATTTTTATGAGTAGTAGTGGGGTGGGCCTGGCAGGGCACTTAATGATGTTGCTTAGCAAATTGAAGCAACTAAACACAAACATAATTGAAACAATTTTCTCATTATAATGACGACGATGACGAAGACGATGTAGATAGGTCTGACTCCACGGTTGGTTAGGTGTGGGGGAGGCCCTCGACTAGAGCAGGTGCCGTTGACGCAAATTGTTTGGCTGTGCAATTCTGTCAAGGAGCCAAGCACGAGCAAACAATGCGAACACCCAGTGTCAACTAAATATGCGCTCTTTTGTGTGAGGAAGATGAAGTGGGCGCCGGGACGTAGAGGGCAAAAGTTAAGGACGCAAATAAAATAAAGGGAAAATGGCGAAAAAGTTCGAGCAAAAATAGGGATGGCGTAGGTAGCGTAGCACCGGCACTCAGCCTATCACCGGAAGTGCAAGCTACTGTTAGAAGGCAGCGCCGGAAGTTGTAACAAGTTAATGGCAGTTTTTCAAGAAGCCAACGACTGTCAGCCACTCGACGGGGCCAGACTAGGTGCAACATCTGTAGAGCAGCATAGGTAAAGACAGAAGCTGAGGCTGAGGCTGCCGCAAAGGTAGAAGCGACAGAAAAGGCTGCCATAGTGGCAGCAGCAACATTTAGCTGCAGAGTGCATTCAAGTTGGCACTCAAGTGCCGCCAAAGTAGCAGTCAACGTGGCCTAATAAAGTTGCTTAGGCTAAAGCTTGGCGGAATTAAGTGGCTGCCTCCAGCCGCTGGGCATACGATGATGAGGATGATGGTGTTGTTCTGGGAGCCCAAGGGCTGGCCCGTCCTTATAGAGGCTGCACAAATGACTGGGCTTATGGTTAAAGGAGAGACGGAGTCATCGCCTTAAGCGTTTATATTTATTTTAATATGCCTTTGTCCTCATCCGCCTTTGTATTTGACTGGCATTGTGGGTGTTCCAAAGCCATTAGCAGCTCAATTTACACAGAGCCAACTCTCTCACATTGACTTTTCCATATCTCTGCGTATCTATGTACATATCTGCTTATCCGTATTTTGTGGGGCGGCCCACAAAAATATTTGGGGTTTTTTCTTGTCTGTTTTTCCGTCTTCTGTTTTTCGTTTCGCAGCTTCCGCAGTGGCTAAAAGCACTGGGACGACAAGTGGACTCGCCTAATGGACCGGCGGGCCAAGTGCAATTCGATATGGCCAAGTGTTCAGTATGCCTCAGATGGGAATTGGATTGTGAGTTGGAGTGGCAGGGGAAGTGGGAAGTGGGAGTATTTGTAGGGGAATTCGCCGAAGACCTTTCGTCGCGGTAAAACTTTGATACATTGGGGCAAACAAAAACGGCATAAAAACAAAATCAAATTGCTTGCAAATAGCTAAATAAAAGGATGGCCTAGGACGAGGCTTCAGCTTATTATACTCTTTCCACAGGAATCAGGGCAGGGCACAGGATATTGCCGGCGAACAAGGAACAAGTTTGCGCTTTGCAAATTAATAACAACAGCCAAGAGTTTTTCGTGTTCATCCTGGGAGATAGATGAGAGCACACACAGAGGGGGCCATGCTATACAATATATACGTAAGTATATGTATGCGTGTGTGCGTATCCTGTGTGTTTTTTTGTGTGTGTAAGTATAAGTAGGACTAATGCCTGCAGGTTGACGTACGTGCTGCGGCATTTTTATTAGGCATCCACTTTTTACGAGCCCCACGTCGAAGCCCTTTTAATGCTGAAGGCAGCACCAGGCTACACGATGAGCGGAAGGGAACGTTTCATTGCCCATAAAAGCAACAGACCCAGGAGCGAGGAGTACTCTTTCCCCGACCCCTGGCCCAGAAAAAGTGAGTGTTACTTTTTGTTTAATTTAATTAGTCATGGCCGCAACGGCAGCGGCAGCAGCCCAAAAATATCATTGTTATTAGAACAGGCATTTTATTGGTCGCATACCGTAGCAAAACAATAACAATTAAACCAAAAATAGGTGAGGATACGACCGAGAGATACCCGTTAATTGAACGATTGGTAGCCCATAAAAGTATGTTACAAAAATTTAAATGTATTTGGTAAGTTCTATAAACGGCCTTAGTTTAAAGAAGAGGATTTCAGGATGCTAACTATAATATATAATAATAGGTGTATAACTACTATATATACATATGTATGTATAATTATGTATAATATATATATCCATTGGGACAAGTGGTAACTGTGAGAGTTAGGCCATTGGACGACGAATAGATACTTATTAGGAATATTGTGAGAGACCTAATGAGGACGCTACACATTTGAATTTTCCCTCCACAGCCCCCAACCGTCAAGCTTCCCAGAGGTACAATATACGCCTGCCACTACCCTGCACTGTACGTGTGTATGGGGAGTATATAAAAATGTCGCTCAATTAAAGTGTAGACACTTAAAATTCAACACTTAATTTCGTGCGTAAAATTAATGCCAAGCACATAATTAAATTATGTTAATTACCTACAACAAAGTCTATTAAGAACACACAGATACACACAATACATAGAAAGAGAGAGAGAGCGAAATTAATGAATAAAAAGCAACACAGACACGTAGCGTGGGTCCCACTGTGAATCTCTTTTGGGTGCTGCTAGGGTTTGGGCCAAAAAAAGGCCAAACATCAAATAACTTTCAATCAATTCCAATTAGAGCGGCTCCCTTTTTGCCATAAAAATTGCTTGCAAAATGGAACGACAATTTAATTTCAAGTTTAATGGCCAACAGCAGAAGGAGAAATATCCAGAGACCAGAGGCAGACCGAGTCGAGGAAACGAGAACAGTTTGATGTTGTTATCCTGAAAGTAACCCGTTGCCGTTTCAGGCCACCGCAGAACAACAAAAACCAGCTTGGATATTGTAATAACAGCTGCCTGACACGGACAACTATCTGATCCTGGGGAAATTGCAAAGAAAAGGGAAAGATAACGGCAAGGAAAAGGCGAGCTACGGAGTCGAGCCACGCAGGAATGCATTTTACAGTTGCCAACAATGGGGAAGCGGTCAAAGCCACAATAAAAGCGTGGCAGGGCTGAAAATAAAAACCACAAAACACGCGGCAAACCCAAGGAAGCTCCATCGCCATCCTGGACACACCAGCTGTCCGTCCATCTGTCCATCTCCGATGACTCCGTGGCTGGGGGCGGACTAAGGCGCGAATCTGAGTGAGATTGGGGTTGAGGTTGAAGACTTGGCTGTACGTGTATGCGCGGTGTAAGCTCAGTTCATTTTCAGTGCAGAAATTTAATCAAGAAGTGCAGGCGCCAGTTGCCAGGCGAACCAAAGTGTCAGCAGTGGCAGTCCCCAGTTTCATCCTACTCCAACTCCTCCCTACTCCCTTTCCAAATGCTTGGGTGGACAGCCCCTTGCGTGTAATACGAGATTCGTTCAACATTTACAATGATTTTGTGATTCTTCCGACACTTTATGGCCGAAGCCAAGCTGACAGCGTCCCCCACTAAATTTTAACACCCCTTCCATGTATGTAGTATGCCATCGTATATACAGGATGAATATATCTGTATCTGTGGGTGGAGTTGACTATAATAGAGTGAAAGACTTTAAGCAAGCATCGCTATCACCATTGCCATCGCCATTGCCAGCACCATCGCCATCTCGGTATTAAGTTGCAAGCGAAAAAGTTTACTTCGAAGGGTGTGCTCCGTGTAATGCAGACGAAAATGGAAAATTGGAGCACAGCCATTGCAGCAGCAGCTGACGATGCTCCCATTTGCCTCGAACCACTCGCATCTTTTCTCTTCATCCCATTTGCAGCTCCACAGGAAGTTCCAGTTCCCCCATGAAGTGCCATGCGATATCCTCGGAGCAGTTTGGTCAAGTTCCCACGGCGAGCAGATATAAAAGCTTTCAGTTCTCAGCTCTCAGCATCTAGTAGCCAGCATCCAGATACGAGTACTCGTATCAGTATCAAAATATTTGGTTAATTCGATTTTTAGCTATGATTGTCCAAACGCAATTCTTGTTGATATCCAATACTCAAGGGTTGTGACTGGACATCGCGGCTCGAAATAAGAATACACCCCAGCAACCAAAATCTAATTTAAACGTACTCAATATCCAATATCCTAAATCCAAGTATATGTGAAAAACAACACAATTTAGATTCGACTTTAATTGAAATTATATTATCTAGTATGAAAATGTATTCCTGCAAACATGCAATGTATTTGTTTACAAAGAAATAAAAGCAATCAAAATTGTATTTCCATTTTCCAACAAAAATTCATGAATGTTTACTGAAAAATGTGTAAAATATTGTTCAACAAAACTTAACTCATAGCAGGTCAGGAATCTACAAATTATGTAAATATTAAATAATAAACTTGAAATTACGCGTACGCAATTAAAATTGATCTAAGATTTAACCAAACTAAACTTAAATTTATTTTTTATCCAGACATAATAAATCAGAGTAAACCCATTCATAATTGCCTTAAATTTACTTTTAGATTAAAGCTGTCAATGCAGAAGAGGTTTTTCTTGGGCTTAGTTTTCAAGTTCCTGTGAGTCGGTACCTGGTTGTTGGTTGTTGAATTTCGGCGCCTTTTGCTTTCTTTTATACTGTTTGTTTCATCAAACAATTTACCCCCAACCGATCCACTTGGCGAACATTTTTGGCCAAAGCCAATGGAAACCAGAAAGTTGAGAGTAATATATTTTCTGTAGGGAAACTGGACAAGAATTTACATCAGTAAAACTCGCAATATGAAGTGACTAGCTGCAAGGGAGGCGGAGAAAAAGTCTCCCATAAAAAAAAAAATATTTTGTGAAAAATATGTGCCAAGCATCTTTTGACAAATTATGACTTCGGTGATGTTCTGCTGTTCTCTTTACTCTCCACTGCTTTTCTCTCTTTCTCTTCTGACGGCTTTGTTTTTTTCGAGAAAACAATGGCTGGAAGTTGCCATGACAGCGTTGCCACATTATACAACAAGTGCTCGAAATAATAAAGTTAACAGCACTTTAATAGTTCGCTCATGGCAAGCCCCCACATGCCCTTTCCATCATCAAGAGTGGATAGGAGGCGACTTTGGCTGGAGGAGGACCATGAGCAGTGCCAGTGCCAGTAGCAGGAGCAGGAGCAGCGGCAACATGTTGCCGGGCAACGGCAACGGGCATAAATGAGGGGCTTATCCTATCGAGCAGCACAACTTGAGCAATAAAATTGCTTTTATATACGAAGCTTCAGAGCAGAACAGAGCAGAAGATGAGCAGATACTATAAAGGAAGGCAGGGAGCAGGTCGAGGGAGGAAGAGGAGCATTGAAATATTCTTGGCATGCTCAGATATACAACCATTTTTGGCGCTGGGGTTCGGGAGGCAGATAAATTTTCCACTTTGATTTTTGCGCTTAATAAAAATCAAATTTAAATGCGGCTGACAACGCACAAGGAGAACAAGGAACGGAGAAGCCTTCAAAGTGCGCCTGCCACACGTCATGTATGAAGCGACGAACTCCATTCTGGGCCAACGATGGAGGCATTTATGGCCAGCTGATGACATGGCTGTGTTGCCATCGATGTTTATGTTGCTGCTGCTGCTCCTGGAATGTAATAAAGCTAAAGCGTCTTTTTGGTTCTAGACTCTTTCGACATTTCCACTTTATGGCAGGGACGTAAAAGGAAATCAAAGGACTCTAAGGCAGGCTCTGCTGGTTCGCTGGGCAAGTCAACGAGTCAGCCGTCGCACTTAATGGCCCTGACCAGACCAGAGAAGAAACGCAAGAAAGAGTGCGGTGGAAACGGGAGGGAGACACACACAGAAAGAGAGAGCTAATAAGCTGTGTGCCGCATCGGGGCGTATGCTTAATATTTTGAGCCAGTTGGCGCTTATATAAATGGCGTTGCCCTAAGAAAGAAGCAAAGCGGAAAGTTCTGCATAAATTCAATTAACTAAAAACATGCAAATGAAAACTTTTTTCGGGGAGGGCGACAAAGCCGCGGGCTGCTGCCCCATCAGCCGGGGCGGGGCCGGAAGCTGCCACAGAGCGAACCGAGAGAAAATGCAACTCATTCAGATGCACAAAAGTGGCAATTGGAAGTGGCCGCACTTGACTCGACCCCAGCCCCTCCCTTTCCCTCTCTCTCTATCTGGAGGCGAGGGAAATGTTTTCTAATTATTTCGCACTGGCAGTGCCTCCTCCGGTGGCCATCCTTCACTTTCCGGCAGGCGGGGGCAGGCTTAGTCAACTGTATGTGTATATGGGTGCACGGGTACGAGTATCAGAAATATGAAATGCAATAATGTAACGAGTAATTGCGCAAAAAGTAATAAAGAACGCGCAGTTACGCAAAGGGAGGTGGCAATGTGGCACGGTACAATGGGTGGTCAAAGACCATGCAATCTGGCAGGGATAAGAGCAAGGACACTGCTGGGGGGGCAGTGCCAGGACCAAGCGGAACGAGAAACGGGCATCGGGCGTTGGGGGCAACAACAAAAGTTGTCAACGACAGCAACGGCAGCAACTAAAACAAAGCCCCGCCCGGGGGCAAGTGCTCGTGGATATGGGAGTGCGAGTGTGGGCCTGGTGTGGGCGTGGAGCGTGAGTACGTGCAACGTGGCCACAAAAAGTTCAAGCGCCGCTCACGCGCCCCAGCCACGTGATGTTGTTGACTCTCCTCGTGCCTGCACCACCCCCTTCCAGACAGCCAGTATCGTCCAAAAAGGATATTAATTTCCCAAAGGTGCCGTTTTTGCAGGCGAAATCACGCAAAATGCGACTGGACCGAGGCGGGTTGAGGTACAGGGGGCACGAATCAGGGGAAAACAGCAGAGAAAGTGATGCCACTTCCACACAGAAGATCTCATGCTCTTCGAATTAGAGCCAATAATTTTGAGCTCAAATGTTTCATACTAGAAGGATTTCTTCTAAAAATTAATAGATTTTTATCTATAACAATTAGGTACGTGTATCATATCATATCATATCATATCATATATATATACATACATATATAATCAAGTTAAAACTAACCGAATCTCTTTAAAAGCTGTATTCTAGCACCCCAAATATAGCCCTGAGCAACATAAAAATACATTGTCTAACCTTGCATTAACTTTAACTAAAGGAAACCTAAAAAACCTGACACCTAAGTGGAACTCAAAATCGGAAACAGCCTAGAAAAGTCATTGGACTTTCCCTCGATGGAATATCCGAAATGTGAAATAAAATTAAAACGCACGCACACAAATTAAAAACTTTCAATAGCAACAATTTTCATTTTAAAATTCAACACCATGCGCGGGTACAGGGTGCTGGTGGAGAGCAGGCCCGGATGTCAGTGACAACAGCGAGGGGGCAGAAGCAGAAGCACCATAGCCTGGTGCTGCAAACCATTTTGTTGATGGCAATTGAAGTGCCACCGAAGCGGGGGTGACAAACCGATTTATGAAAACTGAAAAATATCCATTGTAATTTGACTATGCGAGTGGCACAGGGTCCTGCCTAGGGATAGGGATTGGACGCGAAGCAGGGCCCTGCCTGCCTTTAAGGGAGCGCGCAACAATTAAAACTATTTTGGCCAAAACAATATCGGGGTTGTTGCCAACGCTGCCAGCTTTTGAAGTTGCCGCTGCTGCTGGTGCTGTTGTTGCTGTTGCTCGTTGTTTCCTGCTCGTTGCTGCCGAACATTTTATTAGAATGCTGCTGGCGGGGCATGCCCTAGGGCCGAGGTCAAACCGCATCACGCAAGGGCTGGGGAAGATACAAGACAAAAGCTGATTACTTGCTGCACTGGCTGACAGGACATGGGCCGGGCCCCGTAGACATAGGGATACAGTACTGGCTATACCCTTGCCAGAAGGTTAACCGTACTGATACCAACAATTTAAAGAGCCATTATCTCATCCTATTTTTGCAGTTCGTACAACTCAACATTGAGTTGAAATAAAGCAACAGCTAAATTTAGCCAAGAATGGATTCTAGCCATTTATGCTGAAAAAACCTTAAAATTAAAACGAATAAATTGGAAAGTCAATTCATAAAGGAGAACCCTTCAAGTATATCTCATTATTACCCATCTTCCTGCTGCGTAGGGTATGATATCTTCGACTCTGGGGTGAGGAGTGTCTCCTTCTTGTTTTGTCATTGCTGCTGTCTGTTTATTGTGCCAGCACTGCAGAAATCCAAGGCATGTCCTTTGGCCAGGGATAAACTGCAATGGCAGCAGACACGGACTCGGACCCGGACCCAGGACACGGACACGGACACAAACGAGGACAATGCGAATCCGAATGCGAATGTGATTGTGAATGTGAATGCGGATGAGAAGGAGCTTAGCAAAACAACAGCTGTTGGCAGCTCTCTTTCGAATTTCTTTGCTGTTGCCAATGGCAATCGGAATTTATTGCTTTAAAACTTAATAAACGATGGAAAACAAGAGTAAAGCCTATAAAGGCTATATTCATTTCTCGCCAGAATCGTCCAAATCCTGCATCTTGTAGCCGGCTGGAGGTGGGTCAATTAGCAGAGTGGTCGCTCCATCTTTCGGTTCGCTGGAGCAGCGTCCGGAGTAGGGGCCCGCAGGCGGTACCTTGCCACATTTCAGATCACTCAAAATGGACTCGAGGGCCACCTCGGTGAGATCCTCGTACAGGTCGTCGTTGATGGTAACTACGGGCCCGTTCACACAGGCCCCCAAACAACAGTCAACTTTCAGGCTGAACTGCATGTCCTTGCTGGTCTCGCCCGGCTCCAGGCGGAGCATCTTCGAGCACGCCTTCAACAGGTCGTCGCTGCCGCGTAGAAAGCACGGCGTGGAAGTGCAGACGGACACTACGTACATGCCGCGCGGCTTCATGTGGAACATTGTGTAGTACTTGGCCGTTTCGTAGGCCTGCATCGGATCGATCTTCAGCACCTCGGCGACTGCCACCACCGCCGAGATCGGCAGCCAGCCATGCTGGCGCTGAGCGATGTCGAGGAGTGGCAATAGTGCGCCTTGACGCTCCGCTTCTGGGTACCAAGTGAGCAGGGACTCGACACGGGCCTTGTTCTCTTTGGTGAACTCAAACTTCATCTTGTCGTACATGTTACATGCATCCAGTTTGGACCGTTGGCGCATCGAAGTGATGTGAAGGGAACGTCTCAGTATGCAAAGACGTGGCAAGGCCAGGAGTCCTACTTTCCGAAGACCAAACATTGCGGAAAAACTGTATATATATTTTTGTGGAATTTCAGCTCAAATTGTTGACTGGGAATATTAGTTTCTTTTGTGTGAATCTGTGATTCACTGCTTGATATTGAATTCTTATGTGCTTTGACGTTCACCTCTCTGACTCCTTTCGCACTAGTTCGAGTTTATTAGAAATCCTTGATGCTGGCACAGAGCAAATTGCAATCAAATTTAGATAGTCGCTTCTATGCCAACAGCGAGGTGACAACATCCAATCGGTGTTCCTTTTTTTTGTCAATCTACCCCACAGATGACTCAAATTGCATGCCATGCTCCCGCTTAATTGTCAAAGAGTGGAAGTGTGGGGCGGGCTTCACACACCCAATTCCATTGATAGAGGCTTCTGGCTTATTAACACCTGCCACCTGGGCTCATTTACAGCTTTTTTATTATGGGCTATTACTGGGTTAATGTGGGGGTGTGTGTGTCTACACTCCCTAAAAGATTAGATCGTAAAATGCAGACATTATGCCAGCAACATAATGCTCATTTATGATCGAAATCCATAATAAACAATTAGAGTAATGGCTATTCAAACTGGCATTGGCTGCAGATGGCATAACGTAAATGTTGTAAATAGGCAAAAGCACCCAAAGCACATGTTGTCTGTAGGGGCCGAATTAAGGGAACGAGTGTAGAACATCACGGATAAGCATAGTTTTCTTTTGGTAATGCTTAAAAGTGCAGAGACATTGTAACTCCGAAAGTGGATCGTAAGCTGCAAGCTTTCCGAAAAGCTTTCTAAAGAGAGTCGACGCGCAGCGCACGCATTTAAGCGAAAGACGTCACGTTTACCTTGACCCAAGAGAGTAGCGTAGCGTAGGGAGAGCATAGATTAAAAGCTTGCCCAAAAGTTCGCTCAAATGGGCGAAAGATCATCCGATTATGCAGTTTAAATTCCCAACATCATCCGATTATGCAGTTAAAGTTCCTAAGATCATCCGATTATGCAGTTAAAATTCCCCAAATATCATCCGATCTTCGAGCTTTTGGTTCGGTACCGCTTGGCTGAACTTGCAGAAGTTGGGCTGGAGTATTGACAAAGAATCGATTGATTAAAGCGGACGTGTTTGTGCTATACTCGGGAATAAATAAATATATATATATATATATTTAGCCAACGAACAGTTCTGGCAACTACGCCATACCTCGTGAACCGAGTTCAATAAAGACCCAGAATCAGGAGTAATTAACCAGGAAAGCAGTGTAAAGAAAAGAAAACATAGCTGGTATGTCCGTGATTAATTTGGAAAGTGTTCGTGGTAAAATATATATATATGAATTTGTGTTATAGGACGGCGGCCCGTAGCCACGGTACCGCTCGTGCGATCATCAGTCGCGTAGGAGTGCATATACGGTGTGGTCTATGAGAGGAGTGTTGCCGGTGGATTGATAAGACAAGTAGTAAACCCGCGGGAGGCACCGAGCAGCGAAACCTGCAGCTTGACGTTGTCCGTCGAAAGCCTCAACAACCGTGTGGATGCACGGCGAAAACCAAGAGGCGCCTCCGGACCCTTATTTTTGGCGCCGTTGACGCCACCCGTTTATCGAGCCTCCAATGAGAGTGTAGTCCGCAGACCGACGTCAAATTTGATCGGCAACCTGAAGCCCAGCTAAGGAGGTAATTTACCCCATCTTCAAGTGATTTAGCTGCGCCAGCGACACCCAATAATGAACTCGAATTGATTGCATTATTGTTGGATTCTTCCGGAGGCGCAGTCCTACTCAGCCTGGCTGACATGTCTCTCGATCACGGCAATAGAGGACCATAGTTACTCGTGGATGTAACACAAGCCCTTTTTCCTCTAGATTTCATGTGCCAGGCTAAAAACCATTCTCTTTCGTCACACGATGTATACAGTTTTATAGTTAGTTATGTAACACAGCCAACATAATGGTTTTTGGAAACTAATGGGTATGAGAGCAACATTAATTTTCCTTGAGATTACAAAGCAGTACACTCTAGTACGCTCATGTGCACATATACTCGTATTAAATATCTTTTCCTTTCCTTAGAATTATGCACCAACGTCATCATTGAGCTCAACGATCACGAATGGAAAAAGCGGTACTAGCCTACCAAAAGCGCTGTGAGTTTGTAAATAAGAACAAGTACATATATGCACTGAGCTGGGAAGTAACCTGCGTGTTACATGTAATTTTCTATTGATATTCCCTTTATAAATCCGTAACCATAATGTATTGGTACCTCTCACCCCTTTAGAATCTGTTACCCATATATGATGGTCATTTTTAAATCTTTATTTTTCTTAATATTTCTTCGCAATTCCTTACTAATATATTAAGCTATCGAGACACAACAAAAATGGATTTAATTATAAGTTAAGAAAACCCCCCCCAAGAATTTAGTTATATGATTAGGGATTTATTGAAATATATATATATAATGATATTGATTTTGAAGTACAACCCTAATATGTTCTAAATTCAGTACTCCGCCCTCAGAAAGGCATGATCGAAGTGGTGGGATGATAACTGTTTAACGTTATTCAAGGGTCTATACGGTCAGGTTACCTGTATAGCATAGGTCGGGAGGGTAGAGAAGATAGAGATACTCACTAACACCGGAGTTTCTCATCATTTGAGTAGAGTAATTAATAAGTATGTCCACACTTTCCACAACCAACTTGTTAGTCCCATAACCAATTCCTTGCTCCGGTTAAACCTGGATTCTGTTGTTAGTTTTATGTTTGGTTCTTCTTTTTTTTTAATTTTTTAAATGTGCACCTAAAACATTATGCGAGTGTGTGTCAGTATGTGATAGGAGAGAGTAGAACGAACCCCGACAATCCGGCGAGCTTAGTCAGAGCATAGCTAGAGGTGCACACGAAATCTCTTCATACTAGTATGGGTAAACGACAGCTATCCCACACCTGCACGCTACATAATTGGCGCCCAACGTGGGGCCAGAAGGGACATGATCTCTCGTAAAGTTGGTACTTAACTTTAGTACCCATGGCATGTCATTCTGGGGCTAGGCTCCACCATAGCTCTATATTCCATCCAAAACAATAATTCTCTGGTAATACTATACTGATAGATCTCTTCGGGTGGGAGTACGACAGCTGTTGCATACGGAACCTACGACTATTTTTCATGGCTGGAAAAGTCGACCTGTGTATAATCTGTTGTCTCTTCCTCCGGATGGACTAGCTTATATAGGTAGTTACAATATACTGATATCACGATATAGGACTCCACCAACGAGATAGCTAAAGATGTTGATTTAGGGAACTGCGGGAGTTATTCAAAAGACGGATACCCCGACTCAAAGTTATATTCATTAAATTATCTTGAGCTTGGCTGTAGAGATTCCTTTATCAAATTCTAGTTGGGTTAGGAAAAAGTCGCAGATTTTAGGAATCACGATCTTCTACTTATGATAAGTAGAGACTGTCCATTATCCGGACTTATACCTTCAAAACTGGTAATAGAACTGGCCAACATACACAACTTAATTACTCAACTATTCAAATCGAAACGTACAGTTAGTGGTAGACCACCTAGATCAGGCCTGGAGAGGGCGAACATATTAAGTAAATTCCATATTCGTTAACTCATATTTGCATATTAGTTTCATAATTTTATTTTCATTATTATTTTTTTTATTAAGAAATTCATACAAATCATGGCGGTCCACCGAAGTAATGAAAATTTAGCTTCGGCATTGATCAATCCAGACTCGCTTTGCATTATTTGCCAGGGAAATTTGCGGCAAGATCAGTTAATAGCTACCACGCCTTGTCACCACCGATTTCATAATACGTGCGTATGCGAACATTTGAAAAGCGAAAAGTCTTGTCCAGTGTGCAAGTCGGAATGTGAACCTGGTAGACTGCGTTACGAAAATAATACTCTAGCAGCAGAATTACACCTAAGCTCTGGCTCCATACCACCTAATGTTCGGGGAAACGAAGACAATGGGACGGTACAACTAGATCCAACCTTATTACGTAGAAAAGGGAGAACAAACAGCCGAGGTCGAGGGCGAGGAGCAACCCCTAAACGAGGAATGCAAACAAGGTATCAAGCTAGTTTAGATCAATATTTATCCGAGAGTCGACAGTCGATTAGTAGCAACGGAAATAGGTCACTTAGTAACGCTCAACCTGAAAACCTTACGAATTACATCCATTCGGTCATGCAAAATCAGGAGAAATCTATGATGGAAAACCTTAGTTCGTTCATAAAAACTTCCATCGAACAAACTATACAGGCCCAGTCTTCCAATATGAATTTAGCCGCGGCGGCTGCTACGGGTAACGGAGGTCCCTCAGAGTCACACAGTAATGTTAGACGAGACGTAGACAATGATAGTTACATGGTTAGAGGCGATTCCCAAGGAAGAACTCCTAGGGGTAGTCAAACAGCCGGAAATGTAGCACCGGCAAAAGCGGCAAATATCCTACTAAGCTGGCGTCTTAAATTTGATGGTTCTCGAGACGCAATGCACGTAGAAGAATTTCTATATCGCGTTCGTGCTCTTACAGGACAGACTCTGGGGAATGATGACCAGTTACTTTGCGACAATCTGCATCTGCTTTTCACAGGTAAAGCCAGCGATTGGTTCTGGGATTTTCATCGAAGAAACCACCAATACTCCTGGTCATCGTTCTGTACAGCGTTTAGGCAAAGATTCGACGATCAGAAAGATGATTTTGACCTTTGGGAAATGATACGGAAACGTCAACAGAAGGACAACGAATCCTTCGAAGATTTTCAGTCAGACATTGAGAAGTTAGTGGCACGACTTTCACACGAGATAAGCGAACTCAAGCTGATCGATATTCTTAAGCGGAATGCGAAAAATGCTCTGCGATATGAGCTTTTGCATTTAAAAATACAGAATAGAAGTGAGTTGAGGGAGGAAGTTAAAAAGCATGAACACTTCTGTAAAGATGCTGGCAACTTTTTACAGAGAAACAGGGTAACTAGACCTCACGTATCAGAAATTCAGAGTGAGGAAGAAGAACTCGAAGAAGAGAGTATCTCCGAGCTACGCCGCAAGCGGTTTGTTTGCTGGAATTGCGACAAAACAGGTCATCGGTTTGAAGATTGCGTAGCAGAACGCCGAGTCTTCTGTTATGGCTGCGGGGCGAAAAATACTTTTAAGCCAAAGTGCGAAAAATGTAACCCATCGGAAAACCGCAAGCGGGATGCGCAATCCAACACCATTCTGACGCATCCGGCAATGATGACAGAATGAAAGAGCAAACTTTCCAAGAAAACACCTCCAACCCGGATTGTCCAAAAATTCGATCTAATAGGTCCCTTGTAGAGGCACAAACCCAGACGGAGGAGATAGATATAGATGGTGAAAGTTCCCGTTCAGATAAGCTAGAATTAAAGTATCAACCAAAACGTTCGACCATACGATTAAGGCAATTCTGGACCAAGGTAAAGAAGGTGCGAAAAAGACTTGTCTCGTCGGTCCTTTTGAGCTCCGATAACAGATTATTTATAGAACTAAGCATAGAAGAACAAAACTTCATGGCCTTGCTAGATTCGGGGGCGACGATAAGCTGTCTTGGAAGTGAAGCCGCTAAGTCGTTCGCGCAACACGCCAAGGCAAAGAAATGCTCCGGAAATATTCGAACGGCCAATAATGAATCTTGTAAGGTAGTAGCGAAAATTACAGTTCCCATAACTTTTCGCGATCATACTAAGGAGATAGAATTTTTCATAATACCCGCCTTGAAACAAAATGTGTATTTAGGGATTGATTTCTGGATAGAATTCGGTCTTGTAGCAAGACTTTTAACGGATAGATCGGTGGTACAAGAATTAGACGTAGGAAATGAAACCAGGGCTTCGGAATCCCCGCCAGTACACGATCTAAGCAAAGACCAAAAGGTTAGACTAGAATCCGTGATCCATTCGTTTCCTTCGTTTGAAAGGGAAGGATTAGGACGTACGAAAGCTATCCAACACACGATCGAAATGGTACCCGATAGACCAGTCAAACAACGCCATTGGCCGATTTCACCCGCGAAGGAAAAGTTAATGTTTGACGAAGTGGAGAAAATGCTGGCATTAGACGTGATCGAGGAATCGAATAGCTCCTGGAGTAGCAATTGCGTTTTAGTTAAGAAAGGTACGAAAAATCGATTATGTTTAGATTCTCGAGAAATTAATAAGAACACTCGTAAAGATGCCTACCCTTTACCACATATTGATGGCATTCTTAGTAGATTACCACCAGCCAAATACATAACGGGACTTGACATGAAACACGCATACTGGCAGATTCCTTTGGAAGAAAAATCTCGGCATTATACAGCTTTTACCATTCCCAATAGGCCGCTTTACCAGTATAAGGTAATGCCGTTTGGCTTAACTAATGCCGCTCAAACGTTGTGCCGACTTATGGATCAGGTGATACCTGCACACCTCAGGAATCGGGTTTTTGTCTATTTGGACGATTTACTGGTGCTCTCAGATGACTTTGATTCACACTTGGTGCTGTTACAAGAGGTAGCGATGCATTTGCGTAAGGCAAATCTCACGATTAATATAGCCAAGTCAAACTTTTGTATACGGGAGATTAAATATCTGGGGTTCATAATAGGTTATGGTCAGTTAAAGACAGATCCGGGGAAAATAAAATCCATAATGGAGTTCCCGATCCCAAAAACGGTGAAACAGATAAGGAGATTTCTAGGACTGGCTGGATGGTACAGACGCTTTGTCGATAACTATGCCACCGTCAGCTACCCCTTAACGGAACTACTAAAAAAGCATCAACCACTTAAGTGGAACGCATCAGCTGAAGAAGCTTTCAATAAACTCAAATCCTGCTTAACATCTGCTCCAATCCTAGCCACCCCCGATTTTAAGAAACCCTTTTTGTTAATATGTGACGCAAGCACCTTTGGTTTGGGCTGCGTACTAGCTCAATTAAACGAGGAAGGGATAGAATTACCTATAGCGTTTATGTCCGAGAAACTTTCCAAGGCGCAACGAAACTATTCGGTCACTGAACTCGAGTGCTTGGCAGTGATTAAAGGAATAAAGAAGTTTAGAGCTTACGTAGAAGGACAGGATTTCCAAGTTATAACGGACCATGCGTCCCTACAATGGCTTATGAGGCAAAAAGATTTGTCAGGTCGCTTGGCCCGCTGGGCTATAAAATTACAGGGATTTAATTTTCAAATATCACATCGAAAAGGGTCCGAAAACGTAGTGGCCGACGCGTTGTCACGCCAAGATGAACCCGAGGTAAGAGAGCTGAACGGCAACGGACCCATAGTCGACCTTACTTCTACAGAGTTTAAATCGAACGAATACATGGATCTAATAGAACACATAAGGCTTAATCAACTTAAGTTACCCGATTTGAAAATTGACGATAATTTGGTGTATAAAAGAACCGAACCATCTTCAGGGGACGTGATAGCAGATAAACAAACTTGGAAGCTTTGGATTCCATCAGGCCTAACCAGCGATATAATTTCCAGGGCTCATGACCCCCCAGACGCTTCCCACAGTGGTATTGGGAAAACCGTTGAAAAGGTGAAAAGGTACTTGTTTTGGCCAAAAATGGTTACACAAATACGAGCCTATGTATCAAAATGCGACGTTTGTCGCCAGACCAAAAGTGCTAATGTCGTGCTAAGACCACCAATGGGTAAGCCAATGATTTCAGAAAGACCTTTTCAAAAGCTTTATCTAGATTTGTTGGGCCCGTATCCGCGTTCCAAGCAAGGGAATATTGGTATCTTAATAATTGTAGATCACAACACCAAATTTCATTTCTTATGTCCGCTCAAAAAGTTTACCTCAAGTAAAGTGTGTGACTTCCTAGAAAATATGTTATTTAGTACTTTCGGGTCCCTGAGACTATACTTACCGATAATGGTTCGCAGTTTGTCTCTGGGAATTTCAAGTCATTTCTTACCAGATTCGGGGTAACTCACCGCTGCACTGCCATATATTCACCGCAAGCCAATGCCAGTGAACGGTTAAACCGATCCGTGTTAGCGGCTATAAGAGCGTACGTCGGCAAAGATCATACTAATTGGGACAACAAGTTACCTGAAATTAGTGCAGCGTTACGAGCCAATATCCATAGAAGCACAGGGTATTCGCCATATTTTCTTGCTTTTGGGCAGAATATGATTCTTAACGGAAAGGATTATGAACTACTTAGACGACTAAATCTCCTATCGGATGACACCAGAGTCGAATATCCAAATGTAGTACAAGTATGTCGACAAGCCGCCCAACAAAAGGTAGCTGAATCACACGAGCCGAATGCGAGGACATACAACTTACGTAGCCGGGTCCGTCAACTTAAAGTCGGAGACGTCGTGTATGCCCGGAATTTTTGTCAGAGCAACGCTTTAAAAAAGTTCAGCGCTAAGCTGGCGCCTGTGTTTATATCAGCCAAGGTTATTCGCCGAGTGGGGACAATGTATTACCAATTAGCTAGCGAAGATAAGAAAAACTTAGGAGTCTATCACTTGAAAGATATTCAGCTTAAACCTTAGTAAATGGCCTTCTTCAGTTTAAGTCTCATTGTGAGAACAATTACGTCTTCAACTGTGGTGTAGGGGCCGAATTAAGGGAACGAGTGTAGAACATCACGGATAAGCATAGTTTTCTTTTGGTAATGCTTAAAAGTGCAGAGACATTGTAACTCCGAAAGTGGATCGTAAGCTGCAAGCTTTCCGAAAAGCTTTCTAAAGAGAGTCGACGCGCAGCGCACGCATTTAAGCGAAAGACGTCACGTTTACCTTGACCCAAGAGAGTAGCGTAGCGTAGGGAGAGCATAGATTAAAAGCTTGCCCAAAAGTTCGCTCAAATGGGCGAAAGATCATCCGATTATGCAGTTTAAATTCCCAACATCATCCGATTATGCAGTTAAAGTTCCTAAGATCATCCGATTATGCAGTTAAAATTCCCCAAATATCATCCGATCTTCGAGCTTTTGGTTCGGTACCGCTTGGCTGAACTTGCAGAAGTTGGGCTGGAGTATTGACAAAGAATCGATTGATTAAAGCGGACGTGTTTGTGCTATACTCGGGAATAAATAAATATATATATATATATATTTAGCCAACGAACAGTTCTGGCAACTACGCCATACCTCGTGAACCGAGTTCAATAAAGACCCAGAATCAGGAGTAATTAACCAGGAAAGCAGTGTAAAGAAAAGAAAACATAGCTGGTATGTCCGTGATTAATTTGGAAAGTGTTCGTGGTAAAATATATATATATGAATTTGTGTTATAGGACGGCGGCCCGTAGCCACGGTACCGCTCGTGCGATCATCAGTCGCGTAGGAGTGCATATACGGTGTGGTCTATGAGAGGAGTGTTGCCGGTGGATTGATAAGACAAGTAGTAAACCCGCGGGAGGCACCGAGCAGCGAAACCTGCAGCTTGACGTTGTCCGTCGAAAGCCTCAACAACCGTGTGGATGCACGGCGAAAACCAAGAGGCGCCTCCGGACCCTTATTTTTGGCGCCGTTGACGCCACCCGTTTATCGAGCCTCCAATGAGAGTGTAGTCCGCAGACCGACGTCAAATTTGATCGGCAACCTGAAGCCCAGCTAAGGAGGTAATTTACCCCATCTTCAAGTGATTTAGCTGCGCCAGCGACACCCAATAATGAACTCGAATTGATTGCATTATTGTTGGATTCTTCCGGAGGCGCAGTCCTACTCAGCCTGGCTGACATGTCTCTCGATCACGGCAATAGAGGACCATAGTTACTCGTGGATGTAACACAAGCCCTTTTTCCTCTAGATTTCATGTGCCAGGCTAAAAACCATTCTCTTTCGTCACACGATGTATACAGTTTTATAGTTAGTTATGTAACACAGCCAACATAATGGTTTTTGGAAACTAATGGGTATGAGAGCAACATTAATTTTCCTTGAGATTACAAAGCAGTACACTCTAGTACGCTCATGTGCACATATACTCGTATTAAATATCTTTTCCTTTCCTTAGAATTATGCACCAACGTCATCATTGAGCTCAACGATCACGAATGGAAAAAGCGGTACTAGCCTACCAAAAGCGCTGTGAGTTTGTAAATAAGAACAAGTACATATATGCACTGAGCTGGGAAGTAACCTGCGTGTTACATGTAATTTTCTATTGATATTCCCTTTATAAATCCGTAACCATAATGTATTGGTACCTCTCACCCCTTTAGAATCTGTTACCCATATATGATGGTCATTTTTAAATCTTTATTTTTCTTAATATTTCTTCGCAATTCCTTACTAATATATTAAGCTATCGAGACACAACAAAAATGGATTTAATTATAAGTTAAGAAAACCCCCCCCCAAGAATTTAGTTATATGATTAGGGATTTATTGAAATATATATATATAATGATATTGATTTTGAAGTACAACCCTAATATGTTCTAAATTCAGTACTCCGCCCTCAGAAAGGCATGATCGAAGTGGTGGGATGATAACTGTTTAACGTTATTCAAGGGTCTATACGGTCAGGTTACCTGTATAGCATAGGTCGGGAGGGTAGAGAAGATAGAGATACTCACTAACACCGGAGTTTCTCATCATTTGAGTAGAGTAATTAATAAGTATGTCCACACTTTCCACAACCAACTTGTTAGTCCCATAACCAATTCCTTGCTCCGGTTAAACCTGGATTCTGTTGTTAGTTTTATGTTTGGTTCTTCTTTTTTTTTAATTTTTTAAATGTGCACCTAAAACATTATGCGAGTGTGTGTCAGTATGTGATAGGAGAGAGTAGAACGAACCCCGACAATCCGGCGAGCTTAGTCAGAGCATAGCTAGAGGTGCACACGAAATCTCTTCATACTAGTATGGGTAAACGACAGCTATCCCACACCTGCACGCTACATGTCCCACCAAAAATGTATGTGTGCGCGGGAGTTCCAAATGTTGTACGGTATAATGTCATCAAGGGAAAGTCAGGAGGTATTCTTGTACTCCATTGAAGAGCTACTCAACATTTTTTGCGTTATTAATTAAATATTGAAGATAGACTGAATATCATTTGATGGAACAAGATGGTATCGGGGGTATGTACTCGTACTATCTTTGGAAACACTTAGAAAGAGTTATTTATGCATTATGATTGAGCTTATGGAAAGACATATTATATATTCTCTGTGATTACAGAATCAATGATTACAAGGATAGTATACGAAATCATTTTGTTAACACGAAGTTATTGTAAAGAGGATTTTGGTCCACATTTTCTCAGCAAGAGCCCACTGCTTATAAGCATAGTACATAGGTATGTATATCTATACCCGTAAATATACACGAAAATAGCCATGAAATTGGTTGTAGAAGGAAAAGTCAGCCCGGCCAGCTCAAGAAGGCAGCAGCAAAGTGGGAACTGCAATTGGCCACTAAGTACTTTCCAAAGTCTTTTGCATGGCAGCTCACATAATTCGTGTTGTGATAGTCTCTCGGCCTCGTTTGAGCCAAGCCTCGCCCCAAACTGTTCTGGCTCTGTTACTTGTTGGTGCTGTGGATGTGTACACTGTGCAGAGACGTAGAAGTTGGCCCGAAAGGCAGACAGCAGTTTTCGGTTTTTGTGCCCAAAAAACATAATTAAGTGCTTGGCAAGTTGTTGGCTATACGGGAATTTGTCATAACATGGGCAAAGCGAGGGGAAATAGTGGATGGGGGATAGAGGAATGGGGACCATAACGAGCAGCAGAACCGTTGATAATGTACTAAGTAGTAATAAATTTTACTTTTATAACAAAACTACAAGCAAAGCAAAGAAAACTGAATCTGGGGGAGAAGGGGCGAAAACAAACCAGAAATCAAGAGCGAGTACTTTTACCAGGCGAAAAGTGAAATGGGTGCTGCCTGCCCTTTAACCCACCGCTCAACAAGTTGGCGAAGTTCTCGAAGAGTCCGCTCAGAACAGACAGAACGGACAGAGGCGGAGAGACAGCAACGTCAACCGTCAACCGAGCTGATGAAGTGGCAATGGCCAAGAGCCGGACTTTAGTTGTAGCTGGCAAGTGAAACGCAAAAGTTGAAATTAAATCAAACATCAAACTGAATCGCAAAGCCAAGAAGGGAATAGAACGGAGACGGAATAAGAGCCAGAGCCAAAGCCAGGACACAGCTCCACATCCGACCACCACCCTCTGAAACATGGCAACATGAATCGAAATGGGGCAGAGACCAAGTGCCAAAAGTGTTAGGAACTTTGTTATATTTCTGTTGATTTTACAAAACTGCGGCCGGGCACGCACCCAGCGGTCGGCGGACAAGCAGGCCGAGCAGGCGGGGCGTGATGGATTAGCAAAGTTGGAGTTTAGTGCCCAAAGCGTCCATCGGACTGGAGCGGTGGAAGAGGAAGCTCTCTATGTTTTTAATTTTGCAAAAATATACGAAACTTTATACGGGTATGCGCGATTGCTTCAGGCCAAATCCAACCACTCATCCGAGATCCAACAGAATGAAGGGCGTACTTTGCTCTGGCAGCCACAGCTCCAGTCCCCCGACAGACGGGTCAGTAGGAAGCCCTTCCATGTGCTGGAGCAACTGCAGCAGGACTTGGGCGACAAGCTGAAACGGACCACTACAGTGAAGCCTTTCAGTGTGCTGCGAAAACTGGCCCTGGAGCAGCAGAAGCAGGTCATGCAGCTCCAAAGGAAGTCCAATGCCAGCTTCCACATCCTCGAGGCTCTGGACATGGATCAGGAGGTTCTTGACAGAAAAACCACTACGACAAAGCCCTTCCATGTTCTGCAACAGCTGAGCGAAGATCTTGAGGAGGCGTACAGGCACACCACAACGATGAAGCCCTTCCACATCGTGAATGCTCTTATGGAGGAGTCAGCAAAGAAACAAGACCATCACCCAGAAGATGAGGCAGAAGAGGAAGAGGGCTTTGAGGTGCTGGAGCCCATCGTTGGGGAGGTCGAGCCGAAGCCGCAGCACAAGGACTTGCTCAAAGACCAGCACAAGGGCGTGCCCCAGGAGCAGGGTCGGGCCAAGGACAGTCAGAAGAGAAAGCGAAAGAGAATTCGCCGCCGAAGAAAGAGAATTCGCCGACGCCGCAAGCGGACACGACGTCGTCGTCGGAAGAAGCGCAAGAAGAGACGCAAAAAGCGGAAGAAGAACAAAGGCGACAAGGGTGATAAGAAGAAGAAAAGAAAGAAAAAGGGAAAGCGCAAGCGGAAGAGGAAGAAGCAGAAGCCGGAGCCAACCGAATCCCCTGTATTGGGCCTCTTCCAGCCGGGTCATGTGATCTTCGCAAATCCCACCAAACAGCCCCACTACTACCACCATCCACATCACGGTGGATATCCCTCCTATCCCCATCCCCATCAGACCCCATCCATGGCAGTATCCACTGCCCTGTTGGCCACCCTTACCACTACAAAGCCTCCGACGACCACCCATCGTCCCTTCAGCAAGATTAAGTATCTCCTGCGGCACAACAGCCTTTTCAAGAAAAAGAAAAAGGAGTACCTCAGCCATGTGGGACAGGTGCTCTATCCGTTCGTCAAGTTCGTGGCCTTCTTCACGGTTCTCAATCCCTTCACCCTGGGCGTCTTTCTCTTCACGCTCGTCTCTCCAGTGGTCTTTGGCTTCCTGGGCTTTGTGGCCCTGAGTGTGCTGGTGAAACCATTCCTCAATCTGGTCTTCGGAGTTAAGCAAAATGTGGATGCCTTCGATCGAAAGCGTTTTCTGGCCAACAAGAGGGCTGAAAGACTGAAGCTCGGCCTTCGTCCCGTCACCATTCACAAACATTACTACCAGCAGAAGCCCGTGCACTCCGCGCCACCATTAAATCTGCGTCCTGTAGGTCACTGGCGCCGGCAATGGGGAAATTTGCAGCCACCGCCCCGGCCTTCACTCTCACCACCATCCACACCACCAGCACCACCCACACGAACTATGAAGCAACATTTCAATCCCTTACTGCCGGACCACCGCGAGGCCCTTGATATGGACTATGACTATGTCTAAGAAGGGTTGTGCTATAGATACATAGAGCATAAGCTTAGTTATTAACACCCTTTTTTTTAGAATATACGAGCTGTAAAGCATAAAATGACAGACACACTATTTCTGAGAAATTAATTAATTATCAGATTGTATTTTCATTTTCCACTCAGCGTTTCCATTACTTTATAAATACAAATATTCATTAATTACTGGAAACAAAATCTAGGGTCTGTAGAACGGAAAGTTACTAATTTCGATGCGTCGGATGTTCCACTCCCAGGCACACTCCAGACGCATTCTTACCTCCATCCATCACCAATGGAGGAATTGCCACTTTGGGTACTCGAGGGGCAACAACATATTATATTTTTCATGCGTGTGGTTGTTGGTGAGTAGCGTCTAAACTTGAGCGTGGGCCATTAAAATTAACATGTTGGTAAAGTGAAAATTAACTAGAACCAACCCGTCAGTGGGAAGCAGGACCCAGTAAAGACTGTTGGCAAAATCTAATTAAAAAGTTTTGTAAATTTGGGAGCCGCATATTGCTGCTGCTGTGGCTCACACAACAATACCAAGTTGCCGAGAATATTCCAACCAACGGGTCCACTATCCCTAGACTATGTTGCGATTGTCCAAATCTGTGACCATCGTCAGGTGCTTACCGTAGCCGCTCTGCTACGGAATGAGAAAAGCATGTCCGTCCTTTTCATGTACAGGAACACGATGGGAGACACCTTGAAAATCACAATGTACAACAAAACAATCATGGGACCTACTATCCGGTTCGTCAGCTGCTCCTTCCACCAGAGTAGATCGCAGTTTTTCAGCACGTAGCTATAGTGCATGATCCTCACCAACATCATCCACATAATGGTACACTTAGCGATACATTCGTGGCTCTGACGAAACAGGCAAAGATATACAAGGGCATACCCAGGATTTTGCGGAGGTGAGCCGGATTTTTTCCATGCGTGACCCATGAGTATAGGGTTATATTAGGTTTGTGGTGAAAATGGATGTGTGTAACGTCCAGAAGGAAACGTTTCCGACCCCATAAAGTACATACATATATTCTTGATCAGCCCCCACAAAATCCGTAAATCTCAGCCACCCACAATTTTAAAGATACGAGAAAACCAAAAACTAACGCAGAATCCTAGAGAATGACTTTATCTTCTAAACTGCATAATCTGCACCAGATCGTAGCATTATTATGGCCAGAATAAAGAAAAAATTGCATTCTCTCTCGCTCTGTCTCTCTCTAATACACACGTTTCAAGGTATGGTTTGGCTTTCGCTAAAAGTGGTCGACTAGATCTCAGAGACTATAAGAAGTAGAGCAACCATATTTGGTATCCATACTCCTGGGTTATCGATCCTTTACAAGTATATTTCAAAATTTCGACCCACCCCCTACCGTCCGCGAAGGAGCTCAACTCCGCTGCAGGGTACATCAACAGAGAAGGATCGAGAAGACTATATGACTGAGTTAAAACACGGATGCCCGTGTATGAAACAGACCAAGCATCCAGAGATGTAGCGGAAGGCGAGAACGGGAGAGGATCAACTTAAGATGGCGGGAGCAGCATCCGAGTATTGCGTGCATACATGTATACAAACAAGTATTGAAAAACTTAAACTTACATGAAAGGTTTGCAATGTGCGCCACAACGAAGCGTAGTATACATATGTATTAGTTTAAAGAAAATGAGTTCTGGTTAAAATCTTGTTTACATTATTTTTGGAATGATGAATCAAACATCCTTTGTAGCTAGGATAAACAAATATTAATGAAGATTACACTTCCTTGCTTGGAGCTCGAAAGGCTTACTCCCCTTCCACAAAGAAACCCAGCGAGGTGAGGGCCAATTATTAGTTGGAAATCATTTCAAGAACTTTTGCAGTTGATGCTCTTCTACTTCTGCTTCGTATTCTTATTCTTTTTCTGCATCATCCTATTGACGGCATTGGCACTTTGTTAACACAATGCACAGAACCAATATCAATTGCGCCTTTGCAATTTGCCATCGGTTTGCCAGCCTTCATAATGGAATCGAATCGCCTTGGGAACGCCACTTTGTGTGGCTCAAAACAAGTCGTTTGTCGCACAAGGAGCTGCTTCTGCTTCTGCTTTTCCAATCGCACTCTCTGAATAGGAGATTGCTGGGAGTAGATTGCTGATGAGTGGAGAGGACTAGCAGCAGAGAGGAGCAGCAGCAGCTGCCATAGAAATACGGGAAAAGCGCCTTGCCATGCCGAGAGTGGCAGTCAGAGGCAGAGGCAGCGGCAGCAAATAGAAGAACGAGTAATAATAAATAAAATTGTAGCCAATTCATAAGGATTTTGCATTTTGTCGCTTCAATCAGGCAATGGATGGTCGGCCAGATGGTAAGAAATGGGAGTACTATGAGTGTCTGGATGTCTATGGAGCAAGGAGGAGGACAAGCAAAAGACACGCAAACAACATTCATTCATATTTGCCAAGTGCCGATTGAAGCCGAGCTCTGGATCCCTCCTACTCCATTTCCCATCCCATGCTCTTTTTCATCCCCTTTTCAGTACCCTTCCCTAACCCTGCAAAGCACAATATGCGTATAAATAACGGATTTCCTGTTATAAAATATTTGTAACGACATTTTTACCCGATTTATGTTTCCCACATATCGATATTTATGTATGTAGAAATATATAGGGTGAATATTTTGCAATGTGCGATGTGGATGTGGATGCATGTATTCCCTTCTATATACTCGTAGTGCCATGATAGGTTGCTCCTGCTCATGCTCCTGCTCGAAAGCCCTGCCAATCGCTGCCACTCAGTCATGGCTGACAGTTATGGCTATAAGGATATCGATGTGCCGGGTAACGTCTTTGGATTGCAGCTGTCAACGCAGCAGCAAATTTCATTTGCTTTAAATGTGCTCCTTATAAGTGGAGTCGAGAGCAGAGCGGTGGATTGATAATGCACTAACTGTGCATCACGCTGCAGTTGTACTCCGAGCTCCATAAATCACAGTCATGCACGTGCTAATATCTTTGAATACGAATAAACCCCATCCCCCAAACATAAATGGGTGGGGCTCTGTTCCATTGTTAGCGGGTATCTAGTAAAGCTAAAGGGGAAGTAGGAGTGATGGGCAACTGAGATGTGGCGCCATACGGAATTCTCAGCGCATCGAATTCAGAAAGGTAAAGTAGGAGAAAGCACCTTGAATGATCTGCAAATTTAAATACGAAAAAGTACTATATTAGTTAAAACCTAACCTGGGAAGCAATCGAAGCTTACCTTGAGTACGGCCGCCAGACTAACACGAAAGTACTTTAGACCAGTTATGAAGAACGGTCTCGAGTTCAGTTGGATGGCCAGGGTGACCAGCTTCATGAGCCTGAGATTCTCCTGACGATTGTTCGATTGATGGACCACCTGCTCCCAGTTCGCCGTGTAGTACATCAGGGCCAGATCATCCGTCTGTCAGACGCAAATTAAACCATAAATTTGGGAGAAATGTGAAGGAATACGAGGTTTTGTCGTAATACCGTCTTGTAGAGTATAGAGCCAAGCGTGCCAAGGGACAGCAGTTCCATGAACTTGGCCAAGAACCACACAATGTAGACCACATTACCTAGTGGATTCTGAGGAGAGCGACAGAGTGGGATAAGAATAATTAGGAATGCTTTGGCATACCGTGTAGGCCTTAAAGCTCAGGGCACACAGGAGGCCTGCACTGAAGGCGAACATCACAAAGATGCGGAAGCTGAACTCCTGTTCGACCTCTTCGCCAAATTCATGAAGGGCACCATTCCGACGTAGTATGCGGGTCAATTCCCTGCGATAACTGGCAGCCATCTCCAGTTGGTTGGCCTCCCCCAACAACCGCCGGGCACTACGCCGCAGATCCTGCCCCAGCTGAACGTAACGGGCATTCAGGTGCATCATCATCTCGCCGAGGACGTTAAGTTCTCCAAAGAGCATGCTGGTGACGATGACGCCCACCCAGAAGTTGAGCCCGATCAAGGGGATAAGGTAACGGAGCTGGGTGTTGTCAAATGGATAGACCTGCTTGTAGAGCATCTCGCGGCGATGGTAAATGATATTCTGAAAGGGAACCAGCAGAAAGTTAAATAGGGCCAGCAGGTAGACAATCGAGTTAAGTCTCGTTGCCAGCATCTGACGTTGGATGTGGGCAAAGAGTTGCGGCTCCGAGTCTTTCTGGACGTAGATATCCTTGTAGAAACGTTGCAGTAGACTCCTGAAGCGATTTTTGTGCCAGGCCAGTTGGAAGCAGCGTATCTGCATCTCCACCAGAATCAGATAGGTGGGCATGCCCGTCAGAAAGTTGTCGATATCGTTCCGATTCACAATCAGGTAATGAAAGTCCACTTCGTTATGCTCGCAAAAGATCAGAAATCCAACGATGAGCACGAAACTCTCCAAATGCTTTGTCCAGCCAGCCACGCCCACCTCCAGGGGCCACGAGATATGATTGAGCTTCCGATACAGGGCCACAGGCCATGGCAGTGGAGCGAGCTCCCCATCCGCCAAACGGGGACGATAGCGAGTGCCTGACATATCCGGACAGGACCGCTCTACTGTGATGATTGACTACAGCCACTCGGATTGGATGGGAGCCCATTTATATTCTAATTCCGATTTCCGCCAGCGCCAGCCTGATGAAATATTAAATTCAAATATTCCTCAATGCTAAATTATTCAGTTTCATTTGCGTTCGTCAAAACAAACCCGAAACCGAAACCAAAACTCCAACCCCAAAAACCAATATTTCATTATTAATTCGAGTTTGTTTGGGGAACTCAAATCAAGTGCAAAAGTTCCAAGTTAATTGCGGATAATTATTAAAGCTGTGAAAGGTTCTCAAGCTTTTAGAGAAATATATATATACATATACATATGTACATCCGTATGGAGAGTATTTTGGCTTTGACCAGTTATTTGAGACCCGTAAGCATTTCCCAAACAAAAGCGTATTAGATGAAAAATCAAGCAAAGTCAACGATGAGCTGTTTGAGATGTTTTATGTGCTTTAACATGGTTCAGCAGAGTTTCATCAACATCGGTATGACAGCTGCCATAGGAACAATGGATCTGCAAGGGTATTTAAGGCTTCGGCCCCCAAGCTAGGAATCCTTTCTTGTTATGATTATGACAAAATAACACTGACATAATTCCAATAAAAATGAAATAGCCGTAACACACTGACTGACAGTCCTGCTCGGCTTTTGTCCGGCAGGTGAACAAAGACCCACAAAACGAAGAGGCATGAATGGGATGGGGTAGTAATGTTGAGCAGAGCTTCCTCAAGCAGCTCCCCAAAGTATGCACCTGGGAAGAGCACCTGTCGTGAGCGTGAGTGTGAGAGTGTGTGTTTGTGTATAGTCCTGTCCATACTCGTATCAAAGGGCGACGGAAAAGGCGTTGAAGCAGAGCAGATTCAATTCACTACTGTTGATTCTGCCCCTCGTTGCTGTTCTTTTTGTTGATAAAAGGATGAAGACCCAGCGGCGAAACTCAACCGGAGGAACCGGAGCAGCAAAGGGCCTCACAACAAGAAAAAACCCCAAATAATATTAATATGCAAATTGAGTTTTTTAGTTGAGTGATCTAAGCGGATAACTGAGGACCAAGTCAAGGCGAACGAAAGCCTCCGGAGACCGACAGACAGACAGACCCAGACAGAAGGAGTCGGGGATTTGGAGGTGGCTCTCACTCTCTCTTTGGGGCACTTTGTTTTTGCTTTATTGATTGCCTGGGGGAATCCGGGACGACTTACAAACACATTCAAGCAGGAGTACGTACTGCTTAAATGCGAGTTTCGAATCAATTGAAATCATATTTTATTAAACGTTTACGAGGCCATTTTCCACAGCCGCCGACGGCAAACTGAACACACACTGAACGAGACATCGAAATGGGCACCAAGTCAATACACATCTGGGTATATAAATCAGGAATCTGTAGCAAATATATGGGGACACGGACACGGACATCCACACCCACAGACACATATAAAAATATTTACAAGGAGTCATGCACCCACACCGCTGCATCCAGAACACCAGCGGCAAACGCATCAAATATAAATACATAAAAACAACTAGAAAGATATGCTCGAAATTCCGACTAAAAGATACCTTATAGTCGCGAATTATTCAGCCATCGAAAGATGATTAAGTATCTGTTATCTTTGAGGTCGAAAAGGTTTCGTTCAGCCTTGTTCGGATTCAGCATACCCTATTATTTTAGGCTACCGGGTATAACAATATATTTATAAATATCTATAGAGCCACAGGGGCCGTGCTATGAAATTGTGCTGATTCTCTCGCTTTTTTGCGTGGAAAACAAATTCCAAGAAAAATGGAAAACAGCCAGACTTAGATTGAAAGCAAACGAGCAATGGACCCACCCGGGCAAACAGATGGACCTGCGAAACGGCACGAACTAGGGTAAGTAAACGGGAAAAGTAGGAGTACCAAGCACAGGAGCAGAAGCAGAAGTGGCACGCCAATGCTCAGGCTGTGGAAATATGCCCGGAGGATTTGCCAAATGTCACGCAACTTTCTGCCAGATCTGTGGCAGGGGGAGCAAAGCCAAATACAGAACATCCTGCAAGCAATTGATTTATAATTACGGACACTACAAATGGTAGAAACGCGGACCGGGAGTGGGCTAACAAAAGCGGTTTGGTAAGCTTACTAAATTAGCCAGGCCAAAACATGATGCTGAAAACTGTAACCGCCACTCCGAATCCAACTCCTACAGTTGTGGCGGCCCCTCGGCACAGATACGAGGCAGTGACAGTGCCACCAAGTGCGTAATTTCCGCTGGGCAATTTTCTTGGTCTTCTTTATTTCCTTTTATGTTGTACCCTACCCCTACCCGTAAAACCTGTGGCACGCGGTGCGTATGAGTGATATCTTTCAGATTTTTTGTTTTCCACGAAATCTTCACTGCCAGTGGGAGTATCTATGTATCTGGTTTTTGTAAAATGTATGCAAATTGGTTTACTTTCTTATGGCTGGCAACCAGCGAAGCCGTAGGCCGAATGAACCTGGACACGTGTGTCGCCTCCGCCTTCGCCTATTGGACAAATGGTAAGGGGCCAGGGAATGTGGCGATGTGAAGCAGGGGACACCATTGTCTAGACATAATTGGGGACCTGTCCGTAGATCTAGTTTATATAATACAAGCAAAGAGATATATGAGATGAATACTTTGAAAGCAGGTAGAGAAGCAATTTGGAGCTGTATTTCCAAGAAAAGCAGAACGTAGATTTCTAAACATGTAGATGTACTACAAATTAAGATTAATTTTCAGATTAATCTTAGCTTTTCAAAGCTATTTTAGATTTAAAGTTAAACTTGCATTAAAATCGTTTAAAAATGTGTTTCTAGTAGTGCAAATTCAGCGGATACGAATTGTCCAGTATCCAGCGAATAGGAATATGCATGCGTCTGCACTGGGAAAGCACTTAGATGAATGTATGTATGTGTTGGCTGGATCACATTACGTAAGCTGTGATAAGAGTTCATCAGCGTTGGCGCACAAAGAAATTGGTGAGATGGGTACAAAAGAGCAGATAGGTCTGGTAAAAATTACGATAAAAGTTTTTGACCCCCAAAATGCCATCGAAAATCTTGAGAAAAATTCAATCCATAAATATTCAGGTGAAATCAAGCTGCCAAACCATAGAATATATAGTCGCTATATATTTAGGATCAATATCGAATTTATTTAAGGAGCACTTAAATCGCTATCATCTCAATAACAAAAGTAATATAGCCTTGGAAAACTAACGTTTCCTTGGCCCCTTCGTGCAGATTCAATCAAACTGAATAAACCCAGCCATTGACACAATCGTTTCATGATTCCCGGCCCTGGCCCCATCCCAATTATGAGCACACTCGTGCCCATACCCACTTAGGTGGAGACACACTGCGGCAGTCGAATGCCGTTGTCCTGGTCAACCAAATATTTATACACAATAAGCTGGTCGGAGCTTTTACTTTTCGGCTTTCCTTTTTGCCTCCGCAGTTTATTTATTTTCCCATCTATGAGTGCGAGTACGAGTACTTGTGTCGGTTTTGCCAGGGGCCAGCCACCATTAATGAAAAGAATATTTTTGCCCATTATGCGCCAATATGGTCCGCCATATTTCGGTTTATTTAATTTTGCGCAAATAAAACGGAAGTGGCATTTTTATTTTTCTCCATCTCCTTCTCCTTATCGTCTAGTGGCGTCCTCCCTAGAACTCTTCCTGGTCGAAAATTCGTGCGCTACATAAAATTCTGATGTCGATGTCGATGCCGGGGCCAAACAAACTTGCGACAATGCTGGGATAGGGATGCTGGATACTGTACTATACTGGGATAGTGGATGCCCCATTGTGGGGAATTTTTTGGAGCATATTTTAAACCAGCAATTTGTGTAGTTCGCTTTAAAGAGTCCTCTCTATGGCCGGGCACTTCCGTTCGGCGCGCCAGTTGTGAGCTTTCCCATGCGCTGCTAAAAATGGAAATGGCTGTCATTTCCTTTGAAGCGGGAGACGTCCCGACCCACTCCCCCACACTCTACCACACTCCAACGCTCTCCGCTACGGCGAACACATCAGCCATTAATGGTCGAAATGAGTTTTCATGCTCAACTATTTGGCAGCAGCCGTTTTGAAGTTTGCAGCTTCTTGGCCAGGGCTTAAAGCGATGGGGATCTCCTCGAGTATGAATCTTTCGTCCATTGAAAAATTAATTAGTAGTATGGAACGCTCAGGCCCTGCCAATGGAAATGCGAATGCGAATGCGAATGCGAATGGGAATGGAATTGCTGCAGTATTTGCTTGACTGACGATTGCTGCAGTGCAACCACTGCCACTCATCCTCAATCATGCTGCTGTTCCTGTTCATGCCTGCACTGCTCTGCTCTGCCCCACCTGCTCCACCTACTCTTTCTACCCCTGTTCCTTATAACTTACGCAACTAATCTGTGCCGTGTGTGTGTGTGTTCTGTGGGTGTGGGTGTGTTCTGTAGGTGAGTTTGCGGGGGCATTTGCATTTAATCGGATTTGCGTTCTGGCTGCCCAGATTACAGGTTGTACTTCTGATTCCAGGAAAAGAAGAGGCGAGGAAGACGCACCAGACAGTCGATGCCCGAGCAGGCCAAAGTCCATTTGTTGTGCAATCCCAATGTAGGTATATGTGTGTTGGCTGCATTGGCGGATGAGTGGACCACAGGCAGAACTAGTAAGCAAGTGGCATCATGACAAATTAACATGAGCAACCTGCCCCAGCCCCACTCTGGACTCCATTGTTGCTGCCTGTGTTGCGGCAGCTGCTGCTCCATTGTGGATGCTCTGTATGAGCGTTCACTTGGGGGCTTGCTGGGTGTCGGAGAAAACCTATTTATAAATGTTGGTTGCTCCTGGAAACTGGTTTCAATTAAGGGTAGTTCATACCTCAGCAGATACTCATAGTTTCAATTTATGATTTGTAGCCTTAGTAAGCGAGTAAGCTAAAACCAATTAGGGAAAGTCCTTCACCTACTTTTTGTCTATTTACTCCATTTTACAGGGTATCTGCTAAGCCCTGTGACCTGAGCGTAGGTAACGAACTGGAAATGCTCTTAGAATTTCCGCTTTATATCAAATATAAAAAATGACTGCTTTTAGACGTATTTGACAAAATTTCTATGTCACTCACACTCCTCGGACTCTATCCTACAGATGTTCCTCGGCACAGAACTCCGTATAGAGACATATAATTGCATAAATCAAACTCAAACATGCAACATGAAAAATCGCATTAATTTATCTGCTCACTGCTCATACAGACCGTGCCACTGCCACTGCCACTGTCACTGTCTCTGCCTATTTGGGGCACATCATCCTCCAGACGCTGGGGTAACATATCCGCTTATGTCAATTTTTTTTTTTTTTTTGCTACTTGGAGCGGCAGCATCATCAACGATGGTCCCCACCTACATACATACATGCCTACATACATACATACTTGCTGCTCCTCATCCTCATCCCTGCCACTTCAGCCAGTTGTCACTGTCAGTTTTAGCTTCCAGTGTTTTGTCACTGGAATCCCGTCCCACTCCTGATTCTCACCCCAGATTCCCCCTCCTGTCCACGATGCCACTCCAATCCTAGCTCTCTTCTGTCGCCTGGTTTGTTTGCTTAAATGCTACATTTACTTTATGGATTGTTGCTATATTTTTTCTTCAACTTGCAACCCAAAAATGGAATGGCGTATAAATTTCACGTCAATTTTTATACACACACTCGTGGAGAGTGGAGTGGGTCTGCAGAAGCTCAGCTGGGTGAGCCCTTGACTGATTGTTGGCAGTCAGAACTTGCTTCCTTTTAATAACTTTCCCACACACAACGCATACTCCTACTCCTACGCCACTATACTGAAAGATACATACATATGTACATATGTACTCGTACACACTCGAACAGAGTGGGGATATCTCCGCTAATAACCTGGTTTTATTTTTTTTAGGTCGCCCACTTTAAGTGTCCTGTTCACGCTACATAGTTTAAAATTCTTTATAATTGGATTGTAGCGTCTAAAGCTGAACCCAACCGGGCATGTTCCCTGGATCAGGACCCACATTTTTTATAGGCAGCCTCGGACGGTGCAGAACCGGGCTGGACCGAACCGAGGAGTTGTCGGCCGCATGTCAAAAGGATTTTACAGTTGACGCGTGCAAACCAAAACTGCTACAGACCCAGGCCCAGGCCAAACAGCCCCACTCAAACCCTTTTCTGTGCGCTCCTCCAGAGCATAGACAGAGGCCGTAACCCTGGACCCAGCACACAGCACCCATACCCAGATATGAAATGGGAGGGAGTCCTGGATGTGATGATATGTTTCATTTCACACGGCAACGGCTGGCAATCCTTTCGACCGCACCGCACAGCACACATCCCCACCACTTCACTCCCGAGCCACAGGAGCCGAGATTTATGTTTTCTTGTAAACAAAATAACGGACATGCTTAAGGCTTTTCAGGCAGGGGTCGCTATCATATGTGTGAGGGGGTGCTCCAAGGTGTGGGTTGAGGATGGGAGCGAAATGGCCCGGCCTCAGGCCATTCCCCACTGTCAAACGGTATTAGGCGCATGTAAGCCTGCGTGTTCGATTTGGAGCTTTCTTTTCCGACTCCGACCCCTATCTGGATCGGATCATCAGGGATGTGTCTGACTCTCTACGAGGATACTCGCAGAGTATATATCTATATATATATGTGTGTGTGTGTGTATGTGGGGGGTGTTGGTTGGTATTTCTGTGGGTGAACCAAACGTAAAAATTAATTATTCAAAGGCGCATAAGATAACTGAGAAATCTCTTTCCTTTTCCTTCTTTTTGGCTACATTTCTGTATCCTATTTTGTTTTTTTTTTTACTTGGAAACGGTTTTTGCCTATCTATCATTAATGGATTGGCAAGCGTGCTCTAAATCTTAAATTACACGTTAAACTTCCTAGAAGTTTGAATAGAAATAAGCGCATTCTAAAGAAACTCAAACTTAATAGCATTGATTTAAATTTAAATGGTCCTAATAGCAGAGGTTGTAGTAGTACAAGTATTTGTAGTATTTGACAGCTTTTTAACTCCCAGTTGACCCACAAGCAGACACACACGAATACCATATGATTCATAATCAAACCATTCCCCCTTAACCCCCGGTAGGAATACTCGTTATTTTCAATGTAGAGACATTCCGTGAACCCATGATGTATATATGTATGTATGTTGCGTTTTGTCACATCTCCAACCACTTCTTGAGACAGTTGCTTTAAAGAACACTTCCATTCAAGGATAGTATATAGCAAAGCTCCTTCAAAGCGATCCTAAATGAAAATTTGTGTAAGCCGCAACGAAAAAGTCCACTGAAGGAGAGTGTGCGACGATTGGCAATCGAATTTAATGCGCATTTTCTTTTAAAGTGTCAGCATCTGGGCACAGCACCACCCAGCAACCACGTCGCCTTTTGTCAACAACATCCACCCAATCTGAATCCCAATCCCAAAAGTGTAGCCGGAGCCGATGCCGGAGCCCCAACCCAGCGAGCCGCACTAATCAACACAATTACGGAGCAGTCGAAGGAAAACTTTTATAATTGGATATGAAGACGCGCACATGCGTTTCTTTAAACTCGGCATTCCACTCCATATGCCGAGGGTCCAAATATTGTGACAAGAAAATGGAGCATCGTAGCTGGAAAAGGCATCAGTTTCAACTCCCATTTAGGCATCCGATCTCCGTCGCTCCGTACACTGAAATGCTTTGACAAATTATTTTTAAGCCAATTTACAACTTGAGAAAAAGTATCAGGAAAACATATCACACCAGGGAGGCGAGGCGTGGGATGGGAATAGCTCTGGATCCCCATGGGTGAGTGGGTGAGTGTTTGTGTAGGTGGGGAAAATATAATGCGGGGGATAAAAGTGTAAAGTTGACATCCCAGGCACATTACTCACTCGAGGTGCCAGCCATCCTGCCAGCCAGCCAGCCCATGAGCAGTGAGCAGCGAGCAGCGAGGACAGCCAACCAACCAACCGATTCCACGTCAAAACCGGCAGGGAGCGAAGAACAGAGACCAGAAATGAGCATGGCCAAGAGAAATGGTAATGCGGCCGTCTGAGAGCCGATACCTCCACTTTCCACTATCCTCCACTCCTCACTCTATCCAATCCTGAGTATATGCAGCATAGCAGTCGAGAGTTTGTGTGCACTTCTTTTGCAGCATTTCCACAACGTCTCTCGACAAAATGTCGGCATCGTCCTCGGCGGAAACCATTAATTTTGTCACTTTCGGAAGTGCAAAGTGGAGAAGGTGCACATGGCAATCGCAATCGCTGGGCTGGGGCTGGGAGCTCGGCCAGTGACCATCCGACAGCAAAACAACTTTCAGCAATATTGAGAATCATGAAAAGGCAATTAAATCCGGCACCTGCTCCAGCTCGCCTGCCAGACAGACACGGAGAGATTCTCACTGGCGAGGGAGGACCTGCCATATGTGTACATCTTCCCCCCTGACTTCCAAACAAGTTAATTGCTGGCCAGGCACTGACCGCAATCACCGCAGGGACAGCGAGAGCTCCCAAGCATGGGGGTCGCATGACACTTGAGAACGTTGAGGGGGCCACGGGTCTGCTGACCGCAGAAACCGCACCGCATACGAAGTAGGGCCGTTTATAGTCAAATGTTGACTTAATAATTACAAATGCATAATTTAATATTCAGAAAGTATGAGCAAAACCGAGGGGAAGCCACGGAACCGACAGCCTAGTCAAGAGTATGAAATGATGCTTATAAATATAACAGTCAGTCTCAGTCTTTTTGGAAGAGTCGGACTCAGTTTTCAATAACGCACATGATGTTGATGCCACTCTTCCCCAGATTGACTCCCTCGAGCGCCGACTCCTGTTGCTGACGCATGTATATGAGAAACTGAATGATGACGTAGAACAAGTTGTTTCTGTCGTATACGCAGTTGTGCAGTTCCTTGTCGCTGATAAAATTGAACTTGGGATTGAGCGGGCTGCCGCTGCAGAGGATGGCGCAGTGCGCCTTGTTGTGCACGGCATTCACAATGTCTTTGGTGGAGCGTTTTTCGTCGCGCATCAGTACATAGCGGCAGTGGAAGGGCCGCCCCCCTCCCTGGGGCATCGGCATCAGTTGGCTGTCCAAATACACGCAGAACAGATGGAATATAATCTGTAAGGAATAAATTAATGAATGGGCTTAACAGGTAATAGTTTCTATGGCTTGTTTCTTACAGCTGCATCTGTGGGCAAGTGCTCGCCCCAATCCTGGCCGTTGTGCGCATTGCCAGAGTTCCAGCGAAAATCGGCTAGGCAGGAGCCCTGCGAAAGCTCCTTGATGCGTTGAACCAAATATTCTTGATTGCTGAAGGTATCGAGAAAGGGCAGCAGCATGGGCAGAATGGGGGCACATGTCTGTACAAATTGTTGGTTATCGGCTGTTTTTCGCAGACGCTCCAAGCTCACGGCTCCTATTTTCAAGTCGTGGAGGCCACGCTGCCGAAACATTTCGTCCACATGGTTGATCTCCTTCACCAGGCGTTGCAGTATGGTGGTGGAGATCCACTAAAGAAAAATGTAATTAGACGTAACTTTTGGCACAGTGAAAATTGGCATACATTTCTGAGGTTTGCCACATACTGCGACAATTTGTCCGTGGAGATGCGATTGATGACTTCAGAGTTACTGTCCTTGAACTGGAACGAGCTGAACTCCTCAATGGACGTGGGCGCGTTTTCGGTGGAGACCGGTGGTGGCGGCGCCAGTTGATAAATTGTTTTCAACCTGTTCAACTGTTGGTTGCAACAGTTCCAGAACGAATTAGCCGAGCTCGTGTGCTGAACGTTTGGCCCATCTGAATTCTCCAAGATGCTCCGTTGACGCCGGGCATTCTTCATCAATGCAGGCAGCTGGCGGGCATCTGTGAGGAAGTCATCGTGCCGCACCTCTGCATAGGGAGAGTCATCGCTGAAGTTGCTGACGTTCAGGGAACTATTCTGCATCATCGGCGAGGTGCTGTACGAAGCATTCTGCATATGCTGATGCTGTTGGGGAGTTCTTGTGATGCTCGGACTGCGACGCAGCGATTGAGAACCCCAGCAGGAGTCCTCGAACGATGAATGCCAATTGATAATGGGCGTGTCATCTTCAAAATCGGTGTCTACTTCATAGCAACGCGGCTTTTTCACCTTCTGTGTGATGATGGTTCTGAAAGAGTTGTCTTAAGGACCACGAAAAAATTAGTAAATTGCTAAATATAACCTGAATCAACTCTTTACCATCATGGCCATCCAATAGACACTTTTGCACATTTGTCCCAATCACCTGGCCGCCTCTAAACCATAACCACAAATACTTGCCCAGGCAGGCCACCGCGCTCAGGGCTGTCAAAGTGGCTACGGAGCACTCTGCCATGAAGAAGTAACCCTGCCGCAAGGACGGGCACGTCTGAAACAAGTCGAACAGGAGCAGTGACAGGATGACCACGTTGAATGAGCACCATTTAAGGTATCTTTTGGCCTGGGCGCCGTGGAGGCGCAGATCTAAGCTCTTTTGCACAATTGGTGAGCTGTATGACATTAAAATTTGATGGTCAAGTTAAATAGTACTTCGTAATCTTACCATGTGTTCCTGGGGTAATTCATGCTGTATTATTTATGAAACAAAATTCCAGAATAATGCCGAAAAATTGGCGGTTTGACCGTCGTGATGTGACCGTCGGACCCGCAGAAATATACCGAAAGATACCGTCTCATTTTAAAAATATACCGTAAATATACTGACGAATTGAAGTTCTATTATACATACTCCTCGTTTTTGATATTCCGTCGAATATTAATAGCGAGATAGATCTCTCTGCCCTGCCCACATAATTGTATCCAATTAATGAATCAATTTTCTACCTGACTGGCTTATTTTAACCACTTGTTTTTATTGGATCTTGTATGAAAAAAGGTTTTAGCGAAATAGTTCACACAAAAAAACGAAAGAGGATAGAAGTCGTTCATATTGTTCAATTTTTATATTTCGTTCAATAATTCAGGCTAAATAAAACTAAGGTTCTGCCTACATAATTTTAGGCCGATGATGAATACATTTTCTTCAAGATTGGCAAGTTTTAGTCTGCTTTTTTTTGTATTTTGGCCACCAACGCGACCATTTTTGTAACTAGCCGATTTCGTCCACAGGTGTCGCCCTACGAAAACTTCTCTGTGTAGTTGCCAATTAGCAGTTATGATTGAAATTGCAATTGTTCCATCTCATTTAAACATGTTTTTAAGCAGAAATCTAAGAGTTATGGATATATTAGTTTTGTGCTGGATGCGTCTGACACCCAGAATGAAGCGTATTCGACCGCATTAAGTATGTTTGACGCCTAGTTCACAGAGACTTTAGAAGGCACACTGAATCATGTTTTTTTCAAATTTTTTCCACGCTCCTACTGCTACACAGAGGCCACAAATCGGTGGCATCCAAAATTTTGAAGATACAAGAAAAGCGAAAACACAAAACCATCTACAATATTTTCGAATCTGGATGCTACCCCTTCCATGCGTTTGCTCATACATTCTCTATCTCACACACTCTTTTTCATGTAGAAATAATCTCCTAGCATACTGGAGCGAGATAGAAACACAGCTGACTTGGTGTGAGAAGTGAAAAAGAAAGAGATAGAGATAGATGTAGATGTAGCGGGATAAAAAACCGTACCGGAAAAATTGTAAAAATAAAATATTCAAAAATAAATCGGCGCCAAAATGCACTTGCTTGTATATTTCAACCAACCAATCAAAATGGATGCAACCGTCGGCCGCTTCGGCATTCGAGGCGTGGTTCGAGGCGCATGATCTTTGCTCCCAAGCCGATGGACCACAAATGGGCTATACTTGATAGAGCTTGGATGCACTAAAATTAGGTGAAAGATTTTATAGAATACGAAAATTCTGAGGTTCTGAGATCGGAGTTCCAAATAAATCGGAATGTTCTTCTTACAGGTCCGTGCCCAAAGTCATATCATTAATATCACTTATCTTTTGGTTAATGCTGTTGTAGTGGCTTAACGGGCTGCGACTTCCCGACTGCCTGCTTCCCGGCTTTTGGTTTCTTGGCGTTCGGTTTGAATTCTATTCGGAATTCAATTTCATTATTCCTTTTTATTTATATTTATTACTTCTTAATACGCTAGGCAACAAAATCAAACTTTGATTTACGCTTCAGCCAAATCAACTTTTCCTAATAGATTTGGGGCTGTAAAACTTTATAATGATCTATGGTTTTTTCATTATTTTTAACTTTATCAAAATGTTTTTTCAATGTTTTTTCAAAGGAAGATTCACATAATTTAAGTATCTTTCATCTGGTTGTTTTAAACTATGCAATTCTAAAAAGCTAATTAATATAAGTCGGACCCAAAACTTTTAGTATTAATTTAATATTAAGCATATAAGTGCAAAATAAATAATTTGCTTGCGAAGTTTGCAAAAATTGTTTACAATTAATTAATCGATTAAATAAATTATTTATTTTGTATTAATATTTGATATATTTATTTTATTCTTATTCATTATATATTAATTAACTACTGTTAAACCTTTTCTGTTGAGCGGAACTGTATATGCTGAGTATCGGGTATACAAGTAGAGTCGCGGCCCTTGTGGCACTCACAACGTTCCCGCTCGTTTAGAAAAAATACAATTAAAAAAAAATTAACACAAAAAAAATATTTATTCATTAATCGGAAATAACTATTTATATAAAAATGTGATCTGCATCGAATTGGTCAAATTGGTCGGATAATCGGAGCGTCTGTAGATCTATTTTCTGAGCTATTTATGTTTTTGAACCAGTCCAGTAAATTTGATTTGGAAGTCTAAAATGCTCACTCCTGGTTTTAAAACGATTTTCATTTTGATTTCTAATTTGTATCCATTTATTAATGCACGATTGGGACTGCTCTTTTAAATGGGAAAAGAATAGGAAAAAAATAGAATTTAAGGGTAAAGGGACGTTCCTATAGTCGAAGAGCACGTCTTCGTCTCTTCCGCCTGCCCACAACGGGTGGGCCGACTCCCACTCCGACTCCCAGGCCTGGAACCGGGGCTAGTTGCAAAAGCAGGGGATTGTTTATCAGGGCTGCAGCTATGCCCAAAACTGTTGCACTGGCCAGAGGAATGAGGAAGCTCTTGGCCAGCAGAGCTTTGGGGGAGATTTCTGGTGATCCTTTGTGCGATACGATCTCGTGAGAGTCGATTGGATACGAGCTGTAGGTGTATTCTATACCAGGTCCGGCATAATGGCCCGGCTCGGGCCGAGGCCTGTAGACTTGGTATGGCGGCCCTCCTACTTCGACACTAGATCCGTATTCGTGACTGGGGACTGGTCCCTGTTCGTATCCGTGTGCGGGTCCTGGTCCGTAGTCATATGGATAGGGATGACCTTCATAGGCATAGCTTTTGCCTCCTGATCCGCTTCCACTGCTTCCGTAGTGACCTATGGATTATGGCCGATAGAACTGATGGCCTTCTTCACTCGACTTTTGGATGATCTTACCCACGCTAATCCGATCCTGAAGGGGACGACCTCCTTGGCGCCACTTATCGTAGGCCTCACTGAGATTCTCTTTAAAGCCACCAATCTTGGGTGTGCCTCCAAGGGGAATCGCTCCAATCGGCTTGGATATAAATCCAGCTGCAGTGTTGTCCAACTTTGGGATCGATCCTGGTCCTCGATAAAACTCCGGGGGTGGATCGTAACTCTTTGCTGCTGCTGAAGAGACTGCAGTCTTCAGAGGGACACTGGCCTGACGTTTCTGTGGAGGCTTTAGCGGTGTCCAGGAGTCCGCTGTCTGAATGACAGCACTCGAATTCTGCTCCTGCGCGGATACCAGAGACAGCCAAAGACAGATACACCAGCAGAAGCTGGATACAGGCAGTAGATTCTGTTTCAAAGCAAACATTTCGACTGTGATCGCGGCCTGCAGAAGCAGCGTTTATATGAGAGCAGGTGTCTCCCAGCCGCAGGGAATATGTCATAATTTCGTGGCATTACAGAGTGGCGTCAAATTGCGGGCTGACGGCAATTTAGGCCTGAGATTGTTGTAGCCGCTTCGCTGGCATTGAGATTGAGACGCCGCCTGCAACTGCGCCTGACATGGGCCACTATTAGTGCCGCCAGCTTGGGAGTCGAGGGAGTTCTTTCTTCACTCTTTCATCAGGCCTTTCATCAGCGGGGGCAACGGGCGTGTAGTTGCCAATTTGCGCCCAGTTCCACTCCCACTCCTACTGCCACTCCCATTCCCGCGTTATTGAAATAAAAGCATTGGATGAGCACCACTCGCACTCGTGGGCACAGAAACTAAGTAGTGGAATTATTCGCGCCCTCGACTACGTGGCAATAGAAGCTCAAATTTAATTAAATCATTTATCGTTGCTTAGATTGGTGGAGACACCGTCTGTCGTTTTAGGCGCAGGGGAATGCTCTGAAAGACTATTTTCTTAGCTAATATCCAGCAGAAACCACAAAGCCCCCAAAGCCACGTTACGAAGATATCTGACATTTGTATAAAGAATTGTTCATGTGAAAAGGTTTGGTATTTTTATTTTCAGTCTTTATGCTTGCGATACATCTCGGGTACATCGGAGTCGTCCGACTCTGAAGTGGCTGGAAGTTCGCCATTCTTGTCGCCAAGCAGCAGTCGCTCGACCAACTCCACCTGGACAGTCAGGATGGCCGATAGGCCGAGTAGCAGCTCGATACGCTGGCGATACTGGAAGCGCAGCTCCTCATCGCTGGGCTTTTTAGTAACCACTAAACTGCTCGTCTTAGCTCTGAGTAGCTCGCGCCTATACAGCTCCCATTCGATATTCTCGTGGACAGTGCGGCCTTGGGGATGGTAGCTCTTGCGAAACAAGCGGCAGCCGCAGCCACAGAATTTGAGTGTGTTGGCGAACTCGAGACGGAGGAACTGCAGGTAGTTTATGCGGCTATGGAGCGTATTATCCTTACGGTCCTGCTCGGCGCTCTCAAAGTAGGAGAAGATCAGAGCGGCGAAAACGTTCATAAGAACCACAGCAATGATGAAGACCAGCACTAGGTAGAGAACGATCCCTAGAGACTTTCCGCCGTGAAACATATCAGTAGGATGAACCTCCGAGCTAAAGCCGAAAGCAAAGCATAGGCAGGCGATGATGCACTTGACCAGCTTTTGGAAGTACTCGCTGTTGTTGCCGTTGATGATGGCCACAGCCATTCCGAGGCCCATCAGGAAAATAATAATGATGAGTGCGGTGCTGGCCACTGCTGGCCAGGCGAGATACAGCGTTTTGGAAAAAACGGCGAAGACGCTGGCAAACTGGAGCACCTTCCAGAGGCGCAGTGTAGTAATGCACACGAGGAAGCCCATAACAATATTTATCAGCAGGTAGAGCCGCGTAGGCCGCTGAAAGTCGAGATAGTCTCTCGTGGTGGACTCCTTGAGCAACTTCAATAGCTTGCTCACCTCGTACTCGCGGAGCAGTATGAGCGCAAGTAAGATCAAGTTCATAGTGCAGATGATCACGTCCACCTTGTTCCAGGCCTTTTTGATGGCATCATGATTGTACCACAGCTTGACTACCAGGCTGCGGCCAAATTGAATGACTATGATCAGGTAGAGGAGCATAACGATTATCTTCAAATGGCTCATCTGGTCGAGGCTCTCGAGCAGCTTGGCACTCTGCACCGACGCCCGGGTCAGATGATATCCGAACGGAGTGTACTCCACCACCAGCGTGCACACAGTGAAGATGTTCGCATCAGCATTGAACATGGTAAAGTCGATAAAAAACGCCGAGGTGTTTTCATGGTCAATCCAGTTGTAGACCTTGAGGTATTTCAACACTTTAAGGCTGTTGTGCGGCCCTGTGGTTAGCAGGGCCGCATAGCCTAGCAATTCCGGGTAATCCACGTCGAATCCATAATGATTGAAGTTCAGCAGCAGCCCATCCTCCAAGGTCGGCATGTGGGTGATGGGTCTCCACGGTTCGTAGATCCGCCAGTATTTATCCTCGTAGTGGAGCCGCTGGTACGGCTCGCTCCACGCGGGCATTCTCGATACACTGTCCCACAGTGTATCGTCGGAGGAATAAATATGACGCAACTGCCGCAGCCGGATTACGCCCAACCTCTTCATCTGCCGGATTTGAAGCCAGCCGGTGTCAGCACTCGTATCCGGATTAAAGCCTTTGATCAGTGTCAGCTCGATGAAGTCGTACACCTTATCCAAGGTCAGGACCTCCTTTATGCCGAGAGTATTGCTTGTATTGTGGGACATGAGGGTCACCACAGCGTTCGTGTTGTAGTAGAGCAGCGGATCCTGGTGCACAATTACCACCATCAGCAGCAGAAGGAAGTATGTCCCGTACAGCTTCAGATCGTGGGTTATATGGCTGTACTTCTCGTTTAGCTTCTCGTTACGGTGCTGAATGGTGATCATAAGCTGAGACTTCAGGCTCTTTAACCTCGTCCTCAGGTAGTCCAAGTGGTTATACTTTTCCCTGGCGGCTTCTGGTTTGTAATTCATGATGTGCTTCTTCGGCCAGGTGGCCGAGTCGATGGACATCACAATGAATCTGATAGGATCGAGGACGATGAACTGGAACAGCAATACTAGCACAATCGTCACCACCATGGTCTTGAACTTCTTGGTCTCGTGTTGGAAGCCTGTGATCACGGCTATTAGGGTGAAACTCGTCACCATCACCACAGCGGTGACTCCAAAAAATATGAGATTGTTCACATTATGAAAAACAGCAGACATTGTTTACGTTTTGCCTATTTTAGTATATTGTATAAGTTGATGAATCTTCAAAATACGGATAAGTTCTGAGCCAAAAAACAAATGAGTTTAAGCAATGACATTATTTGCTCAGAGTATGTGCTTCCCAACCTCCTCTAGGCTCTGAGATCTAGTTCTCATTGAGTTGGAACATGCCTTTAGTCTTTCCATGGTTAATAGATTCATCAACACTCACCCCCACATGAAGCCCAAAGAAACATCTAAAATTAACTCAAGTTTTTGTTTTAACGTATTTGCATTTCATATTTATAATTGCCATTTGGTATATGTCTTTGTATTTATGTATTGTATATTTTAATATAAATATATGCACAATTCATTAACTAAGTTAACGTCACTAAATAAAAGCGATATTCTTTTGATATATTCCTTTGTTCTGGTATACTGAGAGATGCTAGGTGCTAAAAAAAAAGTTTAAGATAGTACTGTACTCGTATAGTGGATATAATGGCTATAATAATACTGGATTCATCCAGAATACATTCTGAATATGTCTACGTATTGTGTATCTGGCGCTGGCTTTCATACATTTTCGGAATTGACTTTTGTTTCCCCGTTCCCGATGGTGCCTGGGAGCAGGTCTCTAGGACAGCTTCCACAATGCTTAGGCTGGAAACGGAACGGAACATCTATGGGGGAACACACATACACATATTATTATTGGTTAGATACAGTTGGGTAATGGTAATGCCTGGTTAGTGTTGGGGTAGTTTAACGTTTGTACTGGTGTTTAGTTGAGGGCCATGGAGCGCTTGCCCCAGCCACCATGCAGCTTCTGCCACTGATCGCGCTTGCCCCACATGCCCTTCAGGTTGTTCCAAGTGGGCTCGCGCTTGCCCCATGCGCCCCTGAATTTGTTCCAGCCTTGAGCCTGACGGCGCTTGCCCCAGGCCACATTCATGCTCTTCCAGGCCCGCTTCTCCATGTTGCCGGCCGCCTCCGGGTCCTCAACCATATCCTCGCCTGATTGCTGCTGTTGCAGCGTCTGTGGCTGCATGTCCTGGTTGCTGGCCAGCCGCTCGAAGGTGTCCCAGTCGATGGTATTGGTCCCATCTGTGATCACCAAGGGCACAAAGTGTCCAGTCATGTAGATGTTGTCGTCTCCACCGAACGATGCCTCCGACCCATCAGGCCCGTCCCTGCTCCGTTTGCCCCAAGAGCTCTGCAGCGACTGCCAGGCCCGCTTGTTGTTACTGTACAAATCGCTGTCGCTCATTTGATCCACCACCTGCTCGGAGAGGCCACTCGGTTCGTTGCTGGCGGTGCTAGCGATGCTACCGGTGGCCAGGCTGCTGCAGACACTGCACAGAAGCAACACTACCACCAGCAATATGCGATTCTGGGTCTTTGTCTTCGTGTGGGCCATGCTCACTGTGGAAATATGAAAAAAGCGAAATGGAAATGTACATGTAAATGAAGCTGAGACTGAGACTGAGACTGAGCCTGAGTCTCCACTGAGGCCTCGAGGCTCAACCGCAGCGCCTCGAGGTATGCTCAATTAAGTCAAAGCCTACGCCACTCGACTGCTCCCTGGGGGTCCACGGGGGTCCTGGGGAGCGTTTTGTTTCTTCCCACCCCTGTTCAATGGCAATCATTTCCGCCCACGCTTAAAAATTACTCCAACAAGAGGGGTCCGTACAGGGGGGGGAACAAGCATAACGATTTAGCTAAATAACCTCTCTAATTGAAAGCGGTTGGGGTGGGAGCTTCCAGAAGGAATCCCCGCCCAGCTGGATGTCGGAGGTCATGTCATGCCGCCTGTCGACCGCTGCGTTAAAAGGCAACAGCGCATAACAGTTACAATTTATGGCCTATTAATGTCCTTCTCCTGAGGTAGCAACCAGCGGGAGGCCGCATGGAGGGAGTTCGGAATGTTTGCTGGCAACAGGAGGCACGAAGCAGAAGGCGAGGCCAACGCAGCGGAATGATTAGGGATACGCGTATATCTTTGCCTATTGGCGGTAATCCTACGCACTTCTCAGCTCTGCTCTTCACTGGACTCCATGCCATTGCTGATTTGCCGTCGAGTGAAAGGGAGTTAGGAGCTTGAGATAGAAAAGGAAGAGGCCGGCGAAAGGCCATTTCAAGTCGATAATGATGCTTTAAAAAGTTAATATGCTTTCTTATAGTCAAGATTATGGGTTTGTTTGACCAGCGGCTTAAGTGCCTTGCGATTGCACTTGCGGTCGCTCCAAAGACTAGACAAAAGGCAGCTAAAAGCAGAATGGAGGCAGGAAGTGGGCTGATATTTGTTTGCACTTCCTGCCAAAGTAGTTTTACCCATGCGCTCGCATATGCTGCACAACCATATTTATTAGCATACATGTCAGTATACAGAATATACTTAAAAGCTATCAAATCCCTATCCTGCTTATATAAACGTGGATGAAAAACAGCAAAAAGTACTGTCATGAACATATCTTTGCCAAAATACCCGAAATACCGTCGATAGAAATGTGTTGCCTATATTCCTACAGAAGTTCGAATCATCATATAAATTTCCTACCCCTATCTTTATATAATGCCCCATTTTGAGTAATCCTCTTGGCTGAACCGTATTGAGGCGCCAACCTGGAAAGTCATCTCCATGGAATGAAGTCTTCAAAGCCCGCCACAATCACGGCGCGTCAATCAGCATGGCAAGTCCGTCGTATCTTATCTGGGAGGTCGTCTCCTGATTAAATGATGTTGTTTGTTGCCGCTTAGATTGGCTAACTAATTGAGAGGCGTCGCGTCGGCGGAAAGCCAACACGTTTGCCAGCTGGAACTGGCCCCGGACTACTGACTTCTGACTCCTGACTGATGATGGTCCGAGTGTGAACCCATCTCTCGGATCTCTGGCCGCCTTATGCTAGCTTAGATTGGACTTAATTTGTGCGCTTGTCGTTGATTGATTGACGCCGTTCAGATGAAAGTTTTAGCGGCTTTGCACCAAATTATAATATATAGGGCCACCGTGATGATGGAGCACGCATCAAATTTTATGACCACAATCAGTGGGAGTGGGAGGCCAAAAGAGGCCATCCAGGAATCAGCTAGGAACCAAGAAAACTGGCAGAAAACGTGCGCAGGGTCAAGTTGTAATTGAAATTAACTGAAAATATTTATGGCCTTTGCGGCTGACATTCTTCCGAATTTGGTAGTTGACTCCTCGTCTGTGTCCATTATTAATTTGCCTGCCTGCTTGAGAATAATTCATGTGGTGTCAGGGCAACGGCAACCATACCAGCCGCATCCTCTGAAGAGGACACAGACAACACACTCCTGGCCATATCCTTTTGGAGAGGACTCCCCCCAGTTTACTGGGCAAACAAATTGAAACGAAATTTTCGCGCCAAAATTAAACAGCTTGGTGGAAATCGAATTTGCCAGCTCGCCTATTCATTGTGTCTCTTCGATAAATAGCCTCGGAAAATATTTGCCAAAGGATGGCATTTGCCTATAAGTATTTTGTTTAAATAGGTCTCACAGCACCCACGTAGAAGGACCACACCACACCGCCTATTGCCTGTCCTTTAAAAAAAGAGCGTGAATGGAAATCTTCATCCACAATTCCAGGCTGCTTTGGGCTTGGGGGACACAGACATTCCCGAAAATGCGTAAATCAACAGAATATCCGCAAAAGTGCAAATAGAATGCTCGTCTCAAGCAGGCGCTACTTGGGCCAGACCCAGACTCAGACCACTGTCTACCCTCTCGACCCACACTCGATTTTGTTTTAATGCAAAAGAGTTCGTTCTGCATAATTTATTGATATTTATTTATCAAATTTAGGCCGCTAAGCCGACAACGTCTTCAAGCAACCCAAGCAGTGCTGAGAAAATTATAATTATTTTAGTTCCGGCCTAACTCTAGGAAATATTGAGAGGCAATAAATGTAGCGTGCTGGAGTTTAGTATTTTTTGTCAAAGCTGATAATAAATTCATTCTCAAAAAATTTGTTCGAGATATTACTTGGTAAATAGTTAAAATTGCAGCTTAAATTCAATTTTTTTGTTGCCATGTCTAAGAAAGTTGAATAAAGTTGTGTTCCTTCAAAAACGAGAATAGGGGGAGAAGAAGAAGGGGGAGCCTTATTTTAGTATTTTTGTACTTTTCAGAAAATTTTGCTGGATTGCTGAGATATTAAAATCTACATTATTGCATATTAAAATTGTCAATTTGCTTGTACATATTATTTTTGATTTTAGGAAATAATCATAAGACTTTTTTTTAAACATCGACTTGGTTAAATTTATACTTTTAATGAGCAATTATTAAAACAAAGCAATGAGCACAGATACTAGCCACTTAGTGTCTCTATTCCTTAATTTTTTTTTTAAATATATTTATAAAAATAAAAATCTATATACATCTACGGAATTTGATGAAATCCAGTGCAAGCAAAATTTTTTTAAAAATCAGAATTTAAGTTTTAATTATATTTCTACCGCAATAACTTTGCTTTTTTAAATTCAATCTCTTTTCCTGGAAGACCTTGGAACCCATCCCCATCTGCCACGATTCGATTATGAACCACTCGCCTCGTCATATATTGAATATATCCAAACCACTCACCTGAGTATATTCTTGCACAATTTTCGTTGTTTTATTCGAAATCAAAGAGTGAACGGGTGTTGGGCTTCCGTGGGCTTGTATCTGCGGTCAGGCGATTTTTTCACAATGCGGCTTCTGATTGGATTCCTGATTTTTGTTCTCTGCTTTTATAATAGTTTTTTCCACATGAAATTACTTTTATAAGTGGATTTGTGGGCACACTTGGAACTCAATTAGCGGACAGTTGCACAGCCTGTGCACCGTGCATATGAAGGAGTGACAGAGGACAGTGGTATAGCTGGAGTCCTGTCTATGGGGCTGCGTGTGCGTAAACCTGTTGATCGACTGCTAATGATACGCAGCACGGCGCAGCAGTCGCTTATAAATCAAAACGGAAGCGACTCGCGGCCCGAGCGTGGACCCGGCGATATGGCCGAATCGGACTTCGGGTCCCAACAACAACAAGGGCTGCTCTTCGCTGCGCACGCACACATTCGCATTCACAATGGTTGGTGCCAGGATGTCCGCCTGTCCTCCATTGTAGTCCCACTGCCGCTTGCAACGGAAATAGCCAAAGACGGGGTGCCCCATACACTTCTATGTGGCAGTATAAGTAGTGTTGTAGTTCCTTGAGTTGATGGCACACATGCGCGGCCCTACAACTTTTGTTTATTCGTCCCGAACCGAACCCAACGCATCGCATCCCCAATCCCCCGGGGAATTGGCCAGACTGTAGCCCGCGGCCAGGACTGGGACTGTGCCTGGACGATGCCAGCGTGGGCCTTGGACTCATTCAAATTCAGGTACATGCTCCATGTTGGGGTCCCGCCTTCAGGCATTTAAAATTAAACACGCTTACAATGAAGTGAAACCACTCAGCGAGCATATTGCATATTGCATTTCTTTCTGTCAGCGGGGGGGTGACGCGGCAATTAACCAAACACAAATACAAATACAATTCTTTCCTGCCGTTCACCTTCGATTCGCACTGCCATCGATGTGGTGGCCCTTGTGGGTGGGCTGCGGCTGCGAACGCTTCACATGTTTCACCTAAGCATTCGAGTAACAACCCTTTTAGTGCTTCATGAATATTTATGACGATATTGCGACGCCTCTTCAGGCACTGAGCACTTCACACACCTTGTATGGGTATTCGAAAATAACAAAGTGTAAGACCTCTATAGTCCTCCTATATAAAGTCGAATTAAAGACACCTCTTAATATTATAAGAAAATAGCAACACCCAAGAGGACCGCAAAAATCAAATTTTTCTTGATTTACTCATGCATCACCATTTTAACAAACACCCGAAAACTCTGAACAAAAACGAGCATGAATAAACTCAACGTGGCCACAAGAAAGGAACAGTTTGAGTAATTTAAAGTCAATAGCGAACATATGTACATAAGCCCTCATGAAAGTCTGTATCCGTCAACGCTAAGCGGTCGGGTGATTTTCAAAAACATATACATATGTTTTTTTTGCAATCATCAAAAGCCGTTGTCTGCAATACACCCAATTGATTCTGAATGAACAGAATGCATTATATCGAGGATATATTGTATCTCTTCGACTGATGAAGAATGTACTCTATGGGGTCGGAAATGCTTACTGCTGCCTATTGCATACAACTGCCCGATTACAACATACCCTTGTCCTAAGTTAAAAAAAAGGAGTAAAAAAGGAGCTTCTTCAATTACGAGAGCTGAAGAAGATGTTAACCTTTGCTCCATGGATGTATGGTTGTGCGGACATCAACAGGTTTTCATTTGTGGCCATTTGATGGGTGCCCGAGCCCGTTTGCCCTGCCGGCGATGCCTATAAACGATGATGGGAATATTTATGACACTGCTCTACCGGTGCGTATAATGAATGGGTTATGGGGGGACGCATTGGGACGACCCCCCTTATCCCTTATCCCCAGCGATAAGCTACGTAGCTACTAATTGATTTTGCCACTGATAAATCGCTGCGGACTCAGACTCAGGCTATCAATGACAGGTACATGTGTTGCTGGCTCCTCTGGGAGTGCAGTAGCAGCAGCAACGATTGTAAATCATTTCCTGTTTATGTGACTGGCCTAATTGCAGCCATTAGCAGGTGACCTTTATACTGAGCGATCCATTTGGGTACGTCACTGTATGATGCCATATCTTGTTGATCGGATACTGTCAGACTTTAAAGAGGAACCACGAGAATGTGAAATTGCATTGAAGCCCTGCTCTTGCTCTCGCCTTGACCAAGGCACACTCCATACATCCGCACCCCATTCCCGTGGTAATTCCTTTCTATTCAGAATGCCACATTTGTATAGGAATCCCTTGGTGCTTTCATTGTGAAGATGGAGTAGTGGCTGCCGCCCGCTGTGCTGTTGGCAGCTAATAATCATTTGTTTGCACTTTGCATGCGCCAGATGGCAACAAAGGGCAGTCTATAAATTCAATTCTACTATAACTTGGCCACGAGCGTGCGAAGCCATGCATGAAAGTGACCATTGCAAGCCATATTTTTGTATAAGTCATTAAAGAAGTCAATAATACACTTAATTATTTATATCTATAGTACATACATATGTATATATAATTGCTCTGCTGGTACTTATATGTATAGCTCATTTAAAAACTCGAAAAGTCCTGCACCGATTGAGCTTAAATTTTGACATATTAAACGCGACAGCGGTTAGGAAAGTTTTTGTATTTGTTTGAATACTTTCAAAAGTAGTCCTTTCAAGGGCTGCCAAACGTATGCTAAGTAAAACCAGCGGGAACGTTGTGAGTCGCAGCTACGGCCGCGACTTTAAACTTATACCCAATACTATGCCACTATACCACTATGGAGTCGTTAACGATTCCTTCTGGGTGTTACATCTATCTACTTATACCACAAATCTAATATACCCCTTTGCTCTTTGAGTATTTTCAGAAATTCAGAACAAATATTGTTGAAAACTCCGTTAAGCATGGCATGAAATGGTTTGAGGTTTCTGGTCCATGCGCTTCTCATAGACAATAAATCCTAAAACGCTTGATAAAAGTATTTTTGTTTACTAACTTTATGTGGCAAAATGACATATTGGATAACATGAAAAATATAAAATTAGACATAAAGCTGATTAAAATCGTAGAAAAGAGAAAAGCAATTATAGTCCGAAAAGAATAGCCAATATGCCAAAAAGATAAAGTGTATAATAAAGGATGGCTTTTGTGAATAGAAAATATTTTAAAAATTCTAAAAATCACGCAGCAAAACTCGCGCTTTTGTGATTATTAGTTCTAAAAAGCAATCACAAAAAATTTGACTTTTTTGATAGTTTGAACTTTTTGTTGACCTCTTTTATTCAAATCATATTTTATAAACTATAACATTTATAACTATTATTTAATAATTATTATTCTGATTTTTATTGATTAACTATTATTATAACTATTATTCTTTATTTTTATTGAATAATTATTATTCTGATTTTTATTGAATAACTATTATTATAACTATTATTCTTGATTTTTATCGAATAATTATTATTCTGATTTTTATTGAATAACAATTATTATAACTATTATTCTCGATTTTTATTGAATAACTATTATTATAACTATTATTCTTGATTTTTATTGAATAACTATTATTATAACTTTTATTCTTGATTTTTATTAATTATTATTATAACTATTTTTTTTTTTTTTTATTGAATAATTATTATTCTTGATTTTTATTGAATCATTATTATTCTGATTTTTATTGAATAACTATTATTTTTGATTTTTATTGAATAATTATTATTATAATTGTTATTCTTGATTTTTATTGAATAACTATTATTATAATTGTTATTCTTGATTTTTATTGAATAACTATTATTATAATTGTTATTCTTGATTTTTATTGAATAACTATTATCATAATTGTTATTCTTGATTTTTATTGAAAAACTATTATTATAATTATTATTATAATTGTTATTCTTGATTTTTATTGAATAACTATTATTATAATTGTTATTCTTGATTTTTATTGAATAACTATTATCATACTTGTTATTCGTGATTTTTATCGTATAACTATTATTATAATTGTTATTCTTGATTTTTATTGAATAACTATTATCATAATTGTTATTCTTGATTTTTATCGTATAACTATTATTATGATTGTTATTCTTGATTTTTATCGTATAACTATTATTAAAATTGTTATTCTTGATTTTTATTGAATAACTATTATTATAATTGTTATTCTTGATTTTTATTGAATAACTATTATTATAATTGTTATTCTTGATTTTTATCGTATAACTATTATTATAATTGTTATTCTTGATTTTTGTTGAATAATTTTTATTATAATTGTTATTCTTGATTTTTATTGAATAATAATTATTATAATTGTTATTCTTGATTTTTATTGAATACCTATTACCATAATTGTTATTCTTGAGTTTTATCGTATAACTATTATTATAATTGTTATTCTTGATATTTATCGTATAACTATTATTATAATTGTTATTCTTGATATTTATCGTATAACTATTATTATAATTGTTATTCTTGATTTTTATTGAATAACTATTATTATAATTGTTATTCTTGATTTTTATTGAATAACTATTATTATAATTGTTATTCTTGATTTTTATCGTATAACTATTATTATAATTGTTATTCTTGATTTTTGTTGAATAATTTTTATTATAATTGTTATTCTTGATTTTTATTAAATAATAATTATTATAATTGTCATTCTTGATTTTTATTGAATAACTATTATGATAATTGTTATTCTTGAGTTTTATCGTATAACTATTATTATAATTGTTATTCTTGATATTTATCGTATAACTATTATTATAATTGTTATTCTTGATATTTATCGTATAACTATTATTATAATTGTTATTCTTGATTTTTATTGAATAACTATTATTATAATTGTTATTCTTGATTTTTATTGAATAACTATTATTATAATTGTTATTCTTGATTTTTATCGTATAACTATTATTATAATTGTTATTCTTGATTTTTATCGTATAACTATTATTATAATTGTTATTCTTGATTTTTATTGAATAACTATTATTATAATTGTTATTCTTGATTTTTATTGAATAACTATTATTATAATTGTTATTCTTGATTTTTATTGAATAACTATTATCATAATTGTTATTCTTGATTTTTATTGAATAACTATTATCATAATTGTTATTCTTGATTTTTATTGAATAATTATTATTATAATTGTTATTCTTGATTTGTATCATATAACTATTATTATAATTGTTATTCTTGATATTTATCGTATAACTATTATCATAATTGTTATTCTTGATTTTTATTGAGTAACTATTATTATAATTGTTATTCTGGATTTTTTTTATTCTTGATTTTTATCGTATAACTATTATTATAATTGTTATTCTTGATTTTTATTGAATAACTATTATTATAATTGTTATTCTTGATTTTTATTGAATAACTATTATTATAATTGTTATTTTTGATATTTATCGTATAACTATTATTATAATTGTTATTCTTGATTTTTATTGAATAACTATTATTATAATTGTTATTCTTGATTTTTATCGTATAATTATTATTATAATTGTTATTCTTGATTTTTATTGAATAATTATTATTCTGATTTTTATTGACTAACTATTATTATAACTGTTATTCTTGATTTTTATTGAATAATTATTATTATAACATTATACTTGATTTTTATTGAATAATTATTATTCTGATTGTTTTGAATAACTATTATTATAACTGTTACTCTTGATGTTTATTGAATAATTATTATTCTGATTTTTATTGAATAACTATTATTTTAACTAGTATTCTTGATTTTTATTGAATAATTATTATTAGAATTATTATTTTTGATTTATATTGTATAATTCTTTTTATAATTATTATTTTTAGTTTTTATTGTATAATTATAATTTTTGTTGAATAATGATTATTTCTGATTTTAATTGTTTGTGATTTTTTTTATGTTTATCATCCCAGGCTCCAATTAATGCAAAAACAATTTTGTCCCTGTTTTAAACCTATTTCAACGATATTTTGCAGCTCATCGTCTGTCTACAGAGACCAAGAACTGGTACTGGGATCAGGATTTATTCACAAACACCTAATCAAATGCATAAATAGACCAAAAAAATGCAATCTAAGACAAGTTCTTTACTAATTACGTTTGAAAGCAGGTTGGAAAACAGTATCTTTATATAGTATTCACGAAATGGGGTATACAAATGCCCATACCCTGGTTGACAACAAATGAGTCTTCAAATACCAGCCACATAGCGACTGTTTTTTTTGTTGAACTATTTTGTTTAAACCTTGTTTTAGTCAAAATACAATAAAAGCAAGGACTAAAAACTAATCAATTGTGTAGAAAATAGATTCATTAATCGAATAAAATTATGTGGGCAGGACTGAGGGTTATATATAGCTAGTAATATTTGTCGGAATATCAAAAACGAGAAATATGTAAAATAGAACTTGAATTCGTCAGTATATTTACGGTATATTTTTAAAATGATACAGTATGTTTCGGTATATTTCTGGGGGTCAGACCGTATATTTTATCGATAAATCCGCGGTCACACTGCATACGCCCGGCCCGGCTTCCAAAAAAATGCAAAATCCGTCAAACAAGTGAATTTCCGTGATAAAAATATCTAAAAATGGAAGTAATTTTGCCCCTAAAACTGCTTAATGGTCAGAAGTTTCTTGACTGTGCCTCAAAGCTCGCTTACGATGAGTTTTCAGCTGTAAGTCTGAGCCGACCCACCCACGCCATCGCCTATTGCTTAACCTTTGTTTACAGAAAATGTTCGTGTTCTGCACTGAAAGCAGCGATGTGGACGTGTTTGAGCTGATGGGGAACCAACGATTGATGCAATTGGTCTACGGCTGGGAGGTTTGTCAGCTACCCAATCCTGATGGCCTGAGGGAGGATTCGTTGCGTCATGTCGTTAAAGTGCTGGCGCACCACTCGCTGCAGTTGTGGTTCAGCCAAGAATGGAGTAGCTGTTCGGAGGGACTAAAACGCATGTTACTTTACTACCTGGGCAAGGCAACGTCATCCTTTGCCCAGATCGAGGGGCTCTCCAAAATCGATTGGCCATATATCCTGAGGCTTCAGGGAAAACCTTGGCGCGTGCCCTATCTGCAGCAGCTGTTTGCCAACCTGAGACAGAACAAGCATCACAACATTGAGCATTCCGTGCTGGCTGCCACACATGAAGGTGAGTGGGGCAATGCTCCATGTAGGAGGTTTACTGAGTGTCTTCCATTTTCCTGAAGATATCACGTTCCTGCAGCAGGAGAATCTGAACATCATACTGCTGCGGCTTATACAACTGTTCAATGCGGGAAACTTTGAGGCAGTGAAGCAACTCTCCCTCAAGGTCCTGGCAGCTTGGCTCAAGTCCAATGCCAATTCAAGCTTTGAATCTTTGGAGCATGAGCAGACGGCCATAACATTGGTGGGACACTTATATCTATTGACTATTTTCGTAATGGACGAAAATAGGGGTTATGTGATCGACAACATGGTAAGCAGAGAAATCTTTCGCATTTATGAATTTATCAATGATATCCTTTACAGATGTACAATATACGTTTTTATGCTTTGAGCATGCAAGAAGCTCCAATTGCAGAGAACATCAACTTTACTCCTGCTCGTCTCATCGCACAGGTGTGTGTACGCCTGCGGTTAAGCAAAAGCGGCTTCTTCGAGCAGATTGTGTTCAAGAAGTTTAAGCTGAATCTGGTCACCTCGTTCGCCGTCATGCTGGAGGCCTACACAAGCTATGTACTGGGAAACCAGTTGCTGGAGCTGATGGCCCTAAACGAACACGATTTCCTCACCCACTTGCCACACTTTAAGGTCCTTATGTATCGCTATGTGGAGGAGAGGGAGAATAGCGAGACCTTTCTTCTGAACGAGCTGCAAAAGCTGGAGTCTCAGCGGAATAGCCATGCCAAGCCGTACACCGTGAACTTGAATCTTAACTATCAGCAACAGATCTGCAAGGGCAATCGTGCCAGCAACATTGGCAACTACAAGAACTGCGATGATGATGAGAAGCCCTTGGCAGATGTCGACGAGGAGTTGGATCGGCAAATAGACCCCGTCTTTCAAAATGTACCCAACAACGAGGAGGTCTTGCACTTTGTCTACAAATTGTTGGCACAGCGTGTAAGTCAAATGAGTCGACTAATGTCATCATAGAATGTTCAAATGTCTATTTTTACACAGGAATTCCGAGGCTGGCAGTTTGCCAAGATTGCTCTGTTGTTGAAGATCATTGGCCAGCAGCTGAATGCCATAGAAATTTGGCGCTATCATCCCGGCCTGACAACGGACTTTATGCTTAACTTAGAGCACAAGCTATCAAATAACTACGCGGATCTGGCCAAGGTGTTCAGTGATCATGGCTTCATGGAGGCGGAGTTCTGGCTGACAGCTTTCTATCTCCATCCGACAACAAATAACTATAATGAAGTCAAGCGCTGTTCTCGCATCAAAAAGAAGCGCTTCATTGATGATGAGTGGGCCGGAGCCGGAGCGGTAGCCGGGCCTGGGGGCGGCGGCAGTGTACAAACTCCTTTCAGCATCAAATACGAGTTGCTTAGCTCCACAATTGATGTCGATGAAATCGTTGCCATAACCAATCACAGTGCCCCTGTGGGAGACTACGAGCCCATCTACAAGGCTTTGCAGGCATTGCGCCTGCCGCGTAGCTTTATAAAGGACCTTCTGACGGTGATCTTTCAGCCGCGCAACAAGCGCTATTCGTGGGCCCTTGAGTGGTCCACCTTGCAAGAGCGTTGCAACGCGCTGCTGAAGAGCAAGGATCTGAAGAATAAGTTCGTAGCTCTCAATATGGCCGAGGCTAACGATCGATTGGAGTATCTTAAAATTGACTATGCCAAGTACAAGGACCGCCCGCAACTGGACTATGGCACCATTGAGGAGGGTTACGAGAATGCGGCAAACCTGGCTGGAGCAGAAGCTGAAGTGAGCGCCGATGAGAAAGAAGAGGAGCCGTGTCCTAAGCAGCCCAAGAAGCGGAAACCTCCGCGCAAATTTTGGGATGAAGGTAAGCAAACCCCAATTTGTTGATTCTTATAATTATACATATACCCTTATTTAGTGATCTCCGAAGATGAGGAGGAAGAGGCAGCCTCAGACGAGTCGGAGGCCTATTACACAGGCTCGGGTCGAAGAACACGCATTCGAGCTGCTGCTATCGTTGCCAATGCCATGCTCTCTGACATGGATCGGAGCATGCGAAGTGGTCGCCGATCGCCCCCCACCATCTGCTCTGCTGTCCATTCCGAACCAGAAGAAGAGACTGAGCGCGAGCCTGAGCCTGAACCTATATCTATGGCCGAGTCCGAGCCGCCAAAGTCCCCATCCCCAGAAGTGGCGCCGAATCCGGAGAAGCGGTCATTCGGCGATCTGCTGGATACCCGGACAAAGTTCAGCAATGAAACAAGCGGCTTCAAGGCCTTTGCCGACATCTGGAACTTTAAAAAAGAAGAGCTTCAGGATGTAACCAGCGATACCAGTAGCCTGAGAGAATGCAGCTCAGTTCTAAACAAATTTAGGAGCTTGCAAATTCTAAGAGGGACCGCGCCAGCGACCTGTAAAGACGGGATTGCGGTGCCACGAGGGACGCGCGGGCCATCGGAAACTGACAGCGTGGATTCGGAAACTTCAACAATGGCCATGCACGACTCCACCGAGGAGCCCTGCGAAAATTTGTTTGGTGTAAGTAAAGAGTTAACGCCTCCGCCGGCCACATCGTCTGATTTTAATATGGAGACAGGCGTGTTGCAGCCCGATGAAAAAGAGAAGGAGGTGAGCCAGGAGACGGGAACTGGAGTGCAGGAGGGAGACGGAGCGACGACGACGGCGGCAGATCTCTTACCAGAAACGACTACTCAGGTATATAAAAACAAGCGCTTCAAAACTTCACCAAGCTCCAACACAAGCAGCCACGGAGAAGAATCAACATATCCACCAAATGACGATGACGACCTAACCAAACGCCTTATCCAAGAGTGTCTAACACGCACGGCCGAGGTCCGCTTAAATCTTCTTACTCTCCAGGACTTGAAGCAGATGCGTGAATGCCGAGTTCGGATCAAGCGCACCGACTTTGTATCCTACTTCCAAGAGAGACAGAAACCGCAGAGGAAACGAAGAAAGCCAGGACCAGGCAGTCAAATCCACAGCTATTCCATCACCACAGACAGCAATGCGTCTACGCCAACATTTGAAATACAGAAAACCGGGAAAAAACGAGTTAAAAAATTTGTGCATATTACTTCCGACTCGCCGAGACCGTCCTCGTCCGTGATGATTCCCAAAAAGATCTTCAGACACATAACCTCTGATTCCTCAACGGATCTCGAAGAGGTTCATCCGCCAGCCCCCCTCAATCGCAAACAAAGCGGCCGTAGGGTCCGAGGTAAAATGAGGGTCAAGGAGCTCCAAGTGCGAATCTGCCGGCAAGTACCTTCAGACAGAGTCTCCTGTTTGCCAGATGTGATTGAGTTGTCCTCGGACTCACACTCCTCGTCCTTGTCATTGCCGCGGACCAGCCAAGCAAGAATCCACTTCTCTCACGTCCTGGAACTGGATCCGCTGTACGAAGAGGAAATCGTTCCATTCTGACGGTGCTGAATGGACGAGTAGCACTTTCCCTGCACTGGCCTAAGGCGCCGCTCTACGTGTTCGGAACGAATGCCAGCGAGGGGTTGCACATCGGGAACACCCTGAAAAATTAAATTCGTTTCGCTTGTTAGAATTTCATTGGCCTGGGGCACATTTCGTATGGGCTCTGCCCCGCATTGAGCCTGGATTTGACAAAATTATGTATGTGTTCATCTGTTTGTCCAAATCGCAGGCATTGTGTTTCGGCATCTATTTGCACTGTGACGAAGACGCCTGCAGGCTCGTAAAAAACCTCTCCTTTTCGACCAAAGCAGCCGAAACAGCAACATGCACCATTCTCTCAATAAATAGCGTAATTGATATGCATTGTGGTTTTCTAAAAAAGCGAATTAGCCACACGCGTCGGAGGAGCACTTGAGCTGGTCAGGCATATCAACAACACTAGGGGAAAAGGAGTCTGGGACACGTGGCGGCTCGTGTTAAATTGGGTGGCAATATATTCTCAGTTAGGGATATTTGCTGGAACTACATGCAACTCGGAAAGTTTGTCTTATTCAAATAAGCCGGGGTAGGTGTCTAAACCTATTGAAAGTAGCTATTAACTAGTGGATCGAAAAATCATTATTAGGCTTAATGAAATGTAAATAGTTAGGATTGAGATGATCGCTTCATGTAAAATACAGAGACTTACAAATATTTTCAATCTATTTGGATGGTTGGAAAAATTCAACTCAGAGGATTCTTTGGTTTATTTTGAAGTAAGAAGAATTAAGGAAAAATTATCTGTTAGTTAGCCTACAATGTAGCATACATGGATAGATTTAAGTTTTTTTGTGTTTGCCATATGAATATGATTGTATATGTACGTATTTATTCATTAGTTATTTTAAGAACAATTTTAACATACCAACATTAAAATACTACATTTCAAGTCGGTGGGAAAAAATACTCTCAATGGTTCGCTTTTTCTCCAGAAAGTACTAATATAAACTATTTGGCGGACTGACACTGTAATTTCGTAATTGCATTTCAAAGCTTCATTTTTACTTCACTATTTTCTTTATCCATTTTTATGCCCGATACTCAAAGTGGATGTAGAAGGAAGCGTTTTCGACCCCATAAAGTATATAAATTCTTCATCAGCATCAATATCCGAGTCGATTGAGCCATGTCTTTCTGTCTATATTTATTCTCATTGGGCCAGCAAAGGGATATGTATCTTATTCTATATAACTTGTACAATATGTAGGTACATATATAAGTGTGTTTATATAAACAGATACGGCAAACTTTGTTCTGCCATTCAAATTGTCAATATTAATGCAATGGAGTATGCGTAATTAGTCAATTAGTTCCAAGCGAAAACTCCTCCAAGTACTCGTGATTCCCCTAGTTTGAAACCGGGTTTCCTTCGGCTTTCAAGCCGCTTGTTGGTAAGTCCCTCTCTGCCAATTCCTGCGTTAATTGTTCGAGTTGTAAGACTGAATTTAACCATTGGTCAATCCCACTTCTGTCGCCAGTTGTAACGTTTTCGCTACGCTTAATTTCGGATGGAAAAGGCATGTGTGATTTTATGAATTTTAATGATTCATTGTGATCATTTAATAGGTCGGGTCATCCAGCTCGCCGAGTATGCGCCTGGTTTTTGGCGATTTGAGGTTATTGTAGCGTGATTAGCGAGGCCGCGTTCGTGGTCTACACGATTGATGCCGTCACCGCCCATAAAGTACACTGTGGTACACTTGTTCTTTGATTTGAAATGTTGAATTGAATTGTTGACCATTTGCCGTATTGGGAACTATTTCTGGTGCTCCGAATGAGTACCTTTGGAAGCATGAATTGAATGTACGATGGACTTCAGGAACAGCGTTGAAACTGGATTCATGGCGATGAGCAAGCTCTTCAATGGTTCTGGCAGTGCCTTAATTTCAGGTAGTTCCACTTTTCCTGAAGCGCAACATACCATCTGACTCATGTTTAAATTTAGGCGCTTGCCAATATAGACACAGCACCGATCAGCATTTTCGGATGAGGGGAATATTCAATATTTGGCTCGTAATCGAATGCGAGACGAAGAAACGAAGCGGATGTAAATGCTCGATATTTTTGTTTGCGTTGTCTGTCATTTTCTCTTAGAGTTTCAGCTCATTTGGGTGTGAGCAAGCTGAAATTCTTCCTATTGGCCAAAGCAATGTGTTTTCGCCTCTCCTTTTCGACCCACGCTCAGCAGCCGGAACAGCAACATGCGCCGTCCTCTCAATTAATAGAGTAATTGATATGCATTGTGGTTTTCGAAAAAAGCGAATTAGCCACACGCGTCGGAGGAGCACTTGAGCTGGTCAGGCATATCAACAACACTAGGGGAAAAGGAGTCTGGGACACGTGGCGGCTCGTGTTAAATTGGATGGCAATATATTCTCAGTTAGGGATGTTTTCTGGAACTACATGCAGCTCGGACCGCTTGTCAAATGAGCCTGGTATAGAGTGTAAACCTATTGAAAGTAGCTATTAACTAGTGGATCGAAAAATCATTATTAGGCTTAAAGAAATATAAATAGTTAGGATTGAGATTATCGATTCATGTAAAAAACAGCGACTTACAATTAATTACAATCTATTTGGTAGTAGAAATTATATTTTTCTTGTTTCAACTGTATCCAATTTATGTGGGTAAACTTTGAAATTCAATTACAAAAAAACCGTGACCGACCGCCAAATCGTTTTGAAAAGTACTTTCTTAATGAATTTCTCGTATCTTTGATATTGTGGATGCCACAGATCTTCGTCCTTTGTGGGGGCGGAAGGGAGTGGGGCGAACTTTAAAAAACATTTGGAACAGTGACATATTACAGAAGTCTGAATACAAAATGTCGTTGCTCTAGCTTTTATAGTCTTTGAGCACTAGGCGCTCATAGGGACGGACAGACGGACGGACGGACAGACAGACATGGCTCAATCGACTCGGCTATTGATGCTGATCAAGAATATATATGGGGTGTTATTTATTGGGTTGGAAACGCTTCCTTCTGGACGTTACACACATCCTTTTTCACCACAAATCTAATATACCCCTATACTAATTTTGAGTATCGGGTATAAAATAGAAACCAGCAATCCTGAGGAGTGAAGAAAAACTGGAAGCTGTTGAACTCACATTCAGTAACTGGCCATCCACGAAGCAACACAGCTCTAGCGGCAATTAAAAGTCATTCACCTACGACCCAACATGCAAGCAGAGTAGGTTTGGAGACCGTAAATTATGTTCCCGAGATACTTATAACTTTTTGAAGGTCGTCTTGTTAATTTTCTCCTTTAGTTGTGCAAGAGTGTAAGTGTAAGTCAGGGTACGACCGTGGGGATTAGTCACTTGGATATCAGCTTTGTCTTCGAACGAAAAAATGTTGAATTTTTGGTGAAATATTGTTTGGTAATATATAACTTACCATCACTTTCGCGACTTGGAACTTGCAAATTAGCTACTCCACCGTGTAGTAGGAGGGGCAACTATCGCAGGCTGCAAATGTACCGCCCAAATGTTTATCTCTGTACAGCTCAATCGCATGACGATAGAACTTCTGTGGAAGTTTCTGCTTCTGTACGCCCCAGCCTTCCCCGGCCTGATATCGCTTATTCTGGACTGTGTCCGCCATTCTCCCTGCTCCTGATCCTGCTTCTGACAGCCCGAGGCGGTGGGACCTCCATATGAACGGCATTGCGTATGGGCAGCACCCCAGTGACTTGTATTGTATTTTTTTGAGGAACGTGTCCCCCGTCCGCAGAAAAGAGCCAGCAGCTATAGATTCGTGAGTGGGAGAGTTTAGGGTAAATGTTCAATACAAGGACCTGTGCAAGAAAAATCTAAAAAAATAAATACCCTCAATATACCGCGATTCATCAAGAAAGTACATTTATAAACTATTACACGGTCGGGCACGGTTATTTTGTAATTTAATTTTAAAGTTTCATTTTAAACCATATCAAATGGAAACAATCAAGTATCAATAGGTACATCTCAAAGTGAAACAACGTACAGCAAGGTACGGAACTATCTTTAACTTAACTTTTGGTTGATGATATTGTGGGGGCTTAACGGCTTCCCGACTTCTTACTTCCCGGCTATTGGTTTTCGGCTTAAGTTCTGATCGGAATAAATTTTTTTTTTTTCATTATTCCTATTTGTGCTAACAATTTATTTTTCACTATATTTCACTCACTAGTTTCTTTACCCATTTTCATTTTTTAATATTAGGGATTTAGATATATTTTCGACGAACTATTTCCAATGAATGAAAATTTTTATTAGATTTATTCCCGACAAAATGTTTCGAATGACTGAAATATTTATTTCCTTGTGGCTGATACTAAACATTTTACTCTAAATAGGTTTGAGCTATAAAACGGTGCAGAGTGATCAATTCTGGTAGTCTGTTAGTAAATGATTAACTTGCATCTAGGCTATTAAAGAGTATTCTTGATCTTAACACCAAATTGACACGAAATTTTAGTCAACTTAAGTATTAGCCATCCAACGAAACTTTTGATACAAATCAGGACAGAAGCCGTGGAGGCATATACATATGTAGCTCAATTAGCACCCTTGACACTCTAGAGTCTTCTTCACTTATGCCAGCAATTTGCGATAATTTGCGCATATCATAACAGATCCGCACGTGGCACCCGTCCCCGTCGGCCACTTGGAATCTCTGAAATCGCTGCCCGCAGACGCCTCCACTTAGATGCCTTTTACCACATAGATATCTATGGCACACTCTGCCACTTGAGCAGCCGGTAAGACCCGGCACGTGGCCAGGCCTTTGCTTCGGCCGAGGTAAGAGTACGAGTGAGAGTGGGAGTTCACATGTTGCGTTTTCGGAAGTGTCGGAGTTGTCCTGGCCACGTGGCTCTAATTCGTTTAGCGACAGGCGTAAGCCCTAAGTGATTACTGCGGTTTACCCGACAAAAGCGAAAGAGTTGCGGGTAATTGAAACATTTTGAATGGCAATCGCATTAAGCGCACTCAAGTTCAATGTTATGATAGTATAAAATGCAATTGTTTCTTAAATGCGAAATTTATATACTCTACAAAGTTAAAGAAATGCCATCAGAAGAGTAAATCTGCAGCAGATTCCGGATGAAAGTTGAACAGTTCACAGGGAGCTATAACTTTATTAATAATCCGGGAAAATTAGCTAAAGTGAGTGTCTTTTTGAATGTCTCTTAAATCTTAAAGAAATGTGTTATTCTGTGAGAAAAATCGGAATAAAAACCAATTTGAAAGACTTATTTCTTTACGAAATATTTAGCTTGATTTAAGTCTCCTTTCCATGATTTGTAAGTCAGAACACCCCTTTTACTAGAGAGTATGCAGCCACCAGCAAATAATGCTTTGAACTTTGATGATGCCGTTGGCGTCACCACTGATCCTCGCCAGCTCTGACATCCTTCCTATTGGCTTAGACCGCAGCGCTAGCCAGCAAAGCGTAAAAAATGCTCGTATTTTAACTGGCAGCGATACCAGCTATAACGAATCTCGTCTGAGAGTGTGTCCGTATACGGACACGTACATCGTACATCTATGCCAGTGTATGTGTGCGAGCGGGCAAAAGCAACCCCCTGGCGACAATCACGGCGCGCATATCTTTTGGGATTTATGTGTGCCATGGCGCCGCCACGACCGACGACAATGCGCCGAGGGTTGTTGCCGCCGCCTAGACCCAAATCAGCGGGCTTACCGCTTCCAACGCGGGCATTAATGGCTGGCCCCGGTGCATAAAACCGGTGCGCACTCCTTGCCAGCTTTTAGTTGGTGCGGGCACGCGAGACACTGAGAAACACCCAGCGACACTGTCCTCTCTGAAAGTGAAAAACGGAAATCATAAATCGGAATTGGGAGGCGTGAAATGCGCGTAGCGACTGTTGGATAGAGCATAAACACAGATACAGATCAAGGATATAGTTTATACAGAACGGAAATCGAGAACAGATCATGGCTGCTTGTTATAATGCCTACAGTGCTCCCTCTCAATCCTTCGAGTTCGACGAGGACGATGACGATGCATCTTTCGACAGCGGCTACGAAAAGAGCTTCGAGACGGAGGCCCAGGTCAGCTCCCGGAGGCGTCTGGATTTCGATGAGACGTACAACAGTGCAGCGGCCGGGCCGGCGGCGCCTTTGGCCTATGCCGGCACCTGGGACACAGCCCCGATCAACTCACCGCCGGCAGGATTTGTGGGCCTGCTGGACACGAGCAGCAACCACAGCACGCGCAGCGGCCGCACCCTAGTGGAGCACCTGAACAGCCGTGCCACTGGCGGAGGCTTCGAGCCGCAACTGACCAGCACACCAATGAAGTCGCCGGAAGATCCGGATGCACCGCGGCCCAAGCGCAAATATGCCGTCGGCAAGAACCGCGTCACCCGTTCGCGCAGCCCCACACAGGTGGTGCGCATCAAGAAGTTCCGTCGAATGAAGGCCAACGACCGGGAGCGCAACCGGATGCACAGCCTTAACGATGCGCTGGAGAAGCTGCGGGTGACGCTGCCCTCTCTGCCCGAGGAGACAAAGCTCACGAAGATCGAGATACTTCGGTTCGCCCACAACTACATATTTGCTCTGGAGCAGGTGCTGGAGAGCGGGAACACCGTCAACCTGGACCTAGAGAAGCTGCAGAACTTCACATTGAGCGGAGAGCGCATTACGAAGGAGCTTTTCGACGCCCTCTTCGTGAACCCGCAGCCATTCCCCATGTTTGGTTGCGGTCGGATGTTTCCTTACGGCCAGACGCAGCAGCCTCCTCTGTCACAGCATTCTGAAGCACATTCAGATCCTCTTCCCCATCCTCATCCCCATCAGCCGCAGATGGTTCCCTTTCAGCCGGGAATTGATTACCCTTCAGCAGCGCCTCATCCTCATCCCCAACATCCAACTGGCTTCGACTTCGGCAGCAGCATGCGGTATTATCAGCATCATCCACAGGAGCCGAACCCGCAGCAGACGCCACCCGCTGGCCAGTTCTCGCAGGAGAAATATGATCTGTTCCGAGGAAGCTTCGAGGCAGCTGCCAATCTGCCGTCTTCAGCCACGGAACCAGCAATGCACCAGCAGAGCAGCTTCTACACGCAGACGCCGCCCTGGAAGGAGTACCCAGAGGAGCAGCCCAATCACCATCCACAGCTCCATCCATATCCACACAGCTATAAGCAATTTGCCCCCCAGGTATAGCACAGTCCTGGGGGTATATTTTGCGTTTAAAAGCGTTCAGAGCGTGATAGATTGAGACAAAGATTGTGAAGATTTGCAGGAAACTGATCCATGGAAATACGCAATAGATGATCTCGTGACTGACTTTGGGTAAACAAAAGCCAAAAAGTTACTGGCGAGAATCCTCTAAGTATTTGCCTGTATCACTTTCCGAGAAGCTCCAACAATCAGTTGATATTTGTATTAGGTGAACCACTAAACTGAATGCAAGGATATGGCTTTATTCGATTTGGAATCTTCCAAGACCCACTACAACTTTAGCTGATGCTTGGACTCAATTTAGACTAATTTAGAGGCGGATCCGCAACAGAAGAATCAATGTTCATATAAGAAACACTCTCCATAGTTAAGCTCATTCAACAAACCATTCCATTACAAACTTCGAATCTTTATTGGTTTCTTTGTTGTAGATCTCAGGGGAATATTTTAGCAAAGAATGCTTCAAAGGACAAGCATTCCTTTCCTCAAAATATTCCATATCCTATTAACTATTTAGTACAAGTCGGTTGTCCATAGAACGAATATGTACCTTTGCCATCGTAGACATAAGCGTAATCTAAGGTACCACCACAATCACCAAAAATTTACCATGTATTAGGTATCACCAGGAAACTGTACAATCGATAGACTATATAGATTACACCAGATGCTGTATCAGTTATTGCAATGCAAAGAAAGCGAGCTAGTCAGGACTAAAAATTTATCGTGATAAGATTGAATTTCGATGTAAAGCCATAAAGAACTATTTACTATTTTTTTTTTCTAATAAAGTTGATGATCAAAACGAACCAGAAAATTTCAATCCAGATCGCAATCAGGATCTAAGAACTCCAGGAAAAGTCAAAAATAGTAGCCAAATCAAACAACCCCGAGAACGGGAGAGGCAGAGAGTCTCTATATGTGTGCGGATTTGAGATTCCAAACAAAAGACTTAAATTCAAATAAATATTGTATATTGCAGTGCACATAAAATGAATGGTTTTCTGTGTGTGTGCATTGCAGCTTGTTTTTACGAGTATTGTAGGGGGCATTTTTGCGCCCTTACGATTCGACATGGGGTGAGTTCAAGTAGAAACTCGACTGAGGTCGAACAATGGAAGATTGCCCCGTCACCTGCCACAGAATTACAAAACGAATGTACCAACAGCAGCAGCAGTAACAGCAGCAGCAGAGTCATAGGCAGGGGTAGAGTCAGGACCGGCAGTCCTGAAACATGAGCCTGTAGTGGACCTGCATGAATGCCACTCAAATTATTTAGTTGAATGAACCGGCAAGAGTCGAGATACAGGAGAGGAGAACGGGAACTGACTGGCATTTTCCGTTACGAGGCAAGGGTGAACAGGATCCCAAAGATTCCGAAATGGTGGAGAGGAATTCGGTTTCTCAAACTTGTGATTATTTTAACTACTAAGCCGGATCGGACTCGGCGTTTGTCATTTGTGCAGCTTTGTTGGAGGTGTCCGGATTTATCTTTACAATAATCATTATTATGGCTCGACATGGGCTCCGTTCCTCTGTTCCTCTGTTCCGTGCCAGAGCTCGTAACAAAGGCGCAAATACGCAGCGGGTGAGCCAGCTAAGCTGCATTCAATTTCCAGAACTGTCACCGAAGGGATGCGGCTGGGACTGAGGCTGAGTCTACATCTGGGTACGGGCGGGCATCATTAGCGATACGGGGTAGCTATATCTAGATAGCTATCGGCGGATCAATGACGGCATCTTCCCCTGTTCTATGCTAATGCACTGCCGGAGCTGCAAAAACAATTTGGCGATGGCCATAAGGCGATAAGCAAACCAAAATGGAAACAAATTGCCATGGACATGCTAAAAGGAGCAAACACAATAGAATCTTCGAATGCGTCAAGTGCTGGTCCACAGGGTGCGGTTCATGTGCGGTTCCATGGAAGTGCACAAAAGATACATAGATGATGGATAATTTACCCGAGGGCTCGATCTTCAGATATCTAAAAGTAATGCAAAATGGTGCTGAGTTCTATTATACTTTTGAATCATGTTTCTCCATTAAAATGATAGAAGTAGTAGATGCGCAAAGAAAATTAAATTTAATATACTTTCTGCATAAAAAACTGTATGTAGAAAAAGGTTCACCAACTGTACAAAAAGAATCTGGTTTAATTTATAGGTTTAACCTTTCTGCTCGCTTTGTCAGGCATGAAATAGGCACAGACCATATATCACGACTTTGCAGAGCAGGACAGGACCTTCTGCAATTTGTCTATTCCCATTTCGCAGATCGAATTTTATTTGGCGAATTGATTGTTTTACGCCTTTTTAGCAAGAAGTTGACACAGATTCTGGATAACCCCTTTGCCTTCGCCTTTGCCTTTTGCACGTGCAAAACTCTGCCTCCAACAACCCTCTCCATATCGTAACCCTTTTTAGCTCTGATCAAACATCAGCATGGAAGATTCGCTCTGGTGCTAGAGCTACACGTTCATTTTTTGGCGGCAAGTTGCTCGACCTTTTTACCCATTCATTGCCCTGCTCGAATTGGTTTATCTGTGAAATCTGTGACGTTCGCCTTTCGGGGTGTATTCGTTACTGTTCCCGAAACACGGTCCTGCGATGATGTCTGTCTGCCCTACCTTTGTCGCTTTTGAGTTGTGTGCTCATCTAACCGAAAAACATTGGATAAACAAACAGCCGTTCGAGTATTTTGTTACACTGAGTAACCCGTACCCGTACCCATACCCATACCCACACCCATATCCGTACCCTGCACTGGACCTATTTATTTCTCAATAAGTTCGGAGAACCAGCCCGCCCAAGGAAGCCAATCTGTCGCATTTGTGTGCATGTTTGGCCCGGCGAGGATAAGCGGGATGGGATGCTCGGTCCTTGGAAACTGAAACTGTAAAATGTTATGCAAGTTCTGATTTTAATCCGATCAGAGCGGTTTTAGTCAAATTTAAGCAGATTTATGTCACATTGTTGAGCCGAAAAGTGGTACACGAGAGAAGGAACACACAAAACAAGAAAATGCTAACACATGTAAATCAAGAATCAAGATAACTATATCGCCCATGTTCCTTTATTAAGCAAATCGAATCGAGATCATGTTCGACAATTGCAACAAATTTGATTTAAGTTGCGGGAAAGGAGGAATAGCTGGGATAGAAATAATTTTAATAGATTCTTGGATATGTAGCAATAATTGTTGTTCTATCTTGAAGATAGAAAATTATCAACTGTAAAATATTATATAAATTTTTAATATTTGTATATTTCTTCGAAAACAATATTCATCGTATGTTGAGCTATTATGTTTTTAAGCTACATTTTTCTGTTTATTAATATTAGGTTGTACGCCAAAGCCCAAGCTCAGTTTATTGGGGAAAGAAATGGCCATGCAATCGTATGATGATTTAGAGAGATTTTCTGAATCAGTTTGAATTATTTTCAACCCCAGAGCAGAATCATTTTTTATTCCAGTCACAGAATGAACACAAAATATATGTACATATTCCATTTCCAAATGAATAAACTGTTAGACAAACAATACATTAAACTTTACAACTTCACACCCGCTGCTGTTGTACGAAGTGCATTAGCATGGGATGGAAGTCCTATCCAGCCCCAGTGCAGGGTGGATTCCCTCTTACCGACGGATAACTAGAGGAAGCCCGAACTGGTAGATGGTAGCTGTAGCTGTACCACAAACGATGAGTTGATTGTTATGCAAATGAGCAGGACCAGGACGAAATGCGAGTGCTCAACACCGCGCTCAGAGGCTGAACTGTTCCCGTAGTGGCTGCAGTTCATCAAGTGGTCATAAATTTCTACATAGTTGGGCAGAGACAGAGAGAGAGAGAACTCTATAAGGACGCGCGGAGCTATCTAATTACTATGCAGCGCCATGTGCATAATGAATCTGACATTTCTAATTTATGGTTGATATTTGTTAAGGTTTTTTTCTCTGCTTTGCCGTGAATAAATTGAATCCAAAGGTTGGCCCTAAAATGTCGACACAACAACGGTTTCATGCCTAGTTATTGTTGAGTATAAACAACGGACACGGACTACGGATAATTGAAAGGTGGTTCGGATAATACCTATGCACATAAAATTCTTTGGCTCCATGGCTGGCGTATGATCTTAAGCTGCCACATCTGTATGGTGCTCTGTGGAGTAAATCCTTTGGTTAGTCCCATTGATCAGCGAATTATACCAAGCTGTCGCTTCTGGATAATTCTACTTCCGGCTTAGGCCGGAAACTCGCGCGAAAATCCCGCAATAATTCTATCATTGTGAGGGCTGACATAAAAAGAAGAAAAGTTGCGAAAAAATTAATGAAAATCCTGACAAAAAAATGTTGCAAAAAATTACCCCAAAAATATGTATGTATACACGGGCAGCCGAACAAGTAGTTAACTGCAATTACGCAGACCCTGCCAGGGTGAGTCCTAAGTCCCTTTTTATGGCCCCGGCACCTCGCCAAGCGACCGTTATGATTTCCTTTCATTTTCACTTTTAGTTTTTTGATATGCACGCAAGTCTTTTGACTATTTGTTGCACGTCCAGGCGCAGGACGGACGGAAAGGGAAATGGCCGGGGGCCTCAGTCATTAATTGTTCGCTTTGTTTGCCAGTCAGCCAGTTAGACATCTGGCCAGCTGCCTGACAGCTCGACAAACACGGACACTAACTGTCAGGGAATTGAATTGAATCTGGGGTAAAAAGTTGATTTGTGCCTCGTGCCACAGCACAGGACACCTGCAGGGCATAGAGGTATCTGAATCTCTGGGTAGTAGATGGAATATGGGGTCTATAAAGAACGCAAGCTGCCAACACTTGCGGATCTCCCACACTCTTAAGCTCTTTGGCGCCGTAACTATCCATCCATCCGATGGAATTAATTGGCGATTACCGAAACGTGGGGGCCTCATGAGTTGGCGCTGTCAATGTTTACTGGGGTTCGCACTGTCACTCGGCTCTGAAGTGTGATTTATGAGGATGGCATCGCCATCGCCGTCATCAATCACTGTTCAAGTGGAAGGTGATTTGGCAAAAACAACAATGTGAGCTGCAATGCAGGTTATGCTAATTGTAAAATTTTGCTTTAAATTGAGGAACACGCAGTCTCCTTTGCGCTGTGAGGGCTAGCAACAGCAACCCCCCAAAGGTTTGACCCGACTCGAAAAACACTTGATTCGCTGTCTTGTGCTGTTGATGTTGTTTCGCTTTAAAAAGTTATAAAAATAAGTCGATGGATGTGTGGCAGGAACTACCAGCAGCAACCCCCGGAGCCAGCCCAACGGAACAGTACAGTTCATCTTGCACCCTTTGATTTAGTCAGGAATAGGAACAGAAACAGGAACTAGAACCAAGGGCTGGGCCAGCATCATCCCCTGTTCGTTTGCTCTCTCTCGTTGCCAGGGGCTAATGAGCGCCGCACATTAGTTTTAACAATATATATTATTTATGGGTTTTTCCTCGTCCGTCCTCCCTCCATCTGCGGCTCCCTGGCCTTCCCTTCCCTTCCCTTTGGCTAGAATGTTTGCTTTGGACGTTACATTTACACTTGCCTGCATAGTGACGCACTTCCTGAATGGATTTGAAATGAGAATTTGCAATTACTATAAGCAGGGCAACTTTAATTGGAATCTGGACAGAGCGTGTCGTTAGCAACTCGAGCAACGATCTGATGGTTCTTGAAAATGTTAAAAAAAGGGAGCTGGGATAAGGCCAACGAATGACGGAGCATTTCAGAAGTTTTTAATTACTCAGGCCTTGGCGTCTGGTCAGGATAAATTGCTGGACTATGCTGAAGATTATTTATGGATTATAGTGGGAAGATGGGAGTGAATATAAACATTCCTAGGCAGTAGTACTTCCCAGAGGAATTACTGCACCACGCTGGCTAGAATTTCTCGTCAATAGAAAGAAGAAAAGGTTAATAATACATGTATGTGCATACGAAGAGAGAACACAAACAAATCTTTATACCAACATGATATCAAACTAAACCTTATCTTTTTTAATGTCCTCAATGCTTTACTAAGTTTGATGCTATCTCAAAAAGACATCAAGTTGCACCTTTTGAACTTCCCATATTGAAGGGTATGGCCAGCAGCCTGATTGCTTTTAGTGGGGAAAAAATTCATTTGCATATCACTTCACACCTACGTACGAGTATGTAAATCCCAGACCCAGGTACGAGAACTCAATATACCCAACGTCAACGCGGCGGAAGCCTTTGGAAAATAACTAAATGCTCGTGTTTAGCTTTCACATTTTTCGTAGTTAACAGAATTTATTTGCACACATGTTCACATTCGACAAACTACTTAGTTTCGTACGAGTATATAGTACGAGTATAAATATATTTACTTAATAGCAGAAACATATGCATTCTGTTTGAAAATGGGAAATTCAGTTCAATTCGGCCGGCACGCACATGACTAACTCCGACTCTGATGACGACAGGGCCCCATCATCATCATGGGATGGGTGGAGTTCGAGGATTTGAATATGGAACTGGAATTGGTCTGCATTTCGAGTGATATTTATTTTGCACTTGTTCGACATGTTATGGGCAAATATACGATAAGATAAATAGGTTTATATAATGCATTAATGCATTCTATTTGTACCAAAATAAAAAAAAAAAAATAAAAAAAAAAAACCCGCAGATTCGAGGCAAGCGAAATCCGTCCGGGCAAATCAGAGCAGAAAATCGACCCAACCTCGAACCAAATCCGTATTTCCGCGCAAATGACACAAAGAACTGACTCTACTTAGGCTAAGTTTTTCAGATGGATAATCGCTAGACTTTATACAGTTTAACCTCTCTTAGTTTATATACGATATGTACGATACATACTAGATCACGCGCATAGTACGCTTAAGCTTATATATGGACTTTTTTGGCATTCCCTCTGCCAATCAAACTCCCGATTCGCAGCTGCCAAAGGTAGATCCCTTCCCATTGGATCTGCGATGTTGCTGGTGCGAAACGGGGCTTAAGTCTTGTGCACTAGTTTACTAGGGACCTGGATCTGACCGTGCAGAAGATAAGCTGCGGCTACAAGGGCCCGTAGATTGGCTCCGAGTAGAGAACGGCGGGCATCGAGTAGCTATATGATGTGGGTGTGTGCTCCGTGGGCGAACGCAAACTCGCTTGCAGACTCCGCTTGCTGTGCCTCTTAAATCTGGGTGGGAGATTGAACCATTAGCATCATCATCACTGCTTCCAGAGAAGATAAATTACTTACTTCTTCTTCAGACAGCAGGCGGTGCACAGGGAAATCAGAGCAGCCAGGCCTATAAGGGCGGCCAAAAAGACCAGCCAGGCCCCCGCCGAGGTTAACATTCCGGCGAAGAGAGCCGCTGCATGGATCCTTCTCACCGAGCACGACTCCACTTCACTGACCCCGAAGGCGGCGTAGATATCGATAAGCTCTTGTCGCAGCTGCTGCGAATTCATCAGCTTCTGCATCTCGCTGAGGGACAGGGCAGCCCCGTTCTTGAACATCTGGAAACAGGAGCTGGTCGCTGTGAAGTCCAGACTCATATCGGGACGCGTGAAGACTTGGGTGTCGAGGACATGCAGTTCCAGACCCAGTGGCTTCAGCTTCTTCTGCAACTGCTCCTGGAATGGGCGAATGTTGTGCTGGATCTCGTTGGGCGGGCGAGCAAAGACGAACTTCAGCAGGGACTTGTCGCGAATGACAAACACCTTCAGGTGGCTGTGTGCCTGGCGCTTGGGCTTGGCGGAGTTGTTGGCAGCCACCCGCATGAGGAAGTATCCATCCACGTAGTCCAAAAAGGAGCCGCCAGTGCGCAGCTCCCCGGTGCGATTGTTCAGGGTGAACAGGTTCTGCAGATTGCCAACGGACAGCTTCCGACTCCGCTTATAGAACTGTGGAACAAAGGTGACGTTCTCGATGGATAGAGAAATGGGCGGCGCCTCGGCATCAGCGTCGCTGGCACGCAATGTGGTGACAACCGTGTCGATGGGAACGTTGATGCGAATGCCCACGGTGGGATCTTGTTGCTCGAACTGCGGCAGATTGTCGTCGATATCGAGAACCTTAATGGTTACGCGCAATTGCGAGGGATCCTGGCGATCATAGGGATCCCCGATGAACCTGTAACTGGGTTCCCCCAACTTCAAGCATTTGACGGTCAGCGTGAAGGACTCGACAAGCTCTCGATCGATAGGTTGGCTGGTCTTGAGAATGGCCAGGCTATCGTTGGTTCGCTCGATGGTAAAGATTTGTTCGTTGTTGCCCTCAACAATGACATAATCGATAGCGGCATTCTCGCCCATGTCCTCGTCCACGGCAGTGAAGCTACCAACAATGGTGCCAGCCGGTTCTTCCTCACTGACTGACATGGTCAAGGGTCCTTCGTCCTGTTGAGAAATCGTTCAGTAAGATACATTTATTCGTATCTCCCTTAAGATTACTTACAGTTTCCCTGGCAAATCGCGGCTCGTGATCATCCACGTCCAGCACAGCAATCTGCAAGATTCGTGTCACCGACTGCTTGGGCTGTCCGTTGTCGCTGACCTCTAGGATGATTTTGTACATATTCTTGGTCTCCCGATCCAGCGATTGCCTTGTCGTTATCAGCCCTGTTTGGGTATCAATGGCGAAGGTCTCGGCATCCGCCGTGTCTGGGAGAATGCGATAGGTTATGGTCCCTGAGGGCGTACTCTCATCGTCCGGATCATTGGCAATCACTTGGAATACTGGCGCTCCAATAACAGCATTCTAAAAAGTATAGGCTGTACTAATATGTCGAAATACACTTCAATAATTGGGTCTTACCTCAGTAACATTAGCCATTTGTCCCACCCGAGGTGCCACAAAAAATGGCACCCCATCGTTGGCACTCACATCGCCGATGAATATCCGCACATCCACATCGGAGGAGAGAGTTGGCTGCTTGGGCAGCTGGCTGCCATTGTCCTGGGCACGGACGATCAAGATGTACGGCTCCGCTCGACCCTTGCCAGTGAGATTACGGCGGGTGGAGAGCAAACCCGTCTGGGGATTGATCTTGAAGAGGCCGTTGGCTTCTCCCTCGTTGACCAACTCGTATCGAACTTCCCCGCCCAGGCCCTCGTCGGCATCCAGAGCCTCCAGTTGAAGAACGAACGAGTCGATCTGAGCATTCTCCGGAATGACTGTGCTGTACTTCTTTTGGGTAAACACCGGGGCATTGTCATTGACGTCTAGCACATCGATCAGCAGGTCCACGACACTCTGCTTAGCATCTGTGGGCTTGCCCGGCGAGTCCTCGGCCTTCACCTGGAGACGAATGTGCGGAGTCCTCTCCCGATCGATGGTCTGGTCGCGAGCCACGACCACCTCACCGGTGATGTTGTTGATCTCGAAGAGCATGGCGTGCTCGCCCTGCAGCGAGTAGATGATCTTGTGATAGCCCAGACGCTCATCCCTTGCATTCAGTACGGCATCCTTGTCCAGCGCCCTCACATGCACAACCCTCTCCGGGTGCATCCGGTTCTCGATGATTGTGGCACGGTAGGAGCTCTGCTCGAAACGCGGACTGTTGTCGTTTACGTTCTCCACGGTGATGTTAAGGCGACTGATGGTACTGCGTTGGCGATCCGCACTGCTGGCCCGCACCTGGAGCTCGAACTCCGGACCGTTACCCGTCTCCGCCAAAACCTCGTAGTCAAGGCGCTTTTTCAGGTTGACCTCGCCGGTGCGCTCTGATATCTGGAAGTAGTCCACCTGTTTGGGTTCGATCAGTTCAAAGCTTGTTATGGGTTGCCGGGTCACGGGATCCTCGGCCTGCAGAATGAACAGGGCACTAGCGATGGGCATCTCTTCCTTGATCTTGATGTCTATCACGGGTCGGGAACTGCTCCAACTGGGGTTCTTGAATACTGGGTTGGTGTCCTGGAAGGACTGCACATAGACAGTCACCTCGGTGCTGTCCACCTGTCCCTCGGGGTCCACCTCTGCATTCAGATCTCGCACTTGCACGGTAAAGATGATAATGGCTGCCACATCGTGGCGCAGCGAGCTGTTCACAAAGATCTCCCCACTCTGGCTGTCGATTCGGAAGGCCTCCTGCACCCGGTAGCTGCTGCGGTTGGTGATGCTGACACCAGCCTTGGTGGTCGCCTTCACCGGACCCAGCAGACTGTACTCCAGGCGTGAATTGAGGTCTTTGTCAATGGCCTTCACCCGCAGAACGCTCTCCCCAATGGCCGTTCTCTCGGATACGTAAGCGGCGTAGCTGGCCTGCTCGAACTTCGGCCTTTCGTCGTTTATGTCCTTTACATTCACATATACGGTGCTGGTGGCAGTTTCGGGGATGGGTGTACCCGAGTCCACGGCATTCACGATGATCTCAAAGCTATTCATATTCGAATCGCGATCGATGTGGGCCTGCGTTGAGACTGTGATTACACCGGATCTACAAAAAAGAAGACATTCATTAATTAAAACTCAAGCAGTTAATGGATCCAAAACCTATACTTACTCTTCATCAATCTCGAAGTTATCATTGGCTCCCACTATCCTATATCGCAGCAGGCTGTCCAAGCCATCGGGATCGTGAGCAGAGACAGAGGTCACATTATAGCCTGGTGCGGCATTCTCCGGAATGGAAACCCGATAGCTGGGCGGACCTATGATGGGCAGATTCTCCATATTTTGGAAGTGTCCCCTGAAAATGGGACGCTGATTGCCAGAGATGCCCACTCGAACCAAGACACGAGTGGTGTTTGACAAAGGCGGAACACCTTAAGAGACAAAATGTACATTAACATTAACCTTTCCAAGTAAGCGGAGTATTTCCCGAAGCTTACCAAAATCTGTTGCAGAAACCGTCAGCTCGTACTCTCCACGCTCTGTGTCCATGGATCGGGCGGCCTTTTGGATCACTATCTCTCCCGTATCGGGTTCGATGCGGAAGACATTCCCCGCTATGCTATTCTCCGAGACTATGCCATAAGTCACCCGTCCATTGCCCTGGGTGGGACCATCCGAATCATGGGCACGGACGAAGAACTGAGGCTCAAAGATGGCCGCTCCTTCGCGGATTGTGCGACTGTACTCCTTGTGTTCGAAATTTGGATGGTTGTCGTTGACATCGACAACGCCGACGAAGAGATTGGCATTTGACTCTCGACCACCGCCGTCGATGGCCACAACGGTCAGACTGTAGCTGCTCTGTTTCTCGTAGTCCAGCTGACGTTGTAGGTAGAGGCCGCCCGTCTCAGGGTCTACGTTGAAGTTGTCGGCCCCAAAGCCCTTGAGCACATACCGAACGTGTCCGAACTCCCCGGAATCTGAATCAGTGGCCTTTACATGACCAATGAGGTAATCTGTGGCCAGGTTCTCGGCAGCGGTGAAACGATATGTGGGCTGATCGAATACTGGGGCGTTATCGTTGGCATCCAGCAGGTGAATCTCCACACGAGCCTTTGCCTTCTGCACGCCCTTCACCAGGGCCACCAAATCGAATTCGAATTTGCGGTGCGATGGATCGGGGACATCGTAATCTAAGCGACTAGCATCTAAGACTTTGACCACGACTGGGACTCGACCCTGAGCCTCGGTGGGTGAGATGGCAAACACGGCGTCTGAATTGGCGACGTTCCGCAGGGCCAGCTGGTAACGACTGTTCTCCCCCATGTCCCGGTCATCGACGAATATCGAGAGACCGGGCAGTGGCATACCGTTGGCCAGATTCTCGGAAATCGAGACGTTAAAGTGGGTGGCGCTAAACGTGGGCTGGTGATCGTCGACATCCGTTACCACGATGGTGACTCTCGTTATCGAGTGCTCGGCGGGAATGGCTCCGTCAATCAGCTCCGTAGCACGAATGGAGAACACGTAGACCCCTCCGTTCTGCAGAATCTCCGCATTCTCGCGATCCAGTGGCTCCGAAGTGGTCTGCAGAACGGCGGTACCTTCCCTGGGATCCCCGAAGGGCACTAACTCAAAGTGACCAAATGGCTCATCCTCCAGCGAAAGGAATATTTCCCTGGGTATGCCCACGTCCCCATCTATGGCCTTGACGGTCAGAATGCTGACTCCGGCTGGTGTGTTCTCCGGGACCGTGGCGGAGTAGGGGGCATTGGTGAAGACGGGCGGCTGATCCTGAATGTCGATCACATTAATGGAAATGGTGGCCAAAGAGGAGAGGCGGTTCTCGTGCGCACTGTCCGAGGCCGAGATGGTCATAATGTACGATGGACGACTCTCAAAGTCCAGCGGCTGCTTCAAAGCCACTCGAGCGGTGTAGTTCCCGTCGGAGAGTTTCACTGCACGCACTGCAAAGATGTCGCAGATGTCGTTATCCTGGAATGGGAATAGGCAGAGAAACTGTCAAAGAAATGTGCCGAAAGAAATAATTCTTTATCACTCACCTCGACACAATTAAGCTGCACCTCAGCGTTGATTCCCTCATCGCGATCCACCACTATGATTGCGGGCTTCACGCTTAGCTCATCTCCTACTGGCAAGGATTCGCTGACGCTGGCAGTGTAGGGTCTTCCGATGAACGTGGGCTGATTGTCGTTGTAGTCCCGCACGGGTATCTCGCGACGTTGAGACACAGTGTTGGGCTCTGTGCCATAGACGCCCTCATCAGTGATGCTGATGATCACCTCGACAGTATCTTGGGTCTCCCGATCCAGTTCCTGCCGCAGCCGCACCACGCCCGTCTCCCGGTCCACCGAAAAGACTGGCCCACTTATGCTGTACTTGAGGCGGCCTCCCTCCGGGTCGGTGCCTGTGTGAGAGAGTGGGCCGGGAAAAAGTGCAACAAATTAGTTGTAGACTAAAGCGGTTTGTCGGTTTGTCGGTCTGCTGGTCGTCTATCCGTCTATCCCACAGTTTGACACGCTCATTGCTTTAATTACGAGTTATCCGAGCCAGGCTGTCACTTCGTGGAAGTCGTTCAGTAGTGCTACTGCCCGACTCCCCGACTCCCCGACTCCCCGGGGGCTTATGTAAAAGCGTGTGAAAAATGCTAATTTAGTTCCCACAACCTCCTTCGCCTTATGTTTCTAGTCGAATGCGTTCGTTGTGCCCTGTGCCGGTAAAACAGGGCCAACTAACAAGTTGAAGTCGGGTCGGGTGTTGGGAGTTGGCAGTCGGTAAGTAGTCGGGGCTGTGTCTACCTCTAAGTGGATTGTGTCATTCACCTGGCAATTTCTCTTTCTCTTTGCTCCAGTCTAATAGCAGGAAATATATGTACATCCAAAAAAAATATAAATACCAAAGCCAGATCTCAGCTTAAGGGCACCACGAAATTACTTAGAAATTCTTTCAGAGCAATGATGGAGGGAAAATAACTGGAGAGAAATGAAATGAACCCAAAAAAGCTTACAAAGAAAAACAGACCATTAAGCGGTCGGGAAAACTGCTTTTGGCACTGCTGCCTGCCATGGAGCTAGACAGATTTTTCAAGTTTGCTTTATCCATTCAGCGGGTACTCCGGGAGTGGGGGATCTAAGAGTTGTTGGGTATATGTATGTATATGGGAGCGGGTCTTGCGCGCACCGACAATTGCAGCACGACCAGAAAGACACGACTCAAAAGCGGGAAGCAAACAGACAACCACGGCAACCGCTCCTCCAGCTTTACGAGCGCTACACCCAAAACATACCGACTGCGGTCGCCAACCCGGTGCGCGCTGCATTCCCGTTCCCCTCTTCAATCTCCATTGCTATGATCGCTGCTTGTATCCCCCACTCTGCAAGCCGCACTATCACTGGTTCCCCTTGCATTGGCGCGTGAGTGACCGTTTCAACTTTTCAAACTTATATTTCGGGTTTACACATATTCATACCCTGTAGATGGAGGATGAGGGGGTGTATTGATTTAAATGAAATTAATGCGAATATTTAAGAATGCAGAACTTTAGGAAACGAGAAGATATCATTTCCGAAAAAAATACAAAATGAAGGCCACAGTAAATTACGAAACCAATTTCTTTACTTCACTGCACTTAATTTTCAACGCTTTTTCGGTGCGATATAAAACACTTATAAAGATTTCAAAGAAGATAACGATCACCAGAGTAATGTGTAAGTGAGCGGGTCAAAGTTACAACTCTTTGTTTCACTCGCTCGCCATTTATTTGTGTTTATAGGAATGGGATAAGGGAAAAAGATAAGCAAGGCATAATTGAAGCAATCTATTTTTAATGTAGTATTTGCAACAACATTTAGTTTTTGAAATTATTTTGAATTAAAATTTAACTTTAATTTCCACTAATTTTATTGTCAGTTTTTCTTCAACGTGGAGAGATCTCTCTCTCTACCTATTTATTTATGAAAATATAATCTTATCATGGAATATAAGTTATATGTAGGATATTTTTTAGTCAAGTCACGCTTTGCCAGCCCGTTCTTACTTGTTTTCTCTTCTCTTTAGGAATTCTGTTGCTCGTATGTACACATGAGTTAAAAAAGTTTTGGTAAGACTTTTTGGGGGAAAAGTGGAAAAGATGAATGAACACTGTAATTGCGGGTACGTGCGAGATGTGGAAAAGCTTTTCTTCTTTTCACTTGTCCCATCCCAGCTAACCGATCGTTGCTCGGCGGGGGAGGATGTGTCTGTAATTGTTGTGGTAGTTACTCTTGCTGTTGATGCGGCAGAAATAATTTGTGATTTCACGCTTCGCGAAGCGTATTTGTTAATATTTGGCTCTCTATTACACACTGAATATGTTGTTTTTTCAGTTGGATAAAATGAGAAAAACGCCCAATGCAACCGCCATGTGCCAACATTCGGACAATTATTCGTTTGGTTAGCCACTCCATTCATATGGTATTCGGAATGCGTAATTAAGTACCCATTTTAAATAAATCTTAAGACAAAACTGAAAGGAATTGCTGAATTAATCTAAAGGTTCATGAAAACCGATTGAATATTCGATTTCAATTAGTCCAAGATTTAATTGTAATCGGGATCCATAAACCAGATGCAGTTTCAGAACTCTCGAACAAGGAACCTGTACATATCGATTGTAGATTCCCAGGGAATAATGAAGTTATGCAATTCTGGTGATATTCGGCATGGATTTCCCATCTGGAGCTATGAACCAGATGCAGTTGGACAATTGCTTCCTGGCTCACAGTTTAGGCAAAGCAATTTTCTTATGGCCTGGCCAGTTTTTTTCAATTGAGCTTTCAAGTGTTTGACTATGTGTTTTTATGCCTGGCACTTTTGATTTCAAACGCAACAAACGTGTTTTGTATCTCACGGATGCTGCTTGCAAAACGAACCTGCTGAGAGGCCGCTCACCCAGTCGCAGTCGCAGTCGCAGAGGCAGTCTCAGTTACAGTTACAGCAACAACCCGGCCAGGCCAAGGCGATTTGGCACACGCTCAGCAGCCAGCCCCCAAACAACCAGTTAAGACAATGCTCCATCTGATTATGAAGTTGGCGCGCCTGATGAAGTTGCAGTGGCATCAAATTGCAGGCCTCTCCATGTCTATGCATCGCATCTGTAACTGGGGACTGGGCCTCTGTGTTAGGGTGTCAACTGTGGAGCAGTGGAGCAGGTGCACCAGTGCAAACAAGATCTGCTCAGTGGGTTGGTTGTTAAATAATAATTTTTGAGGGAGTGACGGTGACAGGCCTCCCCTATGCTGATTGAGACAAGATTGCCATTTGATTGCTCTCGACTCTCGATTGATTGGCACTCTCGATCGGGGTAAAAGTGTAAAGTGTTCTAAAGCAAAAGCGAGACTATCTAATGACGGCACCCATTACAAATAATCATCATTACCGGATCTCTGGATCTGGCTCTGTTGCTACGCACAAACGTGTTCAAATGCATTTCCGCATGTCAACCTATCAGATACATATGTATCTTTGTTTGTTTTTGTTTGTTAATTGATTACCAAACTGCATTCTTGGACGATTGCTGGCGAATGCAAACCCCAAAAGCCAGAAACAGAGAAACAGCTGCGATTGTCTGTGGTTTATCGCACACTCTGCCAGATCAGAGAATGCATTTTTTACTGCACTCACATTGTGTAATCGTATGTATATACATATATGAATATGCTCATATCTGAGGCCGATATGCTGTAAACGTGCTGCTACCATAATAATAATCCAATACCCCGCACAAGGTTGCCTCAAAGTAGGTGGCGTTGTGGTCAGAGCCAACCCAAAAAAAAACTCCTAGCCAAGAAATGAAAGTCAGCACGGGTAATTTGAGGTATGTCCAAAAGCAAAATTACAAAATTATTATACACTTAAAAAGCCAGCGAAGAGGCAGTATGTGTTCGAATCGAAGCGGGGATACCCTTTAAAGAAGTTCTTGCTACAAAAAAAAACACTATGTGTGCAGAAAGCAGGGTTTGATTCACTATCTGATTCTAGCAGATTCAAGGCGGGAGATTCCTTTATGATACTACACTTCTAATAGTTTTAACAGAATTTAATAAAAACTGACTATATCTCAGATATTTCTTCGTTGTATGATCATTTCTGAACATAATATTCTGGGCATAGCATTGTTAAGATGTGATTGCATTTTGTCTATTGAGCTCCAAGCGCCCGCCTCTAAAGATTACATTCTTTAGCACTCAGTTAATACTTAATCAAATGCTCTACCATCCCCAGGGCCTACCTTCTCATGGCGCTAGTGGGGCTTTATATTTTCAATAACAAAAAACTGTTTCCAGTGAAAGGCATCGCATCTCCGCAAACTGCGTGGGAACTGGGCTATTGTTGAACATTGTCTCAATGCTGCAATGAAAGCCATGTAGCAATTTCGTATAAAATTATGAAACGTGAAAATGGGCCTCTCCTGGCTCATCGTGCTACTAATTTTAATAAAATGCAGACTATTCCAGTGCCCCAGATCTCGCACAAAGCCCGCGAAAAGAAATTCTGGATTTACGGACAATGCTACAGCAATAAAAATTGGTCTGGAATTTGTTTTTGTGTAGCACCCACAAATTTGAGATGGCAGTACTTACCTTTCAGCTGGTAAATGGGACTTCCGACTGGCGTGTTCTCCGACAGGCTGAAGCGGGACATATCTCCTGTTCCGGGCACAAATTGCGGCGGATGATTCAGCAGCTGGGCCATGGTGGAGCTCAGCAGCATCAGGGGCAATAGCAGCAGGGGCAGCCCCAGCGGCAACATGTTGCCGTTGTTAATTTCAATGCCGTTAGGTATCTGTATCCGTTAGCTCGCCGAGATTTCGTGGCTGTTTACTCTAGTATTTGGCACATAGATTTTATAGATCGACACAGCTTCGATTTGACTCCGCGCGTAGCTCGTTCTAGGGGCCTGTGGCTCGTACTGCTGACTGTCAGAAAATGCAAACCAAATTTCTCGTCATTTACTTGGACCGAAACAATAACTTTTTCAATGTTAGCTGCAACACCCGCCCCCAGTTGGCCTTGTCGGCACAATGGTACGAATAATGGAGTGGCAATAGTAGAGATCTTGCTGGAATCTGGCTGAGTCTGCTGTTTTAGTTTGCTAATCGCAGCCTTGTCGTTTGAACTTTGCCAGCGGCAGTGTGGCTACAGCTTTCAGTACATTTGCCGATGCGCAAAAAAGTGAACAAGACCATTTTCTAGTCCAGAAGCTGAACAAGAGCTGTAAGACGCTGCGGGAGCGGACAGAAAATTTCACTTTATGCACATGTGAAAAGTAGCACATGATGATGAGGCGACGGCTGCTGCTGCTGCTGGCTGGGAGTTCCGATCATTGGGCACTTCTTGGCGATTGGCAAACGGCGCGATGATGGCTTTCTTCGCTGGCACACACATACCAGTTCGCAGGCACACACACATCACGGACGGACAAACACACAACAGACAGGCGGGGAAAGCAGAGGGACCGACGGCGGAAAAGCAAACTAAAGAAGAAAAGAAGGCTAGCTTCGGGGGCCGAATATTTAGGTACCCTTGCAGATCCGTTGCGGATGGTATAGATATTCGATTTTAGACATGGCTATATCGATACAACATACGGCTGTTGATGATTATCCATTACACATATTTCGCTGGCTATGTATATAGTCTTCTGGTCAAAATCATCGGCAAGGTTATTAAAATCGGAAATGTCCAAAAGCAGCCAAGAAACCGAACGCAGAAAAACACACACAGACTCGTTGCTATAATCCGCAGACTCTGAGCCATAGTATAGTCCATGTAGTAGGTATAGGAATACACATATGTATCTACGAGTTCTCGTTTTGGGCAAAAAAAAAAAAACAAAGAGAGGGAGATACCCCGAGAGATAGAGAGAGAGAGAGAGTGAGTGAGTGAGTGAGTGAGATGGAGCGAAAAAATGCCTTTCTCAGGAAGCGGACCGCTCCTCTGCAAAATGCATATGTAAAATCCTCAGATCTGTAGTTCTGACTGAAGTGCAATTAGCCTGGGCAAAGCCAGAAAGTACCCTCAGACAATAATTAACACTAATGCCCATTTAAGTCCAGCCATTTCACATTATATTTTGGCTTCGTTTCGCTTTTGGCCAACAACGCACGCAAAAAAACACACACTCTTAAAACGGCGAATGGATGACGCTAAGGTCCGAAACTTGATCTTGGCCAGGCCGCTAGCGACTTCTTGTTGTTGCCGTTTTGTATGTTTTTGTATCTTGTATCTGGTGTCTCACTCACGGACGGCGGAATTCGAATTCGAAGCGCGGCAACGTCTGGACGGAGCGACGCCTGTTTACCTTCTGTCTGGTAGGTGACTCTTACCTGTTGCTGTGGTGCTGCCGCCTCGCCCGTTCTTGGCTCTCAGCTGCTGCCGAGTACTGGTTTCTTGTTGCTGCCGGCTGGCTTTGGTTTGTGTCCCATTTCGCAAAACGATTGGCAATGGAATGCCTAAGCCGGGACAAACCTAATAGTACTTTTGGGCTTGCGCAGAAAATGCGCTGCATACTTTTAGGCATATAGGGAACACGAATCAAGCCTTCAGGTTTCAGCGGCGCACTGCTTGAACCAAAGCTTCAGGTTTAGTAAAATACCTGCTTGCAGGCTCATTTAAAGAAAAAAGAACCAAGCCTTCAGGTTTCAGCAAGGCACTGTTTTGTTCAATGGATGAGTCGATGAATGCCCTCATACTATTTTTGTTGAATATGTTTGTAATAGAAACCATTTATAATGATTTAACTTCTACATTAACTGAAGAATAAAAAAAAAGTGATACAGCTAATACAGTTAATGGTTAGAGGGCATCGTCCACGTGGAATTGTATCAGATCCTCGACGGGAAAGCGGAAGAGAGATGCTGTCTGTGCCTCGGCCGCCAGTTGCTCGATATTGGCGTTCTTTTGGTACCGAAAGTGCTCATCCATAGGGTGATGCCCCTGCGCCCTGTGGTGGCGATGATCGGTCCGGTGGCTGACAAGAGAGGCTGGATGTGGCGCCTCTGGCAAGTCGGCGGCCACAATCGGATGCTCGAAGTCGATGAGGGGCATGTGGTCGCTGCGAGAGATGGAACTGGAGCGATTCACTTGCGGTTGATGATGCTGCTGGGTTTGATTAAGAGATATCTGCTGTGACGGCTGCTGTTGCTGATGATGGTGTTGCGGATGAGTGGCTGCCGGTGTTGCAGAGCCATTGCCTGCCTGACGCGGCTCGATGGGGCTCGGGGGATTGGGTGGGGGCAGATCACTCGAGTAGATCGTGTTCCGATTCAAGTTGTTGTTGTAAAACGGATTCGTGGAAGCGCGTATTGTCGCCGTGGGCTTCTGCTTGGGAAAGACATTCAGATGGAGCATAATGGGGCTCGTGTGAGACTCTATAGACTGAGACTCCATCGCCTGACCCTGTCCCTGAACTTGACCCAGAGCCTGAACGTGAGCCAAGCCCTGACCTTGTGGATAGCCATGGCTGTGGCCCTGCCAATGACTCTGGCCCTGATTTTGTCCTTGCGCCAGGCTATGTCCATAAGCCGGGCCATGTCCATAGATGGCCTCATCGGGATGCACGCTCTTGGGAGGCGGAAATTTGTGGGCCTGAGACTGATAGAGAGCTTGCTGCTGGCTAAGTCGCGGGGCCTGGTCGGGGAAGGATATTTGCATGTGGCCTGGATGGGGCGCCTGGGTGGGGAATTTGAATGGCGTCTGGTAGACGCCGGGACCCAGATGCTGGTAGGCGGCGGCCGTGGTTCCAGTCAGTGCTGCCGGCGAAGGCATCGCGTACTCCTGCTGGAAAGGATTGCGGAGTACTGAAGCGGGACGCGAGGGAGGCATCACCGGATAGATGTCCAGATTCAGCTTGAAGGGAATGCGCTTATGCAGCGGCTGTCGTGTGGCATTTAGGCCGAGCACTGGCTGTGGCAGGTGCTGGCCAAAAGGATCGGCCACGTAGTGCTGCTGACTGCCGTGCTCCAGGAGGAGATTGTGGTTGCCCTGGGTCAACTGTTGCTGCTGCTGCTGGTGCTGCTGGTTCTGGTGCTTTTTCTTATTCTTCTTCTTGGACACGTTCTTGTTGGGTGTTAGCTGCTGCATGGCCAGCAAATTGATGTCCTGCGGGGAGCGTGGCTTGTATGGATACAACTGATCAATGGCCACGCGCTGGTGGGACATCACTCCCGGGCCGTACCACTGCATGGGCATTGGCATGGCCATCGGCATGGACATGGACATGGGCATTGGCATTGGCATTGGCATGTGGCCCATTGATATAGGCAATGGGATGCTGAACTGCATCTGCTTCTTGTTCCGCTTGCTGCGAAAAAAGTTCCCGATACCGCTGCTCTTAAGGTTCTTGAAGCTTCCAGCAATATGGAGGCCCGTGGGCATCATCACCATCGGTGGCAGCTTGCTTGGACCCAACCCATTTATGTGTAGGTGCTGCAGGATGTCCTGGATGTTGTTCACCTCTGGCCGCGGGCGTTGCTCCCTCTCCGCCTCGCCCTTGGTGAACTGTTCGGGCATGGGACCGTCGTAGGGAAAGTGGAAGGGTTTCGGCTTAAAGTCTTCCCGCATGGCCAGAGTGCCCGGCGTCTCGGAATAGTGGCGCCTCAGCAGGGACGTTGAGGGCGGCGGCGGTGGAGAGCCGGACATCTGGGGGTGGTGCGTGTCCTGGGTGGCTAGGCGAGGCGGGCGGGGCATCTGATCGCGCAGCACGCCACGAAGAGGTGTCATGGTCGCTGATCGCTTGGGCAGGCGCTCGTAGACATGCCCATCGTCAACATCGTTACCCGAGGTGGCGTGTGGGGCCCGTCTCGCTTTCGTGCGCCATGTTCCGTAGATGGGCGCAGGGGCGGGTGCGACGTGGTCGGCACGCTCCAATAAGTAGGCGGTTTCGCCAACAGCTCCCGTGGCATGCATCTGTTGCAGATGCAGCTGCAACTGCTGCTGCTGTTGCCGTAGATACTCTTGCTGCTGCTCGTGCTGCAGTTGCTGTAACTTGGCACGCATCTTCTCGATGTCGCTGCTGCTTTGGATCTGGCTCTGGTTCTGATTCAGGCCCAGGCTCTGGGTCTCCCTGTCGCTGGGTGTCGTCTCTGCTGTGGACTCAATGTCGTTGAGTGGTTGCAGTGGTTGTTGCTGGTGTTGATACAGAGCTGCTGTGGAGGCGACCTTAACTACCATGAGAGACATCTGCAAGAAATAAAAGGAAAGCTCGATTGCCAAATCCTATACATACTCCCACCGGAAGAACAGAAGAACCCAACATGTACGTACAATTGTGTGGACGAATAACAGGCCCATAATCCAGTGACTGCCCCTGGTTGTGGCTAGAAGAATGCCAGGACTCTGCCGCGTTCTATACTCGTTATCTCCTGTTGGGGCTGGCTGCATGGACATCTTTCCGGAACTTGGTGGCTGCTGCTCGAACCGCTCGGCTTGCCTATCGCTCTGTGAATGTGGGCACCTGGCGCGACTTCTGCCTCATCGCGGATCGCAACGATGACTGTCTGCAGTTGGGCGCTAGCAGCGCCTAAAAAGTTGCCGCAGATATAGATATATAAATATCAGCGAGTGGCGACCGCTTAATTAGAAAGTTTAATAGAGTTTGCGCCTGCGAAAGCAAAATACTTGCACAAGTACACAAATAAATTAATTGCTGAGGCGCCTTCGTGCTGCCGGCATGTGCAAAAGAAAGAGATATTAAAAAACGCATTGACCATGAAACGCTCAAGATCGCAGTGAAATGACTAGAAATCCAAGTTGACTGCTAAACAATCCGAAGTGCTCATGCCCTGGCGGATAGAAATCTCCATTTTTCAGTCGCTCATGGATTCCTAAAGAGTAAGACCTCGAAAGGGAGGAGATCTTTACCGAATGCCGTGATAAGAGTAAGTTTAAATTATACATTGGGTATACAAAGAGACACTAATTTCTGTCAGAAAAACTAAAACCAAAAAAAAGAGGATAGAAGTTAGTGTATGGAACAAACATCCAACAAAGTCGTAGAGGCCAACATTTTCGAAACCCTCCATAGATGTAAAGCTAACAAGACCACGAGATCTCCCGGACATGATCTGGGCTCATTTCCCGTTGTCCAATTGATGGGATGGAAGAGAAAATGCGTGGAAATATTCGAAAATCTTATTTTATTGTTCAGGTTTTCAGCAATCCGAATAAAGGTTTATTTAATCGTAATATAGAGCTATATAGTCTTGAGCTTGTGTGCTTGACTGTTATAGGCAACAGACAGACACACGTCGATCGATAGCGTTGGTAGAACATAGCAAGAGTTGGATAGACTTTTAGCCGTACAACATAGGTACACCGTATAGAAACAATGATCCCCAGTTGTATGAGTATGCGATTCATTAATTACAAAAATACGAATACAAAAAAAAACAAACAATTTTCGTCCTTGCTGGCGCCTCCAGTGGTTCCTAGCACTCACAAGCACTAGCACCCCCGAAGCGTTGAAGTATCGTTACACTGTATTGACTAGATCTACAATATCTAGCCCTAGACATATAGTAGCTATTGCGCTGCCAGAGACGCTCTCTGACCTCTTAGATCTCCTTCGAGATCTAGAAGTCGAAGGGGATGTTGGGCTTAGGGTACTGGTAGCCCTGGTGCTTGGTCGTCTGTGGGGGCACACTAGCTCTTGTCGGGGGTGGGATGTAGATGGTGGTCTTGCGGGTGGGTGGTGGCGTGGGTGGACGGGTCACGCGGGTGGTGACGGGCGGCAGGTATGTGGTGGGCGGGCGAGTGGGTGGACGGGTTGGGGGAGGGGTAGGTGGCCGGGTTGGGGGAGGAGTTGGTGGACGAGTTGGTGGCCTGGTTGGTGGAGGAGTGGGGGGCAGGTACGTTGGTGGGGGAGTAGGTGGGCGAGTGGGTGGACGAGTTGGGGGCCTAGTTGGTGGCTGGGTGGTGCGTACTGGGGGACGTGTGGTTGCTGGTGGTGCAGGCTTGTTTGTAGGTGGCAGGTAGGTTGGTGCAGGAGTAGTGGCGCGAGTCGGGGGCCTAGTTGGAGGACGAGTAGGTGGTGGGGTGGGTGGGCGAGTTGGGGGAGGAGTGGGTGGACGAGTCGGGGGACGAGTTGGTGGTGGAGTTGGGGGCCGAGTTGGTGGCCTGGTTGGTGGTGGAGTGGGAGGGAGGTATGTTGGTGGAGGAGTGGGTGGACGAGTGGGTGGGCGAGTTGGTGGCCTGGTAGGAGGCTGAGTGGTGCGTACTGGAGGACGGGTGGTTGCTGGTGGTGCAGGCTTGTTCGTGGGGGGCAAGTACGTAGGTGCTGGGGTGCTGGATGGGCGTCTTGTGGGTGGGATAGTAGCCCTCGTTGGAGGTGGAGTGCGGATAGTCGGTGGTGGAGTGCGCACAGTTGGGGGTGGAGTGCGTACTGTAGGGGGTGGAGTGCGTACTGTGGGGGGTGGAGTACGACGAGTAGTAGCTGGTGGTGCTGGCTTGTTCGTGGGTGGCAGGTACGTAGGTGCGGGAGTTGTGGCCCTGGTTGGGGGCTTGGTTGGAGGACGAGTCGGAGGACGAGTCGGGGGCAGAGTTGGTGGTGGTGTACGTCTGGTCACTGGAGTTGGGGGGCGAGTGGGTGGCCTGGTTGGTGGTGGAGTGGGAGGGAGGTATGTGGGTGGGGGAGTGGGTGGCCGAGTTGGTGGCCTGGTTGGGGGACGGGTTGGCGGCCTGGTAGGAGGCTGAGTGGTGCGTACTGGAGGACGGGTAGTTGCTGGTGGTGCAGGCTTGTTCGTGGGGGGCAAGTACGTTGGTGCAGGAGTGGATTGGCGGGTTGGGGGAGGAGTAGGTGGCCTTGTTGGAGGCCTAGTTGGTGGAGGAGTGGGTGGCCGTGTTGGTGGAGGAGTGGGTGGCCGTGTTGGGGGTGGAGTTGGGGGACGAGTTGGTGGCCTGGTTGGTGGTGGAGTGGGTGGGAGGTATGTTGGTGGAGGAGTCGGTGGACGAGTGGGTGGGCGGGTTGGTGGCCTGGTAGGAGGCTGAGTGGTGCGTACTGGAGGACGGGTGGTAGCTGGTGGTGCTGGCTTGTTTGTGGGTGGCAAGTAAGTGGGCGCAGGAGTAGTTGCTCGAGTTGTAGCCCTAGTTGGGGGCTTGGTTGCTGGCCTGGTGGGTGGTGGTGGAGGTCTGCGGGTGGTTGGGGGAGCAGTGGGTGGCAGATATGTTGGAGGTGGAGTCGGTGGGCGAGTTGGAGGCCTTGTTGGTGGTGGTGTTGGTGGGCGTGTTGGAGGGGGTGTGGGTGGGCGAGTTGGGGGCCTGGTAGGAGGCTGAGTGGTGCGCACTGGTGGTCGTGTGGTTGCTGGAGGTGCTGGCTTGTTGGTGGGTGGCAAGTAGGTTGGTGCTGGAGTGGACGCACGTGTTGGTGGTGCAGTTGGAGGACGAGTCGCTGGCCTGGTTGGAGGTGGGGTCCTTGGCGGTGGAGGTGGTGGAGGCGCACGAGTGGTTGCTGGTGGTGCTGGCTTGTTTGTGGGCGGCAGATAAGTTGCTGGAGGACGAGTCGCTGGCCTGGTTGGGGGAGGTGTTGGAGCACGAGTTGGTGGCCTTGTTGGGGGTGGAGTCCTTGGCGGTGGTGGAGGAGGAGGCACACGAGTGGTTGCCGGTGGGGCAGGCTTGTTTGTGGGTGGCAGATAAGTTGCTGGAGGACGAGTCGCTGGCCTGGTTGGGGGAGGTGTTGGAGGACGAGTTGGTGGCCTTGTTGGGGGGGGAGTCCTTGACGGTGGTGGTGGTGGAGGCGCACGAGTGGTTGCTGGTGGTGCTGGCTTGTTTGTGGGTGGCAGATAAGTTGCTGGAGGACGAGTCGCTGGCCTGGTTGGGGGAGGTGTTGGAGCACGAGTTGGTGGCCTTGTTGGGGGTGGAGTCCTTGGCGGTGGTGGAGGAGGAGGCACACGAGTGGTTGCCGGTGGGGCAGGCTTGTTTGTGGGTGGCAGATACGTTGCTGGAGGACGAGTCGCTGGCCTGGTTGGGGGAGGAGTTGGAGGACGAGTTGGTGGCCTTGTTGGGGGTGGTGTCCTTGGCGGTGGTGGTGGTGGAGGCACTCGAGTAGTGGCCGGTGGTGCTGGCTTATTGGTAGGAGGCAAGTACGTGGCTGGCACGCGCGTCACCGGGGGCCTCGTCGTTGGAGGACGGGTCACCGGAGGCCTCGTCGTGGGCGGACGGGTGTAGGGCGCCTCAGTGGTGCGAGGGGGCAGATCGAACGGCACCTTCGGCGTGGGGTAGAAGTACCCGTCGGCGTCACGGACCTTGCGCTGTAATGGACGGACTCGTTAGTCGGGAATCTGCTTCAGTGGTGGGTTTTCGGGGGGGTGGGGTTTACTTACCACATGCGTGTCGGCCGTTGTGGTGGCCACCGCCACAGCGCAGAGCGCCAAGACGTAGAGTGCACTTCTCTGTGGGGAAAGGGAAAGGAGACTCGGTTAAGAATAAGTAGAGATAAATCGAGATGCATGGCTTCTCGGTCGTAGTGCTCGTAGTGCTTGTGGCAGAGGTTCAAGTGTCTCCGACTAACAACTGGCTCTAACGAGCGGCTGATTGCGGCTAATTGCCCGATCGCCTTATAAGAACTAATCGCCGCTTCACGCTTAGTGGCAGCTTGGCCCGAATCGGAGACGAGGCAAGGCAAACCGAGCCGTCGTCTGCCTCTATGGCCTGCGGTTCAAAACTCTTCGAAAAGTTCAGCCCGAGTCAGTCCGGGGTGAAGTATTCAAATCAGTCGCAGACACATTACCATAAATGCATTGAAAATCACTCGAAAATGTTAACACAGACATTCAACTTTGACAGTCATTAGCATCTCTAGGTCATGGATAGCGATCCCCCATCCCCACCCGAGGCTTGCTCTGAGGCGCCATTGATTGGTCTGTAAACCTAGTAAATTTCGCAGATTCGTGTGATTAAAACATAATGCTAATGTATAATGGGAACACAGCGATGACGAGTGAAGATGCTCAGCGACAAACGACAACCTGCTGAAGCTGAGGAAGCAGATCTCTGGCTCTGAGTTATGGCTTCCGTTGATTCCGTTTCGAGTATTAATTTGCATTTGTCGCTGTGGCTATCCGCGGCAAGGTCATCGACTAGCCTCTGTCAACGTTAATGAAAGTGGTCGTCGAATTGGTTGATACTCGATGGTCGATGAGCTCAATTCACCCATCGCAGAATTTTTAGAGATTCGTATATAAATAGCTGATTATTATGCCAGAAACCGGACCTTCCCCGAAGAGAGAGACAGACCAGTTCTACGCAAAAGAACCAAGACAATGATTATATAATAATCATAAAAATAGGGAGAAAAACTAAAGTCAGAAATTAGCATACGCACAGCCATAAAATAAAAATAAAAAAAAAATTATAAAAAAAACAGCTTCGAGTGTCGTTTATAACCAAATCTGTTGGATTATAACAAATACAGCGATGAGCACCACTACATTGTCTTTTGTTACTGCCTCCGAATGTTTGCTAATTTCGACAAATATTCAACTTTTTTGAATGTATGTAAATGATTCGAAAATTATTTATGCTAATGAACCCAAACGTTTGGCAGTTCTAACTTGTTTGAAATTTCATTAAAAAAAAAACACACACACACACACAAAAAGAATTTTAAAATCCATAAGATCGTGTTTGACTTATGAGATGAGAATCGTTAGCAATTAAAAAAGAAAATATTATATTTATTTATCTTGCTTTGTCAATGCGAAAGTGAAAGGACACTTGTGTTTCATCGATATCTTGAAGCTGGCTTTATTCCCATTATGCTAATGAGCAGCTAATTAATCCGATTCAGACTGGATCGAGGGTAAAGCCAACTCAAGGGCAAGACCTTAAGACAGTTATTACAGACGCAACGGAGCAACAAATAGTCTCGGAGCTAAGATCTCTACAGATCTTTGGAAAGTGTACAAATCTGACAATTTCGCACTCAACTTAGCGATACATAAGATAGCCAAGAATATCTTGGTCTTGGGCTGGACAACTGGCACACTGATGGTTAGCTCAATGGCAATGTCTAGAATATAACTTGAGGTAATTGTTTTTATGGCTATTTACCTAAATACGCCAATTACCAATCTTTTAAATGTCAGAAGCCCCAGCGAAATGTATTTATGAAAAACAGAAAACAAAAACAAAAAAAAAACACGTTTTAATTTCATCTTCAGTCATGTCAATGCTGACATAGAAACAGCAGCCAAACCAACCAAAGTGGCAGAACGCAGCTGGTGCCATCCTAATGGCTTAATACGCAAATGCTACTCTTGGCCAAAGCGGAGGCGATCCGAGCCAAGATGATTCGTGGCTCTGTGGGCGGCCACACGGCGCATGCGTAACATTGCACTCGTTCGACAAAGTCCACTCGCATCGCATCGGATCGGATGGGAGCTTGGGACTTGCTTGGCACTTGCACAATTTCTACGGTCAACCACTTTTAGCGGCTTAAATGTCAACTGGCATCAACAGAGACAGCAAAGCCGGAGATAGCTCTTGGTCGCAGATCCGACAATCTTTAAAATGTAAAATGCAAATAGATTGGAATTGGAATCGAGCTGCAGTCGGAGCTTTAGCAATTTATTTGCCTGCTTCCCTGGCTGTTTGTGTTGCTCTTCTGCCATGTTGCAGATACTCTTTCCTTTGCGAAACTCTTGTCTTGTCTTGTCTATGTCTTGTTTGTCTTCACACCGAGGGACACTTGTTTTTTGGACACTTTTTGCACACAAAATATTATTGTTTGTTTTAGGACGGATTCAATTGAAACTAGGTTGAGTGGCTTTACCATGGTGTACACTTTTGGACAGCTGCTATAGACTCAAACTGGAGGTTTGCTGATTTATTAATCCCGATTTCGTTAGGTAATCCTTTTCGTGCGTAATCCTTGGCGGAATGGCTAAGAAGACGACGCGACCGATCGTATCAAAATTCAATGGTCAATTGAATTTGATCGATGCCCAGCTAAGTTGGTTTAACTTCTAGGTCGAGTGTGGAATACCAACTAAAGCATCAAAACTTGTAGATTTTCTATATATACTCGGACCCGCCATCTGCCCGAAAAGCAACGCCGCAACGCCACCGTCGACAGAGGCAGCGACAGAGGCAGAGGCATCTTCTTCACTTGGGCGACAGCTGTTAACACTCGCCCCGGACCGCAGCAGCCGCCATAGCCGCCGCAGCAGCAGCGGCACCACCAGTGGCAGCAACAGCAGAAGTGGAGAAGAAGGCAGCGGTCGAAACCGAAAGCGGCTAAGATGAAGATGCGGCGCTCTCTGCCAGCGCCGTCGCGACGTCTGCCGAGGCTGACCAGGCGGTTAACCAGTCCCAGACCTGCCGCTGCTGTCGCTTCTGCTGTCTCTGCTTGATATGTTTGGGAGTTAACAGACGGCTAACATCAGTTAGCCAAAATTCGAGTAAGCCCTAAAGCAGCAATTATAACAAACCTGATGCGGCAGCAGTAGCAGAAGCACCAGATACTTACTTGTACTACCGCATGCTTAACTTGGCCAATTTGCTGTTGGCTTTACTGTTTAGCTGCCTTTGATTCGGGCAAACACACTATGCAGATGCTTTTTGGTCAGTTTTTGCCAAAATTCCAACTTTAGGTAAAGAGCGAACGGGAGGGTTTCAGTAATCAAATTTCATTGAGATTTTGTCATAAGAGCAGATTTTGGGTACAGTGAGAGATCTCTAAAAGAAACAAGTAGATTGGTATAGATTTTGGCATTCACAAGCTTATACATATGTACAGCCAAAGCTCTATAAAGCAAAACGGACCATATATATACAGTACAGTGTACTCATACCAGATTTCTGAATATTTTGGTTATATATTGGATTAAGAGACGCTTGCAAATACCAGTGAAAGCTGTCTACAGCAAATCGAACTACCAGAAAAGTAAATCGGTGAGTGCAATCCACTCTTCGAGGGCTATCACTGTACCATCGAGTGTTAAACATTTTGTCATGCAGCGTTTAATTTTGTAAACGGCTTAGATGCAAAATGCCCAGCATGAGCTTCGAGCAGAGACGAAAAATTTCATCAATTTCATCAATCGACTGTCAGTTGCGCCGAGTCAAGGCTCCCATCGGAGCTTGCCAAGGCAAATAGTATAGTATACTCGTAGTAGAGCTGAGAAATGTGAGAAGATCAGGCGTTGGCTAATGGCAATTACCCCGTCCGGACTTGGGCTTAGGCCTACATGCAGTTTCGCCCGGGGAACATGAACCGGTTGACTTCGCGCCCGATGTTGGGTGCGTGCGTCTGGGGGTCAGCAGATGGAGTTGAATGTTAAGGTAGGCACCGCCATCTCTGACTCGCATAACCGAATGACCTTTAGACGCACACACATCTCGGAGAATCTCATCAGAGATCGCCCCTCGAAGAAGCCCCCAACTCCAAAAAAACTGCATCTGAGGCGGAGGCTGGGACTGGGGCTGCGGCTGATCATTCTTCTGCCGCTCAGCGATTGACACCGAAACGAGTTTCAGTCAGAGTTTGTCATCGCCTGCAGTTTTGCTGTATTTTGTTTATGCTTAATAACTAGAATTTATTAATTTTCGAGCTCATGAAAAGCAGTCACGCCGAACATTTGGATTTTAATGAACCAATCAGCCAGACGCCCACTGTTGTGAGCCTCCTCCTCCAGTAGCCCCTGAAGATGGCTGGACTCTTTTGGCCAGAGCCAGTGCCAGTGCGTGGCCGGCCATTCATGGGCGGTCTGTGGTAGAGATCATCGCGTAATTAGTCGACCCAGACGAGACTTCGAGACTTGAGGAAGTCACCCTCTAAGTGGACAAAGACGGCCGTCAGGCGGTAATTAATTCTCGGCTGTAATTGCATAAGCAGTGAGAAACCTCCAGCTGGCCAACAATTCGGGTCATAACTTGCTTTGCACATCTCCAACTCCTCCTCGTCACCTCCGGAGAGGCAATGACACTTGGCGACGACTGCTGACATTTCAAATTTGTCATTGCGGGAAATTCAAGTGATTTTTTTCTTCTCTATTTGTGCTGAAAACTTCTCGAATACCGGCTGGAGGAAAAGCCTTTTTGTGTCAAATCATCGGTCGTTGCGACAGTCGATTATACGTTGGTATTCCATGCCGGCGATGAGAATTCGTTGCCTCGGATTTTGGTCTCCATCGAAGGACAATCCAGCTCGAAATTACGAAACAACGCCACTGTCAAATCCAACTCAACATGTCCCTGACATGTGCCCGTCTAACCAGATTCTAAACATGATGTTTTAGCCCCTCCTCCTCTTTTTTCTATAAGAGAATTAGCAACTTTTAAAATTAAATAGAAGCTTATGTTTATTTTGGGTGTTTGCTGCTTGGGCGGCTTTTGTCTTGGGTGCGGAAATCATGAATATGAAATGTCGATTCGGTTTCAGTTTTATCAACCAGATCTCGACTCCCAGTTATTTCCGATGGGTGTTAGACTTAACACAAAGATGTTTCATCAGAGATTATTTGAAACTGCTTTGACTAGTAAGCTCATCCATTCCTAATTCATCCAGGAAGGAAGCTCTGAGAGGGCTTTCTAAAAACTTTAAAGACCTGTAACAGCAAAGAACAGGGAATAGATAGGCCCGCTTTCTTCAGTTGAGGAGCTCATCTGAAAAAAGTTCATTGCCTATTCCCTATTTGATTTCATTTACCAAGTCATTTGAAATGAGTGCTAAACTCAATGAGATCTTAAAAGACTGTCATGGAACTCTTAATTTGAAGACATTCTATAGCCATTCAGGTAGAAGTACGCCGAGCTTATCTAATCCCAGTGCAAATTAAATACCCTCACGCACAGGCCATTAAAATTGAAATCAAGTCTCTTGGCAACGAGTTCCGACAATTCGAGCCTAATGAAAAGTGTTCAGCGAAGAACGATAGGAAAGAGTCTCCACTGAATATTTATAAGAGGCCTCTTGCCCCGCGAAAGACATACGCATTGTACGAGTAGGATGGATGAGACTGAGATCGAGACCGATCTGAGACAAAGTCTCAGAGTGCGTGGTTATTCAAATTTGGCGGATCTAAGCGGCGGGAATCGTATAAATTTACGAGTCAAATGTCACGTCACCTGCGTCAGCATATGGCCAAGAACAAGCGCCGCAACATCGTTAATTGTGCTTATGATTTATGCAAATGTATCCCTATACATAAGGCATTTGTCCGCGTCTCAGCGGCGGATTCTATACGGCTCAACCTCAACTCAAGGCGGTCCATATTGTCTTCTGCTCAAGATTTATATTTATGTAAATCCGGCATCCAAACAAACACCCAACCAAACTAACTAGTTTCCCCATTTTGCTTGTCTAGTTTTTGTTTGTGACTACGAAAATGGCTTGGATCTTTGGTGTAGGAAGTTGAAATGGAAGGTTCTGGCTGAATTTTAGATGAACTTCAGAGATTGAAAAGGAAAGTTTTGGGCGGGAGGACGTGGGAATTTTTTGATGGAAAGAGAAAGAATTTCTTTATGCGATAATACTATTTGAAAAAGATCAGTACTTCATTGAATTGTAAAGGGAATTATTCAGAAACCAAAACATGAATAGAAGAAGAATTTAATTAGAACATAAATGAAATCCACTATTTATTGGTTGCATATAATTTTATAATTTTTAGTTTATTGTCAATATATTTATGTATGCATGATGATGTAATCCTCTTTAAAAGTGAATCGTAATAAATATGAATAATATTTCATAAAAGAAGTCAACGAACTTGTTGTATTATACTTCGTTCTTTCATTCATAGGAAGTTTATCTCAAGTTTGACAGATTGAATAGGAAACCCCCAAGGACTCATCCAAGCCTTGACACGACCAATAAATTCCCCATTGGGTTTGTATTTAATGCACTTAAGGATAAATCTTAGAATGAACATTTAAAGACGCTTCATTAAGTCAAATAAAAGTTATTTATCGAGGGCAAAATCTTTAAGATAAGCCGATAAAATTGTTATAAATTGTTTTAACAACTGTCCGCTCAAATTTGCTCGATCAATATCAATAACAGTTAGCTCTGATACTGATACAGAACCCGACGATGATAATTTATGAATATTAAAATGTTTTAATAAGTGCTTACACCCAGCCGCTGTCGATCGTATAAACAATTGGCTAACGGTATTTCGTTAATGGATATTCCGATTCGATGAATAAATACCATTCGCAATTCGCGTATATCTGAGAAATGTACCCGAATCAAAAACCTGCAGTGGATCGGATACGCTCAATTCCAAATTAAAGGCGGGCCACCGAAGTAAACGTGTTTTTCCCCGCCCGAGAGACACCGAAACAACCAAAAATATTAATAAGCCTTATCAAGGACACCGGCAGGCGAGCGTTAACCAGTTTGCTTCGTTTTTTTTTTTGCTAGCAATTTATGGGCCACGATTGCGGGCCATTGCCATTGGCATCCTTGCCGCGTTAAATGAGACACCCGAACGATTTTGGGGGAATCGCTGAGGGTCACACTCACACCGCTGAAAACTGGGGGACAGGTGGGGGCAAACCTGTTCCCCAGAAGAATCTGCTGTGTGGTGCGTCGAGCCATTACATAACCGAGTGACCCTTGAAAGTTTAACAAACTTGCTTGGCCTTTCAAAGCGAAAGTTTTCGGGTGTTTCATCTTATCCAGAATCTATAAGATGCCAACAGATTCACCATTAATAAAGCTTCGATAATTGTCCGACCAGCATATAGTTTGGATGACATTGCTGGCAGTTGGAGATCAAGAACGAAATTGAACCAATTATTCACTTAAGACGACAGCGACACCAAACAGCACACAACATCTCGAGACTTGGGTCAAAACGGAAGGTGCCCCAAAATGGAACTTGAGCCGAGACTCTTGACTTGATTAATGGCCATCTCGAGAGTGCACTTCACCTCTGCACCTCTGCCAGCTTGTGAATTAGCCCACTTAAGGCGAAGAAATAACTAAAACAAAAAAGATACTTTTTATGTGAGACTGAAACAATCTTGAAAAAAAAAAAACAACAAATAAAGTCAGAAATTGGAGCATCTCAACTCGATCCACACGCGTCGCTCGGTCACAAGGCTGATGGGCCGACTTTTAAGTTAAAATTGAATTCAAAATAAAATACATACAAATTAGATACATATAAAAATATACGAAATGGAGCTACAGATCAGACTTTAAGCCAAAGATGGGGCTGTATAAATTCTACACGGATTGGGCAAAAAAAAAAGGAAAAAAACACAAATCGAAAATTAATTTCGAATAAAAATCATTTGTTTTGGACTGGACTGGGAACTGTGGCTACCAACTGGTTATATCGCCTCATTTCAATAGCCAACTGGTTCGTTGGTCCAGCACATAATATATAGCCACTTACTTATTCGAGCATCTTGTAGGCCGACCACCACATTGACAGCGACAATTCTATGCCCGAAAATCTCGGATCCGAAAATTAAAATTAGAATGCAAATTTCCCAGTCCTGTTTCTTTTATTCATGTTTACCCCTTGATATATGTAAAGGGGAAGTGAAGGATATCCACTCGGGTATTTGATTCACATCAAGTCAAAAGAAGGAAGACTCCAAGAGGAAGGCTCCAATGTTCATCGTTAGGTACAATTATCCACCAGTTCAAGAAGAGTATTACTCTCTTCGAGCTAAGGTTGTCAATCCCATTTCATGTCTTCCAAAAAGAAGCTTCATGAGGTAAAAGAAACTGAGGCACTTGCCAGACCCGATATAAACATTTATTTGTTATTTATCGATGTCTGGAGATGCGGTGGCCTGTGAAGAGTCTGATCTTAGCAGCGTGCGATGCGAACACAATTCTGCACTGGCAGTGGCACCCCACAAGCCACTAGTTCATTTTTACCAGTGAGCCATAAATTTCAGTTGTGGCGTTTTTGATTTGTTGTCTGAGGTCCCAGACCACACATCCAACCATTCCCAGAAGAGCCGACACGGTAAGGTGTCTGCGCTGGCTTCCGCATTTCTTGGCCATGTTTCTTTTTTGAGAAGGCAGAGAAGGCAACAAGTTCAGACAGACACCCTGGTGAGGTGGGCTGAGTATGATTCCCCCACCCAAAAAGTAGGCTATATGGCACCACAATCGCATCAACCATGGGATCCTTGCCCCAATGTCTTGGCATTAACTCGACTTGACACCACATCTCAGCCACTTATCGCCAATTTAATTGGATTATGCAATCCGAAGACGTCAATCAGTTTGAAGTCCCCTCGCACCCTCCCGGTGGGGCTTCTTCCCAGCTCGAAGGTTAGTTGGACCAGTTTTCTAATGAATTTCAGATAAAGCCACATCTAGCTCGGGTCTGAGCCACAATGAACGCCTAAGTATTTATTAGCTTTAATTTGAATTTTCATATAAAATAAAAAACGGCGAACAAAACTCGTTGGACTCTATCGCTCTGCCCCTGCCTCTGCCTCTGCATGGTATCTATGTATCTCCATTTAGACATAGATGCTTCTATCCAAAAACATCAAGCAACAACAAACAGCCAAAGCAGAAGCAGCAACAACACCGCCAAACAAAATCAAGTTCACCTCGAGTGTATTAAATTTGTATAAAATTCATCAGTTAGCAGATACCTCAGCTGGTAATACAAGATTCGTAACCACAAAATTGTCTGTGGCTATACGTATCTAACTATCTCTATCTCTCTCTCTTCTGTGTATGGGTGCATGGGTATTATGCAAAACAGAGGAAGCAACATACATATATGTAAGTATGTACATATCTCCATATACTGACATCTATGTGTATGCGTGCGAGTATATTGTCTGAAAGATAATCGTATTTGTGTCTGCCTGGGCATCGATCGATTAGCATTTTAGTTGCTGCCTTAACGATATTCCATCATGGGTGCCATTCATCGATCCTCTCAGCATGCACTTCTGCTTGGCTAAACTATATTTTTATGTGGAATCGATTAACTTAAGCCATACATCACACGCTTGTTCCATCCATTCGATATGCCCGATTCAAGGCCCTCCCGCTGAGAGCAAAACAAGAAGCGGCATCATCCAAAACACACAGCTATTGATGGACCCATTCGTTGGTCGCTCTTAACAGATCATTGATATGATCTGATTCAATTGCTACAATATTAATCGTGTAATATTTCAATTACGATAAAGATTTAAAATGATTTGGATATAGATCTTAACGCCTGTTGTCATTAGATAGTGTTTCAAAAAACCAATCAATTAAAAATGATTTAAAATATACTTCTTGTAAGTTTTTCTGTGAAAAAACGAACATGAAATCGTTGTATTCGCTTATTCAATGATCAAATAATACCCAAACCTAACCAAACCTGATCCTTAAGTATTCAAACTAGAAGCCAGTAACAAAAATATTTCAGATCCAGTTAAATTCATTAGGAAAAAATGTTTAACACAAGTTACCCCCCGCCCCAGCCACCGTAAACAGCGTCATTTAATCGATATATCCATCGATTGTCGTCGTACAGTTTCGTTTGCGATCATCGTCATAAATTAGTCTGCATATTAAGCGGCATTTATAGAGCTATTGGAATTGCCATTCGCAGGAAGTTCACTTGTCCGACATCTGGTTGGCCGTTTAGAAAAATGTGCAATTTTTTAGCCAAAATTTATAGCGCAAGGAACCAGCAGAACATATATTTTAGGACCCAGACACGAACCACTGATCATGTTCGAGCATTTATGCTAATTAAGATTCTGGTTCTCCTCCGATTTATGGCTAAAATATTTAAGTAAAAGTGTGCTGGCTGGGCTCTAAACTTAGCATCAATTAATGGACGCGAACTTTGATATTTGGGATGCCAAAAGATGGGACACAGAGAGAATCATAATTTACTAAACGTATCATTTATTATATAAGATCGCTTTCGACATCGTTGTGTTCTCAATTAACTTAACATCGAAGGCAACACAGCCAGGCGCGTTGCTCCGATTCTTAGGATATTGTGTCAGACTAAGAACTAACTAAGAACTGAGTCTAGGTATAGGATTCTACATAGAGCTATTAATTCATAATTCATGTTTTCAGGCACTCAGATTACTCACTAACAATAGATCATCCACTCGTTCAGGCAAAAAAAAAAATGTAGACTATAATGGTAAATTGGTTACATATCAAGTGCTTAGACTATGTGTAGACCAGTGCTGATCTACTCCAGTTACTCCTCCTCTACTTTCGTTTCCAGATGGGTAATGACAACGGAATTTTATCGACTTACGCTAAGGAACTAGATCGTAGAACTATATCTAGGAATGCTCTGCTCTTTCACTATGTACAGTTCGGAACTAGAAGATACACTTTGCATATGGGCATAATTCGTTATTCGTAGCTTATCGATAGGTCTGTGCTTCAGATGCAATACTCGTACAGCTTACAGATACAGATACGTTTCTTTTGGATGCAACAAGTCTTTTTAAATGTGAATGCTTCGTTTTCTCCTCCTCTCCATGCGCTCCTTGCGCTTCCGTCCTTCGGTTCACAGTTCCGTGGAATACTCTTCTGGATTGACGTTGAACTTCCGCCAGCAAATGTGATCCCCGGCCGCGGCGGATGTCGGCGGTGGCAGCTTGCCGTTTACATTGACCACTGAGCTGGCCGACCGCTTGATATGGACTCTGGGCGGTGGTGGCGGCTGGCTGGGTACTAGGCAGCCCGTGGAACGGCCCAGCGGATTCCTGGACATGGCCAAGGCCGAGTTGTTGATGGTCTTGCCGTTCCCGTATGTGATGGATTCGTTGGAGGGCGAGATCTCGATGCGGGTGGCGTGGCCGGAGCCGGTGCCTCCATCGGATAGGCGCCGGATGTAGACTACCTCGCGGTGCTTCTCCACTGTGGTACCCCCCGCCGGTGTCGATGGAGGCAGCCGTGTCAGGGTCTGGGGCTGGGCCGTCTGGCGCATCCGCTGAGAGTACCTCATCAGCTTGGCATCATTGGCTTGGAATGGCACATACTGCTGTTGCGTGATGCCCGGAAACTTGTCCACGCTGATGTCCTCCTCGATGGCTGAGTCCCCGAACATGGAGCCGCTGTAGTTGGGCGAACTGTTGCCCGGGGTGGAGGATTTCCAGTGGGGCTGGTGCATCGGTTTCTGCGTCTGTCCGCCGTTCTGGACGCCGTATTTCTGGGCACCCGAGTACTGCCCTTTTTTGATGGAATGCGTGTAGTCGCGAGTGCCGCGTCGGCGCAGGGTGAAGTCCCGCCGGCCCGTGTCCTGGCAGACAGAGCGCCATTGCTTCCATGAGTGACGGGCCAGGGGATCTGCGGGACCCCACTCCTTGGCCGGCTTGGAGGCTTCACAGATCATGCCGAAGAAGTTGTACTCCACCTGGCGGAAGATCTGGATGCAGGCAATGATGAGGATCACGGCCAGGACGAACAGTATGGGAGCCCAGCGCGGCAGGTACTCCGCCAGCAGATCGTACTGGTCGTCGTCGGCACACCACCAGACGAGGATGCCCGTGAGAACGGCCGGACATGTGACCCAAAGAAACATCCAGACCTTGAAGATGGGCCGACCGATGGAGAACTCCAGGTCGGTGTAGATGTTCTTGGCTCCGTAGATCCAAGTTATGGCAATCAGCTCGAAGACCAGGGCCGTCACAACCATGGTGCCCACCAGGCGCGAGTCCAGCACCCGAGCTATGATAAACTTGGGCGCCGCAAAGGACATGACGGCCACGACGAGAGCGATCAGGCAGATGACGTAATTTGGACGACGCGGCACCAGGCGCGTCGACGTGTACACGGCCACGGTGATGGACACCATGGCCGAAAGGATTATTAGGGCGTAGATCAGGGCGGGCACAAGGTGCTGTAGAAGATCGCTTTCCCCCGCCTTAGAGCCATTCAGCACACGATCGTAGATGGCTGTCAGCGGCTTGAGCTCCTCCATTATCTGGTAACCGTTTGCGGATAGATCGAACTGCACCATGAACAGTGTCACGGCAATGGCATTGATCAGCAGATTGAAGCAGAGGTACACCACGGAGGTCCGCACGGCGTCCCCTTTGTACAGGAACTTGCCCGTGATCATGGGCAGGGCGCCAAAGCCGCAGTTGAGCGAGAAGAGGACCTGCATCAGGGCGTTGAACCAGATGTTGCTCTCGAGAAGCAGAGTGGGGTCGAAGCCCCATAGCTCTGGGAAGTAGTGGCGGCTAAAGGAGTTGCGCACCTCCCATCCGGTGAGGGCGCAGAGCAGGACCAATCCACTTAGGCCATAGACGAACAGACTGCGACGCAGTATCTTGGCATTGTGGGTGCTACGATATAGAAGGTGTGAGGAGGGAAAACAAAGAGATATTCGATCATAATACTCACCACAGCATTACCACAATCCAGAGACCAATCAGGCCTGCTGCCAGTAGTCCAAAGTACAAGGGATTACGCCAGAAGGGCGTCAGGAAGGTCAGCTGCAGGCACTCCTGTCCGCTGGTCCCTGTCACCAGATACCCATTCTGCAAGATTCCAATTATACATTAGTATGACTTCCATTGAAATTTCTTTAGTTTATTCGCACCATGCTCAGCTTGACGGGTCCGGCACACTCTCTGAATGGCAACGCATTGGAGGCGAACATCCCGATGTAGGCCAATGCCAGCACGGCCTGCAGGGACACCCATATGGCGGACACCCACGAGGCGAAGCGACTCACGATGCAGGCTCCTAAAAGCAGAGATCAGAATTCGTTATATGTATGTATATTGTACAAATACATTTACGCCTACAGAATAACATTTCCGTCGCTTTGTTAAACAGCGAAAGAGTAGGTATCATTTGTATTTTAATTAAATTACTTTTCTGTCATTTAAATGGCAGAGGCAAAATCGCCTCCAAGTGAAAACTTGTTGTCAAAGGTGTCGTCGTGTCCGTCCATAAAAATAAACGAGATTATTTTATATTTACGTTTACATTTATAACGTATTCTGCGGAGAGGAAATAACTATTCTCCAAACCAGACCGATTTGACCTTAAAAACGCACCGAAAGCTGTTAATATATTGACCACACATCAGATTGAGTTCCTAGGCCCATAAAGGTGGCATTGAATGTTGTTCAAAGGCATAAAATGATCATTCGAAAATATCTATAAACTATTGAAATGAGCTTTTTTCTCACTCCTTTGGCGGCAACTGTATTTTCTTTGACTTCAAATGGAGTTAATTATGCAATCGTTCATTTCTTCATATTCCTATTCATATTCGTTTTCTCTCTCTTCGTTTGTCAATTCCGTTATTTGCCAATACCGTTTGGCATTGCCTGGCAGTGCATCTCTGCCTGGCAATGGCTATGGAAATATGTAACGTAAATGCGAAAGAGCTAAAAGAGGATGCCATAATTGATTCAGTTCTATGTTCACGCACACCCTTATTCACATTCATTATAATACTTCAATGAAAGAATATCATTCATACAATCACTCACAAATTCACATTGCTCCGAATATAGGTTAGCCACTAAAATCTCTCTTACACCCTGCCACTAACTATCCGGTAGAATAAGAGAGATAGAGTTACCCTCTCGGGGGCTAGAACCAAAAAAAAAAAAGGGCGATACAACGCTGGCATTCCTACAGCCACATAGCGCATGTACGTGTTGCTTCTGTTTATTATATATTACTGAGGTCTTTTTCGAAGGTGTTGTGTCGTAATTTGCAGTTGTCGTTTTTGCTCTTTGCCTTTATAGGGGTTGTTGCTCATATTGCTCATATTTTTGAATTCGTTTGTTTCTCGTTACAATTGTTTTTGGTTTATACTTTTGTTCATTTAGAATTTGCCTTAAACATCTCTATGGTTATTTTTGTGGACGCACCTCATCCACGCCAGCGTCCGGGGTTATGGTCCGGTCCGAGACGGTTGTGCCTATCCTGTCCAGCCGGACTCGGACCGTACCGCAGTGCCACCGCCGGCCGTTCCCAGCGCGCAAGCCCCTTAGGGCAGAGGGCGACGAGGGGGCGCCGCTCACGAGAACGTGCTGCTTGTGCTTTACCATCTGATGTACTGATGGACCGTATTGGCCATTGGCCATTGGCCGTGTTCGAAGTCGGCCTTGGCCTGACCCGGAGGAGCTGGTGCTACCGATGCCCGTCTACCCACTGATGGCTGGGTCGGGGACGGAGAGGAGGCGGTTCCGTGTGGCACGGGTCTGTGGCGGGGACTTGGCGCGTCGGCGATTACACGAACGGGACACACACACCAATGCATTTTGAAGTTTTTATATTTTTTTGTACGATTTTTTTCAGAGTTTTTGCAGTTGTCCTGATAACACACGATGATGAACATACATTATCTACTAGGTCACATTTAGGTTAGTCTTCTTTTTTTAGTGTATTTTTTATGTATTCTTTTTTAGTTTTTTTGTTCGCATTGATATACTTTGGTCTGATATTCCTCCTTTGTCATTGCCAAATCCTCTATGTTCGTGATTTAATGTTAGACTTTTGGTGTTTTTTTGGTTTCCTTCTGTTCTTCTTCTTTTTGTTTTTGCTTGTTTGCTTGTTGCTTATTAAGTGGCTCCTTGTGCTTTTGCCCTTGCACTGGCTCCTCCATCCCCAACCCCCACCGGCAAATGCCACAGGGTGTGTGTCAGGAGGAGCCTGCTCCGGCTTTGTGTTTGCTCAGAGAGCGGGAGGAGAGAGAGTGAAGAGATGACGAAAGTGTTGCAATCGTAACTTCGGCTACCAACGGACACAATTCGAGAGAATGTGGATTGACGGGCTGTGTCCAACCGTCTTTTGCTGCAGAATGCTCGACCGCCCAGTAGCAGTCCTCCGGATCCGGGTATTTATGCGGCAACTTGCGGAATTTAAGCTTGGGAATTACAAGCCCGTGCAAGGCAAGTGCATCGCATTCACATTCGCATCTGCAGCTTTTGCCAAAGCTTTCCAACGTCCTGCACATGCACACGCGCAGCTTAAAGTTATAACGCGGGGGTTGCATGCCGCCTAAAAGTATGCAACAACAAGTGCCACCTGTTGTGTTGTGTTGTGTCGTGTTTGAATTACCTTTGAATATGGGCGAGGCGCGCCAAGTGTGCGCCGCCCCCTGTCCCAGAAACTGACCCACAGATATCTCCAGCAGCATCATGGGCAGGCCGACTAGAAAGAGCAAAACCACATACGGCACCAGATACGCCGATCCATAGCGGTCCAGCTCGCGTGGGAAGCGCACCACATTCGCGAAGCTCACGTTGAGGCACAGGCAGAGCACAAGGCCACGGAAAACGGAGCATTTGGTCTAGAATGGAGTGGGAGAGGTGAAAATATTGGATTAATAAATGCATTGAATATAATTTGATATAAATTGATATATATGACACATATTCTTCCTGCATTCAACATTTTTCCTCTAATTAATTGTTGCTCTTAAGATGGAATCTTCCTTGTGCCCACATATAAGCCACATATAATTAAATATAAGCCTTCAGTGTACAGACAGTCAAATTTATGTATTCCTATTTGCTAAAAATGCACATTACTTCTCCATATTGATTTTAATGTTCTATAGCACCAATTCTGGAGGTGGATATCCAACGCCCAACGATTCTCAAACATTTGACAACATCCTTAATATTTTCTTTCACTTAAATTGTCTATGCATGAGAAATCTTTATATCAAAAAAGCACAGAATGCGGTTCTTTCAAACTAATTGGAAGTAGCATTCTTTTCTTAAAAGCCGTGTAATTGGATATATAGCCATCTCTTGTATTATATTTCACTTTGTCTAGAGTTGGACGATAACAAATTATTTGGAAAGAAAGCAACAGTTCACATGAACTTCATACTAAATATTTGTCTGCCCGAAAGTTTGCTCAGTTGCTGGGCAAACACGAAACACGAAATGACAAATTGCTGATGGCATATGCAAACTCATTTGAGTTTGAGTTTTTCTTTTTATTTTCTGCAGGAAAACGGTAGCAACAGCAGCCGTCACAGCCCAGAGTTTCTGTTTGTCGCATCCGCCGGCTGTTATTCCGCTCGAATCAGACAAAAAAAAAACTGAAATAAACAAAAAGATACACCTACAGTGGCGCTGTCATTTCCGGCACTTCCGCTTTCGACTTGTATAATTCCGCTATGGTTTGCTTTATTTTCATAAATTACACAATTTCTTTTTTCTGTTTATTTGTCTTACGGCTCATATTCCTCGAATTTCCCCACTCCAAATCGGGGTACCTGTGACTTAGTTCTTTGTGTTTGCTTTACTCTCGCAACACACACACACTGCCACACAGTGAGCTGCAAAAGAAAGTACCCCGGCCAGCCCAGACCAGGCCAGCAAAGGGAGATCTTATTAAGGGGAGACCGAATTCGTTCACGGCTCTAATAAGTCATCTGCAAAATGTACAGCATAAGCCCATTAGATGTGCGCTCGCAAAAAAGATAGACAGCAAGCAAATAGCAAACTAACAACAGTCGACACTTTGTCTACTTTTTGAGAGTAGAGTAGAGAGTAGAGAGAGTACCCTGTAGAACTTTTTAGCTCCGGCGGAAATAGTAAAACATTGCACTCATGAACTCTGGATTGTATATTGTCAAGCCCGAAAAGAGTCGTTTTAGTGGAAGGTCTGCTATATAATGATACCCCGTTAGTGGGCCGAATGAGTATAGTAGATACTGCAATAACTAACTCAGTTTTTAATCCTTTTCCTACTCCTAGACTACAAACAATTTTCTAGCTATCGCACTAATTTATAGCTTATGAAGATTAAATTGCGGTAAAAATAGGTCCAATCAATCTACGGCTCATGGATCCTTTCGGCTTCTCCCCGATCAAGTCATGCAAAACTGGACCTCCCACCCTCTCATTATACCTTTGTAGCCTTTAAAGAGTGCAGGGTATATCAAAGAGCTTGCCAGGCAAGCGCTATTAAGTGAAATTCATTCAAGAGAGAGGAGGAAGCAGGCAGCAAAGAGGTGATCTGTTAGACAAACGAACTGCCAACAGCAGAGGCAAAGCATGAGCCACAGCATCAGCCACAGCATCAGCCACAGCAAGCGCTAACAACGTGACGCCCAAGTAAGCGCAGTTAATAAAGCGAAAACCGCACAGTGAACAAAAAAAACACACACAGAAAAATAAAACTACAAAAAATAAAAGAGCGCCCAGCGAAGCCGAGCCAAACGGCGTTTGAAGTTTATGAGCGTGCAGAGATGACGAGCATTACGGGGGCACATCGCATATACATATCATATGCCATATCATGCATGATGAACCGACACCCCACAACAACCCAACACCCAAACAGCTGCTGCTGCTGGGCCCCCTTCCTTTCTTCCCGCAGCACTTACTTTGCGATAGTATCGGAAGGGCACATCCTCGTGCACCACGTACAGATAGTCGGCTAAATACTTTGTGGTTGGTATCTCCATCTTCGGACAGATCTTGTATTGCTTGTAGGGGCAGCAGAATTTTTCATTTTCATGCATTTGTTGGTTGTTGCATACAAAATATACTTTTGTAATATTGTTGGAAACTTCTTTTCTGTGCTTACAATAATAACAATTTTTTCTTTTATTTTTAAGGTTTATCGCAAGGTTTGCTTGGATTTCGAAAATCTAAGGGGTTTCAAAAAAATAAAAACAAAACAAAACAAAACAAACAAAAAACAGATTATTTACGCGGGACTTGATTAAATGTGGATCAATATTTTATAGAATCAAAGTTGATCTTCCGGTCGAATTGGTTTCTTCTATTAGAGAATTGATTTGATTTTTGTTTTTTTTTATTGTTAAAGCCTCGACTTTTAACATTTTTAAGCTGGTTTGTTTTGTGTCAAGAAAATATAAATATTTTCATGCATGTGGAACAAGTTATCACGTGACGAAAAAAAAACAAAAAAAAACGAAGGCAACGAATGCGCAGACTTTTAAAATAAATTGGCAACACCTTCATACTGGTAGAGCCTGGCCCTGAACCGCTTATTGAATGTCTCTCTCTCTCTCACTCGTTTTGTATTTTATTTCTGATATTATATTTTTGTATTATCTCTGTAGCTGGTGCCTTTGTTTTCTTTTATCGATTTCGCACGAATCGCTAGCGCATTTTCGAGTATCAATGACACTTCTTCAAGGGAGAAAACCCTCTCGAATGCCTTTGCTGTTGTTATCGCCGATTGATTGCACAAAATCGATCACATTTCAGATATCGATTCACACTTTACACTTTTTTTGCATTTCTCTTTGTTCTTATTTCGTTTCCATTCTCTGTTTCTGTTTCTGTTTCTGCTTGTGTTTATATTTATGTTTCTTCTGCTGCGCATCCGCTGTGCACTCATCACCGAAGCAACGCCGACGTGCGACTGCGCAGACGACAGACGAATTTGATTGGGGGGGAAAATCGACTACGCGTGATCGGGGGGAGGTCGTGGAGGGGTCGGGAGAACCAGGTGAAAGAGGGAATAGTGGGGTGCAGAGTCAGACAAAAGAGAGCCAAAAGCGAAGAGAGGAGAAACAAGTTTCCCACAAATAAGAAAACTTTTATTGGGAATCTCTCTCTCTCTCCATCTCCCCGCATGCTTTTTCCTGCATCCCAAGCGGATTTATCTTTCTTCTGTTTTTGGTGAGTTTTCATTTGGAGCACCGACACACCGACACACACTGGAATACACCGAACCTGGACAGATTTCGATGAAGGATGGAGGAGACGACCACACGGAGCGTGCGAGCGAGCGTACCTAACTGCTCTCTCATTAATGCAGAACTGACTCGAGTCCGACTCGAAGCCGGTGGCTCGGCAGTAGCGGCAGCAGCAGCAGCAGCACCAAAGCGTGGCTTTTTATGCACAGTGGCTGCGCAAAGTCGGCGCCCGAACGAGGCACACTGTCTGCTAAAACGAAACGAAGCTGGCAGATGGCATGCCTCACTGATTTTCCTTGTACATTTATTCATGCTTGCACACACTCGACACACACATGAGTTTTCTTTTAGAATTTCCCAAGATCTTGTGGCTTTTATTGAATGTTCGCCCACGCAAACTTATTGAAAGCATGGATAGAACACAAAAGAACACCAAAAGAATAGCAGATGCTGGCTGCGGCCTAATGATGCCCTCAGGTCGCGTTCCCACATCTCTCGGATGGCAATATCATCTGCATAATTAACTTGTCTTCCGCGCAGCAGCAGCAGCCCCAAGAAAGAGCAGAAACCGTCTATTAGTCGTGGGTCTTTGAGCCTGCTTCTCATACTTAAATTAAATTTCATTTTAACACGTTCTTACCCCAGAGAGAACGGGAGAAAACACAGGAGAGATACACAGTGAAGACGCAATCTCATATTTTCTAATTATTATGTAAGCATGCGAGCGAAACTGGCTCAACAAGAGGCACTGTGTACGAGTAGAACTGGGCGCATAATTAACAGCACTCACTGTACAAGTGCGCGACCGGCAAGTGGAATGAATGGCCGTTAATGGAAAATAAAAATATTAAATCTAGCTGCGATTTATATTCGGCTTCAAAGCTAGTCCCAATACCCCTAAAGCTCGTAAGAAGCGGAAATTCAAATAAAATCAGGCAGAGCTATAAACGATCGATTCGAATGGAGCTTTCCCATTGGTGGTTGGCTGGCAATGATCGCATCAAGAACTTCCCTACGTTTGGCATAAATAATTGCTAGATTTTGGCTTTTGACTGCCTGCTGACTGCTGGCTCTGTGTGTGCCTGGCATTTCCAATGAGCCCAACTAAGTGGCCGTTAAGGCTTATACAAAATATGAAATATGAAAAGCAAAAACCAAAAAAGTAAAAGCGTGGGCCGTGGAACCCAATTAAAATGTTTCTTTGGCTGAGAAACCTAACCCAAAAATACTGGGTTTCTCTGAGGCTGTTTTCTATCGAGAATTGATTTCTTGATTCACTTAGAATTGAAAGGTTTCTTTTTTTCTTGTCTGGCTGCCCAATAATTAGACACCACCTGAAATTGGAGTGTGAAAATGTCCCCACAATGGAGCTTGGTGGATGGCCACAAAAGGTGTCCGAAATAAGGCTTTTGTCTGCCAGGCCAGGCCCTGACAATCTCTCTCTCTCTCTCAGACAGACAGATCTGGGCACTAGAGCATGATAACTGGGGAGTCGTTGTCGTTGTCTGGGCATTGTTTTACGAGTACGGGTCGGGTATGATTGCGATTGCGTCTCTAGGCCCCTAATCAGAGGCAACGCAAGTGAAAGGAGAAGTCATGAAGCCGTGCAGCAGCAGCAGCAGCAGCATTGGCAGCTGTGTGAATGTGCGATATCGTTAACTTGTCAAATGGTCTCCGTTACACCCAAAACCCGGTAGCGCAGTGTAGCGTGGATTGGGCTGGCCTGGATTGGGTTTCGGCCCCTGCCCCTGCCCCTACCCCTGCCCCAGGCTATTCTGTCCACTCTCCTCCTCTGACTGCAAATCGAAATGGAATTCGAATTCTTCTGTCCACTTTCACTGAACTGCTTTCCCAATCCCAATGCCCCTCCTGGGAGGCACTTCTAATAGCCCATAATTATCGTAATATTTCCTCTCCCGATTTCCACCAATTTTGAATGCAATAAACTGTCGATGACGTCACACAATCATTGGGAGACTATGACAATTGTTCGCAGGCCTCTGGCTGTATCTTTTATTGCTTATTTTCATTTCTTTTTTATGGCTTTTGGGCGGACTGCCTGCCACTGCCAAAATTTTGCACCGAAAGTACGAGTAGCTGCACAATTTCTGTTCGTTTGTTCGGCTTTTGGTTGTTGCTGCTGTGTTTTGTTGAACTTGTTAATCAGCGAATTGGAAACAAAATAACATAAGAGATGAAGTAACTGATGCGAGCTCGCAGACATGCCCACAGAAACAGAAACAGAAACACACCCGGCACTGGCAACATGCATATGTACATAGTATCTCTTGTCTTTTTTTGGCCACTCGCCTGTGCCACACTCCACGAGGGGTTTCGATTGTGGTAAGCAAATTGCACATTCAAAAAGTCGCAAGTTAAAAGTAAAAATACACACAGAAATATGCGAATTGCTAGCAGCTAAGCTTCAGCTTCAGGCACTTGAAAGGGGCATATTTGCGCTGTGGGATTGGGACCATGAAATTGGTAAATTCGCTAACATTTAAATGCGAGCGAACTACTCACTAAACACATATAAAATTAAATGGATGGTTAAAGTTTATTGGAAGTTTTTAATTTTATTACTTTTATTGCAATTTATTGGCCAAATAAAATTTCAAGAAACATATCCAATTAAGTAATTGTTTTATATCAGGGCTTTGCAATCGAAGAAGGAAAACTCTTGTTAAGTTTATTTGTTGAGAAGAATAATCATAACTACATATGTACATATGTATATTTACATGAAAAAATATATTTTTAACTGTTAAAAATTGTTTCCAAATATTTGTATAAATTTAATTCTCATAAGTCGGTATGTTTGAATAAAATGTTTTCCTCAGAAACGAATGACTTAAGACACGAACTTAATGAAGGACAGGCCAGGTGGCGCCCCCATAAATATCAGCGGTCACTTCTTCAACTAAACCAAACGATATGCCCAAAAGTATGCAGCACTTTTCGAAATTTCCAGAGCACACCCTAAAAAAGATCTCTGCTATGGAAGCCGACAGTCTGGTTTCATAAAAAGAATAGCCGACGATAATAACTACTCTTTCACTAGTCTTGCTACATATCTTTAAGCTATAAAATATAAATAAGTACGTACATTTATTTTTAATAAGAATTGACACAGTCATGTCCATCTGTCCTTGCCTCTGTTTATATAGGAAAAAGTCCACACACAAGTGGTCTATCTGTCTGGAGTTTTACAATGTTATCTTTATGATGCGGGCAGTGTGAAAGTCTCCGAATAAATTCCTACGACATACAACTCCCATAAGTTATGAAACAAGTGTTTTTGGAAGAAAATCCGACCGGATTTCAATGAGTAGATCCTCAGAACAGGTGTGAGAATCTAAAGCATTGACTGCTGCATTGGTTTTCTTTCTCATTTTGTGTGTATGTATCTTTTAATGAATCGTATTATATTTTTTATCTTAAAAGTTGGGCATTTGTTGTTGCCTTTGCCTTTGGTTTTGTTAATTAAATTCGTTCGACTAGTGTGTTCCTAATTGAAAGCAATTAGCATCGGTTCAACCCATTTCCAGACTGCACTTGGCACTTGCACTCGCACGACCAGAGAGCCTGCCTATTCATGAATAGAACGAGTGTAAATTGCGGGGAACAGAACAATTGAAGCGATCCGAGAATCGAAAGACAATGGTCAGCCCTATCCGGTCTAGTCCGATGCGGTGCTGTTCCGAGTGCCTTACTAACCCAAATAATAGAAGACAAATGCGAGCTCCTAAACTAGTTTTATGATGGTGTTTATGAGGCAGCCGGACAGGCTGGCTGGCAACGACAGGCAATGACAGCCCAATCCGATAGACAATGAACATTGGGAAAGATGTAGAGGGAGAGAGACTTCTCCTCTGTTTCAGATATTTGAAGGTTGCGAGTGCCACGCCCTCGTCTACTGTACTGATGATGCTTCGATGCAACCCGGTTTGTGTAATCTTCATCTTGAAAACAAAACCATTCAAACACTTGAAATCAAAGATCAAATAACAAAAGACGAGAGCAAACAAAAAGCGCGAAAAAAAAAACGCATTTCCAGCCGAAATGAAATGAAGTGGAAGATGTAACAGTGCGCTCACTAAGTCAACTGCCACACGGAAGTTGCAGTGAGATATGACACACACGTAGTATCAGCCAGCGGGCCAGCCGATCTTAGAATCGATCGATTCGGGCAAACAAACAAAAATGCAAAATTCTGTTGCCACTCGAGGCACGTACAGTCTGAGCGCTCGAATTCATCTGGAATATTTTGAGCATTATTAAGCGTATGAGCGGGACTTACAGCGCGACTCGTGAGTAATCGATTAGCGGAATCACCATCTCCAGCCATTCATAAGTCAGCGCACCTGATAAGCGGTAGACTACCGACGACGACCCACCCAATCCCAGAGATTCCGAGATTATTCATCTTCATTCATGTTCAAGCCCAAATATCATTCTGCCATTCTTATTTGTTCTCAGCAAATCTCAAGGGGAAGATGATCAACATAACACTGAAAAAAGGAGTTCAACTTGAGAGATCTTTGTAGATAGCGCTTCCACATAGCCAAAGCCAAAAAACAGGTAAGACCTGAGGCCAAAATAAATGGCATACACGCGCTTCGGCATGATGAACTACTGCTTGAAACGGCTCTGATTCGATTCGCTGGAATGCAAATAACTAAAAGCATAAATTTAGGTAGCGATCATCTAAAACGTTTCTTTGAAATCGATCGCCAAAATATCAGACACTGACAATGATATTTATTATTCTAATTATACTAGAAATACTGGTTGCAATAGATTTGCCATAATACTCAAGCGAAAGGTTTGTTTTAAATGGAGATTAAATTTATGGGAATAAAATAGTATTTCCATTCTCCTCTTAGCAGAACTCTCCTCAAAGAAGTTTTAGTAGGAGTTCCTTTCATGGGAATTTCATTAGTTGCCGATCTGTTTTTGTTTCTGTTTCTAAAATTCGTTTCAAAAATTAATTATAAACCGGTAAGGAATTGGCTTCCCAACTGCTGCATTCAATGCACTCCCCAACCTGTTCAGAGTCGGCTTAGAACTGGCTCTCATATCCCAGAAATATAGTTTCTACTACGAAAATCTTCACTCCACTCCACACTCACCTGCTTGTTGGCCTCATCCTCGGCGGCTGGCAGAAGCTTGGCATTGCTGGCCGTTGTGATATTGTGCGTGGAAATGGCCGAGGCGGACACGGAGTAGTTCTTGGATACCCCGTCGTGGTGCAGATCGTGCACGTCGTGATCGTGGTAGCCGCCATGTATCTCGCTCAGCGTGTTGTTGCTGCCGCTGAGGGTGACAATGCCGCTGGAGCTGATGCGCCCCGAGGTGGCAGTGGTGCGTCCCCCGCCGCTGTCCACAACACTCGACACGGTGGAGATGCAGCTGCGCGTAGTCTGGGGCGAGGGGGTGACTGCGGCCAGCTCCGCATCGGCCTTGGCCCGTCGCATATTCAGCCAGGACATGCGGTGCGGCTGACGGCGGTCCAGAGTGGCGGAAACTGGACCCGGGGCAGCACCATTTGCATTTGGTGCTCCGCCAATGTAGACGCAGGTTCTGGAAATGGACGACTCATTGTCATGGCGTGGCAGGGTTGCCATGGCGCCGGATATCTGACGATAGATGGGCGTGCCGCCCAGGGGCTTGGTGCCACTTCCGGTGCTCCGGGCCAGACTCAACTGCTCGGCGAGGGCCTCGTCGCTGCTGCGTGGCTTATAGCTGCTGGTCATCGATTAGATCTGAAACCGAAACAAGCCCAGAAAAAAGTCAGAAAAAACGTCAGAATGGAAGGTGAGTAAAATTCGTGGAAACATCGGATCTGAATAAGTTCAAAGCCCAACTCCGGCTCTGGAGTTCACACGAAACCAACACACCAACGAAAATGAAATAAATATACAAAATATATCCGCTGTTGTGTTTTTTCAAATGAAATGATTCATATGAGAGATCTGCTTGGGGTTTTGGGCTGGTTTTTTGTTTTGACATCGGATTTGCATGCGAATCGTCAGAGAACAATGCCCATCCCCCTCCCCCTCCCCTCCCTTTTCATATATGTATGTAGTAGACAACGAAACCGTTGAACTGAAAGTGAAATGTGTGTAAAAATCTGCCACAATTCGCCGATCTGTGAAAGTGAAAGCAAAGCCCTTCTTCTTTATTATTCTATGAAATATAGATAGTCATATTATGACATATTGTTGGATCCACTTTCCTGAGATTCTTTGGCTTCTTTTTGTGTTTAACAGAAATCCGCGCAAATCACTTTTGACACTAGACTGGGAACAGGGTCTGGTCTTTCACTTGCCTGATCGTTTTTATCATTTATATGGCTGTGAAAATATCTCGAATCGAATCGAGCAGAAAGTCAACGAAACAAAGTCGTTTAATGTTTAAACATCTGTTCCAATACGAGTCGAGTCGAGTGCACACAGTGCTATCAGTGGAGTCAAGTGTTTCTGTTTCTGTTTCTGTATCGTTTTCGGTTTCACAACTTATTTTTATTAACACGAAAATTGAGTTTCGTTTCTCGTTCCTGAAATAGCGTTCGTTTAATGTTCCATTTTCATTTCCATTGAAGCTCAAACAGCAGATGCCTTAACCCACTGCCAGCCAGCCCACAAGGAAAGTATATATACACACATACATACATATGTATATTGTATTCACTGAAAATGTACATATCTCGTATCTCATGAGATATCGATTGCTGATAAGTAGCTTGTAATCTAAGCTGAACGATTGTAAGGAGTTACAGAAACTTTTAAATTGTTGAATTTATAAAGTTGTTAAATAGGTCGATATTTCTAGATAATTTCTGCTCAGTTTTAGTATCATCAATTCCCTGAATACTCGAAATATACAATTTATTCAATGTTAGAAACGTTAACTTTCTGTCCAAGTCTAAAATCTGCTTAGTTCGGGACTATTCTGTGATTTTTTTGCTGATCAAAAAAGATAAATGCGCTTATATAATTTCGTATTCTTCTCATCAACTTCCGAGAAAAGCTCTGCACCCAAAAAGCCATTCAAACCCATTTATAAACTGTAAATAAATTTGAAAAAAACACTGTATTCCCCTTAGGGGGGGACGGGTTAAGTCAGCTATCACCTTGGCAACGGGCGGAATTAAACAAATATATGCGGCTAATAAACATTAATTAAGCCAAGTGCGTAAATGTTTTCGCCGAATGCTGTTGAAAGTCAGAGCCCAACAGTTGCACAGTTGGCAACAATTGAAGCCTGATGATGACTCACTGCACTTCGATCATTGAAGTTTTTCGTTGGGTCATTATACTAATGAGCGGTGCTCGAGGAGGCATCAGAAGTCAAACAAACATCTTATCGGCCCAATGGCACACATTTATCTTTGCGAAGTCGGGAGCACCATCCACAGCCTCTTATCGTCGTTGCCGCAGAGCCGTCGTCTTCAGTGGAAATGCATATTTACCAATGATTATGCATGCTTGCATAAATGAGCAAAAAAAAAAAAAAAGGGAAAAGAGAAAGAAGCCAAAATCCACTTTGAACATGCGAGATCGAGTTCGGTGACCAGCGACCGTCCAGAAACGGACGGACGGACGTCCCAAGTCAAACTGAAAGAGGCCATATATACTCGAACCATATATCTCAATCTGCCCCGAGTACGGGTGCTTATACAAATTTTTGCGTTTATTTACTGCAGCTCCAGACCGCCCCTAAAAGCCCCGTCATTATGAGCAACAGGTGAGATCACAAAGGAGCGGGATACTCGACTAAAGTGATGCCCAGTAGTTGAAAGAGATGTTCCTCAATCCATGAAGTGAATTCTGAGAATAGTCGTTTTCGGAATACGTATATCCCCATTCGAACTCTATGAAAGCAAGTGAGTATGGAAAATGTCGAAAAACCTTCTAAAGCCTTCTTCTATAAATATTTTCATAAACGAACAGAGACAGACAAACAGACAGACCTCGCTGGAGCCGACCCAACTGATTATTTCCATAGAAATCAATGCCTTTCGTCATCGTCTGATTTTTACCCATATCTAAACAAACTCTAAGAGTAGGGAATGGTACTCGGACTCGTGTACCCTCCACAAGTGCCGGGTATCAAAATATTTGCGTGTCTTTGGCCAAATGAAGGCCCAAAAGTGGATGAAGGCAGCGGGCGGCGTGGCGTCTTCGCTTGTTTATTATTGAACGATGAACATTTTGCAAACAAATGTGGCGCCGTAATGCCAAAACGATTTGCATTTGCATGTTGCAGACACAGATACAGTAGCCGATACAGATAGAGTCTGCTGATAGTTTTGTGTCTGCAAATTAAGCAGAAAAGCCACAGACATAAGTGTTAAATCCACACAGATACATATAGAACGGAGACGGGAGCCGGGAGCCGGGAGACGGGAGACGGGACGAGGCGCTCACTCGACCGTTGGTTGGGTGGAAGACTTGGAAAGTCAGTCCAGTGAGACGGGGACGCCCCGGACCGGACCGGGCCGAGCCGAAGCGAACCAAACGGAACCCAAGGGACGCAATGGCGATGGTGTGTGCAGTGCATCAAGTTACAAGTTATTAACAGGTACATACATACATACGTACTCCCAAGAAAGTACAACAGATACACATGTAGTATCTGTACTGGCACTGGCACTGGCTCTGGCGCAGTCATTGCTTTTCTTTGTGCACTCAAATTGAACGGCGACAACTACAGCGAGGAGTCGGAGAGTAGGAAAAACTATGACACTTGATAAAGGTTCTGACGAGGGCAACAAACACCAGCAGCAGCAGCAACAACAACAGTACAAGCACCAGCAGCAGCAGTGGCAGGCAGTGGCACCACCAACTCATATTCAGCCGGGCGTAACCACCACAGCCGCTGTGGCTTTTTCCACTTCCACTTCTGACCAAAGTCAAACCGAACATTAACTTGCCATTTAGAGGAGCTGTACTCGAAAGAACCAAACCGAACCTCACAGAACCTCGCCGAGCCTCTGTTCACCTCAAAAGGCGGCTCATAACTTTTTTTAAGTAACAATACTTCGGATAATTAAGGGTTCAGTTTCCAAGGAAACATCAGCATAATTATGTTCAAAAAGAAGAGAAAAAATCCCACTCAAGATCAATAAGTTGTAAACCTCAGCATAAAAACTCTTAGAGTTAATAATCCCCAACAAGAATTCCGATAATAAAGCTAATGGTTCTCTAAAGTTCATACAGCATTTACAACTGGAATGCCATGACAACCTCTACCTTAATCTAACATCCAGATTAAAGGCAATTAAATGGCGGACTCTTATTAATCTCAGACCGACCCTCGAACACGTGGTTGACCTTTGACAGAGCGAAAGTCCAAGCAGTCCCCGTCAACCCCATTATGGCTGAACCTGAACCTGCATCCGACGGCCAGCTAGCCCCAAACAGAATGTCACAAATGGCAAACAGCAAACATCTCGCCAAAGTAATATCCATTTAAGTCCGAGCGAGGGAAAAATAAAAGGAAAAACGAACCAAAACAGCGGCACTAATTAATGTCCAACTGTGTGGCTAATTAAGAGATCATCTGATGGATACGGGCACGGGCAGACAGGCGATATGGAAAGTAGACAGTGGAAAAGCAAAGACCCAACAGCAGACAGAGATTGAAAATATCTATGAAAAGTGGCAGGGGAAAATCCCTGATAAACCTTTGATAGATGTTTCGATTTAGAAGAGATTGTTTGGATTGTATATATATACATATATCTTTATCTTTAGCACAGCATTCGAGTAATTGAAAGTCTGCGCTTGGCTTGGCTTGACTGGGCTTGGCTTGGCTTGGCTTGGCTTGGCCTGGCTTAAAAGGAAAGTAAAAACTAGATGAGTTTTTCTGTTTGTTTGCTACCGCTCTTTCCTTCCTTCCTCAACGAGTACCCGCTGCCACTAGTTTCCCCAGTTTCCCCGCTGCGATCGGGGACTCGGTTGCTGAACGAAAGTAAAAATAACAAACGCCACTCTTAATTGTGGCTCTTTTGCGTATCCATTAGATATGTACATTACTAACTATTGTACAGCCATAGTTTGTGTCTTTGCTTGACACAGTTTCTCAAAAGAGCCGTAGATTATGTAAAATTATGTGTAAATTATATTGAAACGAGCGAGTCTCGAGCGCGAGACAGAGATACAAGTAAAAAAAATCTCAGAGTACATACATATGTATGTGTATTTGTATCGCTTTGATTGCTCTTTATTGATTGTTCAATCGAATGTAATTAATGCTGTCCGCTGTGGGGACACGGACTACTGCAAATATCTCTCTCGTTGCACGCTTCACGGATTCCATTTTTCGAAACGAATCTTTCCGGCTGGCTTTTTAGCAAGTTTTTCTTTTTGTCACAGCAACAAATTGTCACACATTCGACAGCTCCATGCGAGCCCGCGTTTTCGCCATTGCCCCACTCCGAGGAGTGGTGTGGAGTGTTTTTGTGGGGCAGTCTGTTTTGCGTCTTCACACACCGCCACGAGATGTGGATAGATGGCAGATGCCCACATCTTCAAACACGTTCCGCCATTAAAGCATTGCCAATTGCATTTAGCACATTAGAGCGCTGGTAATTACATTTATCCGAAAGATCAAGGCATGGCATGGTGGACATACTTTTTATTGGACGTGTTTAGGCATGCGGCCATAACCATAAAGATTACTGCCTCTTTGACACTCTTGCCACTGGGTCAAGAGCACAAAAAATAATGTAGACGCTCTGTGGCACAGGCACAGGCACAGGCTTCGGCTTCAACCGCAAACTCGATTCAATAATTGCTACGGCTCCAACTCCAACTTCAACTACGACTCCAACTTCGAGTCAGGACTGTCTGTTTATGCAAATCATTGTAAATGCTTCATGTTGCCCTTGCTGCTCGTTAATTGCATCAGCATCAACATCGACATCGACGGGCCGCAAGTGGCTGGCAATCATAATCCATCCGTACTCAACAAATCGCTGGCTAAATGTTGGTCCCCTCTCCCACCTCTTGTTACACAATAAAACGCGACGCTTTGGGGCCTCGCACAATGGCAATTATCAGAATCATTAGCAACTGAATGGCGGAGGCTCCTCCCCATCCTCCTTCGCCCTTCGCCCCTCGAACTTTTTCGCAATTGAATCGAACAAACAAATAGACAAACTGGCAATGAAATTGGGGATGGAGATGGGGACGGAGATGGGGGGCGAAGATGGGGATGGGTATACATACATAGGTATTGGGGGGATGCTTCTAAAGCCAGACGAAAAATTAGATACACAAATATTCATGGCAGGTGTTTAAAAATAACTACCTCTGACGTAGATCGCTACACAAACAAAACAATCTCCAAAGCGAAGGTTTCATAGAAGCCCAGCAGGTGCGTGATCGGAGTTTTCCCGATTTCAATTCTCAGTTGGAACCAATTTTAATGGGATCTTTCAGTCAGAAACCTCAAATGGGGACTTGGAAAATATCCAACTAATCTACTAATGGAAATTTAAAGACCATTATGGTATTAGGTAACCACTGAACGGATCTTTAGTTATGCTTCGGAGAAGATTAAAAGTATTTTAAGCCTTAGAACCGGTTGGAAAAGGTAGCCAGGCATCATTGCCTAGGATTCCGATGAGTTAGGAACACCTTCAAATCACTCACAAAATTCTATAAAAAAACGAGGGGGAACGTTATGAGTTGCTGCGGAGACCGCAACTCTACATTTATACCCGATACGTAGCCACTGCAAATTGATTTTTTCCTTTTGGCTATAAAAATGATCCGATCTGATCCAGATTCAGCAATCTGATAGATATGGTTATTTTCTATAATTGTGCGCTTTAAGTTTTCTCGAATGTTCAATATTGTGGATGCCACGGATTTTCGTTCTTTGTGGGGCGGAAAAGGGTGGGGCGAAGTTTTAAAATATACTTGTAACAGTGACATATCACAGAAGTCCGGGTATAAATTGTCGTTGCTCTAGCTTTTGTGGTCTTTGAACACTAGGCGCTTATAGGGACGGACAGATAGACAGACAGACACGGCTCAATCGACTCGGCTATTGATGCTGATCAAGAATATATATACTTTATGGGGTCGGAAAAGATTCCATCTGGACGTTACGCACATTCATTTTCACCACAAATCTAATATATGTATGTACTCATATACTCATTTTGAGTATCGGGTATAATAACTCCAAAAGATATAAAATGGAACACATCGAATAGATCAGATCTCTTAGGGTATTATTTCGCAATTATAAATAAAATTTATTTACCATACAGAAAACCATACAAATTATAGAATTTGTTTAACCGATTTTCACGCACATTGTATTAAACTATAGATATGTATATTTAAAACAATTTGCACATCAATTGTCGCATAAATTTTGTTGGTTTTCTGCTCTCATAAGCTTTGCAATTTGAACTTCTTTCCACTTCTGAAGATATTCTTTAGATTAACCCGACATTCCCATTCATCACTTGGTCGGAAGTAGATAATTTTTTAATTTGTATTCAGCCTGGCTACTGCTCTTTTTTTTATTTTTTAGGGCAACACGACACAAGCCAAAACCAAAACCGAAACTGGAATCGGGTAATCAGAGACGTAACGCTGTTGCTCTAAAAAGCTCATTTGAATGCCCCATAAAGGGGCATTGCTACACGTCGGGCACAACAGTCGAAAATCAATTTCGATTCAATAGCGAAAATTCGCTGGAAATTACGTACAGAACAGAAAAAAAAAAAAAAAAAACAACATTGAAATTCAAATCCGAGTGCGAGTTTCGAAGCGTTTTTGCGGTAACGCGATGACGACGACAGGTTCGGTGAGACTGAATGGGCCTGGGTCTGAATGCTGACTGAGCCTCAGAGAAATAGAGAGAGAGAGAGAGAGAAAGAGAGAGAAGGAGAGAGAGCGAAACTCCGACGATGAGCCTCTCTCTAGAGAGCTCTGGGAAATACTACCTGTCTAGCAGAGGCTACCTGTAGGCATCGCTGGTCAGGGACTGGGACTGGCTGGGGCTGGAGCATTGGGCATTGACTGGTAAAAAGAGTCGACTGGTACAACACGTGTAACATGGGCAAAACGTATCTGCTAGATACATTACTTGTATCTGATCAGGCGTCTGGTAATTGCGGTAATATCAGCAAAACACGCAAACCGTTTGAAGACAGCAAAGAGGCAAGATAGTCTCACTGTCTCCCTCTATGGATCTCTCGCTCTGGCTCTCTATTTATACGAGTATATCTATCGTTTCATATCCTAGCAAATACACAAAAAACCCATCGAAAGGTTAGAGACAAAGACAAACTCGCTGTCCATTGAGGGAAGTCTTCGAAACCCTTGGAACCCATGAAGGCTCGAACCTTCTTTGAGCAGCCAAAAAAGAAGCCGCACAGAGACAAAGGAAAACGAAAATTCTGCTCATAAACAGGAAATTAATCACTCGAGTGTGTGTATTACTTCGATTCCCTGAGCCCTGAGCCCTGGACCTGAGACCTCAGACCTCAGACCATCAGTTCTTTCACATGCCCCGTCAGGTACCTCAGGCAATACGCTAAGCCCCTGGACGGAGGAGGAGGAGGAGGAGGAGGATAGGGCCGATGCCCATGGGTTTGAGGAAGTGCTGGTGCTGCTTTTAGAGGGTAAAAGGTACCCGAGTACATATATTCCCACTTCTCAAGGTCGCTCTGGCATTTACAACTTCATTCGTTCGCCGTTCGGTTCGGCGCGTCGCGTTTCGCAGCAGCGTGTAATTGAATTCTGTTTATTTTGACTTTTCGACTGTTCGCACAATGCAACACAAAACAGAGGGGAACAGAACAGGGTTCCCAGAGAGTACTGCCAATGGGAGATAGCGAATAGTAGATAGCCGATACTGCGCGCCATCGTAATGCTAATGAGTTCCTCAATCGAGATTTTTCTTAATGATGATTCAATGGACGAGCCAGCCAGAAGCCGAAGCCAGCCAGAAGCCGAAGCCGAAGCCAGTCAGAAGATTCTTTGCCAATAACTAATTACAATTGGAGATGTTCCCACATACATATGTACATGCACAGACCTAATCATGCTACGAAACGATAGAGTTACCGGTTTCCGGCTCATTTCTAATTATAAACCAAACAACTCAGCAACAATTATTCTTAATAATAATTTAGCATGCATTCAGCAAATATGTACATATTTCATGGCCCCAGAACATTTGCGCATTTATTATTGATTATGATTATGGGATGAGGGAGTTCGAGAAGGCTGAGAATCAGGGCTTAAACATACATATATATTTTGATAGGAGAAGCGAATGGGGTGTTTGGAGTGGAGTGGGGTGCTTTGTCTTGTTCCATTTTTGGTTGAAATTAACCAAAAAAAGCTTTACTTAGTCGCACGATAATTAAGGAAATCTTTTTTAATGTGCTGAGCTTCACAGAAACGTATCTATCAAATATCAGCCCAGAGATACTGAAATAGAACGACAGAAAAACTAAAACCATAAAGAAGAACCCATTGAGAGGCAGTCTTTACTATTGCATCACTTTTCCCAGCTTTATCAACGAATGAAACTTTTCTAAACAGAAAATTGGTGTGCCTTTAGCTGTAAATGATCATCTGAATCTGCTCTTGGCATAATAAATTACCGAAAAGAAGGAAATATTCGAATATACTGTGGCCTGAGGTTTTTGTGGTACGTTGAGCTTGCCGCAAGGAAATGTGATATTCGAAAAGATACTCTTATTTGTTGATAGCTTGGGGTAATTCTGTGAGATAATGGTAATGGAAATCTTCTCCGATTTTCCTCATAATCCCATGCAAATGCCATCAAAAAAGTCTCGCCTCCAAGTCATTTCTCCTCAGCAATGACCTCGGGGTAATTGTGTTGGAAAAGTGGAAAGAGTGAGAGACAGAGAGGGTTTTGGAAGCGCATTAGAACCAGGCACATCAAAATGAGGAAACTGGTCTATATATAATGTAAGACACGAGCTCCTCCGCTACACTCTCCACCCAATCACGTTTCCACGGAGAAAACAAACCAAACCAGACGCAGACACAGAAAAAAAAGGGGACGAGAGCCGAGAGCTGACTGCCTTCGTTCCCCAGGCCGTACCAACCCAAGCCCCTCAGAGCTCGGAGCTTGGAGCTTGGAGCTGCCTGTCAGTTACCAAAATGAGTGCAGAGCTATTTTCCCCAGCATGCTTTACTTTATTTTACATTACTCTTTTTGTACTTTTGCTATTCTCCACTTTCTAGCCACAGTCTGGCTGGAGGAATCTGGCAGAGTCCGCGGCCAAGAACCCACCATGCCACCAAATTGCACCACTTTGTGGCGTTCTGGTGGCGAGGCAGCAAAGGCAAAGAGGCATCATTATCATGGCCATTACTGGCTGCAGTGTACCTTACTGACACCATAAATGGTCCCCAGTTATGGGATGTGTGTGATGTGTTTGTGTGTGCTCTAGGTCTGAGTGTTTCTGGATTTGGAGCTCGAGATTCTAGTTGGGTTTTTCCATTGTTTTTCGCTTCTCGCTGGCCCTTCCAGGGTGTACAGGGTGTACAGGTTCTATAATATGCCATATCCAGTGATTCCACTCTTAATTGAATGTGACGTGCTTCTTTTTGCTGAAGATCTAACACTCCAACTCTTTCAATGATGATGAGATCACTGCCTTTCTGCGGGTTTTCTTGGGAGTAAATCTGTTATAATTTAAGATTCTACTGGAGCTGCTATCTAACAGAGGCTTCAGAGACCACAGTAAGTCGTTTAAGAAGCGAAGGGTTCCAATAGAATGGGTCTGTAACCCTTCCTATGCATCGAATTTTGGTCCACTTGAAGTTAACTGACCTCTATGGCAATATATAGTAACATCTGTTGCATCTGTTACAATCTCTATTAGCTACTGCACTGCTGTCAGGGCCTGCTGTTGCGGAGCCTGTTTTTGCTGGGTGGTTCACATGGCTTACATTTTGAGAACCTCAACAATACAGATTCACTGCGCTTCCCCGCAGTTTGGATATGAATATATTCAGTTAGCACTTGCTGTAACTTTTCTCGCTTCGTTTTTATTTATTTGGGCTCTCGAGAGTGACTTCATTTTCCCAGGCCCCCGCCCCACCCCCAGCAGAGGCGCACAGGTGACATGCAACCCCCGTTTGGGGTTATTTATACACATTTTATCGTATAACGTTCCATTGTTCCACACACAACACACTCTGTTTTCCACATGCATAACTATATACTATACATATGTATATTGTACTACCTACTGTTCGCAGTCGGAGACGGAGACTGGTATTATATACACATAGCACACTTACGGTGCATATTGCTTGAGCTTTTGATTACCAAACGCTCCGAAAACTGCATAGAAAAGTGGTTTTTTTTTAGCGTTTTAGCGGCACGTATAGCAGTGGCAGTTGTGGCAGGGGCAGCGGTGTGCCCCCAGTGCAGATTAGAAGCCAAGTACAGGGGCAAGCAAGCCATTCTGCTGATGACAGCAGCACAGCGGCGGCAGTGGGAGAGAAGAGACCACCAGCAAATTTGTCCAAGTCCAAGTCTAGGCCCGAGAGGTACCCCAGAGAATAACGGTCGCAAACAAGAAATGTGCGGCCCACAGCACTAACTCTTTGTAGACACGGCAGGCACCGCACCCGCCCCAACAGAACGAACCCACCAGCAGCAGAATGCCGCCTTGCAAAAGAACGACCGAAAGAAAGAAAGGTACGAGGTACGAGCAAGAAGTGAGAACTGAGAAATGGGGAGGAAAGGCAGAACGCGTCCATACCATGCTGCCGCCTCTGGCTAACCTCAAGTAAACCTCTAGTTCTGGCTAAGAACGAGGAAAAATCTGATGACTCAGTCACGAACCACAAACTTAATGGGGAATTGGTGGGGGGATGTCGTCTTACCTTCCTCTGCCTTCCTTAATTCTCGGCATTGCAATAACTAATGAATATATTGAAAAACAAAAGATAATGGCCAACTGCAAATATTTACGATGCAATGCCAGGAATCTCGCAGCGGATATTACACAGCCCTATACTATTTCCTGCACTGTACCCCTACCTGTGGCTTTGCGGAACAGACTGTGCCAAGTAAACACTTGATTAAGAACGAAAACAAGAGTGAGTATTATATCTCTACCACCTCTCTCTCTCTCTCTCTCTCTCTCTCTCTCTCTAGATGTCTTTTTGCTCTTGCCAGATATCGTGAGCGAATGAGATCAGAACAGACGCATGCGATTCTAGAAGGTGTGGATCCGTTAATTCTGGACTGCTTATCATGTGCAAAAAAATATATTTTATATATGTACGTACATATAAGAAAATGGAACAACAATTAAACTTGAGCAAATAGCAATTCTATGACGACATTCAAGGAAATTTCATATTTGCCTGAGAATGAGAATGGGAATGTATACAAATGAGAACTTTGATAAAAGACCGCGTACGAGGAGTACAATAATGATGACATCTCACATTCTTGCATACAGAAAACAGTGAAGAGATGAAGTTTCTATAAAGACTCTCTATGTTTATGCTATTTTTGTATATGTTTGGATAGGGTTCCAAAGGGTTCCAAAGATGTAACAAGATATGAAGATGTATGTATGTACTATATATGTATGTTCATATAAAACTGGGGACTTTGAGTAGCGTCTTATGTTTTAAATTTATGATATGAAATGTGTTGCCTTTAGCTTTACATGAATGCTCAAAGAGTTCAAAAAGTTAGTGTCATTCCTGGTTGGATGACTCAAGATCTCAACATCTCAAGATCACAAGATCAACTCCCCGATAACAGTATTTGCTGATGACATAGATAACACTTGCATTGAATCTAAGTAGTACAGCACACTACACATATCCCTAGTTGGTCTGTTATCACGATCTATCCGGCAAGAACATTTACAGTTCGTTTCGTGTTGTTGTAATTGTAAGGTTAAAGCGTTTATTTCGAGCTTGTACTAACTAATTGTTGTTCGAGCGCGCTTGGCGGAAGTTTGAACTGCATTGGCAACAGCATTGAACTTGTGTTTGTAGAGACGATCGTGGGGGGCTTAGTTTATCAAGGCGAAACTTGGTTAATATATACAGCGATGCGATGACCGCCAGCAAAGAAAAAACCCAAAAAGCCCCCACCAACCGAAGAAGGGAGAATAGGAAGGAAAGACAAGACTACAATGCAACCGAAAAAGTAGAAGAACGTGAGCACAAAAAAAATATATAAAAAAAGAGAAGCGTGTGTGCATGAGAAATGCAAAGGAGAGACGAGACAGCCTGAAAACTGGTCGAACGGGTCGTTATATTCGTGAGGTCGGGGTCTGGGCAGCAACGCCTGCGCATACAGGAAGGAGGATCGGTGTCGGTATCGGTTCGGTTCTGTTCGGTTTGGATCCGGCCACTGTGAGGCAACGAAGCGGCTCAAATATTAAAACAGCAGGCAGGCGGGAGTTTACACATTTCGTTAAAATATGCACCACATTTAATTGCACTCGTTGCGGCTTTTCTGCCATTATTTACCATTTGCATTTGCATTTCAGGGAGTTATCAATAGCACGGACACGGCACACACACGAAACAATTTAAAATTCACAAAAATAAAATACTAGGTGGACGACGGAGAGTACGCGATCACACGACCGCATGGAACGAAGCGCGAAATGTTTTTGAAAAGCAAGACAATGGATAGTCGTCGTGTTGCTCAATTTAGAGATTCCGTTGAATAATTCTGGCTAACTGGAACCCTTAGCTTTGCCCACATAGTTTTATCGCATTGATGAATACATTTTCTACAAGATTGGCTAGTTTTTAGTCTTGGCTTTTTTTGTTTTTTGACTAAAACAAGGTATAAACAAAATAGTTCAACAAAAAAACAGTCGCAATGTTGCTGGTGTTTGTAGACATGATGCGTGTATAGGCCTTTGTATACCCTATTTCGTTAATATTATATAAAGGTACTGTTTTCCAAGCTACTTTGAAACGTAATTGATAAAGACCTTGTCTTAGATTGCATTTTTTTTTTGCATATTCATGCATTTGATTAGTTTCTTGTATGTTTATCCTGATTCCTGTACCAATTCTTGGTCTCTGTATGAAGACCACTAATTGCAAAATATCGTTACAATACCTTTAAAACAGAAACTGTCTAGTTTCTGCACAAATTAGAGCCTAGGATGGCAAATATTTTCTCAGTTCTATAACATCCACTTCCCCCAGGGTATTGGAATTGGCAACATTTGTATATGGATTGGGACTCATTTGTTGTGAACCGGCTATTGCCAAATTTATCTTCCGTCGAATATTACAAGCTATATAGATCTCTCAGCTTTGCCCACTTAATTTTATCCCATTTGCGAATATATTTTCTACAAGATTAACTACTTTTAATTACTTGTATCTATTGTATTTTGACTAAAACACGGTTTACAAGTTAATGTTGCCCGCAACACTGTACGGAATGAGACTCATTGTTGCCTACCGGTTCAAAGAGAGCTTTACCCGATTAAGAGAGAGCAAAAAGAGATTTATTATCACCTGAAAAGCTTGTCTCAGAACTTCCAACGGCGAGCCAAATGCTCCGCCAAAGCTCTTGCTACACCAAAGCTTGTTTTCTTAATCACTCTCTATTGCTCTCTCTCTCTCTCTATCTGGTGCTCTCTCTTGTAACAGCTGTTTAAATATGTGCGCGCCATATATTTTTCAATCAGAAACAACGCTTTAAAAACTATTGCACTTAAATATAAATCTCGGAAAGGCTCTAACACTCGCTTCTCCGCTTATCCACTCTCCCTCCTACTCAGTGAGATCGAGCTATGTCCGAGAAAAAGGCGAGGATATCCTGTATGTTGAACTCCAGATTGATCATGGCTCCCGCATAGCACTTCTGGATACGCTCCTCGAGGTAGTTGTACTGTGCAATGAACTCCTCCTGCATGGCATGCCACACCACCTGCAGCAAATTCTCCTCCTCGCTTAGGTGCTTGTCCACCTTCTTGTACAGGTTCTCCAGACCCTTCTTTACCTCACGCGCCGGATACTGGGCGATCACCTTCCGTAGCTCCTGTTTGGAGAAGGCCATTTGGTAGCTGATTTCGGTCTCCTTGACGCCCTGGCCCACCTTCAGTTGCACGCCCTCGAAGAATTGCTGAAAGACATCGAAAGGAAAGAGAGAGATCATTTAGAGATATGCGACATGCGACTGGGGGTCAATGACTGGCGTTCGCTTACATTCAACTTCTCCAGCGGCCTGCCAAAGTACTGAGTCACATACGCTTTAAGCGCATCGTTGTAGCGCGTCTTGGCCTCCTTTTTGAGGGCATCGAGGCCAGGGACCTTGAGCTGGGCCAGCAAGGCGTACATGTGATGGTAGTTCTCCATGCGCACCACCTGCGAGGGCGTCTTTGGGTGCTCCTGCGAGTGTAGGCTGATGCCCTCGAAGATAGCGTTGACCAGCTGCAGGTACCACTTCTCCATATCGGTACGGCGGTCCGATTTGCGAAAGATCCCCTCCGCCGTCTGGGCGAAGTTCTCAAAGTTCTCTACATAGGGCAGGATGGCCTTGGAGCGTTTATGCAGTTTGGCCTCCCGGATGGATTGCAGCTGCTGCTGCATAAACCGGTCAAAGTTGCGCTTCACCTGCACCAAAGCCGAGGCGAAGGTCATGCTGAGGAAGGAATGTGTGTCCTGGGCGGACATGACGTGCTGCGTTAGTCGCACAAGCACGTACAGGGAGTAGCTAGAAGAGAGTATTATTTAGCAATTGCAAGTGACAGATATTTTCATTCACTCACAAGCTATCCACCCGCTCAAAGCTCTGAATAAACGTGACCAGCTCCGGTTCAAGGCAGCCAAAGAGCCCCATCATCAGCTTCCTTACATCCTCGTTGATCTGCCGATCGATCCGCTTCTGCGGCACCCCCTCCGCTGTAGGCGATGCCGCCAACGCCGCTATTCCAGACTGCGACATGTCCACCGCTTTTTCCATATCCAGCGTGGTCTGCGTGTTCTTTGTCGTAGGACTGATCACATCCATTTGGAAGAAGTTGATGCAGAAAAGCTGCTCCTGCAGGGCGATGGGTTCCAGCTCGGCCAGGACCTTCTCCAGCAGGGCATCGAACCGCACACGGTCCGCGCTCTCCACACCGGGGCCCCACTGATCTCGGTTGATGCCAAGCGTACCGTAGGGAATGGTGGAGTCTGCCGACTTACGGGACGAGGTGGACATATCCAGATCCTCGCGAGAGCTGCGCAGCTTCTCCGAGACCTGCATCTTAGCCTAGGAGAGAAAAGGGAAACCATTAAAGCAAAGAATATTTAAAGAGGAAATCGAATCCTTACCAAGTTAAAAAAATTCCTCACATCCCTGTCATAGATTTTGCTCAGAGAAGCCGTGTATACCTTCATTAGACCATCATAGGTCTTGCGGTCCATGGCCTTTGTCCAGTGCATCAACTCTGTGTAGGGCGTCAGCTCTCGATGAACATTGGAGTGATTGGGCAGTGACAGATCGGTGTTTGTCAGCGGCATATCCCCAATCTCGTTGCCCAGATGGATGAACAGATTGTTCATGAACCGACTAACGGTGGCCGAGAACTTTTGTTTCCACTTCTCAAAGCGCTTTCGCTGATCCTGTACAGCCTCCAGCCGAAGCAGGGCCGGATCGATGTCGCTGTTCATGGCCTGCTGCAGGCACTGCGCCGCAGCAATGGCCACTTTGCGACCAGCCACAGTCTTCAGATCGGGCTCGTCCAGCGCCTGCTGTTGACTGTGCGGCAAGTCCAATTGGCTCTAAGGGATGCAATGATCGGATAAGTCAGATATAGATACACTTTCCTGCAGGTTCTTACGATAACTTTGTTGAGTTCCTTCATTAGTTTGATGTTGTTGTTGTTGGCTATTTCGATCATCGCATTCTTGCCGCCGATCTTCTCCATGGTCTCCTTCACATGCCCCAAGATATCTTCATAGGTGTCCAAGCGAGTCTCGAACTTATCCGCCTCGGATATGGCATTGTCAATGTGCTCCATCATCTTCATCACCTTCTGCTCGGACGCCAGCACACTTTGTATGTTGGCCTGTGCAGAAGACATCCCTTTAGAGAGCATCTGTTATAGAGGACCTCCTTCTACTTACCCCATCCAGATCGTGCAGTTCTCTAGACAATTGCTCTATGAACTGTTCCGCATCTTTGATGGCAAAATCACATTCGGAGAATAGTTTTCCCAGCTCATTGGCCTCCTTGTCGGTCAGCGCCGTAAACTCCTGGGCCTCCTCCTCCTCGTCGTCCTCGTCATCGGTGTGCTGGGTCTTCTGGGCTGCCCGACCCAGGGCCACCTTCTCCGGCGACTTCTCCGAGAGCCAGGCACTGGGAACGTTGCGAAACTCTGCCCGTGGACCGCGCACGTACTTCTGGATTTGTCTATTGAGGACGGCCAGGAAGTTTTGTCGCTCGTGCAGGTTGAGGGCATACCACTTGTAGAGCTTCTCCAATTGAATGTCGAACTCGTGCGTCTCGAACTGCTCGTTTCGCCCATCGACAGACTTTATCTCGTCGAGCTGCCAGCTGCGCTTCCTCTTGTACTCGGACTCCCGCTGCTCAGATTGCTTGACCAGGCACAAGGTGACCACGGGCACCGGCGGCGCTGTGGTCACCACGCACAGATAGCAGGGCTTCTTGTCTTTCTTCTTGACCACCGTCACCACTGAGAGGAGGCGTTCGCCGGAGGCCAGGAACAACTCCTTCTGCAGTATGTGTTTGATGTTGGCCAAGGCGCCAATGGACAGCATGGCTGGGGAATGTCTCGAGTAGCGCCGGGCAAAGCAATTGCTGCTAGAACCTAATTTACTTAGTGTTTTTGCAAATAATACGCCTCCACAGACATAGAACAGCTGTTCCCAGTAGCGGACTCGTCCATCTGGCAGCGCTGTCGGTATCGCACACTTTTGTAGTTTTCGCGGTATCTTTGCGCCTTGACACTACACAGGGCTGCCAAACTACAAAAAAATGTAGTTAGTAAAGAAATTTCGTGGAAATTGTTGTTGACCGTTTTTGTTTAAGCCTTATTTTGTAAACAATCCCATTAAGATGAGAACTTAAAACGAGAGGGAACGTTGTGAGTTGCTGCGGACACCGCAACTCTACATTTATACCCGATACTTAGTCAGTATGGCTCTACTCCGGCAGACGCCGCTAATATGGAACGACACGACAAAGAGTGCGTGCGAGAGAGACAGAAAATCAGTCTGAGCGTGACGTCGGGCGCTGCGTAACAACTGCAAATTGATTTGTTCCTATTGGCTATAAAAATGATCCGATCTGATCCAGATTCAGGAATCTGATAGATATGGTCATTATGTATGATTCTGCGTTTTTAGTTTTTCGTATCTTCAATATTGTGGATGCAACAGATTTTCGTCCTTTGTGTGGGCGGAAAGGGGTGAGGCGAAATTTTGAGATATACGTTTTATAGTGAGATCTAACAGGAGTGCGGATACCAAATTTGGTTACTCTAGCGTTAATTGTCTCTGAGATCTGTGAATATTCCCAGATTTTCGTCCATTGCGGGGGCGGAAGGGGGTGTGGCGAAATTTTGAAACAAACTCGTCTCGGTCCGATATATTAGGAGTATGGATACTACATTTGGTTGCTCTACCTTTTATAGTCTCTGAGATCTAGGCGCTAATGTTTTACTCTAAGCAAAGCCGGCTATACTACGTGTGTGTTAGAGAGAGACAGGGCGAGAAAAAATGAAATTGTTTTCTTGATGCTGGCTCTAATAATAATACGATCCAATTCAGATTCTGTAGTCTAAAAGATATAGTCATTCTCTACGATTCTGCGTTTTTGGTTTTCTCGTATCGTTATTTTTGTCCTTTGTGGGGGCGGAAGTGGGCGGGGCGAAGTTTTGAAATATTTTTGTAGCAGTGACATATCACAGAAGTCTGGATCCAAAACATCGTTGCTCTAGCTCTTATAGTCTTTAAGCAATAGGCGCTGAAGGGGACGGACAGACGGACAGACGGACGGACGGACAGACGGACAGACGGACGGACGGACAGACGGACAGACAGACATGGCTCAATCGACTCGGCTTTTGATGCTGATCAAGAATATATATGTATACTTTATGGGGTCGGAAACGATTCCTTCTGGACGTTACACACATCCACTTTTACCACAAATCTAATATACCCCAATACTCATTTTGAGTATCGGGTATAAAAAGCACGGCAGAGATATCTATCTCGCTGTTATTATTCGACGGAATATCAAAAACGAGGAATATGTACATATAATAGAACTTCAATTCGTTAGTATATTTACGGTATATTTTTAAAATGATACGGTATATTTCGGAGGGTCAGACCGTATATTTGATCGATAAGTCCGCTGGTCACACCTTCAAAAAGTCGTAAGCGAAAAAAAATCACTCGAATTTTAAAACAATTTAAACCTTTGCAGAAACTTTCAAGCAATCATGTTGGTTAAGAACATTGTCAAGCAGGGCCTTCTGCTCAGAAATGGTGAGTACCGCGCAAGGGGCCATTTTCACGGCTCATCTGCTAACCTTAGACATTACATAATGTGTGATGCACCCAAATGGGAGACAGGAGTTGAGCTTTTCAATATGCTGCGCCTTTGGTAATTCATTAATGTCCCTCATTCTAATTCCAGCTGGTGCCATGTCGCGCGCTGCCTACCACGCTGGCGGACACCACCAGCACTCCACAATGAACGATTTGCCCGTGCCCGCTGGGGACTGGAAGGAGCAGTACAGCCAGCAGAACACCAAATACAATGTCATTCTCATTGCTGGCGTTTTGGTGTTGGCCGGAACCATTGGATTCGTGAGTGCCTGACCACAGCCCATTTTAGATCATCTGTACATGCTAATTGAATACCATTTTGCAGGTGAAGTCATCTGGATTGGTGTACTTCAACTACAGCCCCCCCAAGGATTTGGATTAAATCACACATCCCTCTAAATATATATTGTATTTGAAATGTGTTTAAAATAAGATTGAAGTGGTGACATAGTAAATCAGAGATCCAACACAATTTAATTATATGACGGGGCCATCATCCAGGTTGTCATCCTCTTCGTTGTAGGCTTCGCCATTGTCAAAATAGCTGTTGCCATAGTCGTTCTCGTCGTCCATTTCATCGTCTAGTGCCGCCTCAGGGTCGTCCATTTCGTCGTCCTGCTCGGAATCGGATTCCTTCTTGGCATCGTCCTGCTCATTCTCGGCGCCGGTTTTCAGCTCCTTCTGTTCCAGAACTTTCAGTCTATCCTCAATGTTAGTCTTCTTGGTCAGCAGCTTGGGTCGGGTATCCGCGCCCCGTCGCTTGCGATTCGACATATTCAGCTCCCTGGGCATGGCTCTGTAGTTGAACTCGGGTTGCTTTTTTGTCTTCGTTTGCCCCAGAATTTTCTGCAGAGATACGCAAGAACATAATGCTTTTTCTATCAATTTAACGAAGTACTTACCTCTCGCCAGTCTTTTTCCTCTAAATTCTGTTTCTCCTGGCTCTCTGAGACAACGTAGTACGGCGAATTCCGCATGCGATTCAGAAACTTCTCCTTCCACACTAGTTGAAAGGATTCTGCCTCTGTTGTCTGCCAAGGGAACAAAGTCAAGATGTAAAATATTTCTGATGATCAAGTTTTTTCCTGGTTTAAACATACCTCCAGGGCAATGGGCTTGTTCATTACCGGCGGAAACGTCGGCTGCGGCGCTGACTGTACGGGTAGGTCTTTCACACAGCCAAGCATCGCCAATTGCTCGGCAGTAAGTGTACCAGTCTTTCCTCCACGTCCGCGTCCTGCCATAGCTTAAATATTTTATAAACTTTTCCGCACGTTTTTCAAAATGAAATTTGAGCAATACGCCAAATTTGCCAGTCACAGACAATCAAAAAAAAACATATGTTTTACATTTTTTATATTTTTCGGTATTTTTTGAGGTCATAATTGAGCCGACGGTATATATACGGTGTTTTTCCCAAAGATTTCTTTCGTGCTACAAGAAACTTTTTTTTTAGGGGAAATCCAATAAAAGCGAGTAATTAAAATAAGCCAGTTAAGTAGAAAATGTATTCATCAATCGTAAAAAACTATGTGGGCATGGCTAAATATTCTATCTAGCTAATAATATTTGACGGAATATCAAAATTGAACAATAGGAACGACTATCCTCTTTCGTTTTTTTTGATTGGCCATTTTCGTTAAAACCTTTTTTTAGACAAGATCGATATAAAAGCAAGTATTTAAAATAAACCAGTCAAGTCGAAAATAGGTTCATTAATCGGATAAAATTATGTGGGCATGGCTAAATGTTCTATATAGCTAATAATATTCCACGGAATATCAAAATCGGAGTATGTATTATAGAACTTGAATTCGTCAGTATTTTTTGGTATATATTTTTGAGTTGTCGCCTTTGGTAATTACATGAAAATTTAGTTAAAATGTAGCAAATGTGTTACCATATAATAAATTAATTTATTTAAATTAAATTATTTATTTTATTTACTTATTTTAAATTATTATTTAAATTAAATTAATTGTTGTTGACCGGTTTTGGCCAACAGGCAAACAAAAAATAGCTTCATTAAAATTTACACTTAAAATACACATTATTTATTGCAATTTGCACTTTGTTGCTTAAGTAAAAATAGACATAAAAATTATAGAGCATTCAAAATTACAAATTTAATTTAATTTAATTTAAGATTCACTCAGATTCTGTGGCGAGGTCGGGGGCTCGTCGGTTGGCGCCAGGCCTACTTTCTGCATCAGCTCCGTGAGCTTCTGGGCCTTGCGATCCTCATTGTGGGCTATGACAGTGCAGAGATGTTCTGTCAGTAGTTCCTTCTTCTCCGAAGCATTGTGCAGGTCTACCTTAGCCTTCAGGAATTGAGCCTCGATCCGCACATATTGTTTTCTAGATAAACAAAGGCAAGCAATGAACACGCATCCTCTTTTTAAGGAAATATACTCACTCTACATTGGCAAAATGTATGCAAGCGTTGTCAATCTGCTTCCTCAGCATGGCCACATCTACGGCCAGATCGCTCTCCAGTTTGGAGAGTTCGTGACGTATTTCCTCGATTTTGCGCGACTCCGCTGCCGTTTTCTGTGTGTGCTGCTCGATGGCCTGATAGAGCATTTGCTTCTTCTGCTTATTCTGCTCCTGGATCATCTTGCGATGCTGCTCAAAGTACTGCAGAGAGACGCCCTTGAAGGGCGAGTCCGTGTTCAGGCCCTCCCGCGACAAGTCTTTGGTGCTGGGCAGTATGCTGGCGGCATCATCAGAGCTGGTGCCATTTTTATTACTATTGCTTATCTTCAGTATTGAGCTGTCATCTATTGTCGCTTCGCTGGTGTCGCCGTCGCCACTAGCCACGCCACCACTACTAGCGGCAACAGCTTCCGCATACGTGGCAGTGGTAGCAACAGATCTGCCCGTCGAGGGAGCCGAGGCCTTGCCATAGTAGAGAGCTTCCACCAGAGAGTCGGAGAGCGGACGGTCCAAGTTCAGTGAAACTTGAGCCGGGACGACGTCAGTGTTTGGCGTGGGAGGTGCTGTCGATTCCGTGGGAGTGCTCCTGCCCGATTTGGTGGTGGTCTTCTTTGCTGCTGCAACTTGTTGAGACTTCGCTTGAGATGCTGCTGCTTTGGCATTTAATCTGCCTGCCGGATATTCTTATCGGGCATGCGCCTAATGCCGGTCTGGTTTCGGAGAGCTTGCTTGGCTGCAATCACACACACAAACGCACCAGCATATTTGTTATAAACAAAATAATTGTCGAGGATTTTTCACACAACCAACCTGCTTCCGCACTCTGTGGCCTGTGTGCGTTGCCTCCCTCCTTCACTCCGGTTATTTTGAGTATATCGTCGTGGCTAAAACCATTGAATTTCTCGGCCATGGTGGGAGTTTAATAAATATTGAGCCATTAAACAGCGCAGAAACGGAAAGAAAACATCAACAACAACACATCATCATCAACACATACAAGAATGGTTAATCGTTCTCTATCCATGATCTTTCCGATCATATTGAATTGAATACCATTTTGCAGGTGAAGTCATCTGGATTGGTGTACTTCAACTACAGCCCCCCCCAAGGATTTGGATTAAATCACACATCCCTCTAAATATATATTGTATTTGAAATGTGTTTAAAATAAGATTGAAGTGGTGACATAGTAAATCAGAGATCCAACACAATTTAATTATATGACGGGGCCATCATCCAGGTTGTCATCCTCTTCGTTGTAGGCTTCGCCATTGTCAAAATAGCTGTTGCCATAGTCGTTCTCGTCGTCCATTTCATCGTCTAGTGCCGCCTCAGGGTCGTCCATTTCGTCGTCCTGCTCGGAATCGGATTCCTTCTTGGCATCGTCCTGCTCATTCTCGGCGCCGGTTTTCAGCTCCTTCTGTTCCAGAACTTTCAGTCTATCCTCAATGTTAGTCTTCTTGGTCAGCAGCTTGGGTCGGGCATCCGCGCCCCGTCGCTTGGGATTCGACATATTCAGCTCCCTGGGCATGGCTCTGTAGTTGAACTCGGGTTGCTTTTTTGGCTTCGTTTGCCCCAGAATTTTCTGCAGAGATACGCAAGAACATAATGCTTTTTCTATCAATTTAACGAAGTACTTACCTCTCGCCAGTCTTTTTCCTCTAAATTCTGTTTCTCCTGGCTCTCTGAGACAACGTAGTACGGCGAATTCCACATGCGCTTCAGAAACTTCTCCTTCCACGCTAGTTGAAAGGATTCTGCCTCTGTTGTCTGCCAAGGGAACAAAGTCAAGATGTAAAATATTTCTGATGATCAAGTTTTTTCCTGGTTTAAACATACCTCCAGGGCAATGGGCTTGTTCATTACCGGCGGAAACGTCGGCTGCGGCGCTGACTGTACGGGTAGGTCTTTCACACAGCCAAGCATCGCCAATTGCTCGGCAGTAAGTGTACCAGTCTTTCCTCCACGTCCGCGTCCTGCCATAGCTTAAATATTTTATAAACTTTTCCGCACGTTTTTCAAAAAGAAATTTGAGCAATACGCCAAATTTGCCAGTCACAGACAATCGAAAAAAAACATATGTTTTACATTTTTTATATTTTTCGGTATTTTTTGAGGTCATAATTGAGCCGACGGTATATATACGGTGTTTTTCCCAAAGATTTCTTTCGTGCTACAAGAAACTTTTTTTTTAGGGAAAATCCAATAAAAGCGAGTATTTAAAATAAGCCAGTTAAGTAGAAAATGTATTCATCAATCGTAAAAAACTATGTGGGCATGGCTAAATATTCTATCTAGCTAATAATATTTGACGGAATATCAAAATTGAACAATAGGAACGACTATCCTCTTTCGTTTTTTTTGATTGGCCATTTTCGTTAAAACCTTTTTTTAGACAAGATCGATATAAAAGCAAGTATTTAAAATAAACCAGTCAAGTCGAAAATAGGTTCATTAATCGGATAAAATTATGTGGGCATGGCTAAATGTTCTATATAGCTAATAATATTCCACGGAATATCAAAATCGGAGTATGTATTATAGAACTTGAATTCGTCAGTATTTTTTGGTATATATTTTTGAGTTGTCGCCTTTGGTAATTACATGAAAATTTAGTTAAAATGTAGCAAATGTGTTACCATATAATAAATTAATTTATTTAAATTAAATTATTTATTTTATTTACTTATTTTAAATTATTATTTAAATTAAATTAATTGTTGTTGACCGGTTTTGGCCAACAGGCAAACAAAAAATAGCTTCATTAAAATTTACACTTAAAATACACATTATTTATTGCAATTTGCACTTTGTTGCTTAAGTAAAAATAGACATAAAAATTATAGAGCATTCAAAATTACAAATTTAATTTAATTTAATTTAAGATTCACTCAGATTCTGTGGCGAGGTCGGGGGCTCGTCGGTTGGCGCCAGGCCTACTTTCTGCATCAGCTCCGTGAGCTTCTGGGCCTTGCGATCCTCATTGTGGGCTATGACAGTGCAGAGATGTTCTGTCAGTAGTTCCTTCTTCTCCGAAGCATTGTGCAGGTCTACCTTAGCCTTCAGGAATTGAGCCTCGATCCGCACATATTGTTTTCTAGATAAACAAAGGCAAGCAATGAACACGCATCCTCTTTTTAAGGAAATATACTCACTCTACATTGGCAAAATGTATGCAAGCGTTGTCAATCTGCTTCCTCAGCATGGCCACATCTACGGCCAGATCGCTCTCCAGTTTGGAGAGTTCGTGACGTATTTCCTCGATTTTGCGCGACTCCGCTGCCGTTTTCTGTGTGTGCTGCTCGATGGCCTGATAGAGCATTTGCTTCTTCTGCTTATTCTGCTCCTGGATCATCTTGCGATGCTGCTCAAAGTACTGCAGAGAGACGCCCTTGAAGGGCGAGTCCGTGTTCAGGCCCTCCCGCGACAAGTCTTTGGTGCTGGGCAGTATGCTGGCGGCATCATCAGAGCTGGTGCCATTTTTATTACTATTGCTTATCTTCAGTATTGAGCTGTCATCTATTGTCGCTTCGCTGGTGTCGCCGTCGCCACTAGCCACGCCACCACTACTAGCGGCAACAGCTTCCGCATACGTGGCAGTGGTAGCAACAGATCTGCCCGTCGAGGGAGCCGAGGCCTTGCCATAGTAGAGAGCTTCCACCAGAGAGTCGGAGAGCGGACGGTCCAAGTTCAGTGAAACTTGAGCCGGGACGACGTCAGTGTTTGGCGTGGGAGGTGCTGTCGATTCCGTGGGAGTGCTCCTGCCCGATTTGGTGGTGGTCTTCTTTGCTGCTGCAACTTGTTGAGACTTCGCTTGAGATTGGGGCTGCTGCTTTCGCATTTGATCTGCCTGCCGGATATTCTTATCGGGCATGCGCCTAATGCCGGGCTGGTTTCGGAGAGCTTGCTTGGCTGCAATCAGACACACAAACGCACCAGCATATTTTTTATAAACAAAATAATTGTCGAGGATTTTTCACACAACCAACCTGCTTCCGCACTCTGTGGCCTGTGTGCGTTGCCTCCCTCCTTCACTCCGGTTATTTTGAGTATATCGTCGTGGCTAAAACCATTGAATTTCTCGGCCATGGTGGGAGTTTAATAAATATTGAGCCATTAAACAGCGCAGAAACGGAAAGAAAACATCAACAACAACACATCATCATCAACACATACAAGAATGGTTAATCGTTCTCTATCCATGATCTTTCCGATCATATTTCTCGATTTTAATATTCGATTTGATCTTACTAGCTACCTGAGATCTTCCGCAATTAACACATAATTTTATTCGATTGATAGATCAATTTTCTACAAGATTGGCTAATGTTAACTATTCCCTTGTTTTTGATTGTTTCTAAAATAATGTTTTAAGTTCTTTGAATAATATGAACATTGAGAGCAGCGCTACCAGACCGTCTCACATTGCGCGATCTTCGGGTGATCGATAGTTATCGATGTGGGAATGCTTCAAAAATTGGCGTTTTAAAAAATAAAATTTCAAACTTTATTCAACAATTTAATGCCTAGCTCGGCGCGCAACTCATTCACATTCTGCTCCCACCGTTCCTCCCAGTAGACGGGCATCAGGGGCTTCATCTGCTTGCCGTTCTCTAGGGCCCACGGCAAGTATTGCTTCAAGTACGCCCGTCGCTGCCTGCAGATACACCAAACAAAATCATATAAATGCGTACAATGGGGAAAGAGGGTTCATCGAACTCACTTGGGACGGAGGCGGACCGCCCCGAACACCGCTCCACCGTAGCACATGGGCAGGCCAGTATTGAGCGCCTCCACCCACTTGACAGCTACCTCTCCGAGCATATTTGTGGGCATGTTTAGAACCGTGTGGATCAGGTCGTGGCACTCGCGATAGCGCGTCATCAGATAGGCCAGCTTGGGATCCTCCAGGAAGCGTACGGCCATGCGACTGTCCGGCGTGACTTTCTGAAAGGGTCAGAAAGAAAGTGAGAAATCCTACCCAGATGCCATTAGCCTTACATTATCTTTAAGAAACTTCACATAGGCGGCTCCAAACGTGTCGGCAGGCAGAGATTCCAGTCGCTTAAAGTCAATGGTGCTGGTGTGAATGCGCGGCTTCTCGAGCATGATGCGTTGGCCCTCCTCACTCTCATGCATGGTGTCCATAATGTTCCACAAAGCGTCCTCCCCAGTAGTCTCACCCAGACAGGCGATCATGTCATGGCTGTCAGAGAAATAATCTCTTAGTAAAAATAAAGGAACTTCCATTGGGATTCGCTACCGTCTTGGATCCAGAATGGCGGCTATGGAAGAGCCCGCCCCTAGGAGCATTCTCTGAAATGTTGTTATCTCAATACGTTCCTTAAGATACAGCTGCTCAAATCCGTCTAGATTCTCCGCTTCTGGGTTGTCCGAGACCACCGCCTGTCGCGTGTGTGTGACCACGGCAAGGCCACGTTTACCCAGCGGCACTGAGAGGCGCCAGCAGCGCTGCATCATGTTCTGTGGAAACAAAATCATGTACACCCCGTTGACCTTCCCCATCGTGATCATCATAAGCTTCAAACATAGGCATAAACATGACCCCGACTACCTGTGTCTATGGTTTATCAATCTGTACGTGCCCCCCTCCGATAGCAACAAGTTTGGGTAAGGTAAACAATTTGTCCATAATGCGGAGACGCTGAATAACGATTTACCTCAACTGTTTTTTGCTTCATACAGAGAACAATCACCCGCCCAACGGTCAGGACTGGGAAAACCTGTTTCGGGAGCTCCCTGCCCTCCGCCACCTCTGCCAATCAAAAAATGGGAAGTCTCAAAATACGTATAGCCTAAACAAAGTGCCGGGGGTCCAATGTGCCACTAGTACTTCTTTCAGGCCCAAAATTCAATGTCGTCATTGTTATCTTTTCGGGTAAACAGGTTGAAACAATTTACTATCACGTTTGAGTCACTTGTAACATACACGAATAAAGCAAGCTTCTTGTGCTGCGCAAATTCACCGATTAGAGCGAACGTACACAGGTCTTGATCTAAAGTATCCAAAGACTCCACTCCCCACGTAGAAGAGCAGTAGCACATCAAGTGCTGTATTAATCTTTCCTTCATTCCGTTCCAGTAGCTAATCAAATATTAATTTCACTCTCAGTGATAGGGGGCCTTCTCATCGAAATGCCTTTATATATAATACACATATTAAGAGTAATTAGAAAATACAGAGAATGCTTTGAACATTCTTATAAATGATAAAATGAAAGAGAGAGAGAAAGAGCATCCAATAGCCGACGCCTTCAACTATTATTCTAGTCGTATTCCCCTGTTAATTTATACGCTTTTGATGAGTGATGACGCTGCTGGATTGCTGGACTGCTTAGCACTGCAGCATTTATAAGAATATATTTAGGTAGTTTGTATACTCAGAATAGATAAACGGAGCGCAAAGATCCCAATAGAAAGAGCATGTGGCGCACATGCGAGAAGTATTTGTTCCATTAAATATTCCTTAGAGCCCTTATCATGCGGGAGCAATCTAATCATCGGACCCATGCTGGAAGTGGGACACACAAAATACTATTGCTTATCTTTCCCACATTTCCACTGTGAGACGGTACGGGACGATAACGAGATGAAGCAGGAGTATCTTGGATGTCTGTGTATATTTTCTATTACTTATGACACTCTTGATGCAGAAAACAGTTGCATGGAAAAATGTACAAAGTGATTAAAATTACATAATTGCTAATTAGTAATTACACTCGTTAGATACATAACTATGTATATATATATTTATATATGTACAGATACGATGCGCTTGTGGGGGAAGATACGAAAATACGATATATGGTAAACATATATTTATATGGCTTTGGCTTGAGTTGGAGCTAAAGCTGTGTGAAGCTAGACATTCTCCCCGCGGTTGCTGCTGGGCAAGTGGCTTTGCTTATCGGGCGACCGTTTCCGGCGGAACGTCACGTACGTATAGAGGAGGCTGGCCAACACGCTAATATTGATGCCGATACAGTTGAGCCACGAGAAGACATAGTCGCCGCCAATGAACATGCCCAGATAGGTCACGCATATGTTCTTGAGGCACCCCACAATGGTGGTCGTCAGGGCCGAGTTGAATTGCGTGCACAATATGGTACTGTACGAGAGTATGAATCCCATGACGCAGCTGAGCAGGAACTGTGTCACGAAGACAGGGTCGTGCCACTCGCTGAAGTTTATGGCCTGCTCCAGGTCGCCGGTGAAAAAGTTGAGGGCCAGGGCCGGCAGAAACATGAACAGTGAGTTGTAGAACATCAGGCCGTACTTGCCGATCTCCGACGTGTCTAGCTTCTTCTTCACATACACCCCGTTCGAGGCGGTGAGCGCGTTCGTGATCATCACGTATATGTAGCCGCGCATGTTGAAGGACAGGTCATCGGAGGCGGCCACCAGAGCCCCGCCGATCATCGCGTACACGCTGACCTGCACCGCCGTCGAGGGCCGCAACCCGAGAATCTTCAGCTCCAGCAGCATGGTCATCAGTATGGAGAAGCGGCGCAGGGCAGCGAACATGGGCAGACTCAAGGACTGGGTGCCGCCCAGGCCGAACATCATGTTTCCCAGAAAGATGAGTGGCAGTGGAAATATCTTCGCGAAGGTGTTGCGCTGCAGCGGCGGGAACGAGACTAGCTTGAGCCGCTTGCCCATGCCCAGGACCACTATGCTGGCAGTCAGCTGGCCCAGGCTGAGGAACAGGAACGACGGAAATCGGTAGGACGTGAGCACTGTCTTGTTAATCACGGTTATCATGAACGAGGACAGTCCGTAGAACACTGCGCTGCTGATTTTCTTAATGAACACGGCTGACTCGTCCCGCTCGCGCTCTCTATCCCGGTGCCCCACACCGGTGGCGCGAGGCTCCTTCGAGGAGGAGCCATTCAGCAGGGCACCTCCGCCTGTGGCTTCTCCTTTCTGATTATCCGCATCGCTGTCGTCACGGCTCTCGTCCAGTAGTGGCTCCAGATCCAACGTCGTGTTACCGCTCCGCGAGACACTCATCGTAATTGAGATTTGTACTTTGCTTTATGCCGTGGCCGTGGCCGTCCCGACAAATCTTTTCCCAGTTTTCTGCGGATGTTCAATAAGTTCTACGGTGGGCTACCATACGCCACACACATTTGCGCACATTCGACCGGTCCACCACATTTGTTTACTCGACGTTACTTAGCTAGAAAACCTATTTCCACGGCACATTAAAGTTATTTGCTGGCTATGCTATTTTTACCGACGCTATAACCCCCTTGTCGGCTCTGCTGAACATATGTTTGAGTTAAGAAGTGTGGCAACACTGTGGCGGCAATATAACTTTACTTGTCTTGTTCTCTTTGGGAAAACTAGTCGCTGATTGGCATAGCTTTTTAAGATACCTCTGCTTATGGATGCAAACCAATTACCTAAAAATTTACTTACCTCAACTCTTTTGGTAAATGAATGAAAAAAAACACAATTTTTCTTCAACGGCACGCACACACTCACGTCTGCCGAAACAGCTGTTCTGAACTGTCAAAAAACTGCGGCGAATTGAAACATTAGTGAAACCGCTGATACGGCAACTCTAGCTGCAAGAATAAATTGTTTATTTTTTAATCGAAATTAGCAAATTAGAAAAATGAGCAGCAGCTTGAAGAAAAAGATCAAGGGTGGTGACCAAATACCCAAGCCGATTAGCATAAAAAAGGAAAAGACTGAGGAGGATCGCTCGCTGCACCCCATTTCCCACTACATCGATGACCGTCTGGAGCTGGTGAAACAGATTTTTGGCACCCTTAAGCCGAAAACTATCATGAATCTGGCCCCGGAGTTTCTCAAGGTAAGCTAACGGATAAAAGACTAACTCATTTAAGGGTAATAGACATTTTTAAACCGCAGACAAACTCCCTGGACGAGATTGAAGAACTCTGTCTGGAGGAGCTGCTCTGTTTGTCCACCAAGCGACTCAAGTCCATAATCGATGGCACCCGCTGTCCCACTGACACGGAGAGCTCTGAGGACTCGGATGTACAGCGCAAAGAAGGTATACACATGCCCACATATACATTTATATACGATTGATTATCGTTTTCTATTTGCAGAACACATTTCACTGGAGGAAATTTCGTCCGACAGCGATATCGGAGGCCAGGAAGCCCGCCGAAGTGAGTAAATTACAAAACCGTCTATACTGTTACCATTTATTTTGAGTAATATCTGTACAACTGCACGCCGGAAAGTCGCATGCCTCCTTACGTTCCATATATGAACTTCTCGCAACCAACCAAAGGAGACACGTAGAAGGCCCGTAGTATGCACACATCTTCATCAATGCCAATGACCACATTCTCCGCGTCCTCCTTGCCCACTTCCAGGGTGACCACAAAGTCACCCACCTCGAGGCAGCCCTTGCGTCGTATGTAGTCCACACCAAACTCGATCGGACTGTAGTTGCACTCGTTCAGATCCTTGGTGTAGAGAACGGGATGCATGTTTCGGCGAAGATGCAAGGCCCGAGCCAGATCAAACTTGCACTTGATGGTGGCCTCGTCGTCATCATCGAGCAGCGGCATCATCAGGAAGACGGGGCAATAGATCTCAGTGCGGGACAAGGCGATGCTGGCATTCTCACACTTGGTGTAGATGAAAATCGCCTGGCACTCGATAGAGCTTATCGTCCGTATGATGAAGTTCACAATGGTCTGGTACGAGGTCAGAATATTCTTCACTGTCATCTTGTTCTGAACGACGCCGACGCGATAGTCACGTATAGGCATCAGCTTCTTGACAATTAGCGGATATTTGTTGCACCACGGGCTCTTCTGGATGTGGATGGAATCGATCTTCCAAAGGAACTCGTGCAACTCGAAGCGCTTAAAGTCGCTGCAACGCTCGAGGGGAACCGTGCCAATCACCGGCGTCTTCTGGCAGTGGGCAATGGGAAGAACATCCTCCATGATGTAGTTGTAGACACAGCAGCTTACATTGAACATGTCCGGTATCAAGATGTAGTCCAACAGCTTGATGATGCCCAGCAGATCAAGCATATTAGTCCGCACGTATTCAAAATCAATTATCCCAATCAGCTTTAGGTCAAACTCGTCTTTGATTGTATGCCGGACGGCCTTGAGGAAGTTCTTGCAGCGTATTTTCGGCAGCACCACATAGTTAGCCTTCAGTTCGGCGGCAATCTTCAGGTCGTTCATGTAAAGGTCCGGGTACACAGCTGGATCCAGAGCATGGCATTGCCGCGGCAGCTCTATAAAGTCGTATCCCGTCAGCAGACCAGCATCGATAATCAGCACAGTCAGGGCCTCGCGCAGCGTCTTCACCACACGGCACCGCACCTCTCGTCCAATCAGCAGAATGTCGTTGATCTTGACCGACTGCAGATACGCTTGCAGATTAATCACGAATATGATCTCCTTGTAGCCCCCATAGCGGTAGTCCCCGTTCGTGGTCAGAGTTACGACGGCACCCCGCGCCAGCATCACAGCACAGTTGTTTCGGAGCCTGCCGACGCGGCAACACTCGCCATTGATCTCCAGGGCCAGCCCGGTGGCCAGGCGCAGCTCACGATCTTCGATATGGTCCGCAATGGCCAGCTTCAGCGTCTCCAGTATGGCGTTGAGCTCGTCGGGCTTGTTGGACACGGCGTCCACGTGAAAGGTGTAGGTGCCGTTTTCCAGCATACGTCGCAGCTCGTCGGGCGTGGTCTCGGCCACCAGCTTGGCCACCAGACCCATGTGGTAGTAGCGGCGACGTTTTCGTCGCCTGGCATGCTTCTCGTGCGCCTCACAGGCCGCCTTGAAGTCGCGCAGCCGCTGTTCCAGATCGTGCTGACCATTCAAACGCACCGTGAACTTTTCCAATTGATTCTCATCGTCCAGATGCTCGTCCTCGCCCTCGACAGTCTCCTGGCTATCCAGCACCAAAGGCTTCTCCATTATGTGACGTGCAGTTAAATTTTAATTAAACTTATCTAACAATTTACTAATGTGCCGTCTACTTCTGCTTCAATTTTAGCCAAAAGGAAGAAACTTAAAGCGAAACAAATAAACAATGGAAACGAAAACAAGGCGTGTAAGTGGAATGAAAAACAAATGCTAGAGTAGTTCCATGACAACTCCTTCAATGACTACTACTCGTACGTATATAGATAGCTAATTCAATCACTCCTGTATCCTTAGCTAGTGGACAAATTAGCGTCCTGGAACTGCTGGAGCTTCAAGCGAGAGCACGAGCAATTCGCTCGCAGCTGGCCATGGAACCCATCACCAAGATCGAGGTCAAATCTGATGATGACGACAAAGAGGAGAGCCAGCCATACAACAGTAAGGAAAAGGGAAAGGAGAAGCACTACAGCCAGAGCGCCGTGCCAGAAAAGCGCAGCGGCAATAGCACCGCGCCGGAGAAGCGCAGCAGCAGAAGCAACGTGCCTGAAAAGCGGAAGTTTAGTGAACAATCAGCCAGAAAGGATCCACCACAGACAGCTCCAGAGCGCAGCAGCAAGGAAATAGCGCCCCGCCAGAAGATCAAAATCAAGCGAAACTATCGCCATCCAACAAAGTCGCCAGAGAAAACTGTTGTAGCTGTGTCCTCAGCTTCAGTCGCCGCAGAAGATGCTGGTAAGAAGGAGCAGAACAGGTCACGTTCGGCCTCGCCTGATGTGATACCCATTCCAACGGAGACCGAAACGTTGCTGATCAGCGACAGCACCGATGACGAGGCTCCCAAGAAGAAGCCCAAGGAGACACCGAAGCTAGCTGTAGAGGAACCACCGCCACCACCCGCTGAGGAAAGCGAGCCGGAGGAAGGTGAGGTGCGAGATGACCCTGTGGAGCCGGTCAAACCTATCGAGCTAGAGAAGCCAGAGGAGATGGAGAAACCCACAGAGGCTCCACAGCTTCCTATGCCGGAAAAACAGATTGCGGCCGATGTAGAAATGCCCAATGAAGGGATTTCCAGTACAAGCACTCCTCCCGCTGCCGCAGAGCTGCCCATGTTGGATGATGAAGATCAAAACGATGATGTTATATCTATAGGAGGCGATCTTGATATGATTGAGGAAATGACCAAGGAGGACGAGCCACCCGCCGTGGCTGTAAAGACCGAAAATCTGTCAAATCCCGAGGAAATGGACAACGATGTCATCTTGCTAGATACCAGCGAAGATGAGCGGGAAAAGTTGAAGGAAGCCGACCCAGAGGTAATAAATAAAACTAAAGCAAGTCTGTCTCTTGGCTGAAACTCTTCTCCATCTCGGTTTGCAGTCCTGGCGCACACGCTATCTGAAGAGCTCCAAGGTCAGTCAAGTACTTGCCGCATCGCGACTGGGGAAACGCGTGCGCGACAAAATCAAGAAGACGAAACGTGCTGCCACTGGCAAAGACGCCGTCGATGATGCACAAGCCAAGGCGGCCCAACAGCAGCCACCGTTCGCCTCCAAGCACGAAGATGGCTCCGTGGAGCAATACCAGGAGCTACTGCAGCACCGAAAGCGCCAAATTTCTACCAGCAGCAAGGGCGACAAATGAGCGGGGTCGGGGAACTTGCTATTGTACAAGTATTATTGAAAATTCCCCGGAAAAAACTCTGTTCGGGTTAATGTGGCATACAACAAAAAGTGGAATAAAGCCCCGATTTACTCCCTCTGTCCGATGTAACCCCCGCCTCGTTCGGTGGAAACGTACAAAAATTTGAATATATCGTGCTAAACGCATATTTGATTTCTCATTCGTCTTTTCTTGTGAAATACTCTCCCAATATTTGGGGTCATATGACCTTTGGAAACGAGAAAGCTCTGCAACTTTCATTCACTTCCACTTTCATTATTCCTTAAGTTTACAAATTATTGGCAGTTCTATGTAGAGTAAATTACTAATTTGTAACTTTTGACTTTGAGCTTATTTAACGGATGAGAACTAGCTGGGATTTATTTTATATTTATTTATTTATGAATGTGTTTAAATAAGTAGCTTACAAAACTCAAGTACATTTGAAAAGAAGTCATGACGGGATTAATTATCTAAATCAGAACTCACTAAAATAATTATACAAGAATAATGGTGAATTTTTGTGGCCCAGCCTTCTTCTTCTAATATCTACTTGCAGGGCATTGCTTGTTTCGACCTGATCCGTCTATCCTTGCTGCGCTGTTTTTTTTATTATTTTTTTGTTTGTAATTTAAAGGAAAATGCTAAAACTATGCCTTCTCATTTCCGCTGCGTGCCACCATTTCGGTGGGGGAGAGAAGCCGTTTAAGGGGCAGGCGGCAGTTACGGAGCCGCACGCAGGTTCCGCCTTTGCATTGAGATTGTTTGTCATAAACCAACTAAAAAATCAGCTCAAACAATAATTTGAATGGTTTGGGTTTGAGTTTAACCTAGTTTTACCCGCCTCCTACCGCCAGTCCTCCTACTCCTGGGCACCGGCACCCCCCACCAGGACATTTTGTCATCGACTTTAGTCGATTTCTAATCATGCGGTTACGAAACATGTCCACACTCCACTCCACTACACTCCACACGCCATACCACTCGAGAGCCACCGCCACCGCTACCCCCAGTCCGGTTTCTGTTCCGTAACTGCTCTGGTCACTGGACTATCTCTCAATTATGCTGCTGGGATACACGGGGGAGGGGAGCGTGTTGCACCATAAACGATGATTGTTTTATCAGAGACTTGGTCGTGTTGATAAACTGTTTTAGCAACAGCAGAAACAACAAAAACCAAAAATGGGACTCCCCTAACCGCTTGTGACGGAACAGTTCTCTTTTTTTCATTTTTTTTTGATCCAATACGCATGTCCTGCGAGCTAAGGGTAGGATTTTTGTCCTCATACGAGTATGTGTGTGTGTGTAATTCCCTAAGAATCCATCAAGTGGGCGCTGTATACATATAATTATGGTATTAAGTACAAAATCTTTAATTTTCATTCAAAAGTTGAAGACATTCAGATTTTTAAAAAATGCCCTCGGAAGCAGGCAATACTTTTCTAAGGGCAGTTTTATCTGGAATGCATTTTTCCCTTTTGGTTGGACCTTAAACCAGTTTGTTAGCCACTGGAAAAGGTTAACACATGTTTTGGCTAGAAGAGCAAACACCCCCGCACTCGGCCCCTCTACTTTCTCTTATTCTCTTTCTCTCCGACGAACGCCCCCGCAGCGAGAAGTAAACAAAATAGCAACAGAGCGTTGCGGCTGGCGGTGGGGGTGGTGTCTCTGGTGGTGGTTGTGGCTCTCTCTCTTTCGCGAGTACACGCTCTCTCTGTCGCTGTGTTGTGCATATGTGTGTGGGTGTCTCGACGGTGCCTGTGCATCCTTTGGCGGGCAGGCTGGCAATCGGAAAAACTGAAAAGCCCGAATCAGTCTACAGAAAACGCGTACGTGGTGCAGAAGTAGCCGCGCGTGGCTACCACAACGTCGTTTAAGACTTGTCGGCATGATCGAATAAGTGTAACGCCCCGTACAAGTTCTGTAAGTTTCCAGAATCCGAATCAGAATCAGTATCAGAATGAGAAGCATTATTCATAAGAATCTGCCGATTTCAGTGTTTCCAAAAGTGTTAAAGTGACAAAACTCAAGGATTTGTAAGCCAATAACAATACGAAAACAATATAGTGGTGGCAAGGAAGCTAATTTTTGTATTTTTTTTTTTTAACCAGAAACTATGTGCTAAAAACAAATAAAACCTAAATCGATATCTATACCAATAAAGTGCTTTAATCGTTAACGAAATCAATAAAATACTAGCCATTAATATGCATTATCTGTGGAGTTTCCGTTTCCGTTCGAAGCGCGTTTACGCTGGCACACGTTTACACTTAGGATTAAAGATGCTCTCTCTGGCCAGAGACATTGTGAGTCCCCAGCAATATCAACCACAAACAGTCTGTCAAACCAGTCAAAATAATCGTAAACCCCTAACCGAACTGTAGAACAAAATAGCTCTATCCGCTTGCATTGGCCCGCCCCATTAAAGAAACTCTAACGAAATTCCATAAATTGGCTTACAAAAAAATAGATATAAAAGAACACACACGAAATAAAATGAAATTAAAATTGGCAAATTCATCAAATTATATTGCTTAATGCTTTGGAATGCTTATCAAAATCGTATACCATTTAGATGTTGCGCAATCCACGTTACTAACCAGATTTGCAAGAGTTTGGTTGGGACGCAACTTTGGAAATTGACGGATTGCATTTTATATATATACATATATCTACCAAATAATCAAAATATACATATCAAATAATACAATTAAAAAGCTCCCCTTACACCAACCTCATCAGATGCATGTACTTTTTTTATACATTTTTTATACGTTGTGTTATGTTATTCAGTGTCAATTTCTCAATATTCATCTTTCAAGAGTGTCTCACCTTAATAACCGCTGAATGATTGAATTTAATTGGAAAGATGTAAGTATGTATGTACATGCAGGTGTATTGCAAAGCCGTAGAATTTCAATCAAATCTCAAGAATATCCCGCTCAAAACTGTGTCGCACGGAGCTATTATGCGACAAGTGTTTTTTCTGGGGACGAATCAGCTCTCATATGAGATCTTATATTCTCAACCATGATATGGGAAAAGTTTTATTGTCGCCTATAGCTTCGATGTGATGCACATGTGTCGTTGAAATGGAATTAAATCTTTTATTTAATAGAATAGGATCAGTTTCTAAACTACCAACAGAATGGGAAACACTTCAATACTTTGTAAATTACTTAGTTTAATTTTGTATCTACATATGTGGAGGAGGAGGAGTTCCCTCGGAATAAGGAGATCACAATCGCTGCATAAAAATACACAGCTCCCTAACCTGTATAGATGAAATCTCCTATCTATCCACTATATATTGGTAGTAGGTCCTACAATTTACGGTTTTACAAAGACCATAGTCTAAAATGGAAGCCAACTTTTGATAGATATCATGACGCACACACAACCGCACCTACACACAAAACATACGTACACAAATATACTATACGTACATCCAGGACAATAGCAAACGAAGTTGCTAAATTTAATTGGAATAATAAATTGTGTGTGTGGGTCCGCCCCTTTTTTTATGAAACAAAACTGCACAACGGAACCAACCAACGAACTCAGATATAGATGTCATAAAGTTTTATTAATAATGAAAATTGTACTAAAAACGGGGCCCAGGCAAAGGCAAAATGGGGCAATTTATTAAAAAGTCTCATTAGCTCCCTCTCTCGTTCTCTCTCTCGCGGGTTTTTATCACACATTGAGCATACGCCATGAGGTCCCCTTACGGGTGCTAATAAAGCACAGAACAGAACAGAAAAATAATAATAATATGTATGTGTATACGCTAGGGATAACGATAAAGTAAAATTTTTCGATATGGACATGATTAAAGTACTGGACTGCCCCATATACATATGTATGCACATATACAAACGTACACCCACACCCAGTGCACCCACCATTTTTATGGCGGTGTGAGGGCAATAACTGTGCCGTCGGAGATTAAGTATTTTTAATGCGACTGCGACTGACAATAAAAATATAAAAATTTCAACGATAGCAGCGACAGCAGGCCAAATCAATTTCAATATAAAGATATATCTCCCTATATACGTACATACACACAGATGAATATACATACTATATGTATATTTATGTCTGTGTGCCTGCGTATATGGTAATATCAAAGCAAACTGATATTAAGTCACTTGCCATGTGCTCTTCCAGCAATATTTATTCGCTGAAAATCAATAAATTCTACACACAGACACCATTTTTTTCCTTTTTTTTTTTTTCTCATTTTCTCTTTGCGCTGGCGCTGCGGCTCATTATTAATATATGTACTATACAATATGCAAGTACATATGTATGTATCTACATCTGACTATACAAAATAGATGTATATAATTTTTTTACATTTTCATATTTCGCTGGAGAGGCGTTGGAGTGGGCTGGTGGCTGGGGGCCTGCTTAAGTGTTTTCCTATTACGCCTTTTGCCCGTAATCCTCCCACGTAAATATACTCGTACAGCCGCCCAGCGCTTAACTCCCCCAATATTATATTTGCTTTTAAATATTTTGATATACAGCCCGTTTTGGGCCGGGCCAACACACACACTCACACTTACCCACACCCACCCACAATAACAGAGGCCCTGAGCTGCCAGGCATTTTCTCATAAAAATTTCGTACTCGAATAAGACGGAGTAGCTCCACACACACCAGCGAACACATAAAAACAACTAAGAACGGTATTCCGACTGTGAGATACCCTCTATTCAGGAACTTTATAACCAATCCTCTCGGGCTGGGTAAGGGTAAGGTTTTCAACAGTCTAGAGGCAATAATTAGCTGATTGTTATAGATTATAGGAAATATATAGATATTATCTGTACATATAATCGATATGAAGCTCATGCTGATCGGGAATATATAATATGCACTGGCATACATATTAAGGAACACAAAATTCCTTGCAAATACCCGGTAAAAACACACACGGTCTGGGCAAAATGTAACCCGCAGGCATTTTGGGTTAAGAAAGAACAGGAAAAGGATGAGGGGGAGAAGGGTGGCAGAGCGGGGGACTTATGGCAAAAACTTTGAGGAGGAAAATGTAATGTAAAGGATGTGCCAGGGCCACCATGGAGACCCATGCGAAGAGTGTAACTGGAAAATAATAATTTTTTTCTCCCTTTTTGCTTTCCCTTCATTTCTTCGCTGGCTTTCACCCTCCCACACCCACACCTACACGCACCCCCGCCCCGCCCGCACTCTCCCACCCGCCGAACATCCTTACTTTCCTTCTCTCTCTTTCGCACTGTGTTTGCCGTTTTCTTTTGAGTGTCAGAAATGGAAAAGAAAATAATTTGATGGTTTCATAAAGTCGCTTGGGGGGTCGCCAAAGGAGAGAAGTTTGGGAGGAGGACTAGTATTTCTATTTGTGTGTGTGTGTTCGTGTGTGTATGTCTGTGTTTCTGATAAAATTGCAAACTTCTCTACCCTCCCCCCCCCCCCCCCCGCCCTTCCAATAAGCATGTGCAGTTGTGTGTGTGTAAGAGAGAGAAAGGAAGACCTAAGCAAAAAATTTATGGAATTTTTCTGCTTTTCTTTTCTTTTATTTTTTTTTTTTGGTGAAAACTTCTGTAGATAGATTTCTTGCCAAAATGTTTTTGCCTGCATACTTATGGGGGTGACTGTGACAGGGTCTAGATAAAACTTCATCATTATGATGAGGGGAAGTATGGGGATGAGGATGATGCTAATGCCGATGATGATGATGATGATAATGAGGAATGTCCAATGATGATGATGATGGGGATCTCATTAGAGAGAACGAAGAAGAAAACTTTTGTACAACTACTCGTACACTTGCCTTATTATCAAAATGATTATTATAAGCAGGCATCCCCAACCCTACACTCATTTCTATGACCACACACCCACACACACATATGTAGATGTATGTATGTACATGAATGTATGGCCATGGCTTATGTATATAGCATTTGTCCTTGTCTCTCTGTGTTTGAGTTTCATTATTAATTTTTCTCGTTTTTTTTTTTCATATTTTTCGTATTTTTATTTTATCATGCCTTACGCAGACACATGTACACAGACCCACACACAATAGAGCTTAGGGGGTGGAATACTCACACACACACACACACACACACACACAGTCTCATTTTAGTTTATTGTAGAAAATAATATTTGATAGAAACAAAATTTTAGTACCCCCAAAAGAGAGGGAAAGATAGTTTTGGGTTGGTCGGCTTTTCGGTTGGCTCGAGCGGCTCGAAAAAAAATGTCGCTTGCTGAGGGGAAGGGGTTTGAGTTATGGAAGGGTAGGGGTAATTTTGGGGGCTATTGGATTGAGGGTAAAATTAATTTTTCACATCATGCCATGCCATTCCATGGTGCCCATGCGCCGGAGATGTGAAAGTGAAAATGATGGTAGAAAAATATCGAAACTGGTGAACGATTTTCATTTCCCCCCCAATTCTCATTAGAAGGCCTTTTCCTTCCCTCACCCTTGCCCTCCAGCCCTCTTCTCTACATGTGCGAGTGTGTGTAAGTGTGTGTGTTTATTTTTTCTGTGCGCGTTCATTGGTTTCTAATGAGATTTCTTACTAATGAGCGCGGCCCCATAGAAACTGGAAATGTTTTTTCCCTTTTTTTGTGTTGTTTGGTGTACGGCTTAGGGCGAAGGATTTTGTATATTTTTGTGTGCCTGAAGCCATGATTAAGAGGGCACGAGGTGAATGAATTTCCACGAAATTGTTTCGTACTTCCTAAACTATGTATTAACATTTTGGTATAACGAAAGTTACTCTCGAAGTTTCTCTTGAATATCGATAAGTGTGTACTGATGCATATGTTCTAATTCAGGATTTCAAACTGAAGTCTAAATATTGATTCCAAATACGAATCAGTTCAACGAAACATTGTTCCCTAATCCATCCACATCAAAAGAAACTGCTCATAGTCTCACGTAACTTCTCCCTGGAACCAATAGAGCAATTTGTCGCACACATTACCCCCCTCCCTTCGGCATATTCCTCCCCCACATTCAACCGAAAACCAACAGAGATCAGCACTCTATAGATGGGGGATGGTTGGTTTCCCTGTCGCACAGACCCATTATTATTGTCCTCCGTTTTCGATCTAATTTTTGAGTCCACGCATAATTTCAATTTGATTTTCATCAGAAATATTAATTGCATTCCACATTCAGGGGCAATCGGGGGCGTCAGTGGGTAAGTGTGGCATATGGGCCGACAGGGGCGTATATCAATCATAACCGACATTTCATCAGGACAGGACATACAATACTTTTCGGGGAGGGTTCCGCAAGGTTGGAGTTTAAATTTCATAATTATTATTTTACTGGAATACCTAATGCAGGGGGCGGGTGTCGATGTGCCTACGTCCTGCCTCCCCTACACCACACAAATCCATTATCATTTCTAAAATTTCGAATGCCATTGCGGTTTGTTTACGTTTCAGGCCATGCACCGAGAGAGACATGCGCCTACAAACGGGTGTTTAACTGTAGTGCAGAGGCGTGGGGCTCGTTGGGGGTGTGTGTGCGTGCCACGGAAAGCGAAAGTGCCGGCAACGTCACAGTGGACATGTGCCGACATGTGTGAAAGTGAAAGTCAATAGCGAAACCTTGACCACGACCACGACTGTAGCTACGACTACGGCCAGACCGGTGGCGGCCCAGTGCCATTTCCGACCCAAAAATGGCCCCGAACTGGGGGATCCGTTCTGAGACTCGGCACCCACGCAGCTCCCGACCAATGGGTTTCGAATGATTGGGGCTCCGACTGTTGCTGTCGGAGTGTTTTTGTTCGCTTGGTTCGTTCAACCGGCGATTCTGAATGCACACACAGATACTACACACACACACACATACATATATATGACAGCTGGAGAGCCAGAGAGAAATCCGTTGAGTGGCACACTCCGTGCGCAAGCGCAGGACCTGCGTCCCAGTCCCAGTGGCCGCTGATTGCGTGGCAGGACAGCGGCAACAAACGGACGAAAGGAAGCGAAGCTAGGCAATGGGGCGGGGAGGGGAGGGGAGGGACGCCCAAAGTCACTTTCGCTTTTGCGGCTTTTGATGTGTGTGGAATGCCGAATGCCAAAGGGTGGCCAAGGTTCGACTCACACATATACATATGTACGTGCATACACACACGCATACTTGTACACTTTACGATGTATCTTTCGCAAAGTCAAAATCAATCTATCAATCTGGGCAAAGCAAATCATTCAACCTCGTATATCTCTGGGGCATGCTTCTAGTTGAGATTTGTGAAGATGTAGGCTGCCAGAATGGTTGGCTGCTGTTCCTTTTTAATGAACAATTGAAACATAAGGGGGATACACGGTCCTCCTTTATAGTCGGTTATATTCTTTCTCTCAAACCTAAAGATTACAACTATTAATCCCGAGTCTAAGTAGTAATTTGGAGTACAAAATCGTCATAATTTGAAAAAAATGTATAAAAGAAAACTAAATTAGTATTCTTAATAAAGAGACTTACCAGCAGAATTTGAAATCTTTTTTGATGTAGCAATATTTAATCATTAAGTGAAAATTCCGCCCGCATAAATACATGAAATTATCAGTCTTGAAAAGTCAGCTTTCAAAACATGAAGTAAAAAACGATAATACTTATGTAAAATATACATACATACGAGAGCTGAGTATAACCACAATAATCATCCAATAATTTTCCCTTCTTGCCTTCGATTTAATAGCCAACGCCAAATGTACCCCTACATGCTCTTGGTAACTATCCCGAGTAATCATCTCGTTAACAGACACTTGCAAAATCCTCTCACAAAATTACCTTCTAAGTCCTTCTATTATAGCAATCCAATTGCATACCAACCCCGGAACCGTCTTCCATTATCTCTTAGCTAGTAAAGTACCTCTAGTGTCCTCTCCGAATAGTTCCATCATATCTCAGATAAAGGGTTCAAAGAAACTGAAAGACAGAGCAGAGTCACCCAAATTCCATGGAGAGTGCATAAATTAGAATAACAAAATCTATAATACATACTCGTACTTGTACTTGTACAGTGTACACCAATAACAGCCACGACTGAACTGACTCCACTGCAGTAAGAAAAACAAATTGAAAATCCTATGGAAATATGATAAACTATTGGCACGACAACTTACACTGCTGCTGCAACAACAACAGAGGAAAAGTAAAACCCCATTCAACGTTGCGCGATGCGATTGTTGCTCATTCCGTGTGTCACCCCTCTCGCTCTCTCCTTCAGTCGTTCTCTGATTGCCACTGTGTCTATCCCTTTCCCTTTTGTGGTGGTAACTGAAAAATTTTACTGAAAAAAAAAAGAAAACCAAAAAAGGGGCGGAGCAATAATGGTTTTCCGGGCAGCGCTGCTAAGTGTACGTTGTATGGATTTTTTTTTAAGGGAAATTCTATGATTTTTGATATTTTGGGGTGTTTTATTGAGGTTTTTTCCATGATATGTGTAGAGGAAGCTCTCTCTATGTATGAGTGTATGTGGAAAAACTATTAAACGCTATAGAGGGTAAGGGTTCGTGTGTGTGTGTGTGTGTGTATCGTTGTGATTTTAGTATCATTGCTATTTGCTGTTTTGATTTTGAGGAAATCGGGAAATTGATAGTTGATATTTTTTGTTTTTCTGCTGTGTCATGCGGCAGTTGCAAACGAACGGGCCACTTGGCAGGACATAAAACCACCACACGATCGCAACAACTCGGAAAAAGAGAGCACAGTGCCGAACGCGCATGACCGTGTGACTTATTGAAAGGTAATTGGGAGTGAGCCAATGATCGGTTAGGAAACCGACAATTCACGGAAAGTTTTCCCCAACTGAAAGTGCAACTAAATGAAAGTTTAACGGATCGCGAAAACAACAAATTATTAATGAGTATGTTGATGATATAAGAAGTATTATTTACGTGTGCATTTTTTTTGAATGTGTAGTTTAAAGTGCCATCAATGGATCGTCAAATAATGAAAGAATAATGAATACATTTTTGTTCTGCTTGAAAGTTCTACCATCCATTCATAAGACCTATATCTCATAGGATGATCTATGGATTTACATTCAATTATTTTGTACCTGATTTTGATTTGCATTCTTTGAACACTTTCAAGACAGAATCAGTTTAAAATATTTTTAGATAGTCCCTACCTAGCCCTTAAGCCATGTTTCTACGTTTTCTTCTACCCTTTCCAATTTATAAAGTCCTATGCGAATGGCAGGGCATACCATACCATACCATGGCCAGAACCAATCTAACGTTATTGGCTCTTCCCTTTGGCAAGTGTCTCGAGACTCCAGAGCCCCTCATTCCCGAAACTACTTTGATATGTTGGTTGGCCAAATTAGCCGCCTTTCGTCTCGAGTCTCCTCAAATATATGTACGATATGTATGCCATGTATATATATATGTTGTTATAAGGAGCACAAGTACATGGTTCTGTTTACACTCGGCTGCCATTTTCATTTCGAACATTTTTTCCTGACCATCCTTCTCCCACTACTCCTCAACCCACCCAAAAGATGGACGGGCAGGCAGGCAGCCCAAAAAAAATCAAATAAAATAACATAAAACTACCTTAGGCTTTATAAAAATCCCAACCAAAATACAAGCAACACTCAGATACACTCACACACATAGATACACTCGCACACTCACAGGGAGAGTTTCTGAAGAGAAATGCGCACATCCTGGCCGGCATTTTTGCTTAACTTCTCAAAGTACCAGAAGGCCAAAAGGATGTTCTGGTCCAGGGGGCTGGTAGGGGGGATGTTCCGAAGAAATTGTATAAAAGAAAAGTCAACAACAAAAACAACAACGACACCAGAGGCAAAAGGAGGAAAATGTAGCAAGAGAACCAATTTCCAACCATGGAAACTTAATTTATGTCTGCAGCATAGTTGAGAATATTTTTCTTGCTTTTCTGCTTTATTTTTCCCCATTCTGTGCCCACTCCCCCACTATGTTCTCCTCTCCTTCTTCGCCACCTTCTTCGGCGTGCTTCTGCTCCTCCTCCTCTTCCTCTTCCTCCTCCTACTTCTTCTATCCCTCGCTCAGCCTGTTTTTCCTGCACCTCCAAAAGCTTTCCTCCTTTTTGGCTTCTACTCAAATAGGAAAAAGAAATTTTCGGTTTATTTCGAAAAATTTTCCCCATCGCCTCCCCCTCAAACCCACTGACACTCACCCCCTCACCACCCTGGTTGCCTGGCAGAAAATTCACCCCCCGCCCACCACTATCCCTCCCATCCTGCTTTGGTCTTACTTCCTTTTTCGCTTTTCTTGAGAATCAAATTTATTTTACCAAGTCATGTTGAAGAAAATTTTTATAAGTTTTATGCTCGGCTCAAGTGAGGGGGTGTTCAGGCGGAGAGAGAGGACTGATGTGGGGAGGGGGTTGTATGTACGTATGTATGTGTGTGTTTGTTTGTGAGACGCAAAAAGTTTTCTGTGTTGGTGTGTGCCACACACATCCACTTACACACACACACACACATAGATCGAGCGAGAGAGAGAAAGAGGAGAAAATAAGCAAAATTTGTATTCCTTAAATCGGATGACTTTGTATAAATTTTCGTGTGTGCGCCTCCCTCCTCCTCCTTCTGTCCCCCAAAAATGGGTTTATATATGTGTGTGTGTGTGCGGGAGTGTGTGTGTGTTTGTGTGTTAGTGGGTGGCATCTGGGGGCATAGCAAACAAATAAAGGAACCTATATATGTGTGCTATAAGTGTGCTCTGAGGACTGCCTGGGTATTTGTGTACATAATGGAAAAATTTTTCATAGAATTTGCACAAAAATGAAAAAGTGTAGCGATAGAGGAATAGGTGGGTGGCTGGTTGGGTGGTAGAGAAAGAGAGAGAGAGAGAGAGCGGGTGAAGAACAGCTCGAAAGATGGTGATAGAGGGGGGCCCAAGGAATGATGATGATGACGAAGAAAGAAGCAGCAGAAGCGGCAGAGAAATGAAATTAAGCGCATACGGAAATGAGACACAAATATTTTATATATGTGTGTGTGTGTGGGTGTTGGCAAAATATAGGAGAAAGGAGAAAGCTGAGACATGGGAGGAGAAAAAGAAAAATGAGGAGTAGAACGAAGCCAAAACCAAAATTGAATGGTCTCAAATATTCTATGTGGCTTTTTTCATCTTATTATTTTTCTTCCAATATGTAAGGCTCGTAGGATTTAAGCCCTCAAGCCATACATTATGTACATTCAGAGAAATGGTCAGTGGGGGCATGATAGATGGAAGAGATGTACATACGAGTATAGGACTGCATTGGACGTAAGACACAAAGAATTTATCCTGAAACATTCCTACTTTTGGCCTGTAAAATACCAAAATTTACCCGACCACAACAAGCCCTTATAAATACATCTAATATACATATAAATGAACATATATAGAACCATTAATTATGTACATGCATACTCCACCCCACACCACCCCTTCGACCTACCCATGCCACCCGCTAGCATGGCTTCGGCTTTTGGCTGCGACTTCAATTAAAAAGTTCTTCACTCATCAATACCATTTCTCCCCTTTCTCCTCTCTCTCCCTCTCTCTTTTGCAGTAATATCATCCAAAATGGCTGCATCCATATATGCCACCCCACCGCCAGATCTGAGCAGCGAGGACACTGCTCTCTCCGATGTCTCCAACTCGTCGACACTCAACACGAACCGAGGCAGCAACAACAGCAACAATACCCATGAAGCCACAAGAGCAACAGCAACAGCAGGAACAGGAGCAGGAGCAGCAGCAGGAGGAGACGGCACCATTTCACCCACGGAGCAGTTGGTCAAGGGGCAGGAGCAGGAGCCGAGGCCGAAGCCAGCGGGAAGCAGCACAAATGAGGCAGACAATGCCGAAGACGATATTGAAACGGAAACGGGAGAGGGAAATGGAGATAGAGTGGAGGATGGAACGGGTCTGGAAGCAGCAGCGGAAACGGAAGAGGGGGCCACCATGGCGGCCATGGCAGCGACGGCGGCAGCGGCAGCCAATGCGGCAGCCATGCAGCTGCAGCTGCTGGAAGCCCTCAGCGATGCGGCCAAGAAGCGACGCAAGCAGCACAATCCCATTCGCCTGGAGGCCCTCAACCTCAGCGGAGGCGAAGGCGAACCACCAGCAGAGATCGAGGATCGCAGGCAAGACACTGCCACCCGGGTAGACTACGAGGAGAAGCTATCGAAGATGTTCCTGCCCAAGTCGATGGAGAAACTGAAGGAGACCTTCGAGCTCCTGCAGCAGCACAAGCAAGAGGAGCCCGAGCAGAATTCAGATCCTTCCAGCGAACACATATCAGAGGACAAGCATCAGAATCAGCATCAGCATCAGCGGCGGAATCCGTATCAGACCTACTGCAAGCAGTGCGGCGAGAATTTCGAGACCGAGTTCAAGCTCAGCCTCCACATGCTGCAGGACCATCGTGAGGGAGAGAATCAGGATCAGGATCGGGATGGGAACGAACCCATGGACTTTCTCAGCTCAATCAAGGTGAAGCTGGAGCGGGAGGAGAGCCCCAATCAGATGCAGGAACATATGCAGATGCAGCTGGACCACGACCTGTCCAATGGCCATGGCAAGGAGCAGGAGCAGGAACAGGAGCAGGATCACTGGTTCCGTGCCATGGCCCAGCAACAGCAGCATCATTCGCATGGCTCGGCCCTGGCGCCCGCCTTTCCCTTTCCACCAGGCATGGGCCCCGCTGGATATCTGCCGCTCCTCGGCATGTCGGGGTTCCCCGGCGTGGATGGATTGAATCGTCCACCGTTGCGCATCTTCAATCCGGAGGCCTACTGCGAGCTGTGCAACAAGGAGTTCTGCAACAAGTACTTCCTCAAGACGCACAAGGCCAACAAGCATGGGATCTTCGATCCCGTGGGAGAGCCCCCATCCAATACTTCCAACAACAACAACAACAACAACACCACAAGCAGCAACAACAACAGCAACAGTGGCAGCTCCATGAGCCACATGTTCCAGCTACAGAGGGAGGCCCAGCCACCGCCGAGTGTGGCTCAGAAAACGGATCAGTCCGCGGCGGCACCGCCGGCGGCCACGATTCACTGCGACATCTGTTCGAAGCGATTCACCAACATCTTTGCCATGCGACGCCACCGAGCCAAGCAGCACGACCAAGCCGCTGACTCGTCGCCAAACTCCCAGCCTGGCCAGTCGCGACGCGGCAGTCCCATTGAGTCGTCGCCCCAGATCCAGTCCCTGACGCACCAGCCCATCAAGCAGGAGACCCAGACAGAGGTGGACATCCCTAAGCCCTTCCAGCTGCCCGAGGGATTCCGCGAGGACTTCTCCTTGGAGCAGGAGGAGGTGAACTTTGTGCCGCCGCCCCGAAAGCTGCCGTCGCACCTTCAGCAGCAGGCCAGGGAGTCCAACCTCAGTGCAGAGAAGCTGCGACGTCTAGGCATTCATTTCCCGGAGTTCTACTGTGAGATGTGCCACAAGGAGTACGCCAACAGGTACTTCCTGCGCACCCACAAATGGAAGCGGCATGGGATTTTCGTGCCCCCGGAGGATTTGCCGCAGATTGGCAAGGACGAGGCACAGTTAAGTGGCTGGCCGTTTATGCCCCTGAATCTGATGCTGGCCAAGGCAGCGGCCGCCGCTTCGATGGAACAGACAGAGGCAGACCAGGAGCCTGAGCAGGAGCCAGAGCCCGAGCAGGAGCAAGATCTGATCGAACAGCCCAGCAAGCGGATCAAACTGGAACCTGACCTGGACGAGGAGAAGCTAAACGGGTCCGTGATGGGGCTGCAGAACCTCCAGAAGTTGCAATCGATGCTGCAGCAGCTCAACGACATCAACGGGAAGAGACCCCTGCCCTGCCACCTGTGCGGCCGGGAGCTGGAGAACCAGTACGCTCTTCGAGCGCATCTTATGACGGAGCACGCCGCCCAGATGCAGCTGCCGATGCAGATGCCTCTACAGATGGCACCCATGGCCATGCCACTGCCCGAACAGCATCCGCAACAGCTGCCCCTGCACGCCCTCTATCAGCAGCAGGCAGCACCACAAACGCCCCCGAACGGAGGGGCTGGAGGAGCCAGATCCTCGCCAGGCAGTGGCGAGGAATTCAAGCAACATATCGCCGAGGCGCACATACCCAGGGGAGCGACCGCTCCGAGTGGGAGTCCACTGCGCGAGGGCTTCTACACGCCTGAGCGTCCGGTGGCAACACCCGCAGGCACTGGCAGTGTCCCCGTTCCGCCACCGAATCGGCCGGCCTACACGATAACGCCAACGAGCAGCTACTGCGAGATCTGCAACAAGGAGCTGTGCAACAAGTACTTCATGAAGACCCATATGCAGCGGATGCACGGCATCGAGATCGAGAACGGTGCCCAGATCGGGGGCGTTGTGTGCAACATCTGCAACAAAGAGCTGTGCAGCAAGTACTTCCTGCGCGTCCACAAACACAACACGCACGGCATAATCGAGGAGGGCTCGCCCCTGCCGCAGCCGCGAGGACAGAACGGCGTCAAGCTGGAGGCGGCGGCCGCAGCCGCAGCGCAACAGGCTCCGCCAACACAGCCGGAGCAGGAGCTAAATCTGACTCCTCCCGCAGCACCAGGCGGAGAGACCAACTCCGGCAGTGGCCACGAGGTGTGTCCGCTGTGTGCGCGACAATTCCGCAGCTTCAAGTGGCTCCGCTCGCATCTGATGAACGAACACGGACCGGCCGGAGTGGAGCGACTCAGGGAGCTGGAATCCACGCAAGCAGCTCCGGCGCCGGCTCCATCCGCGCGCAGCAAGCCCAACAGTCCTACGCTCAAGATACCCAATGGGAGCAACAGCAGCAGCAATGCTCCATCTGCAACGCCATCCGCGGGCGCTGGCAATCCTCCACCCAATCTCGCCCAGGCTCTACAGAATCTTAATGCGCAGCATCTTTTCGGACAGATGCAGCAGCAGCAGGGGCCCAAGGGTATGCAGGGCATGCCACCAATGCCACCTCTGCCTGGGATGTTCGGGGAGCAAGCGCCACGCTTCAAGGAGTACCAGTGCTCTTTGTGCCCCTTCACCACGCCGTATTACGCATTCCTCTTCATCCACGAACGCTCGCATGCCCTACTCAATAGTGCCGATGGGGTTGAGGCTTCTTTGGAAGCGCCACCGCCACCCCCAGCAGGACGCAGTCAAGGCAAGTCCCGCAGCAAGTCCAGTCGGGTGGCAGCAGCTCCGCCAGCTGTAGAAGAAGCTGATCTCCACGTGGAACCCACCAACCTAAGCACCTCCAAGGCCACAACCCTCCAGAGAACCCACTCTCCTCCACAACACACACCAGGAACTCCCTCACCGAAGGCCACGGGCCGCTCCCAGTCGCCGATGGCCGCATCCAAGAACCGCTCACCAAATCCAGGACGTCGCTCCTCCAAGTCCATCACACCCAACGGGATCGGAGGCGGCCATCGGTCGGCCGCCACCTCGCCCTTTGAGGTGTGCAGCGATCTGGCCAACGGCACCGGAAAGCCGGCAAGCTACGCTCAGCCGGATCGGGCCGAAGAAGCATATCAGATGCAGGCTTTCCATCTGCAGCCAGCCGATCCCGACTCGGAGATGCAGTTTGCCCCGGCTCTGGTCTATCTGCCCGTGAGGGTGCGGGCCTCGGAATCGGCCACGTTGAGCTTCAGACTAACACCAGCCTAAGGACAAGGACGGGGAAATGAAAATGCAACCCCATTTTACAGTGTTGCCAGCGTAAGTTCAACCCAAAATACAACCCTGATACATTTATCGAGATCCTCCATGAAACGAAAAAATTAAAGCTAAAGTGACAGATAACAGAAAAGAAAATAAGAGTTAGGAACATGAACAAGAGACAAAATAGTGGAACTACAAAAGACTGAGTGCGCATATTAGTTGAGCTCATAATTAAACTTAAATATACACCCCTAACAAATACAATACAAATAATAACAATTACAATCGATCAATACCAATCGGTAGTCGCAGAAAGCTAAAAGTTCACCATGTCTAACATGGATGAAAGTCTATAAACCATAACACTATAACCGAACAAGAACAAGTCCGTTTCAGCTGGCAGCACTGTGCTAGTCGTCATCATATATACACATATGTATGTATGTATATTTTGATGGATCCAAGGCATAGCATAAACCGTAACCTATAACATATATATCTCTAGTGATTAAATATCAAAGTTCCTATGCGTAATAGTAATTTATCGTAAAAGAGTTGCAGTCGAGAGAGCACAGGATGTGGAGAGAGGAAATCTAAATACGTACATACATGTATAAGGTGGGGTAGGCAGAGGATGATGGGCATTCATATATACGAGTCAAAGGATATATATCGTAGTAGCAGCATCAGCAGCTTCAAATCAAAATTACAATTATACATTTCTCATCTACTAGATATCGTGTGGTCTTAAAATAGGGCTGAACCCACACAAAAATTGTAGGCATAAACTATGGTAAAGCTTCAGCACAATGAAATTGCTCAAAATCAAAAATTTTTTAGCGAAGACTTCACTCTGGGAATGTCCAGAATGTCTCCATTTCCTTCGATTCTCACTTTGGGAAAAACATCCTCTATATCGTATAAAGGCACTATAATCTTAACCGAAACTGAATAACAAATCTTATAAACAATGTCTTCAATTTTGATGAGATTTTTCCCGACCAAAACTTGTACATAAGGATTGTTAAAAGAGAACTCCAGGGGAAATTCCGATTTTAGATGAAAATTGAACAGAGTTAGCGGGGGTATTAGAGGGATGTAATGTTATAAAAGCAGAGGAAGATGATTAGAGAGAGGGATTGAAGAAAAGGAAAATTGCGCCAGAAGGTAAAAAATAAGAACACACAAAAACAACTCAGGGCAAAAGTACAATGACCATTAGTACTTTTTTATACAAACATATTTAAAGAAAGGAAAACCAATAAGAATAAATAAATATAAATATGAAAACGATAAACGAGTAAAAATAATAATAGTATATATTATGAAACGTTAAAAAAAAAAACATAACAAAAATTGCTACCTCAGACGGACTTGAAAACAATAATTTAAATAAAATGAATTTATAAAGAAAAAATCTATATAAAATCTATTAAACCGAAACCGCATCGAAAGGAAAGAAACCTTAAAGCTAAATAAGAATTTTTTTGTAGTAAATTTACCTCAGAGCAGAACAACTAAAGTTTAGATATACATATGATTTAATATATTAATATAATATTTCGCTTGGTTTAATTAAAATTTTAAGTTCAAACATTCCAAAGACCAAAACTAGTCGCCTAACCACTAAACACATTCTAGTCAAACTTATGGAGATACATACTATATACATATACATATATAAAGATCGAACCAGAAGCCAAATCGGATCGATCAACTCTTCAGTTTTGGGCAACGATTCTTGCAGATTATTTTATAGTATTTAAGGCGTTTGTTCTTCGGCAAGAAGAGTTTCCCTCGAAGAGTTGATGATAGGACCGAGTCGAGCCTGGGACCCGGCGTTGATGAATTTGCTATATTTGAAATTCCTTTTTTTAAAAACGTGTGTTTTTTAAAATGCTGCGTGCCTTTTAGCAAATACTTCGCCGAGTCCCCACAAAACACAACTTAAGGGAAATCTAAAATCCAATATTTAAATCCATATAGAAAAAGTACTACATTTTTTTTTATATTCCACTTATTTCTTAGTTCTTATAATATAATTTCATATGTGTGTATATATTACGAATAAATGTCTACATTTGTATTTGTTAAACTTGAGTTTCGTTTCTTTTTTTACTTTCAATTCAAAAATTGTGATTTCCAAATTGATCAATTACCAGATTACATTTTTTATTCTTTGATTGAAGCGTGCCAGACCCGTGGACCTACTTCAGAATCTTAAAATCACACCGTGATTACCCGAGAAGTTTCCCTTGATAGGGGAAGACCTTTCCCATTGTTTTGGCTTCCAATAGGGGACCTTCATCTCTCCGATGGTTGTATGCTGGTCCAAGGCCTTGGCGACATCAATTATTAAATTGCCATTTGATTCAATTTGTCAAGAATGCCTGGAGCGAAATGTCTTGCGAGTAGATATGGTTAGGCACTTTAAAAAACAAAAAAACTCATTCGCAGCTGTTCCCCCCTAATTCTTCCCGTTTTTGAATAAAACCTACGAGCAGCACCCTCATAAAACATTCCGAACAAAAAAAAAAAACACAATAATAAGTAAAACTGTTTCCGGTTTTGGGACACGCAGTGACCAACACACCCCTGA